>NC_045714.1:25698876-26898876 GCF_009834535.1 Camelus ferus
TTCTTGCCTTTAGTGTTTTTGTGTAGAGAAATCAGCTGAGAGCCTTATGGGGGTTCCCTTGTAACTGACTCTTTTTCTCTTGCTGCCTTTAGGATCATTTCTTTATCCTTGACTCTGGCCATCTTGATTATGATATGTCTTGGTGTGGTTCTGTTTGGGTTCTTCCTGTTTGGGACCCTTTGAACTTCCTGTACTTGGATATATGATTCCTTCTTTAAGTTTGGGAAGTTTTCAGTCATGATTTGTTCATATAACTTTTGAATCCCCTTTGATCTTTATTCCCCTTCTGGGACCCCTATTATGCCAAGATTGGCATTGCTGTATTATCCCATAGGTCCCTTATGTTGCTTTCATTTGTTTTTATTTGTTTAGCTTGCATTTGTTCTGATTGGGTGCTTTCTATTGTCCTGTCTTCTAGATAACTAATTTGTTCCTCTGCATTAGTCTAGTCTGCTTTTCAGAGCCTTTAGATCAGTTCTCATCTCAGCCAATGAGTTTACCAGTTGTACTTGGCTCTTCTTTATAGCTTCAATTTCATTTTTGACATATTTTATATCTCTAAACACTATCATTCTTAGTTCCTTCAGTACTTTGATCACTCCTTTTTTGAAATCTTGATCTAGTAGGCTATAGATGTCTATTTCATTGATCTTTCTTTCAGGGGATTTCTCTTGTTCTTTTAATTGGAAATGGTTTCTCTGCCTCTTCATTTTGCTCATATCTCTCTAGCACTGTGGCTTATGGAGTATCAGTTATCTATTGTGGTCCTTAAAGGAGTTTATTTATTTATCTATCTAATGCCTATGTAGGGAATAAAACTTGAAAAAGAGAGAGACAGGCAGGCTGATAGACAGAAATAATTTTAAAAGAAGGGAGAAAAAGGTTTGAAAACAGTATATAATCAATTATAGATGCACAATTTGAATTAGACTAGCATTCTAGTTGAGATGTCTTTTTTAAAAAACCTTAAAAAAAAAGGAAAAAAGATCAGAAAATGATATTTGAAACCTATTTATAATCAATAATGGGAGATCAAAACCACAAGAAATTAAAATGAAATCATGTGGATTTTTAAAAAAAATAGTATAACTACTTTAAAAGAAAAAAAATTTAAAAAGGAATTAAAACTAGAAGCATATACAATTGTTTAGAATGTAGAAATTAAAAAGGTAATAGAAAGTAGAACAGATAAAAAAGATAAAATAAAGAGAGAATTTTGAAAAAGGGGAGGAAAATAAGTTTGAAAAGAGTGTATAATGAATAATTGAAGAGTAATGTGAAGCAGAATAGCAATCGGATTGAGACGTCTCTTAAAAAGCTTTAAAGTAGGAGAAAAGAGAAAAAAATATATTTGAAACCTGTGTATAATCAATAACAGGAGATCAAAACCAAGAGAGATAAAAATGACATGACGTGGATTTTTTAAAATAATATTATTTTAAAAGAAAATTTTAAAAGGGATTAAAACTGGGAGGATATATAATTGTTTAAAAAGTAAAAATTAAAAAGGTTATAGAAAATACAACACATAAAAACAGATTTAAAAAAGGGGGGTAGGGGTGTTCTCCTGGAGACTACGTGTTCTTAATGAGAAGTCTTTCTGTCTTTGCCCTGTTTCTCGAGCTCTGCTTGCTGTTTCCAGAGGCCCTCTATTGGCACCCTCGTCTGTTCTGCTCCCAGTGCCTGTCGGCAAGCAGATCATGTCCCCTCCCAGCACAGCATTCCTGCCACCCGCTGTCTCCTGGCTCCGGTCGCTCTGCAGCTCCACGCCGCTGCACTCTCCACCCCGGGGTCGGTGCTCCACAGGAGGGCCCCGGGAAGACTGCAGAACAGCCCCACCCCTGCTCCATGTCCAAACTTTGCTCCTTGTTCTGGCAGCACGGACTTTGTGAGGCCCCAGGGTGGAAGATTCCTATCTGACTTGGGCTGCAAACAAGTCACTGTCTGGCCTTTGAGGCTGCCAAGCCCCCAGGTGCAGATTCAGGTTTCGCCCCCACCCCCACCTGGGTGCCAAGTGCCAGAGGATATGGCGGATGAGCCTGAGCCCCGCCTTTCCTTGTTGAAAACCTTCCATGGGTTTTCAGAGATGAAGGTGTGCACCCTTCCCCCCAGGGCACAACATCCGTGTTGTTTTACGGAGGGCCGAGGTTGTCATGCCCTGTGCACCCACTCATCCAAGTTGCGCAGCACCCTGCAGTCCCCAGGGTTGCCTCAGAGCAGCTGTCCCCATCCTCCGCCCGGCTCAGGCAGCCTGTCCTGGTCCCCAGCTCCTAGCTCGGGTCTCGGGCTGGGTGTTGTGGGGACCCTCTATGCCTGTTTAACTTAGTTCTGTTGGTCAGTGGCTGCTCCATACAGATCCAAGCCTTGGAGGCTCCCCCTCCTTCCCGCTGGCCTCTCCGTTGGAGAGGGAGAGACCCAGTGAACGAGCGCCAGTCCTACTTTGCCGCTCCCTCCCTGTGGGACCAGTCCCGCACTCTTTTGCCTTTTTGTCTTCCTTTTTTTTCCTTTTTCCTACCAGATTTTTGGCGTCTTTGTCTTTTGCAGAGGACAATGTTCTGTCGGAGTTCCCCAGGTGTTCTGGTTGGCTGAGTGGGTCTGTGGATGTGAGTCTTGGTGTATCTGTGGGAGAGGGTGAGCTACGTGCATCCTACTACTCCACCATCTTGGCCTTATCTCTCCCACAAATTCATTTTAATTGAGTTATATTCAGTTTAAAATGTTGTGTCAATTTCTGGTGTGTATAGCAGTTTTTCGGTCATATATGAATATACATATATTCAATTTTATATTCTTTTTCACCATGAGCTACTACAAGTTATTGAATATATTTCCCTGTGCTATACAGTATAAACTTATTTATTTTATATATGCCAATCAGTATCTGTATATCTCAAACTCCCAGTTAGTCACTTCATTGTAGTTTTGATTTGCATTTCTCTGATAATTAGCAATACTGAGCATTTTTTCATGTGCCTATCGGTCATTTGTTTGTCTTTATTGGAGAATTGCTTGTTTAGGTCTTCTGTCCATTTTTGGATTGTGTTGTTTGCTTTTTTTTTTTATTATGGAAGAGTTTGAGAAAGATTGGTATAAGTTCTTTTTTGTATATTTTATAGAATTCCCCAGTAAAGCTATCTGGTCCTGGATATTTCTTGATAGGAAGGTTTTTTTTTTTTTTTAATTGCTGATTCTATTTCTAGTAATCAGTCTGTTCAAGTGGCTCATTTCTTCTTGATTAGTTTGATGGACGATATGTTTCCTTTTTTTTCTAGGTTGTCCAATTTGTTTTCATATAGTTGTTCATAGTATTCTCTCTCTCTCTCTCTCTCTTTTTTTTTTTTTTTGTATTTCTGTGACATTGTTTGTAATTTCTCCATTTTCCTTTCTTATTTTGTTTGTGTTGTCTCTCTTTTCTTCTTTGTGAGCCTGGCCAGAGGTTTGTCAATTTTCTTTACTCTCAAAAAACCAGCTCTCTGATTGATTATTTTTTAAATTTTTATCTCTATTTTATTTATTTCCTCCTTGTTCTTTATTATTGAACATTTTATGTAAAAAATCAAGTCCCTAATTTGCCCTCCTTTGATTAGATGTATTTTTGTGGATATAGGAATTTAGACTCAAAACTATTCCTCCTCTGATTTTGAAGGTATGGATTCATTGTGTTCTATCATTCAGTGATGTTAATGAGCCATTCATGATAGAAAAAGAAGAGGATATAAATTAAAAATGTGCAAAAGCTCAATACAGACAGCCATAGACACCCCCTTACACACACACATACACACAAGATATGGGAATCATACATTAATAAGAACTCATTTTCTTCTCTGTCAGATTGATAGAGATTATAAAAATAGTAATACTTAGCATTGGCACAAACTGAAAAATGTGTATTTTTATACACTGCTTGATGGGTGTGGAAACTGGAATGAACTTTCTGGAGGACATATTGATAATATTCAGAAGTAAAACCTATAATTTTTATCTTTGTAGGTGAGATTTCTGTTTGTTTGTTTTTATTTGTTTTTCTAGTTGAAAAATTTTTTGTTCTCTCTTTCCTTGGTTTAGCAAAGTTTTATAAAGATGCCTTTGGTGAAAATCTATTGACCTTCATCAACTTAGTACTTACTGGGCCCTTCTCTACCTGCTGTTTTGTTTCAGTCTCAGGAAAATAGTTTTTCTATTATTTCTTTGATTTTGTTCCCCTACCTTCAGTTTTCCTGTTTCTTTCTTTCTTGACTTTTTATTAGCTAGATATCAGTTCCCCTATATGGAGGGACCACTCTTCTATCTTTAAAACGTTAATCTCATGTCTTCTATCTCTTTTGTATTTTGCTTTTATATTTTGAGAGAGATTTGATTTTTTTCTTTGCTTTCTATATTTTTTCACGAAACACTTAAATAAGAATATTTTAAATTTTCATTAACTCTGGTTCCTTTTCATATCAACCTATTCTTGTTTTGTAGATGTGATATCTTCATACAACCAGGTTGATCCACAAAAATAATAATTAGAATATTTGAAAAGTTCTCTTTTCTCTGTTTGTCTGTTTCCATTGGTGAAAGTTTTCCCCTTTTTTTATCTTAAGCCATCATTTTGGTTTTGTTATTTTTCCTTGAATATCTGGTAACCCTTGATCTTCTATCCTTATTCACAATTGAGGTTCATATTGACTAGCTTTAATACCTGGTATGTTTCTTCTCTACTCAGTTATTATAAATAAATGCACAGTAAGGAATATAATTATCATGAGTTAATGTTAATTATATTAGAAATAGACCCACTTAATGAAATATTTTAGTTTTACTATATAATATGCCTGTAATATGGACTACTTGAGAGACTTATAGAAGTACCTATGTAGGAAATCTTTAACATTGGTTTATCCCACTTAGTTTATCCACCTTAATGAGTTGTCTCATTAATAAAATGTCTTACAAATATATACTTTAAGGTTTTGTCTAAGACCTTTTTGAGTTAAAATCTCTTCCTAGATATTTAGTTGAAAATGTTTTAGGTGATTTAGATTATATTTTTAAAATATCAACATATTATTTTATATATAGAAAATACCATTTTGACATGTGTCCATAATTTGTGATCAAGATTCACTGATTCTCTATGTGTGAAGAGATTATTTTAAAAGACTAGTATACAGTATAAGAAATTTATACAACACTGTTAAAAGAGTGGTATTATTTACAGTTGTATTTACTACAATTATTTACAGAATAGACACATTAAGGGAAACATGTATTGTTGGCAAAAGAGTTTTTTTTTTCCCCTTTCAAAACTCATAGACCAATTGGCTGCATCAGCCTGGTGAAAAATTTTCATTCAGAAGATGCCAAGATCATTTTCTATGATGTCACATTGCTACCTATTCATTTTTTCACATACAGAGCCTTTTCATGTTGGGGTCATAAGTCAAAGAGGCTAGATTGATCTCATCTCAGTGAAGTAATTAGACTTCTTTTCATCTTCCTTGCACATTTGTTCCATGAAAGCTTTAAATCTGGGAAAGAAACAGACTTACGGGCTGGAGAAACAAACAAACACAATTTCCTTGCCTTATTCCTTAGCCAGTTATGAAGTAGGGACCATGTGTTGATTTGAGAAGTTGGCCATGGGCACCACAGTCCATTCAAACTAATTAAAGAAGATCTTGAATAAACTTGGGTCAGAGCCAAAATCCCTACCAGTTCAATCAATATTTTTGATATAAAAATTAGCATCTGGGCTGAATAAAAGAGAGAACTGTTTCAGACCACATCAAAACCACAACAAAACAAAGGAATAACAACAACAGCAGCACACTCTTGTTTCTACTCTGACCTTCTCATGTTGGATATTTGATTTGTGTTTGTGATAACATTTCAGAGCAGTAGACTTGCAGTCATCAGATTTAAGCCTTTCATTTGGATCAAGGGATGCAATGAGAGTGATAGTGACAAGTTCTACCTTAAACTCTGTCACAAGCACCACTCTTTTCCAAATGGGTAAACTGGTCTCTGGTCTTACTTTTTTCATTCTTGCTTGAATTATCCCTGCTACACAAAGTTTAACTGAAATAATTTTTTAAGAAACTTGATTCAAGAAGGAAGAGAGCATTCTCAGAAAAAAGCAACACCCTGTCAGAGTCTGGGAATCCCTCTTTAGGCACTGTTAATCCCCTGACAACTACAACACTGCTGCCTTCCAAGATGAGTCTGTTAGTCTCTATGAGAGTCCTGAGAATATAATGTGTGTCAGAGTTCTTGGTACAGAGTTTGGCACATGATAAGTGTCCAAAAATGATTGATTGATTAACTTTCAAGGCATCACATACCTACTTTAGAAATATTTCTTAGTATTTTAAAAAATATTTTAATTGAAGATATTTGACTTAGAATGTTGTGTTAGTTTCACATGTACAACAATGTGATTCAGATATATATGTATTCTTTTTCATAGAATTTTCCATTATATGTTATTACAAGATACTGAATACAGTTCCTGTGGTAAACTGTATGTCCTTGTTGTTTATCTATTTTATATATAGTAATTTGAATCTACTAATCTCAAATTCCTAATTTAACTCTCCCCCTTTTCCCATTTTGTAATCATAAGTTTGTTTTTATAACTGTGAGTATATTTCTGGTTTGTAAATAAGTTCATTTGTATCATTATTTTCAGATTCTACACATTACCATTATGAAATGATTTGTCTATCTCTGTCTGGCTAACTTTACTTAGTATAATAATCTCTATGTCCAACCATGTTGCTGCAAATGACATTATTTCATTCTTATTTTTATGGCTGAGTAAAACTGTAGTATAATTTCTAGTTTTGACCCAGAAAATTTGCATGCAGTTTATGAGATAGAGAAAGATTTGACTCACTTTGGTACCTTGTTATCCTGAAGACTTACTTTTTAATGAGGTTAAAATAAATATAGAGATAAATTGAGGCATCTCTTAGAAAGACTCAGTGAAGTATATGCTGATAAAATCATAATATTTCGGGGGCTTACCTCAAAGGAACCTGGTGAGAGGGAAAGTGAAGTAGGTGGGGGAAATGAATGAAAAAGGCTGTCAATGGATTAATAATGTTTGAAGATAAGTGATGGGCACATACAGGTTCATGATACAATTCTATTTTATTGTATATTTACATTTTTTTCATTATTAAACTTTTTAAATGTGTAGATTAGAAATAACTTTTTAAGTGGATGGACTGCTGTCAGCTGAAAGTTGAGTCCCTCCCCAAGAATTGCCTTCATCTGAATAAGATTGTTTTGTGCAGTGTAACACTCTTCCGCACACCTCTACCCTGGTAGTTTTTATCCCATGACTAGTCAATGGGGAGAAGACAAAAATACCCGAATCCCTTGCCTCCCTTTGAGATACCTCTAAAGGCCCATCTGAATGGCATAGCTCCCCTGGGGCTGAGTCAGGCCTTTGTCATGATGACATCACAGTTCAGCTACTCCTTTTTGCAATCCTGTTCCCTCATTCCACCCTAGATATCACACCACTGTATGTGATCTTAATGGTGTGCTGGTAAATGTTTAACAGCTGGCTCTCCAGATCCCTAATTTGTAGTGTTTGCCAATTTCCATACTGTAAATTTTCCTGTGATGACCAGCTTCAAGCTACCAATGTGGTGTCACTGAAAGCACAGTTGGGAAGGAGGAAGCACAATTGGTTCTTCTGACACAGTGCAAGCCAGGGCTAACCATCCCTGACCAACTTTTCTCCATGAAATTCTTTAAAGCAAATCTCTATCTTAGTCTTATTTTATTTAGAGTAACCCAAATTAAATTACCAATAACCCATCATTTATTTTGATAATTTGTTTATTAAAGAAATTTACACATCACAGATAGAATAAAATAAAATTGGTCACTTCCAATGCTTCTGTGAAACTGCACACACACACACATGCACAACACACCACAACATAAGACAACGTCCTACAATAATTGCCTAGAAACATTTAAAATATAGGCTCTCCTTAATGTCCTGAACATTACATGGCTGCAGGCATCATTCTGAGAAAACAGACTTCAAATATGTTGTGCTTCCCCAGACCAGGGAAAATTGTCAATAAATCATCAGATAAGTTCAAATCACAATTGTTATTATTGCCATAAAGTGTATATTTAATACAGTTAAGTTTTCCTCATCAGAACTTTTCAGTCAGAGTAACCCATTTATATTTTCTATCTCTGAAGAAAAATAACAGAAGAGCATTGAATGTTTGAAGAACTATTAAGACTTTCACCTTGTCCAAGAGCTTTTTTTGGAATAAATAAATAGGGGTAGGAAAAAAGGAAAAGAAACAAGTCCATATTAAATGGGACAAGGGAATGAAAAGCAAAAGGGATATCTTGTAGGCAATAAAACAGAAGATAACTAGAGAAAGGATAATTTTGTCCAAATGCATTGGTAGATTATTCTTCAACATTGGATCCGTTCTTGTTAAAAGAGAAGACACCTGGGAAATGGGAACAAAAAATCCCATTGAGGATAAAAGTTAAGAATAATTAATTTTATTTTAGTAGCATAAAAAATATTAATTGCCAACAGAGAATCAAAACGAATTTCCTGGTATGTTATTAGAGCCAACTGATCTACCAAAACAAAAAGTTCCAAGAGTGGTTCTTAAACTATGAAATGGATTAGAATCCCCTGGGAAGGCTGGATAAATTTCAGATTCCTGGGAATGATAGCTAGTCTGATTCAGTGGAAGCCTGGTATGGGGCCTAGGGGTCTGCATTTTAACAAGCTTCCTAGCAAATTCTGATTGGTCTCTGGCAGGGCAAAACATGCTGAATGGCAATAGAGACAAACACCCAGGATACTGCAGTTCCATGACAAGACAAGGAAGGTGTCTACACTATCTCCCAAATGAGTAGGTATATTTTCCTTATGAATATTCCATCTAGATCCTTTACCTTCTACTTCCCTGAAGGTCACCTTTAGAACAACATCTTCCACCAGTTTTTCATCTCTGTACCATTACTGTCTTACCTGCTCTGTAAAGGAAGGGAAAAGTGTGTGCGTGTGCGTGTATGCACATGTGCATGCACAAGTTGGAGAGCTGGGGGTGAATAAAGCTATAGTTCTGATGGAAAATTGTCTTTTGGAACAGAACCAACTAAACGGGCATTTTTGATTCTGGTATAGTTAGTGAGACTCAATAATCCCTATTGAATTTAAATCATGGTTTTACTAACCTTGCAGTAGATTTTTTCTTATAAAACTTAAACATTCTCATAAACACCCTCTTAAACAAACATTGTATATGACATATATGCTTATATACTACCAGCCCTTTGGGACCTGGGCCTCTCTAATGTGCTCAGGAAACATTCCACTTTGATCCCAGATGTTCTCCTAAGTGTATTCTCAACACAGATACTCTGACACAGATAGGTCCTTTATCTTGTATTGGAGAATATAATGAATTGGCCAGGACTCTGGGATCTTGATAAAGGTACATTTTGGACACTTAACTAGGAACAACTTCAATTAAATTTACATTTTCAAGAGAAAGGACCTATATGTATTTGCATTGTTCATTTATACAACATAGATTTTCTTTACACAAGGAATGCTGCACCACTTCACTGAGGAGAGTTGGAATTTAATCTGGAATTGAGATATTAATATCAGTCCTTGGATGGGGCAACTGGATTTTCAAAACCCACTTCCTCTCCTCTTCTGCTTATAGGGCTCCTTGCACACATTCATGAGGAAATTTATCATTGTGATCCATATTTAAGCTGAGGTGCCTACTGAGGGGTATCATTTCCCCATAAAAAAGATTTCCACACTGATCACTTTTAACCTCAAATAAGCTGTGAGCATCTGGGCCTGCTGCTCCAGCTGACACTGTGCTGTGAGCAGAGTTTCCATCTCAGCTCCCACTATGAAAGTCTGGGCCCATCTGTGTCATGCAAAGTCAAACCTCTCTTGAAATGATGTGTTTATAGTGTCATTTGATGGAGTGGAATATGCTGTAATTCATTTGAACACTTACAGAAGCTTTGTTGAAAGATCATCACTGTTTTTTAGAGTTTCCCAGCCTGAGCATAATCAGGGACCATACTGAAGATAAAATTTTCCACTGGCCTTTTCCATATCAACCAGGTCCAATTAGCAAAGGGCTAATTTGCAGAAAAGTGTGTGTTCACATTTAGAGAAAGAGAGAGTGGCAGACAGGCAGATATCTAGTGACATAGAGACAGAGAAAACTTAGGTAAATTACAATTGGTTTGTCCAATAGTGTACAAGCCCACCCAGCACCCAATTGGAGTGCTCCTGCCAAATGACAGTATCATTTAATAGGCCTGTCAAAACTGAAAAAGTTGAATGGAATTTACTTTTAAATGTCATTTTTGAATCAATATGCTCTTCAAGTGTAGTCTTGGAAGTCAACTCTAAAGGACCTTGAATTTCACCACATACTCCAAATTCAATAGGAAAATGACAACTCATTCCTAAAGATAGTAAAGATCATGTGGGCTGAACATTCAGTCCACAAGGCACCGATAACGTTCTAGTTGTAATCAATTTAAAATTTTAGTTCAGGCTTAAAATTTGACTTACTTTCTGTCCCCTTCCTGATGAAATAAAAGTCTTGAATTTTCCAATCCTTAAGAACTCAGCTGTAAAGTGGTAGGAGATCAACAAAAGGAAAATAAAAGTTTCCTTTGAAGATCCTTTTGGTTGCTGACCAGGTCTGCTCTCTCCCTGGAAATATTGAATATGGCTTTTGACACTTGTTTTTGGAAAAAGTCCAAATGTGGCAAATGGTAGAAGCCACATTTCTTTACCCTCTTGCTTGGAACTTCCCATGACATGGATGAGTTTTAGCTGGTGCTGTCATGGGTAAAAAGGAGTTCAGCACCTGCCCCCACCCCACTCCTGCCCTGTCTGCAGATTACATAAATAAACACATAGTGAAATCTACTGAGTTAAAAATCAAAACCCTCTCATTGGGTTGGAACTCCTGAAAGGGTCTAGACCAAAAAGGCTGCACAGTAGCAGTTAAAACACAGGCCCATTGATATTAAAAATATTCAAAGAAGTACAGGTGTGTATTTGTAGCAGGATACTTGGAAGAGGAGAAAGGTAAACTCTGGAACCAAAGTTTGTCTCTGCTGAGACATAAGAAATACAACAAAAATCATGTCTCCCTTGGTTCAATAAAGCTGGTTTGGAAGCCAAAACTGTCCTTAGAAAGGAGGAGAAATCAACTTATATTCTTTTTGAGGAAAGGAGGGAGGTCTTTCTGGTGAGGTCTTTAGGTTCCACTCAGGACCAGGAAACTCAATCCTCAAGTTCAAAGTTTGTCTCATCATAGAGTTCAGGGCGAGCTGATTTCCTGTGCCTGGAATATTTCAGCTGCAGAAGGTCACCCATCTCATCCAGTGCTTCCAAAACCTGCAAAGAGATTGGCCCCGATCAGTTCTTCTTAAGCCCACAAGTGGCCTTGCTTTCTTGAGTCACCCAGAGAACCACAGTCTTCTTTTGCCAGTTTATTTGATTTTAAAGAAAAAAAAGAAAGATTCAAATAATTACGCTGTGATTCATAAGCCAGCCCTGGAAGAATGTCAGAGGCTAACACATTTTATTTCATATTCTTTAATAGTCTAACTCCACACTACAAATGTTTATTTTATTTTTGGGGTATGAGGAGAGGAAAAAAAGCACCCAAATCATGCTTACCCTTGAAGGCTTTATTTTAAAGTTTAATGACATATATAAACTTGTGGAAGAAAAAGGTAAGTTTGCAGATTACATTTGAGTTGTGTCTTCATGACATAGCAAACCAACCTGGCCAGGAAGAAAATGGAATTTTATGGAGGCTGATTAGCATTCTTCTCTCTCTCCTGTGCTCCCCTGCCCCCAACTCTCCCACCCACAGTTTTTAAATACTAATATCTATGCTCCAGAGAATATTAGAACTTAAAACCACAAGGGACAAAGAACTTATCCATTTCAATTCTCTTAATCCAGGCGGGTAAGTGTATCCCCAATTTTACAAATGAAGCAACTGAGATCCAGAATATGCAAAAAGTAATTTTTCCTTCTACTCTATCACTAACCCTAGGGTATTGGATTCTTTTTTTTAACCTTTTGAGACTTTTTTCTTAACCAGTCAAATGAGAAGGAAGATGATATTAGGGTCCAATGTTTTGACAATTGAAAAATAGTTAATATCAGAATGAATGACTCATGGGGCTTATGGATGCTCCCATTTGGGAAGTCTTTCAAAATGATATCAATTATCTACTAACATGTTAAGAATAGTTTATTTCTGGGTGGTAGAATTATGGGTGATTAAAGTTTTCTTAAAAAGACTTTCAATATATTTTCTTAGTTTCTATAACAAATATAAGAACTAAGAAAAAGTAACAAGAATTCCGTCTAAAATGTCATCAAACTGGGATAGTTTCCATTGTGTTTACTGAAGGTTGGGGATGGAGTAGCTCAGTGGTTTTGAAAGCAAAGGATCTGCACACTTGGAGGAGATGTGAGATAACTCATGGAAGATGTGGGAGGAGAACATATGATTTTGATTCATTTCAATCTCAACCTTCTATTTAGAAATTATTTTAAAAATTTGTATACAGATTTAAAGGTTATTTTAAATTTACAATTACTACACAATATTGGCTATATTTCCTGTGTTGTACAATACATCCTTTAGCCTATCTTACACCCAATAACTTGTACCTCTCATTCCCCCTTCTCTATATTCCCCCATCACTGATAACCACTAACTTGTTCTCTCTTTCTGTGAGTTTGCTTCTTTTTTGTTATAGTCACTACTTCGTTGTATTTTTTTAGATTACACATGTAAGTGATATCATGCAGTATTTGTTTTTCTCTGTCTGACTTATATCACTTAGCATAATGCTCTCCAAATCCATCTATGTTTCTGCAAATGGCAAAAATTTGTTATTTTTATGGCTTTTTATGTTCTTTGTGTCCCATTGTGTGTGCGTGTGTGTGTATCCCCCACATCTTTATCCATTCACCAGTTGATGGATATTTAGATTGATTCCACATCTTGGAGATTTAAAATAATGCTTCTATGAACACTTCATGTATCTTTTCAAATTGGTGTTTTAGTTTTTTTAGATATATATCCAGGAGTGGAATTGCTAGGTCATATGGTAGTTCTTCTTTTAGTTTCTTGAGAATCTTTCACACCATTTTCCTCAGTGGCTGCATCAATTTACATTCCCACCTACAGTGTAGGAGGGTTCCCATTCCTCCACATCCTCCCCAACATTTGTTATTTGTGTTCTTTTTGATGATAGGCACTCTGACATGTGTAAGGTGATATATCAAACTTTTTAACTTCTTTTTGTGTGTGTTATACAATGCACATAACATATTGATATTATGTGCATAATTTATAAATGGATTAATGTTGAAGCCCACTGATCAACTACCTGGAACACATCTGAACTCAAGCAAAGTTAGATTTACTTGGCTTGCTATGGCACAGCAGTGTGCACTCTAGAACTGTCTTTGTAACAAGGAACTGAGAAAGGCTACTTATCACACTGGGACTTGTGCAAGAGATGATTCTAAGGAAGTACGGACCAGTTCTGGGTTGGATGCTGTCAAGAGGAGGGAGAAGGTCAGTGTTGGTAATTTGTAGACTTCTTACCCAGGAGGCAGAAGGAGTAAAGTGAGGCTAGAGCTGTCCTCTGAAAAGGAGTAGATGTCACTCATGTTAGAAGAGGGATATTTTAAGTCATTTTCTATTTGTAAAGTGGACTCATTTCTGTCTTTTTCCAAACAAGTTCACTGAATGGACTTGTCTAACATTGTCTATTTCCTGTGAACATTGTTTCTAGTTTATGTTCACTTGCTACCTTAATGCCCTGACTTTCAAGGGGAATTTTTTTTCACTTTTTCTTATACTTAACAGTAAGAAATCTGCTCAAATGTTTGTACTGATAAGGGTGCATGATCCCAAAATTTGGAGGCTTTTGTCCAAATGACATCTCTGTGTTCCTTCCAAACCAAGTATTCCACAGGAATTAACTCATGAAGAAAATCACTGGTCTGATCTCTACAGAACTGTATACTCATGAGCACCTCAGTGCTGTTTGGATCAGAAAAATAATGCAAATCCACCCATGCTGCCCTTCACCTTGTGATATCTCTGAGAGTTTGTTCCCAGCAGTGTCCTTTTCTCTCCTCTCCTTCAGCACCACTCTACTCCTTTCCTCCCTTGATATCTACAAGTGCTCATTTTCCCCACTTCCAAGGGCTTTTTCTAAACCTATTTTTCTTGCCTTTACAAACTTCTTGAAACACTTGTGTACTATTTCTTACCACCAACTCATTACATTCGAAAGTAACAATTTGTTAAAATAGATGCACTAAAAACATACACATATTTTGAAGAATCTTGACACAAGAGAAGAGTATAAAGAACAAAGCAAAGTTCATACACCATCTAAAAACATAGAATTAGAGGGAGAAGGGCCAAGATGGCAGAGTAGAAGGATGCTCATAGTTCACCCTCTCCCACGAATACACCAAGACTGACATCCATGGACCCACCCACCCAACCAGAACACCTGCTGAAATTTGACAGGACATTGCTTTCTTCAAAAGAAAAAATACACCACTACACTCATAGGAGAAAAGGAAAAGAAAGGAAGCAAAAGGAAAATAGTGCAGTATAGGTCCTGTCGGGGGAGGAGGAGTGGCAAAAAAGGAATAGCGCTCATTTCCTGGGTCACCCCCTCTCCAATGGAGAAGTCAGCAGGAAGAAAGGGAAATCTCCAATGCTCAGATATGTACAGAATATCCCTTAACCAAAAAAAAACCTAAGTTAAATGGGCACAAAGGGTTCCTGCAACAACCATTCCTAGATACTAACAAACTGGCAGGGGTGGAATGGGACAGGCTGCCCAAGCTCAACAGAGGACTTGGGTCAACTGTACAGAGGCAACCTTGGGGGACTGCAGTGTGCTGTGTACTGTTGCTGGGAGGATACACTGATTAGAACACCCTGAGTCTCCAGTAAAACACACACACACAAAAAGCAAATCAACACTGCTGGTGTGCCTTAGGGGGAGGAGTAGCAGAGCCTTTGTCACTACAGACCCTCAACACCATTATTGGTGCATTCTCCAGAGAAGAGAGTTGGGGCTCAGCTATAGCCACCATATTCTCTGATGACCCGCTCCCAGGCTGAGGTGAGGTCGAAACCTGAATCCATACCTAGGGACTTCATAACCTCATAGGTGGGACTGAGATTTGTTTGCAGTCCCAGGTAGATAGGAACTTTCTGCCCCATGCCTCTGTGAACTTGTGCCTCTAAAACAAACAAGAGCAGAGATCTAGCACAGAGCAGGGGTGGGGGATGGTGCAGCCATTTTCTCTGAACCCACCTACAAAATGCAGACCCAATGTGGAGTGGGGAGCAGCACTGAATAGGGGAGCAACTAATCTGCCTTTCATGCACAAGGGTGGCTCTGAACAGCAGCATAGGGAGGGGGCACAACCCACCCACCTACTAGCACTGGGAGAAGAACAGACTTGGGGCATGACCAGAGGGCCTCTGGACACAGCAATCAGAGTTAATGCAGTAGGCTGAGGGCAGGAGCAGGGACAACCACAGAACAAAAAGGAGGTCCCTTTCAATATCCAGTGCAGGCTCTGGCTACAGGATCACCAGCCACAACCCCAAACAAAGGGATAACAGGCAAAAGGCAGGGAAGGACGACTTCACAACCACTCATACTTAAGAAGGACCTCTAGACAAAAGTATTAAGAGCACACAGACTCTACAGGAACATATACACTTTTTTCTTTTTTTTTTTCTTTTTTAACTTTTTTAAAAATTTTTATGTTTATATTTTTAAGCCCTTGTAAGATTCTCTTTTAAAACATTTTATATTATTTTTTAATTTGTCTCAATTTCATTTTTATTTCTCTTTTCTTTGTTCTGTTATTGATTATAATGTTTTCAAATATTTTTTCCTTCTTTTACTTTTATTTATTTATTTTTAAATATTTTCTTATTTTTTAACATTTTTTATTGAGTTATAGTCATTTTAAAATGTTGTGTCAAATTTCAATGTAGAGCACAATTTTTCAGTTATACATGAACGTACATATAGTCATTGTCACATTTTTTTTTTTTGCTGTGAGCTACAAGATCTTGTATATATTTCACTGTTATACAGTATAATCTTGTTTATCTATTCTATATGCCTGTCAATATCAACAAATTTTGAACTCCCAGTCTCTCTTTCCACCCCTATCCACCTTGGCAACCACAAGTTTGTATTCTATGTCTATGAGTCGGTTTCTGTTTTGTATTTATGTGGTTTTTTTGTTTGTTTGTTTGTTTTTGTTTTTTTAGATTCCACATATGAGCGATCTCATATGGTATTTGTATTTCTCTTTCTGGCTTACTTCACTTAGAATGACATTCTCAAGGGACATCAACGTTGCTGCAAATGGCGTTATGTTGTCATTTTCATGGCTGAAAAGTATTCCATTGTATAAATATACCACATCTTTATCCAGTCCTTTGTTGATAGACATGTAGACCGTTTCCAAGTCTTGGCTATTGTAAATAGTGCTGCTATGAACATTGGGGTGCAGGTGTCATTTTGAAGTAGAGTTCCTTCTGGATATATGCCCAGGACCGGGAATACTGTGTCAAATGGTAAGTCTATTCTTACTCTTTTGAGGAATCTCCATACTGTTCTCCACAGTGGCTTCACCAAACTACATTACAGTCAACAGTGTAGGAGGGTTCCCTTTTCTCCACAGACTCTCAGCATTTGTCATTTGTGGACTTTTGAATGATGGTCATTTTGACTGGTGTGAGGTGATACCTCAATGTAGTTTCGATTTGCATTTCTCTGATAATTAGAGATACCGAGCATTTTTTCATGTGCCTAATGATCATTTGTATTTCTTCATTGGAGAATTCTTTGTTTAGGTCTTCTGCCCATTTTTGGATTGGGTTGTTTGTTTGTTTGTTTCTTATTATGTCATATGAGCTTTTTATGTATTCTGGAGATCAAGCTTTTGTTGGTTTCATCATTTGCAAAAACTTTCTCCCATTCCATAGGTTGTCATTTTGTTTTACTCATGGTTTCCTTTGCTGTGCAGAAGCTTTTAAGTTTCATTAGGTTCCATTTGTTTATTCTTGCTCTTATTTCTATTGCTTGGGTAGACTGCCCTACAATAATATTGCTGAGATGTAAGTGAGATAATGCTTTGCCTATAATTTTTCCTAGAAGGTTTATTGTATCTTGTCTTATGTTTAAGACTTTGATCCATTTTGAGTTTATTTTTGTGTATGGTGTAATGGAGTGTTCTAGCTTCATTGCTTTACATGCTGCTGTACAGTTTTCCCAACACCATTTGCTGAAGAGACTGTCTTTATTCTATTGTATATTCTTGCCTCCTTTGTCGAAAATGAGTTGACCAAAAGTTTGTGAGTTCATTTCTGGGCTCTCTATTCTGTTCCATTGATCTATATGTCTGTTTTTGTACCAATACCATGCTGTCTTGATGACTGTAGCTTTACAGTGTTATATGAAGTCTGGGAGAGTTATTCCTCCAGCCTCTTTCTTTCTCTTCAGTAATGCTTTAGCAATTCTATGTCTTTTGTGGTTCCATATACATTTTATTATGACCTGTTCTAGTTCTGTGAAATATGTCCTGGGTAATTTGATAGGGATTGCATTAAATCTGTAGATTGCCTTGGGCAGTGTGACCATTTTAGCAATATTGATTCTTCCGATCCAGGAGCATGGGATATCTTTCCATTTTTTAAAGTTTTCTTTAATTTCCTTCATCAATGGTTTATAGTTTTCCCTGTATAAAATTTTCTCCTCCTTGGTTAGATTTATTCCCAGGTATTTTATTAATTTGGGTGCTGTTTTAAAGGGGATTGTCTCTTTACTTTATTTTTCTGTTGATTCATCATTAGTGTAAAGACATGCAACTGATTTTTGAACGTGAATCATGTAACCTGCTACCTCGCTGAATTCTTCAATGAGTTCTAGTAGTTTTTGTGTGAACTTTTAGGATTTTCAGTATATAGTATCATGTCATCTGAATATAGTGGCACTTTTACCTCTTCTTTTCTAATTTTGATCCCTTTCTATTTCTCTCTCTTGCATGATTGCTGTGGCTAGGGCTTCCAAGACTATGTTGAATAGGAGTGGTGATAATGGGCATCCTTGTCTTGTCTCAGATTTTAGTGGGAAGATTTTGAGTTTTTCACAATTGAGTACTATGCTGGCTGTAGGTTTGTCATATACAGACTTTTATTATGTTGACATGTGTTCCCTCTATACCCACTTTGGTGAGAGTTTTTATCATAAATGGGTGTTGAATTTTATTAAATGCTTTTTCAGCATCTATTGAGATGATATGTAGTTTTTGTCCTTTCTCTTGTTGATGTGATGTATTACATTGATTGATTTGCATATGTTGAACCACATTTGTGTCCCTGTGATGAACCCCACTTGATCATGATGTATAATTGTTTTTATGTGCTCTTGGATTGTATTTGCTTTTATTTTAGTAAGGATTTATGCATCTATGCTCATCAGTGATATGGGTCTGTAATTCACTTATTTGGCAGTGTCTGCCTGGTTTTGGTGGTATCAGGGTGATTTTGACTTCATAGAATGAGTTTGTGAATATTCCCTCCTTTTCAATAGTCTGGATTAGTTTGAGAATGACTGGTATGACTTCTTTGCATGTTTGGTAGAATTCCATGGTGAAGCCATCCAGTCCTGGACTTTTATTTGTAGGGAGGTTTTTTATTGCTAATTCGATTTCATTTCTAGTGATCGGTTTGTTCAAATGCTCAGTTTCTTCTTGATTCAGTCCAGGTGGACTGTATATTTCCAGAAACTTGTCCATCTCCTCTAGGTTATCCAGTTTGGTTCCATATAGTTTTTCATAATATTCTCATATGATATTCTGTATTTCTATTTTATTTGTTGTAATTTCTCCATTTTCTTTTTCTTATTTTTCTAATTTGTGCTCTCTCTTTTTTCATCTTTGTAAGTTTTGCCAGAGGTTTATCAATTTACTTTAAAAAAAAAAAGAAAACAGCTTTTGGTTTGATTGATTTTTTTCTATTGTTGTTTTACTCTCTATTATATTTATTTCTTCCCTGATCTTTATTATTTCCTTCCTTCTGCTGACTTTTTTTGTTTCTCTTCTCTTTCTGATTCTTTTAGCTGGTGGGTTGGATTGTTTGTTTGAGATGATTATTCTTTTTTGAAGAAGGTCTGTATCACTACTAAATTCCCTCTTAGCACTGCTTTTGCTGAGTCCCATAAATTTTTTGTGTGGTTGTCTTTTCATTATCATTTGTTTCAAGTTTTTTTTTTAATTTAAACTTTGATTTCATAATTGACCCATTGGTTTTTAAATAGCATATTGTTTAATCTCCATGCTTTTCTTGTTTTCTCCTTTGTTTCTCCATGGGTGATTTCTAGTTTCATGGTATTGTGGTCAGGAAACATGCTTGAGATAATTTCTAAGTTCTTAAAATTGTTGAGGCTTTTTTTTCTGCCCAAGTACATGATCAATCCTGGAAAATGTTCCACGTCCACTTGAAAAGAATGTGTATCCTAATTTTTGGGAGTGTAATGCTCTGAAAATATCCACCAAATCCAATTTTTCTATTGTATCATTTAATTTCTCTGTTGCCTTATTTATTTTGTCTGAAAGATCTGTCTAGTGATGTTAATATGGTGTTAAAATTTCTGACAATGATTGTATTCCCATCAATATCCCCCCTTATCTCTGTAACTGTTTTATGTACTTAGGTGCTCCCATATTGGGTGAATATATATTAACGAGTGTGATATCCTCATTTGTATTCCTCCTTTAATCATTATAAAACGTCCTTCTTTATCTTTTGTTATGGCCTTTTTTTAAAGTCTATTTTGTCTGAAATCAGTATTGCTACACCTGTTTTTTTGCTTTTCCATTTGCATAGAATATCCTTTTCCATCCTTTCACTCTCAAATCTATATGTGTCCTTCTCCCTAAAGTGGGTCTCTTGAATGCAGCATATTGAAGGTTCTTGCTTTATTATACAGTCTGCCACTCTGTATCTTTTGACTGGAGCATTTAGTCCATTAACATTTACAGTAATTAATGACACATGTATGTTTATTACCATTTTGAACTTATATTTGCAGTTGATTTGGTATTTCCTCTTTGTTCCTTTCTTCTTCCTTTTGTGGTTTTTTAATTTTCCTTTGTATTATCATGGATTTTATTTAGTTTTTGTGACTCACTTGTACGTTATTGGCTTGTGGTTGCCCTTTTATGTAAGTTTATTAGCCCATTACTATAAAGGTTTGTATTAAACAGTAATATAAGTTCAAACCTATGCTACCGAGAACAAAAAAAAAAAATTTTTTTAAAGAACGAAAAGACTCTATATTTTCTCATTTCCTTCTCCCACTCTTAATGATTTAGATGTCTTCTTTTGCAATTTCCTGTTTATTCTATTTGTAATTCATGGTAGTTATCACCTTTCCAGTTACAATTTTATCATTTCTGTAAAATCCTGCTGCTTTTCTATTTTAGAGTAGAACCTTTCAATTTCTTTTAGCATGGGTTTAGTGTTGCTAAACTCTTCTAGTTTTTGCTTGTTTGTGAAATTCTGTATCTCTCCTTCTATTCTAAAGGATAGCCTTGCTGGATGAAGTATCCTAGGCTGCATCATGTTTTCACTGAAGACTTTGAATATATAATGCCACTCTATTCTGGCCTGTAGTGTTTGTGTAGAGAAATCAGCTGAGAGCCTTATGGGGGTTCCCTTGTAACTCATTCATTTTTTTTTCTGCTTTTAGAATCATTTCTTTATCCTTGATTCTGGCCATCTAGATTATGATATGTCTTGGGGTGGATCTGTTTGGGTTCTTCCTGTTTGGGGACTTCTGGGCTTCCTGTACTTGTATATCTGATTCCTTCTTTATGTCTGTGAATTTTTCAGTCATGACTTCTTCAAATATCTTTTCAATATCCTTTTTTCTTTCTTCCCTTTCTGGAACCCCTATTATGCCTAGATTGGCACAAATTATATTATCTAATAGGTCCCTTATATTGTTTTCATTTGTTTTTCTCTCTGCTGTAATGATTGGGTACTTTCTGTTGTCTTATCTTCTAGGTCACTTATTTGTTCTGCTGCATTATCTAGTCTGCTTTGTATAGTTTAGATCAGCTCCCCTCTCAGCAAATGAGTTTAACAATTCTACTTGGCTCTTCTTTTTAACTTCAATTTCATTTTTAACATATTTTATATCTCTAAACACTATTTCTTTTAGTTCCTTCTATAGTTTGGTCACTCCTTCTTTGAAATTTTGATCTAGTAGGCCATTAATGTCTATTTCATTGATCGTTCTCCCAGGGGATTTATCTTGCTCTTTTAATCGGGGGCAATTCCTTTGCTTCTCAATCTTGCTCATATCTCTCTGGCATTGTAGCTTATTGAGTATCAGTTATCTATTCTGGTCCTTAAAGAGTGTATTTATTTATTTATCTAACTCCTATGCAGGAATAAAACTTTAAAAAAAGACAGAATTTTTAAAACACAGAGGAAAAAGGTTTGAAACAGTTTATAATTGATAATAGAAGAGCAAGTTGAAACAGAATAGCAATCAAGCTGTGACATCTTTTAAAAACCTTTAAAAAAGGAGATAAGAGCAAAACACAAAATTTGAAACTTTTGTATAATCAATAACAGGAGATCAAAACTAAGCAAAATAAAAATGAATTTAGGTGGATTTTTAAATCTAATAATAATAAAAATATTTTAAAAGAAATACTTAAAAGGAATTAAAACTGGAAGTACATGTAATTGTTTAAAAAGTAAAAATTAAAAAGGTAATAGAAAATGGAATAGATTAAAAAAAAATTAAAAGAAAAAGGGGGATGTGTTCTCCTGGAGACTGTGCGCTCTTAATGATTTTACCAAGAAGTCTTTGTGTCTTTGCCCTGTTTCATGAACTCAGCTTGCTACTTCCAGAGGCCCTCTGTTGGCATCCCTCATCTATGCTGCTCCTACTGCCTGTTGGCAAGTATATTGTGCCCCCTCCCAGCACTGTGGTCAGGTGCTGCACTCTTACATGGTGGGCGGGTGGGTCACTCCTCCTCCCGATGCCTCAGTCAGATGCTGTGGTCAGGTGAGATAGGCGGGAGAATTGTGCCTCTTCTCATCACCACAGCCAGGTGCTGCACTATTGCCTGGAAGGCAGGGAGCTGCCCACTCTCACCTGTCATGGTCACTCCCCTACTCTGTGCAGCTGCCCACTCTACCCCAGGTCCAGGCTCTGTATGCAGGCTCAGGGAAGATAGAAGAACAGCCCTACCCATATTCCATGACAAAACTCAGCTCCTTGTTTGTCTTTGCACCTTCAGTTCTCTGAGGTACCAAAGCAGAAAGATGCTATTTGCCTCAGGCTGTAAACAAGACTCTGTCTGGCCTTTGAGGCTGCTAAGCCCTTAGGTATTGATTCAGGTATGAACCCTGCCCCGATCTGGGTGCTAAGCACCCGATGATATTGCAGCTATGGCTGAGCCCCACCTCTCTTCTCTCAAAAACCTTCAGCAGATTTTCTGAGGTGGGGTATGGCACTCTTCCCCCCAGAGCACATCAGCCTTGTTATTTTATGGAGGGCCCATGTTGTTTTGCCCTGTGTACCCACTCATCCATTGCATGCAGTATTCTGAAGTCCCTGCGGTTGCCTAGTCCTCTGCCTGGCTCGGGCTGCCTGTCCCATCCCCCACCTGTTGTTTTACCCCTAGGCCTGGGGGTTGTATTTACCTTCTATGCTCATTTAACTTAGTTCTGTTGATCAAGGGCTGGCCCATACAGATCTGAGCCTCCGAGGTTTCCCCTCCATCCTGCTGACCTGTTTGGGGTGGGGGAGCTTCAGCGAATGAGGGCTATTCCTCTTTTGCCGCTTGCTCCCCATGGGTCAGGTCCCACACTGTTTTGATTTTTCTTCCTTCTTTTTTCCTTTTCTCCTACCAGATTATTGACATCTTTTTCTTTTGAAGAGGGTCATGTTCTGTTGGAGTTCAGCAGGTGTTCTGGTTGGCTGGGTGGGTCCATGGATGTGAGTTTTTGGTGTATATGTGGGAGAGAGTGGGCGATCAGTTTCCCTCTACTCCACCATCTTGGCTCTTACTCTCCTTCTTTTACTTTATACAAATTTCTCTCAATTTGATTTTTATTTCTCTTTGTTTTATTCTTCTGTTATTGATTATATTGTTTTCAAATCTTTTTTTTCTTCTTTTAGTTTTTTTTAATTTCATCTCAACTAGATGTTTCTATTTTTATTCTCCTGTTATTGATTTTACTCTATTTTCAAAATTGTTGTCTTCTTTTAAATTTATTTTTTAGTTGCATTTCTATGTCTACTTTAGATAAATACATACATACATACATACATAAATACATACATATATACACACTTTCAGGATCACAGTAGATAATTTATACTCCATAATCCATAGTGCCAGAGAGATATAAGTAAATTGAAGAAGCAGAGGAATCATTCCTAAATAAAAGAATGAGAAAAATCCCCTGAAAGAACAATCAATGCAATAGAAGTTGATCGTCTATGTGATCATGATTTCAAAAAACAGAGTGATCAAAATACTGAAGGAACTAAATGAGATTCTGAATAGAAACAGATAATATATGAAAAAGGAAGTTGAAACTATAAAGAGGAACCAATTAAAATTGGAAAACTCATTTGCTGAGATGAGAGCTGAGGTAAAGGCTGTAAAATGTAGGCTAGATAATGCAGATGAATGAATAAGTGACTTAGAAGAGAGGAAAACAGACATCACTCAATCAGAACAACTGAAAGGAAAATAAATAAAAACCAATGAAAACAATATAAGGGATAATATAAAGCATGTCAACCTACGCATAGTAGTGGTCCCAGAAGAAGAAACAGCAAAGGGGATTGAAAAGGCATTTGAAGAAATCATGACTGAAAATTTCCCAAACCTAAATAAGGAATCAGATAACCGAGTATAGGAAGCACAGAGTCCCAAAAAAGAAAAACCCAAACAGACCTACACCAAGACATATTGTAATCAGGATGGTCAGGGTAAAGGATAAAGAAACGATTCAAAAAGTAACAAGAGAAAAACAAAGAGTGATTTACAAATAAATCTCCATAAGGCTTTCAGGTGATTTCTCTATGCAAACACCACAGGCTAGAAGGGAGTGGAAATATATATTCATAGTCCTGAATACAAAAAGGATGTAACCTAGGATACTTCAACCAGGAATGCTATCCTTTAGAATAGAACGAGAGATAAAGAACTTCACAGAGAAGAAAAAACTAAAAGAATTTAGCAACACTAAACCTATGCTAAAAAAAATTAAAAGGTCTACTCTAAATAGAAAAGAATCAGGATGTTACAGAGAAGAGAAAACCATAATTGGAAAGGTGATAATTACCATGAATTATAATAGAGTAAACATGAAATTGTAAAAGAGGATATCTACATCATTAAGTTTGGGAGAGGGGAGCAAGAAACATAGAGTTTGTTTCCTTTTTTTTCTTTTCTTTTGTTCTCAGTAGGATGAGTTTGAGCTTATATTACTGTTTAAAACAAACAGATATAGTAATGGGTTAATATATGTACAAAATAGGGTAACCACACGCCAAAAGCTTACAACAGAGTCACATAAACTAAAAAGAAACCAAGATAATACAAAGGAAATTTATCAAACCACAAGAAGAAAAAGAAAGGAACAAAGAGGAAATGACAAATCAACTGCAAAACTAAGTTCAAAATGCCAATATACATGCATCTATAAGTAATTACTGTAAATGTCAATGGACTAAATTCTCCAGTCAAAAGATATACAGTGGCAAGCTGTGGGAGCCCATAATTGGTTTAATAAATTGTAACAGACTCTAGCCACTTGTGACTGTTAAGAACAAGTTTGCTTTGCTAGCAGGAGCCTGTGCATCTGCACTCCTGTTTCCTTGCTGTAAAAAGCAGAGACAATGCCTTGCTTGCATAGTTGAGGTTTTAGCTTAGGTCTGCTTCTGCAATGGCAAAGCCATTGTGTGTCCCTTGCTATAAATGCAGGGCATGGCTTGTTTTAAACATAGGTCCATAGTTCAGGATTTACTCTGCTCATCACAAAGCAATGACCCATGCCCTCAGCTATAAACACTGGACATGCTTTCCACTGTTTAATTAGTCTATAACACCCAAGACAAGAAACTGGTGGCCTGGTGGCCTGTTTTGTAATCAACTTCTTATATCTGAAGAATGTACCTTGTTCACCTCTCCTCATGACTGCCCTGAGGATAAATTAACCCTTTGTACCCACGTGGAATTCATGATCTCTACCAGATCCTGTTTTTCCTTAAGTTTCTACATTCCATGACACAATTGTTTGTGTTCTTTTCTTTGATTGTGCACAATAAATATAGGAGTGTTTGAGAGGCTTGAGAAGTTTGTCTCTGACTCCCTCTCACTCCCTTAAATATCCACAGAGTCTTGAGTAATTCTCCATATCAGAAAGACTTTTGCTAGACAGAATCCACAGCTGTTGACCCCAAAGTGATTGCCTGCACAGCGACGGAACCGTCATGCTTCAGCTGGAGAGAGAAATTGCATCTGGATCCCTGTAAATTTCATCCTGGTAAAGGAACAGCAACGCCCACTTGGGATAGTTGCCAAAGTGCTTAGAATTCAGTGAGAGCTTTGTTTTTCTCTTATTTTCTTCCTATGGGTCAACAGCTAACTAAGGAGCAAATGACCTACCTCCACACATTGCAGGATACGCTGAAATCAGCTCACTGCTCTATGTCAGAAGAGCAACTTATTAAATTGTTACAAATGGTATGGGAGGTTCGTCCCTCATTTCCAGACCATGAAACAACTGATTTGGAACTCTGGGAATAAGTTGGTAAGAATTTAAAATGTAGGCATCAGCAAGGGGAGAAAATCCCCACTTCCATTTTAACTACTTGGAGTTTGGTATGCAGTGCTTTATGTCCCTTGTATTCTTCCTTGCAGAATAATTATGCTGAACCAGAGCACTGTTCTCTCCCTTCTTCTCCTCCTACTTCTTCACCCCCAGTCCTTTCTGCACCATCTGCCCCTCTTTTACAGGAAATCAACTTGCTTCTGCCACCACCTACTCCTCCCTCTCCCGAAGAGTATGATTGTAAGCAAACTGCTATGCAACAATGTTTTAAAGAAGGATTACACTCGGGAGAGCTGCATGCTTACCTGGAGATTGTGTGGCATGGGCAAGGTATTAAGCATGAGTCTCTCCCTTTCTCGGTATTCAAGGAACTAAAAACTAGTGTTATGGAAAATGGGATTCAGAGTTCATTTACTAAAAGTATTTTTGATACAACTGGAAATTTATGTTATGACTCCTTGGGATTGGAAAGCTCTTATAAAAAAACTGTCTTAATTCCTGCTCAATTTGCTGTTTGGTCTTCTGAAAATCATGAAGGTTGTCTCTTACAAACTGCTTACAATGCTGATGCTGTAGAAATGCTTGAATGAACAGGTCAATATGCTAATACTCAGCAACAGGTCCATATGGATAAGCTGACTTTTAAGCAATGTACTGATATTGCCTTTATGGCATGTTCTAAGTTTCTGGATACCAGAGCTGTTACAGATTCCTTCGGTATCATTTGACAAGGCACCACAGAACCTTATGCTGATTTTTTAATCACTTAGAACAGAGCATCTCTCACCAAGTAGATAATCAGGAGGCAGCAAAAGTGCTCTTGCAACAGCTGGCTTATGAAAATATTACTGCAGATTGCCAGGCAGCTCTTTCCAGTATTTGAACTCAAAAACATATATAGCTGATTATATAAAGGCTTGCCACAATGTGGGAACTGAAACCCATCATGCTCAGGTCCTTGCAGCTTTAATGAGATCCCCCTCTGATCTGACCTGCTTTAAGTGTGGTAAACCTGGCCATATTCAAAAGGAATGCCACCAGTACAATAAGGGAGGGCAAGGAGGTCCACCTCAGATATTGCCTAGCAAAGACTGCCTTCAGTGCAGCAAAGGAAGAAATTGTGTGAATCAATGTCATTCTAAATGTGATAAGGATGGCAATTCAATTTGGGGAAATGGGGCAACAGCTTCCACACCCTGAACCCCAAGAGGAGCAATCCTGCCTAGCCAGCTCAAACACAGGTCTTTATGACCCAGCCTCCTCAGTCCGGTCCTGCAGAAACCCCTTCAGCAGCACCTCCACAGTGGACTTATGTTCTACCTCAGAATTAATTCTTAGGAAACAAGATTGTATATACTCCACATTCACTGGAATCTCTGGCCCTTTCACTGAAGGGACCCAGGTCTAATCATAGGCTGCTCAGACATATCACAGCAAGGCATTCTGGTTTTATCTCAATTAATTGATTCTAACTTTACTGGCAAAGCGAAAGTGCTTCTACAACCCTCTTTGCTCCTTTTGGTTTACAAATAGCTCCAGATAAAGTACAAGTTAAACAACCTTGGAAGTATCTAGGTTACATTGTTTTCCACCAAGCTATCCAGCCTGAACCTATTCATTTGCAGACAGAAAACCTACAAACTCTTAATGATTTTCAAAAAGTTTCCAGGGCCATTAACTGGATTTGTCCAGTTCTTGGCATCCCTACAGATCAATTGTCTCATTTGTTTAATATTTTAAAGTGGACTCTGCTTTGGACTCCCCACGAACACTAACTCCTGAAGCTTTACAAGAAGTCACTCTTGTGGAGTGAGCCCTGTCACAAAGGCAGCTTTCTCATCAACAAATTGGAAACCATGTTTATCTATTTCTTTTTCCAACTGTTCACTCTCCCACAGGTATCTTAGGACAGCTGATTAATGGAATATGGTGACTTGAATGGCTTTTTCTATCTCATTCCTTTAAGAAAACTTTAACAGCTTATACTCAACAGCTTACAGATTTACTCTTTAAAGGATGACTTCACTGTGAGAAATTCACTGGTTATGAGCCTGATGTTATCTTCCCTGGAGTTTCACTGGAAAATTTTAATCATTTGTTCTCCCAATCTTTGGAATTTCAGGCAGATTTGGCTGACTTCACGGGACTATTTATTTACTCTTTGCCCTCAGGTAAGCCCTTACAACAATTACCTTTGCTCAATGTCACTTTACCCTCTAAGGTGATATACTCCCCCATCCCAGGTGCTCTTACAGTCTTTATTGATGGTTCTGGAAAAACTACTAAATCAGCCATTGTGTGGTTTAAGAACTGGAGAAACTTGGTCACTTCAGGTCAGCCCTCTACCCAGAGGGCTGAACTGAATGCTGCCATTATGGCTTTACAACACTTTTCTTCTCAACCCCTCAATATGGTCACAGACACTCAGTATGTGGTTTATGTAGTGAAGCATATAGAGGAAGCTATTGTCAAAGAATTGAATGATCAGAACCTACTTTCTCTTTTCCTTTCTCTTCAATCCCTCATTGATAAATTACACCACCTTTTATTTATCACCTGTATTTACTCTCATAGTAATCTGCCTGGCCCTCTGACATTAGGGAATGAAATTGCAGATCAACTTGTTGGCTTTAGCCAGGCCTCTAAGACTGTGCAACATTCTCATGAGTTTTTTCACTAGAATTATGAATTCCTCATCAAACAGTTTCATCTCACCAAGGCACAGGATAAGCAAAGCATTGCTCCCTGTCCTGACTGTCAATGAGTAGCCAACAGTCAACCATCAAGGCTTGTAAACCCCAGGGGCTTATCCCATAATCATGTATGGCAAGAGGACATCACACATATCCCCTACTTTGAAAAGTTGAAGTATCTGAATGTGTCCATTGTTATTTTTTCTCATTTTGTCTTGGCCTCACTGCATATCAGGGAACAAACTAAACATATTATCAAACATCTCCTTCTCTCTTTTGCCTATATGGGTAAGCCTCAACAGATTAAGACAGACAGTGGTCCTGGTTATACATCTCAGAAATTTAAACTATTCTGTCAATATTGGGATGTTCAACATATTATTGGGATTCCTTATAATCCCACAGGTCAGGCCATTATTGAATGGTCCCATCATACCTTGAAGCAAATGTTAAAACAAAACAAGGGGAACCCATCAGGGATACCATCAGCAAAATCTGAATAAAGTGTTATACACCCTTAATTTTCTTAACTGTGATTCCCAAGGCTTATCAGCAGCAGAAAAGCACTTTATGCAGCATTCAGAGAATAGCCCAAAAGCTAAAGTACTTATCAAAGATATAGCCCTAAAATCAGCAGAATAGGAGAGCCCTTTTGAATTGCTTACCTAGGGGAAGGCTATGCTTGTGTCCTTTTGCCCTAGGCCCCCAGTGGCTACCTGCTCATTATGTCAAATACTTTCTCAAGCCATCCCCTGGATTGGAATGACCAGAGACTCCCAACTCTATGCTTGCAGCTTGCTGAAGAAATTAAAAAAAAAAAAAAAAAAACTGTATCTGTAAGGACAGCAGAGACCAAAGCCTATGAAGCCAATGGGATCAAGCCCTCTGAATGGGAAAGACAGATCATCTCTGCAGCACCCTGGATAGCAGTCTCCAACCCGGAAGCTGTTAACATCTCTTGCGGCCAGATGAAGAAATTAGATACTCAGGCTACTAAGGTCCTGAGGGAGGCAAAGATGACTCACACTCTGAAATATAGGCTTCTGGCATTCTAGCAGTAATTTATTATGCATCAGCTCAGGTATTGTTTCTTTTGCTCTTTCTGTCACTTTCCTTAAGCACAGGGGCCCATCTTTACTGGGACCATATTATTGACCCTCTGGTTTTCCAACCAGTCACTTGGTGGAATGCAGACTCCCCACTCAGCACTAATGATACTCAATGGATGGGAGGAATTTGGCTCTCTCCTCAAAGTCACCTGTTAGAAAATCATGATTGGATGATGTTAAATGAAACTGCTTCTTTTATCTACTCCACCCCCCCCCCAAATTATGTATTTAATGTCCATTCATTCTTTTGCTTACATGCTAAGATTTGTATTTATTTGTACTATTTACTTAAGACTGGCACAAAATCTGCTAATTTAACTTTCATTTTTGCTGCAGCTTTTGACATTAATCAAATATCCTTTGCAGCCTGTCCTACATCTGTTGCTCATTGTCATATGTGTAAAGAATGGAGTCCTCATAGTCAATCTGTCTCTTGGGTCCCTTGCAGGGCACCCAATCCCGATGGAGCTCTATTTTTTAACTATACAGTCTATGATTTGGGCCCACAAGGATATCTTTCTGCTAATCATACTCACAATGTTTTTGGCCTTTCGGCCACCTCCTAAGTAGCCTGGATGGATGGGGGACTCTCTGGACCTATTTTACACCTCTGTAATTCTCAAGCTCATAGTCTCTGGCACATTAATATCTAGACATTGCTTTGCCCTTCTTCCCTAGGACTCTATCACACAGTATGTATGTTACTAATACAGTTGCTACTACTCAGTTTTATTGTATTGACAGACTCTCATGCCTCCAACCATGTATTATTGTGTACGGCTCACTCTTATGTTTTTCTTATGAATCTTCTATTCTTAATGTTACACTTGAAGATGGATTTTATACTACCCATGTCAAGCCTCTGGCCTGGTACACTTCTTGTATTAGCCCAATAAACATTACTTTTCACATTATCTCTCAGGTACTCATTCTGAAGTGACAACCTTAGGTTTCGCTATGTGTTAATTTAACCCACACCTGGGAGGGCAAAAATGGTTTTATTAGATTAACTCATGTAAATTCAAAATGGAGATTGAAACACTTTATTGGTTGGCTGATTGATTTTATCATCTCAGCTGACATCATTCTTGCCACTGATTCAGTAGCAGTGGTCTCTTAATAAATTAATCCATACCACTGAAGTTGTTAATCATCTTACGACTAATGTTGCTCAGGTTATGATTATTCAGACTCAAATTGATAATGCAATTATGCATTGACATCAGGCATTGGAAGCTGCTTTGGAATGCCTTGGTGATCGACAATAAGCCATTGTCCATTGCCAGGCCCTACAATGTGATTGGCAACATGACAATATATGTGTTACCCCCCTTAAATTTAATCATCCCAGGTATTACTGGGATATTATTTAAAAACAACATCAAAGGGTCTTTTCTTCTGATTTGCAAAATAGTGTCAATATTCTTTCTGCCCAGCTGAATCAGCAGCTCATTTACATTCAAAAGGAGACTCAAACAAATATGCAACAAGAATTATATGATAATATGAAATGGCTTAACCCCATCTACTGGCTTCATGGTCTTAACCTCCACACTTGGGTTATTGATGGATTTTGTATAGTAATCAATTGTGTTTTTCTTATAGTCTGCAAGGTGATTTACTCCCTCCAGGTCTCTACAAATCAGCAACACCAGGTGATGATGTCCTTTCTGCAATCAAAAGTGATCTCCTTCAATCAAAACAAAAGAGGGTGATATGTGAGAGACCATGATTGAGTTAATAAATTGTTACAGACTCCAGCCACTTGTGATCTTTAAGAAGAACAAATGTGTTTTGCTAGCAGGCACCTGTGCATCAGCACTCCTGTCTTCTTGCTGTAAAAAGCAAACACAATGACTTGCTTGCATAGTTGGGGTTTTAGCTTAGGGCTACTTCTGCAAAGACAAAGCCATTGTGTGTCCCTTGCTATAAACCCAGGACACAGCATAGCTCCATAGTTCAGGTTTTATTCTGCTCATCATAAAGTAATGATACATGCCCTCAGTTATAAACACTAGGCATGCTTTCTGCTGTTTAGATAGTTTATAACACCCAAGATGAGAAACTGGTGGTCTGGTGGTCTGTTTTGTTATTAACTTTTTATATCTTAAGATTGTAACTTGTTCCCCTTTCCCCATGACTGCTCTGAGGATAAATTAACCCTTTGTACTCACTGTGGAATTTATGATCTCTACCTGATCCTGTTTTTTCCTTAAACTCCTACATTCCATGACACATTGATGATTTTTCTTTGATTCTGTACAATAAATATGGTAGTATTTGAGAGGCTTGAGGAGTTGGTCTCTGAATCCCTCTCACTCCCTTGACTTTCCACAGAGTCTTGAATAATTCATTCTATTTGGTGGGATTTCTGCTGGACAGAACCCACAGCAGATGGGGTAAAAAAACAAGAACCTACAATATACTGCATGCAAGACACCCGCTTTAGAGAGAGGGACACACATTGATTGAGAGTGAAAGAATGGAAAATGATACTCTATGCAAATGGAAATAATGAGAAAGCAAGAGTAGCAATAATTATTTCAGACAAAATAGACCTTAAAATAAAGGCCAGAGGAAAGATAAAAAAGGACATTTTATAATGATTAGAAGAGGAATACAAGATGAGGATATTACAATTACTAACAGATTTGCACCCAATATAGGAGCACCGAAATACATAAAGCAAATACTAACAGATAAAAAGGGAGAAATTGATAGGAATACAATCATTGTAGGAGACTTTAACACTCTATTAACATCAAAGGACATACCTTCCAGACAGAAAATTAATAAGGCAACAGAGAAATAAAATGATACAATAGAACAATTAGACTTTATTGATCTTTTCAGAACATCACACCCCCTGAAAATAGCTTATACATTCTTTTCAAGTGCATATGGAACATTTTCTAGGATAGATCATGTACTCAGGCAGAAAAGAAGCCTCAACAATTTTAAGAAAATAGAAATTATCACAAGCATCTTTTCTGACCCCAAAGCCATGAAACTAGAAATCAAAAATGACACCATGGAGATTAAACAACATGCTATCAAAAATAAATAAATAAATAAATAAATAGGTCAATGATTAAATCAACGAGACAAACGACAATGAAAACACAACTACCCACAATCTATGGGATGCAGCAAAGAGAATGTTAAGAGGGAAGTTTATAGCAATAGGGCTTCACAAAAAACAAGAACAGTCTCAAATAAACAATCTAATCTACCAGCAAAAGGAATTAGAAATAGAAGAGTAAAAAACAAAACAAAACAAAACAATCAAACAAAAAACAAAACAACAACAACAACAACAAAAAGCAAGTCATTAGAAGGAAGGAAATAATAAAGACCATGGAGGAAATAAATAAAATAGAGATTTTAAAAAACAATAGAAAAAATCAATCAAACCGAGAGCTGAGTTTTTGAAAGAGTAAACAAAATGGACATACATCTTGCCAAGTTCATGAAGAAGAGAAAAGAGAGAGCACGAAATAAACAAAATAAGAAGGAAAAATGGAAAAACTACAACCAAAATCACAGAAATACAAAATATCATACAAGAATAGTATGAACAAATATATGGAAAGAAAATGGAAAATCAAGAAAAAATGGACAAGTTTCTGGAAACATACAGTCCACCAAGATGGAATCAAGAGGAAACTGACCACTTGAAAAAAATGATCACTAGAAATGAAATCAGTAATAAAATGTAATGAAATGAGTAATAAAAAACCTCCCAACATACAAAAGTCCAGGACCAGATCACATCACTAGGGAATTTTACAAAACATACAAAGATGAACTCATACCAGTCCTTTGCAAACTCTTACAAAAGATTGAAATGGAAGGAGTATTCCCACTCATTCTATGAATCCACTATCACACTGATACCAAAACCAGAAAAGACACTATCAAAAAATAAATTTATAGATCAACATCACTGATGAACATAGATGAAAAATCCTGAACAAAATATTAGCAAACAGAATCCAACAGCACATAAAAAAGATGATACACTACGATTAAGTTGGGTTCATCCCACGAACACAAGGATGATTCAACATATGCAAATCATTCAATGTAATACACCACATCAACAAGAGAAAGGACAAAAAACCACATGATTATCTCACTAGTTGTAGAAAATGCATTTGATAAAATTCAATACCCATTTATGATAAAAACTCTCACCAAAGTTGGTACGGGGTAACATATCTCAATATAGTTAAAGCTATTTATGACAAATCTACAGCCAGCATAGTACACAATGGTGAAAATCTGAAAACATTCCCACTAAAATCTGGGACAAGACAAGGCTGTCCACTCTCACCACTCATATTAAACATAGTCTTGGAAGTCCTAGCCACAGCAATCAGGCAAGAGAGGCAAATTAAAGGGGCCCAAGTTGGAAAAGAAGAGGTAAAATGATCGCTATATGCCAATGACATGTTATTATTTAGAGAAAACCCAAAAAAGATCCACACAAAAACTACTAGAACTAATCAGATAATTCAGCAAGATAGCAGGATACAAGATTAATGTACAAAAATCAGTGCATTTCTTTACACTATTGAAGAATCAACAGGAAAAGAAAGTAAAGAAGCAATCACTTTTAAAATAACACCCAAAGTAATAAAATACCTAGGAATAAATCTAACCAAGGAGGTGAAAGACTTATATATGGAGAACTACAATACATTGATTAGGGAAACTAAAGAAGACTTAAAAAATGTAAAGATATCCCATGCTCCTGAATTGGAAGAATCAATATTGTTAAAATGGTCATTCTGCCCAAGGTAATCTACAGATTTAATGCAATCCCTATCAGATTACTCAGGACATATTTCACAGAACTAGAACAAAGTATATTAAAATGTATATGGAATCACAAAAGACCCCAACTTGCCAAAGCATTACTGAAGAAAAAGAATGAGGCTGGAGGAATAACCCTCCCAGACTTCAGACAATACTATAGAGCTACAGTCATCAAAGCAGCATGGTACAAAAATAGACATATGAATCAATGGAACAGAATAGAGAGCCAGAAATGAACCCACAAATTTGTGGTCAATATTTGACAAAGGAGACAAGAACATAAAATGGAATAAAGACAATCTCTTCAGAAAATGGTGTTGAGAAAACTGCACAGCAGCATGTAACTCAATGAAGCTAGAACACTCCCTCACTCCATACACAAAAATAAACTCAAAATGGATTAAAGATTTAAACATAAGACAAGACACAATAAACCTCTTAGAAGAAAACATAGTCAAAACATTATCTCACATACATCTCAGCAATGTTCTCCTGGGGCAATCTACCCCAAAAATAGAAATAAAAGCAAAAGTAAACAAATGGGACCTAACTAAACTTACAAGCTTTTGGACAGCAAAAGAAACCATAAGCAAAATCTTGACAGCCTAATGAATGTGAGAAAATATTTGCAAAAGATGAAACTGACAAGGGCTTGATTTCCAGAATATATAAACAGCTCATATGACTTAATAAGAAAAAACAAGTAACCCATTCTAAAAATGAGGAAATGACCTAAACAAGAAATTCTCCAATGAAGAAATATGATTGACCAATAGGAACATGAAAAAAATGCTCAATATCACTAATTATCAGAGAAATGCAAATTTAAACTACAATGAAGTATCACCTCACACCAGTCAGAATGGCCATAATTCAAAAGTCCACAACAATAAATGCTGGAGAGGCTGTGGAGAAAAGGGAACCCTCCTACATTGTTTGTGGGAATGCATTCTGGTGCAGCCCTTGTGTAAAACAGTATGAAGATTCCTCAAAAGACTAAAAATATACTAACAGTATGACCCAGCAATGCCACTCTTGGGCACATATCTAGAGGGAACCCTAATTCCAAAAGATACTTGCACCCTAATATTCATAGAAGCACTATTTACAATAGGCAAGACCTGGAAACAACCTAAATGTCCATCGACAGATGACTTGATAAAGAAGATGTAGTATATTTATACAAAATAATACTATTTAGCCATAAAAAGCAACAACATAATTCCATTTGCTGCAACAAGAATGTCCCTGGAGAATGTCATTTTAAGTAAAGTTAACAAGAAAGAGAAAGAAAAATATCATATGGCATCACTCATATGTGGCATTTTTTTTAAGTGAACTTATGTATTAAACTGAAACAGACTCACAGACATAGAATACAAACTTGTGGTTGTTTGAGGGGACACGGGAAGCAATCAACTGGAAGTTCAAGATTTGCAGATACTGACTGGTATATATACAATAGATAAGCAAGTTTATACTACATAGCACAGGCAAATATACTCAATACCTTGCAGTAGCTCATGGTGAAAAATAATATGAAAATGAATATATGTATATTCGTGTATGGCTGAAGAATTGTGCTGCTCACCAGAAATTGACATAATATTGTAAGCTGACTACACATACATACATACATACATACATATATACATACATACATACATACCTAGAGTTTACTCAGTTGTTGGTGTACCATCCAATAAATCATTACTGTAAACCTACTATGTCATATACACTGGTTAACTCCTAAGAATTTAATGGTAAAACAGAAAGATACGGATCTGTCTGTGTGATTCAAGCTCAAAGTATCTTCATTTTTTTATTACTTGAATTCTTATTTCTGTCCCTTTACTCCCCTAACACTATCTTCTCTGAGGAACATTAGGTTCCTACTAATTGCTAATCCAGTAGTTTCACCTCATCTCTTACCCCACTGGAACATTCTGCTCTTTTGTGAGGACATTTGTTCATTTCCCATCTTGGAGCTTTCTTTTTTTACTGTGGTTAGTGCTGCACTAGCTCATGACTTTCCCAACTGCTCTGGCTCCATCTAAGTCTAGTTCCTCGTCTGTGGTCCTACATCCACCCTGGGATGGAGGCCCTCCACTGGAGTCTGACCTTGGCCCTATCACTTATATTTAGGAAATTATATCTTCTACCATTGTCTTTAATTGTCCCTCAGTTCCTCAAATTACAGCAGCTCCAGCCTTTCATAGTTTCCTAAATCCTAGAATCTGATTTTCTTTTCCCCAGATGGCCCATGAACATGTAATTCCAACATGTTTAGAATTGACTCTTTTATTCCCCCAGTCCTTTTGATGATTTGTTCTTTCCTACCACAGACCTTATCTATAACACTTTTATGCTTAGTTCTGCCATTTCTCCATTCACTGGAGGGCTACAGACCTTGGATTATCCTTGATTCCCTTGTCCCACCAGTGCCCCGCATCCAAGTATTTGCCAAATCTTGGCATCTCCATGCATTTATAACACCTGTTCATAGATCAATTTTTCTTGTTCCCATTGCCATTGACCTTGCCATCTATTGTTTTAATAGATAATTACTCATGACGCCTTCCCACTCCTGAAGTTGACTGTATTTATTTTCCAAAATGAATTTATTCTGTGTGGTATTATCATTAGATGCTTGTTTATAGTATGCCTTCTTAGACTTTTTTGTCACAGGTTTTGCAAGTAGTGGACACCCAATAGTATTTGTTAAACTACACTGACATTATGAGACAGGTTCATCAACACCAGGCTGACAGATCTGGCTTGTTTCTTAGATATTACTCATTTAAACAGAGGTTGAAATCAAATGACAATGAAATGTAGTTTTAAAATCACTTATACTTCATATAGGACTGGCTTACATGATAGACCTGCCTTTGTTGTTGGTTTTCCAACATATGGTTTATTTGAGTATATTTTCATATGGTGGATGTGGTGGCCATGAGCAATGTCAGGATGCAGGCAGTTAATGCCGAAATAGCATGTGAGAGTAGCATCTGCACTTAAGAACAAGTAAAGAGCAGGATGTTTGAGGGGAGTGGGTATAGCTTAGTAGTAGAGCACATCCCCAGTACCTCCATCAAAAAAAAAAGAAAAGAAAAAAAAGGAAAAAAGATAAACAGCAAAAAAGAGAGTATGGTTCTAAATAAAAAAAAATCTAAAAATATTTTTTTAATTGAGCATATTTGGCTACTTGATCTGTTTTATTATGAAGCCAAAACACAAACTTGACTCAGTCTTCACTGAGCTGATTTTCTTTCCTATCTTCTGAGTTGATCATGTTGTTGGACCTTGTTAGGATACCCTTGTTCATTAGCAATGAGTTTTATTATTTATTTTTATATTATTTATTATTTTAAAAAAAACGCTGTTTACTTAAACCATCCAGGAGAAACCCAGGGAAACCCAAGTGAGCTCAATAAAGAATGAACCCAGAATTCAAGACCAGTCCTGCAGGTTCTGTTGGGCTGTGGTGTACTCACTGCGTCTAACATCTCCCGGGTATGTGCTGCTGAAACACAAAACCGAGCCCGGGCTTCTGCGAGGGGAGTAGCTGGAAATCCGACGACTACTATGCCAATTTTTCTCTTTAAAAGATGCCTTGCAAAAGCCCTAAAAGGAAGATTAAAAATGAGGTTAACTGAGGGATGCCAGAATCACACTGCAAGTAAAGGAATATGGCTATCTGACTTATTTTTTTTTAATAACAATAAATAGAAGATGATTGAAGTAATGAAATTCTGTCAAATATGATCGACAAGGAAATGTGGCAGCCCATCACTTGATGGTGCCCATAACAGAGCATGTATATCAGGGGACCTACCACACTCAGTAGTTGATTGTGTGCACAATCTTTGACACTGAGCAGAAAATGCTGATGCCTGTTACCCTCATTAACAAGTTTGCATATATGTAAAATTTTTGTCTGCAGGTTTCCTAGGAATAAAAACCATAACATAATGCAAATGCCTAAAGAAAGAATATCTATTAGATGCAAACCTATATGTTTTAAAATATTAATACCAATAGCATAGTGTTTAAATTTCAGGAAGCCTCTACTTGATGACTATAATTTCAGAACCAGGATTAGAGTGCCTGCAGACGCCAACACCAAGTCATATTCTAACTCCAGAGACAATGATTTTATTTTCCATCAAGCCACTTTTATGTGTATGTTCCTCATTTGTTATGTGTATGTTCAGGGATAACAAATCCATTTGGCTGGATTAAGGGGGAGAGGGGCAGGAGGAAGGCAAGGAAAGAAACACAAAGGAACTGACCTGTAGATGCAGCCTGTGACATAGGTCATTTAACTCCAAAGCTCTTTGACACAGAGTAAAAGCTTTTTAAGCTATAATTCTTTCCCCTTAATTGCATCTATCCTCTTTTTATTCCCAAGCTAAACTCAGTAATGATTTTTGAATATCAAGCTCTCAATTTTTGGTGCCAAGAGCCAATGTTAGACACAGGCATGAGCCCCTAAGTGAGTTTTCCCACTTTTGTTCTCTGTCACTATCTGCAGGGTTCCTGAGTCACAGAGATGCTCTGCCCACAGGTGGAGTAAACATCTCAGAATTGTTCTTAGCACTAAGAGGTTGCTGGTGTCTTATTTTAGGCTGGCAGCTGAGAGTACCACAGACACCTTCCAGTTATAACTTAGAAGAAATCCTCGATGCAGATGTTGAAAGGCCACTGTATCTTTCATTCCCCTAGTGTTTAGCTGCCTGCTTTTGGGTTGCCTTGCACAGAACACAGGCTCTCAAATGAAGCTATGGAGATACCAAGACCTACCAAACACACAGCCTTCCTGGTCCCTTGGCTCAGGTAAGGCAAGACTCACACTCTGATTTGGACTAGGGAGGTTGCAAGGCAATGGATATTTCTAACTGGAAAGCTTGAAAACAGGCCATCCTTTCACTTTCTTGATCAAACAAGGCTGCTCATGGAACTGCATGGGATGAGAGCTCATAATTGTCTGAGAAGCAAGTCAAGCGCTTTATTGCTAGAGTACAAACCACCTGACCCATGATCTTGGGTCAGTTTTCAGGACTCCTGAGAGACCATTTTCACTGTCTGCACTTTTCTCTTTGTAGCAGAGAAAGTGAGTTTTGCAGAAGAATGCAGAACAAAATACATGACTGTTGGTTCATTAGGTTAATCTGAGGCCTCCTGGAGCACTTCTGAGTTGAAACTTACACTAGCAAACCTAGCATTCTTCAGTTAAAGAATATGATTGCCCTGAACATTATATATAATGGACCTCTGGGTTTGTGCTGTCCAAAGCAAATTGGAGCTGGCTGGGCAGAAAGAAACTAAATAATATGAATGATAATAATAATTAATAATAATAATAATAATGGTAATAATGAATAATAATAATAATAATAATAATAATAATAATAATAATAATAATAATAATAATAAAATTAATACTGCATTGGAGACAGCATCATTGAATTTTGTGCACCATCATCCTCATCCACGGATGAGGCCAGTGGATAGGAAATGCAAACTCTGTACCAAATACTAAACCCAATACATTATTGATTATTAAATTGTATGTTTTATTGGTGAAATCATGTTATACTAAACTCCATAAAAGATTCCAGTGATGGAGTTGCAACAGGACTTTGTTTAAAAGGATAACTGCTGAAAGATGATATTTTCATTCTGTGGTAGGTGGAGATGGGGAGAAATCACAGTTCTTTAATAAAATCCAAGGTTTTTCTTTTTTTTTTTTTTGAGTTATAGTCAGTTTACACTGTTGCATCAATTTCTGCTGCACAGCACAATTTTTCAGTCATACATGAATATACATATATTCATTTTCATATTCTTTTTCACCATGAGCTACTAAAAGATGTTGAATATATTTCCCTGTGTGATGTTGTGATACAATACTTGTTTATCTATTTTATATGTACCTGTCAGTATCTACAAATCTCCAACTCCCAATCTGTCCCTTCCCACACTTCTCCCCCATGGCAACCACAAGTTTGTATTCTATGTCTGTGAGTCTGTTTCAGTTTTATATTTAAGTTCATTTGTCTTCTTTCTTTCATTATTTTTTTTAGATTCCACATATGAGTGATATCATATGGTATTTTTCTTTCTTTTTCTGGCTTACTTCACTTAGAATGACATTCTCCAGGGACATCCATGTTGCTGCAAATGGCATTATGTTGTCATTTTTTAAAATGGCTGTATAGAATTCCATTGTATAAATATACCATGACTTATTTATCCACTCATCTGTAGATGGACACTTAGGTTGCTTCCATGTCTTGGCTATTGTAAATAGTGCTGCTATGAATATTGAGGTGCAGGTGTCTTTCGGAATTAGGGTTCCTTCAGAATATATGCCCAGGAGTTGGACTGCTGGGTCATATGGCAAGTCTATTTTTAGTCTTTTGAGGAATCTTCATACTGTTTTACACAAGGGCTGCACCAAACTGCATACCCACAAACAGTGTAGGAGGGTTCCCCTTTTTCCACACCTTCTCCAGTATTTATTGTTTGTGGACTTTTGAATGATAGTCATTCTGACTGGTGTGTGGTGATACTTCACTGTAGTTTTCATATGTATTTCTCTGATAATTAGTGATATTGAGCATTTTTTTCATGTTCCTATTGGTCATTCATATTTCATCATTGGAGAATTGTTTGTTTAGATCTTTTCCCCATTTTTGGAATGAGTTTTTTTTTTTTTCTTATTAAGTCATATGAGCTGTTTATATATTCTGTAAATCAAGGCCTTGTCAGTTTCATCTTTTGCAAATATTTTCTCACATTCATTAGGCTGTTGGGAATTTTTGCTTATGGTTTCCTTTGCTGTGCAAAATCTTTTAAGTTTAATGAGGTCCCATTTGTTTATTTTTGCTTTTATTTCTATTTTTGTGGTAGATTGCCCCAGGAGAACATTGCTGAGATGTATGTGAGATAATGTTTTGACTATGTTTTCTGCTAAGAGGTTCTTCTAAGAGGTTTTGTGTCTTGTCTTATGTTTAAATCTTTAATCCATTTTGAGTTTATTTTTGTGTATGGAGTGAGGGAGTGTTCTAGCTTCACTGAGTTACATGTTGCTGTCCAGTTTTCCCAACACCATTTGCTGAAGAGACTGTATTTATTCAGTTGTTTGTTCTTGCCTCTTGGGCAATATTAATTGACCACAGATTTGTGGGTTTATTTCTGAACTTTCTATTCTGTTCCATTGATTCATGCCTGTTTTTGTACCAATACCATTCTGTTTTAATGACTGTAGCTCTGTAGTATTGTCTGAAGTCTGGGAGGGTTATTCCTCCAGCCTCATTCTTTTTCTTCAGTAATGCTTTGGCAAGTTGGGGTCTTTTGTGATTCCATATACATTTTAATATACTTTGTTCTAGTTCTGTGAAATATGTCCTGAGTAATCTGATAGGGATTGCATTAAATCTGTAGATTACCTTGGGCAGAATGACCATTTTAACAATATTGATTCTTCCAATTCAGGAGCATGGGATATCTTTACATTTTTTAAGTCTTCTTTAGTTTCCCTAATCAATGTATTGTAGTTCTCCATATATAAGTCTTTCACCTCCTTGGTTAGATTTATTCCTAGGTATTTTATTACTTTGGGTGTTATTTTAAAAGTGATTGCTTCTTTACTTTCTTTTCCTGTTGATTCTTCAATAGTGTAAAGAAATGCACTGATTTTTGTACATTAATCTTGTATCCTGCTATCTTGCTGAATTATCTGATTAGTTCTAGTAGTTTTTGTGTGGATCTTTTTTGGGTTTTCTCTAAATAATAACATGTCATTGGCATATAGCGATCATTTTACCTCTTCTTTTCCAATTTGGGCCCCTTTAATTTCCCTCTCTTGTCTGATTGCTGTGGCTAGGACTTCCAAGACTATGTTGAATAGGAGTGGTGAGAGTAGACAGCCTTGTCTTGTCCCAGATTTTAGTGGGAATGTTTTCAGTTTTTCACCATTAAGTATTATAATTCTGTCATAAATAGCTTTTATTATGTTAAGATATGTTCCCCTTATACCCACTTTGGTGAGGATTTTTATCATAAATGGGTGTTGAATTTTATCAAATGCTTTTTCTGCATCTATTAAGATGATCATGTGGCTTTTGTTGATGAGGTGTATTACATTGTTTGATTTGCATATGCTGAATCATCCTTGTGTTTCTAGGATGCACCCAACTTGTTCATGGTATAGCATTTTTATTTGGATTCTGTTTGCTAATATTCTGTTGAGGACTTTTGAATCTATGTTCAGTTGATATTTGTCTGTAATTTTCTTTTTTGGTAGTGTCTGTCTGATTTTGGTATCAGGGTTATGGTGGCTTCATAGAATTAGTTTGGGATTACTCCCTCCTTTTCAAACTTCTGTAAGAATTTGAGAAGGACTGGTATGAGTTCTTCTTTGTATGTTTGGTAGAATTCCCACGGGAAGCCATCTGGTCCTGGACGTTTGTTTGTAGGGATGTTTTTTCATTGCTAATTTGATTTCATTTAGTGATTGATTTGTTTAAGTGGTCATTTTATTCTTCCTTTAGTCTTGGTGGATTGCATGTTTCCAGAAACTTGTCTATTTCTTCTACATTATCCATTTTGTTTCCATATAGTTGTTCATTAAAATCCAAGGTTTAAAAATGAGCAAATGAAAATGTGCTAACACATTGTCATACAATTAACTCCTGTTTCCCAAGCTTCTTTTACATATTAACTTTCCATTGGAGAAACATCAGAGAAAGAAACAAGGCCAGGCAGCAGGCCAGCTCTAGCCAGCAACTCCTGCCAACAACAGATAATATTACCTTCTGTAACTCACCTGTTCTGTTTCCTTAGACAACCCAATTAGATTTTCCCCATTGTAGTAATTGATGCACTTTTATTCATTAAAGAATGTTATACTGATATTCTGCATTGCTTTAATAAGAAGTGTATTTTCCACTGTGGAGTAAAGCTTGAGAGATTCTGTGCTGTGTTCTGAAAAGAGCTCTGGTTTAGAAGCAAATGGAACTGGCTTGAATTTACCCACGGCTAGTGACCCTGAGAAATTAATTTGACTTTTGTGCATCTTGGTGTCTTCATTTATAAACTAGGACTAAGCCTCCTACCCTCATTGAGTGATCACTTGGTTTAAGAACCTTTCTTTGCATGTAATTAACATTCAGAAATGCTAGCTTCTCTCTAAAAAACTTCTTAAATTCCAAACTAGTAGATATTTTGACATGTCATCCAGGGTCTATCAGTACAATTGAGGCAGAACATAGCAAGATCTTTTCCTACTCTTTTCCCCAGAGTTCTATTTTTTGTTAATGTAACCAAAGACTTTAATAGTTATTTTGAAAAGCCATGCAACCATGATGACTCAACCTTGCACTCAGTTGAAACTAACAATAATCATCATTGTAGCACCAGTAGTAGTTGTAGTCATAACAATGGGTACCACTGATTGAGTCCTTACAGTATAACAAGCACTCTATTAAGTGCTTTATATACATTATTAATACTATTAATAATAACAACACTGTGTAGCTTCTATATAAGAGGCGACATGATAAATGCTGATAGACATCACCTTTAATATTTGAATGATCTTATGAAATAGGTCCTATAACATTCCTGTTTCAATATGAGAAAAGTGGGGCTGCAGAAGGTTGGATAACTTGTCCTAGAATGCCAGCCAGCAAGAGGTAGAATCAAAATTCATTTTTATTCCAAACATCTCATTACACCCTAGAATGTAACTTTTCTAGGAAACTGTCTTTCAGTTTTATTTTCATTTTTACATTAGCTTTGTCTAGTTAGGATGCCTGGCATAGAGAAGAAGGGAACTCCCTTCCTTTGTCTGTTATTGTTTCATTTAAGTACATTTTTAAAAATTCTTCATGGGCTCTTCTCATTGGATGGGCTCATTTTCTCAGTCTGTTAGGATTCTAATCCCAGCTTCCATCATCAAAGTCAGAACTTTCCAACACACTTCTAACCTACTCTCCAGTGTTGTGTACTTTACACTTTCAAATATAAAACAAGTTTACTTTTGGTGTCTTCATTTGAACTAATCATCCAATATTAGAGAGACATGGTCTAGTTTGGAGTCACAACACACCATGGCCCCAAACACTCTGAGTAAAAGTGGGTTTTCATTTGTTTTCCAAGAGTGAATGGAAAGGGGTTTGAGTTTTCTGCCACTTTGAATCACCATTCACTGTCACCCATCCCTGCCATTAGCACTGAGTAGTGTGGGAGTGCAAACTTGGGTTAACAAACTTTGATATTGTAGTGATTGTTTTTACCAAATCATATTCTTACCTTTATGCATTCTCACCTTTATGTAGGCACATAAGAAAGGTATAATCAAACCCAATTTTTTTAAATTTGTCTTTACACTGCTACTTCAAAGTAAAATGTCTAAGAGCACAAAAGGCTGATTTATCCATACCAGTTACCACCTTATCTATGGAACTTTGCTTAGTTGCCATAAAGCTGATTTGCTAACAGGAATCTGCTACAATCTATTTTCTTGCCATAAAAACTAGACACATGCTTTGCTCGCTTTGCTTAGTTCAAGGTCATAGATTCAGGGCTGCTTGTGCTTATGGAAAACCATAACTCATCCCTTGCCCTAACTGTCAGGACATGCTTCACTTATCAGGTGTAGGTGGATAGAGTAGGCTGCTCTTGCTCACAGAAGACTATGACTAAGCCCTTAGCTGGGAATAGCTGGGCTGCTTTGCATATTTAGACAATTTCTGATCATTGTATGGAGACTCTGTGGTGGTCTGATTTTCATTATCAATTGTTTGGAACACTGTAACCTTCCTCATGATTGTTTGAGGTTTAAAGTAACTGTACTATCAACTGTATACTTTCTGGATCCTGGACTATTGTAATCTCTATAAGTATAAATTAAGATTATAATGTTTCCATTTTTCATGAACTAAAACTGCTGATCTACATCTCTGTACATACACCATGCCCCTTACTCATTCCTATGACATATTTTACTTTGATTCTTTGTTTGACTATTCTCAATAAATACAAGAGCTTTGGAGGAGCTCAGGGAGTTGGTCTGTCACTTCCTCTCACTCTTTTGACTTGATAAAGTCTTGAGTAATTTCGTTCTTCTGTGGTCGGACTTTTGCTGGACAAAACCCACAACAAACAAAACCCACAGAGTAGTAACCTATGACATGTCTGTAGTACACAATCTTTTTGGCAACTCCTGGCACTGATTTCTGGACCCAGATTCATAAAGGGGTAAGTGGTGGGAATGCTGTGCTTCACTAGATAACTTGTATGTGTGTTTTAACTGCTTGTTATTTTGCTGGGTGAAGGGACACAAGAGTGTACTCTGAAGACTTAGTCTCTTGGGAATGTATAACTCAGTCCTACCCATTATGAGTTCTCAACAAATAGCCCCAGAACTTCTTTTCTGTACTACATTTAATACTCTGCCCATCTATTTAAGCTGTTAGAGAACCAAACAGAAAGTTCTAATAATGGAGTTATGTCAAAGGAGAGTCAGGACATGGAGAATCTGATAAACATATGTTGAAAATTACTTTCCACCATGAACTTTGTCAGACAGGCATTTGTTCATTTGTATGCGTGTACTCCACTCTGGTCTGTTCATATGAATTTATGTTTTATTTTATTTTTTAGTGGAGGTGCTAGGGATTGAACCCAAGACCTCATGCATGACAAGCATGCACTCTACCACTGAACTATACACTGTCCTTCCCCATGAGACACATTTTACATTTAGGAAGGATTTTAATTAACTTCCTTTTAGTAACAGAGTTAATTAGTCTCTAGCATGTTGAAGAATGGCTCATGTATAAAATCATTTATGCCATACTGATAAAAAGTCATGTTTTTCTCTTTATGCAGTTGTCACTGGTGCTCAACTTCAGCATTGTAATCACTGGGAAACAACCCCAAATAGGCTTACAGGAGAGGCATTAAAATTTGGGGTTAAAAGCAAGAGCTTTGGAGTAAGCCTAGGTTGGGGTTTGCCTCTTGGTTTTACTACTGTTTAACCTATATGATACTGGGAAGCTATTTAACTGCTCTCATCTTGAGTTTCCCCACACTAGAAATCAGGTTACCTTCTCGTAAGGATGGCTGAGATTTCAATGGGAGAAAACACAGAGCCTGATAATGTTGATTTTAAATGTTGGGAGATTTGGTTTTCTAAAGTTCTCCCTGAGAAATATCTTGGGGTGGAAGGAGGTGCAGAATCATCTTTAATTTATAAATGAGGCCTCAGGTGGTAAGTGACTTCCTACAGTTCACAGTGATTGAAAATGGTGGACCTTCCCACCTGGTTCCCTCCCCATAAGACTCATGAAAAGGACTTGCTGATGGTAGATGACTTCTGAGAAGCTGGACAAGTGAATTCTGAACTTGGCATCCTGCTCAATGTGCATAAGCAATACCTATGCTGAAAGAGCCTCCTGGTGTCAAAAGCACCATCTCAGTCACCTGGGGCTTATGTGTTCTCCTGAGGGCCCTTGGATACTCACGCTACTTTAGCAGGCATGTAAAGGAGCAGGGGGACCACTGGAGATTCCTCATGGCCGTAGATAATGAATCCCATTTCTTTCAGTCTCTGTCTGAAGTATCTTGTGTTTTTGGCAAGTTGTTGTACTCTCTGCAACCCTGAAAGGAGACAGGCATGAAATCCATCAATTCCCATCTGGAAGAGGGAAGCAAAGGTCAGACTATCTTGGCAAGTGTGCCTAAGTCTTTGTGTAGGCTGCTTTATTAGCTGAGAGGGGGTCATAGCAGGGTGGGGAAGTACCTCCTGGTGAGCAGGTGTGGGCACTGATGACCAGGATCTGCCCTGAGCCTGGAAGATAGGATTCAGGGGGGATGCTGCTGCTAGATACTGCTAGCAACTAAAGCCAAGCTAGGCTGCAGGGAAGTAAGGGAGCAGAAAGGGTAACAAGAAGGAAGAAGGTGAATTATCATTTATTAGATACTTGTTGTGTATGGACTCTATGCTAAGTACCATAAACACACCAGTTTAGAAGAAGAAGGAAGTGTAACAAGGAGTCACACACACACACTCAACTCCACACCAGTTGTTGGTTGAGGCTTTTTAGCCAAGCTGAGCTTGCCCATTAATTTGCCGCTCATCTAGGTCTCTAGTCAAAGAATACTTCATCCAATCTGAATTTAAAGGGGTAGCACATCCCGGGACAAAGATGGATCCAGCAGAGACGAAGACTGTTTTGTGAGGTTCTGGTGGTAGGAGAGTAATGGAGGAAAGGAAAGAGGGGAACCTCTGCTTTCCCTGGCCAGAAAAAAAGAGTTGTCCCCAAACAGATCAATAAATGTACATGTGTCCATTTCAAGGTTATTGGTGCTTCAGGTGAAAAGCTATCTTCTCTCCTAAGTGTGCGTCCCAGTGGGGAGATAACACATTATGAGATGACAAAGGGAACTAAAGAGTAGAAAGAGTTCAATAGACACCTGTCAACTCAGTTCTACCTCTAATCAGGTAAGTGAGTAGATAAAGCCAGAGAGCTGTTGCTCAATAAGGAAGATTGACTAGGATTGAGTATTTAAGTCCTGTAGAAATCAGTCCAAGGTTTCATTTGATGCAAGTTTGCTATTAAGCATGAATTTACTAATACAGCTGATCTTCATTCTAATTGGTTGGGCATCCATTCAAAGTGAGCATCTCTTACTCTACCCATTATTCAATATTTTGGACATCACTGCTGGGTGTTTGTAACTCTTTAGTCGGAAAATAGATAAAAATTTCAGTAAACATTCAATCACATTCTTCTAGTTTCTTTTTAGAAACATGGCCCCATATGCATTGACAAAGGTTTGAGCAGTGGGTAACTCCTGCTCAGCATCCTTCCTCCAGAGGATCATGATGTTCAGGTAGAGTTGGCCCCATTTTTCCTGTTTGATACAGGGGTAGGGTGTGACACAGACCTGGCCTATTGGAATACTGCATCACCCTTATAATTGGTTCAGTGATGGAACACTACCAGAGTCCTTCAGATCTACTGAGGAAGTGTAAAAACAAGGTCTCCCTCAAGTTACATATTTGCCATTATATAGAAGAAAACTGCTTGAGAGTGATGTTGACTCAGAAGAAAAACAAGACTCAAGACAACAAGAATCTAGTTGGCATCACTGGAACTCTTGGGTCTAGCAGTGTCTAAGTGATTCCATCCTTTGGACTCTCCATGTTGTGTAAACCAATACATTTCATTTTCTTACTAAAACTACTCTGAGCTGAATTTCACCTACAACCCAATGTGTCCTGCATAATATAGGTGGCAAATAATCAGATGAGGTGACCTGTAAAAGACGATAATAATATCATCAGCAATAATGACTGTAGCTCACAAACATGTAATGTCAACTTTGTTATAAGCATTTGATGTTTAATTATTTTAGACCTCACAACAACTATATTGAGGTAGATGCTATAATCTCATGCTATACATGAGGAGACAAGTAACACCCAAATTCACACAGTTGGTAGGTAACAGGGCCAGAATTTGAACCCAGGCAATTGGGTTCTAGAATCTGCCATTAACTCCTACATTATGTTGCTCTGCCCAATAGAAGCAATTGATGATGTCCACCCAGATAACTGATGGTGGCCAACTCATCTCCTCAAGCTTAATAAAACTTATTTCTAATACTTGTTAATATCATTGCTACTGTCACTCTCTAGTAAGGCAGTTGACATGTTGAGGGCTGAACAAGATTTTGGCAGCTTCATGTTGTGAGCAGCTGGGGGACAGCATCGAGGACTACAGTCTAGGGCTTGCTACAGGGGAGGACTGGTACCCCCTTCACCTTGGATGGAGGCCTGAAGGGGTTCCCTTAAGGAATAAGAATGAACCAGAAATAGACAGGCCCTCACAGGGTACTTTTTAAATCTAATCATCTGACATTTTTCCTTTGGTTCCATCACTCCCAAAATATTTCAGATATTTCCTTGAGATTTTGTGTTGCTCATCAGGCCTAAATGGACTTGACTTCTGTGACATTTTAAATTTGTTAACAGTGTATGCCAAGGAATGGAGACTTGGTTGCATGGAATACCAACCAAGGAGGGGGTTGTTGAATGCTTCAATTGTTCCTGCTTGTTTTCTGTTACTACTCTTCATCTTTTCACCCAATCCCAGTTCTCAAGGGAGAGCCTTCCCCAACTCTGCCAGTTCTCAGCAAGCAGATTGTGATGGAGAAAGAATCTGGTTTATTGTACTTTCTCAGGAAAGCAGTCCTCTCAACCATGCTGGCCACAGTCAATGTATGGAGGATAAGCTCAACCCAAGAGAATTCCATTTGAGTGCTGGCCTGGGAGCCATGTGTTGGTTTATCATAAAAAGTTTGCCAAAGAGAGTTAAACCAGTAAGATCTTGCCAGTAGAGTATGAATAGAAAATTTTAGAGAAAACCAATGATTGGAGGAAGACTAGAAATTGAGGGGCACTGAGGAAAAAAAAGATAATTATCAGATTCTATGAGACAGAGGAAACCACTGGTCAGTTCAAGCTATGGTGCCCCATGAAGAAAGGAAGTGCATACTGCAAGGTTAGTCAGGAACAACAGGAAGAGAAGAAACAGAAACAAGGAAGAGTTTATAGTCTAGTCGGGGAGACAGACATTAATCAAATAATCACATGAGTGGATGTAAGGTTGCAATTCAGATGAATGCCATAAAGGATGTTACGTGGTGTTAGGAGAGGCCATAGTAGAGTGATTGAAGTAAGTCTGAGGAAATCAGTAAATGATGAGTGAGCTGAGATCTGAAGGATGGATAAATGTTAACAAGACAAAGAACCAGAGTAGAGAACTCCTGACACAGGAAACAGATGAAATAGTCCTATGATTTGTAGCAAAAAGAGTGGCTGAGAACCAGTGAGATGTGGTTGAGTATAGGGCAAGACAAGACTGGAACGATGAAGAGACTGTCTAAAAATTTCATGAGTGCAGGAATTGAGGGATCCAACATTGAATGGTTGGTAAGAGGAGGGTGCATTTCAAGGGGAGATAGACAGGCACAATCAGGGAGGAAGTCAGGAGATGATGAAATAATGTTCATTGGAGTTATCAACATGGCAGTCATAAATAACCTTTTCTTTGGTTCCCCTGGTTTGGACTTTGGTTTTAAAGAAACAGGTAGCTGTAATTATGGTTTACTTCAATTCATATGAGCTTTCAGATTCCTGCACACCTCCTTATGAAAGATAAGTCCACTCCCCTAAAATTCCACACTTGCAACATGAATGCAAGTAAAGGATTTGGAGAAGTTAGAACTATTTGCATAAATTCTGTTGCATAGGCACAGCTCCCTTTGTGGTTAAAGAAAATAACTGTTTTATAACATGTTGAAATGTCTCCTTGGAAATTTTTGTATGTACAGAAAACAATCTATTGAAGGACAGAACCAAAAATGAGGAAGGAAAATACTTGTTATTATTAAAAAAAAAAAACTTCATCTATACACTTAGACTGTGTGTTTAGGAAGACGAGAACATAGGGGGGGGAGATTGTGGACTGGAGAAGGAAAAGAGAAGAGGGGCTAGAATAAAACTCATCTTAAAGAAGGTGATTCAAATGAATGCACAGATCTACATCCCAATGACCAAAATGTATTCCATATGGCTTGTCCCCTTGTGTGTTCAGCTCTTTTGTTGATTGTTGGTTGCACAATGAATAGATGACTTCATCAGATTAGGTATGATGATTCCTAAATGATCCCCCTCAAGCATAAGAAGGATTTCCTGGCCTGAATTGCATGAATGATTTGAACTGCTTTTCCCAGTGGCATTATCTTTGCACTTTCCCATGACTCATCCATCAGTGGATTGCCCAGCTACTTAATTGGCCCTGTCAGTCCTCTCTGCCTTGATTAATGCAAGTAACTGGATCACCAGCTGATGTCATCACTTTCCTGCTTCTAGATCCTTTGAAGAGTTGACCAAACAGATAAGAATATTGATCCCAGGGGCAGCTGACTCTTAAGAATTGAATATTTTATTATTGCTCTGTCTTTTCCATCTTTGAATCATTTAGCACAGCATGGCTGAGAAGCCATTATGACACACTGGTCACCATGTTTTCTCATACAGGGTTACTATAAATACCTTTGAGGTCCTTGGAGTTGGCCAAGGTTCAGATTCTTTCAATTACTTGATTGCTCACTCTTTCAAATTGGAAACATTCTCCTACTCTTGGACGGCCTGGGGGCAGAGAGAAATTTGTACATATAGAATGCTACTCATTTAGACAGGATGTGGGTGATTTTATTAATTATGTTGTGCTTTGAGATCCTTGTTTGAAGAGTGCTTTGTAAAAGTAGAAGGCATTTTTAGCACTTGTCCTTTTGTATAGGCACAGCTATGTCAGGGTGCCATGGAGATGGGGCATGGCGGTAACCATCCCTCTCAACACTCAAAGTTCCTAATTAAATAGTGTCTGCTCCTTCTTCCACCTTTTCCAGAGGGAAGAGAGGGAAGGCCCCGCACAGATAAATAAGTGAATGAGTTGATCTCTTGTGTAAAATTCTGGAGACTTTATACAGGTGTTTATTTTCTTTTTTATTCTGGGTTTTCCAGAAAAGGAATAGGCTTTGGAGTTAAATGGACTAGGAACCAAACTCCACCTGGATAATTTAAGGCCTTAAAAGCTCAGTCTTACCTGTAAAATAGAGATAAATTAGTTTATCTCACAGGAAGATTGGGAGAAATGAAGGGGTTAAAACAGGATAGCTTTGAATGGTGTCTGGCATGCAGTTGGTGCTTGAAAGTTTGGTTACACTTTTCCATTGGCTGTAGTTCTCAGCAGCCCCAGTGGCACCTCAGAATAGTCTGGAGAGCTTGCAACATCCTCTCCTGAGTCCACACTCCAGATCAATGAAATCAGGTCTCTGGAGATGGGACCAATCATAAGTTCTGATCGTCACATGGTACAGTCAAGGAGACGAAGGTGTCTCAGAGACAGCGGCCTTTAACCGTCCCCTCAGGCCATGTGAGGCTGTGTTAGGTACATGACATGATTGTTTCTTGGCTAAGTCATACTCCTTGGTTGGCCATGGAAAGTAAAAGATGAGCATGTGTCCTAGCCTTTGGTTTCACAAGATCACATCCCAGCCATTACTGAGTGCTAGAGGTCTCTAATAGTCCATCTGTGTGGTGATGTGCTCCTCTGAGAGTTATCAACCTGAGATCAACCCCACTGTCACTCTCGCCCTCTCTCATGAGTCAGGATAAGATCATGGGTGGTCACATCTGGGCAGATGACCTGCCTGCTGCCGTTCTACCCCTTTGGATTTCTAACTCTGCCAGTTTAAGAGATGGATTAGGTTTGTCCTTATCTCCAATGCTGTTAAAACAAAAACAGCTGGGACAGGGGAAGGAAAACAAAATGCAAAACGTCCAACTACAAAGTTCTGTTGTCCCCCAGTAAAAACAATCATTTGTGGCATTTTCAAAATATGCTTAGGACAACTCAATCTCCAGAGGGCCAGGAGGATTATGGACAGTGGACACTCCCATGATGATCTTTCCAAAGCTAAAGAAAAATTTCTTCTCTGTGAGCCATCCAAATGTAGAAAAGGAGAAAGGGATTCCCCCCATGAGCCTGAGTGAAGGAGGCGGATTTGAGCAGCTTGTGAGCCAATATCAGTGCCACTCTCTATTCCTGCAGATGCTGCAAGCTAACTCTCTAACAGACACCACAGGGGGACTTACCTAATTACTCCCCAGGCTTAAAAAGGCACTTTCAGAAACACACACTGCCACCTTCCACCAGTGCAGAATACAGACCGAGTGACTTCATCCATGCACCTAGGCAGACTTACTTGGGAATGACGGTTCCTACTTTAAAGGCAGGAAGACTTTCCATAAAACACATCTCATAATTTAAGAAGTAGATCTTTCTGAACAACCAAATTGATCCTAAAGAGTGCCTGCAGTGGTATGAGAAGGCCTCCCCTGGCCTCCTTCCCCTTCATTGCCTGATGCTCACCCTTTGCTGCTCCTTCTGGCCTGGGGCAGTTCTGGGAGAGACCTTGGAGTCAAGTTTCAATGTGGCAGCAGGAACCAGTGTCTATTGTTTAAAGCTCTGGACACCAGACAAGACATTCTGTTCCAGCACACTCAGGGGCAGAGAGAGCTCAGTAAAGATCAAAAGGCTACAGAGCGGCAAGAAGCATAAGAATCCCATTAGCAGTGACAAGCTCCCCAGTGGGATGGAGAAAGCAGTGTTTGCAGGGGTTTGCTGAGGGAAGCACACATGTTTATTGGGCACTGAAGCTTTCCCTTTTGATGTCCAAATTCCAAGGTTACAGCATATTTTATTGTCACAGACACATGTTCTGAGGACTGTCTAGGCCACTCAGTCAGGCCCCAAGGGGATGCACACAGGAGCAGGAGCCAGAGGGCCTGACATTGGGGGTGGACAGCTGCCTGTATGGCCGGACTTAACACCCCTGCCTCCACCTCCCCACCCACTGCTCAAATATACCATCAGGGGTTAATCCATAAGGGAGGTGAGAATGGACGTCTCTTGTAAACCTACTATGAGCCAGGAGAAGTGTTTGGGGGCCCCTTTCACAGATGAGGAAACAAAAGCTGGGAAATCATGACTGTCATCCAGCTGACCTGGACATTGACTGTGCCCTCAGGTCTATCAAAGACTGCTCTGCAAAAGAAGCTGGAAACTCCTTTGAGAACTGTGAGTCCCATGAGTCATAGATTCATACACTTCACATGTGAAATACACTCACTTTCTACCAGAGCCTACTGCCAAGGTGGAACAGAGGGTGAAAAACTTCTGGGGTTGTTTGGAAAGAAATAATCTAATAGGATACCAGGTAGGTGTCAGATAATATGCACGTGAGAAGAGCCAAAAGACAGATCTAGACAGATTTAGCAGGCTTGTCTCATAGCAGTACTTCTCAAATATTTACAGAAGGAGTAATAAAATTAGATGTTAATTTGCATTTACATAGAGAGGAGTACCTTAGGAAGTCACTAATTATGGAATTTTACACATCAAATGGGGTATTTTGGGAAACTGGGGTGAGAACCTTGCAAGTTGGTGATTCTTCAAAAGAGGAACACACAAGGGGCTTCTGGGAGGTTTTTTTTCCTGGAATACTCACAGGAAGGCCTCTTTGCAAAGATTCTGCTTCAGAAGGGCTGGCATGGACCTTGCAGAAAAAAAATGCTACATAAGAAAAAAATGTTGCATAACTGTTGTGTGCTCCCCACTTTAGAACCATGACTTGAAGTTATAAATTATATCATGGTTGTTAATTCCATGAAGATAATAAGGCTGATTCTAATCCAAGATGCCAGAAAGCAATTTTGTCTCTATGCTCTATCACAGATCTGTATATCAGTTTCCACCTGCACTTTTCTCTTTTCTATGGAGGTGAGAAAGTCACTCTTCTCTGAGCCTTAATTTACTGATCTGTTCAATGAGTATGATAACAGTTGCTCCTCCTATTTCCCAGGACTTGGAGGAGGATGAAAAGATGAATAAATCTACTATTTCCAAGGAGCTTACAGACCAGAAATATTATTACCCATAATAATGACGGAAAGTAGAAAATTGAATTCCCTATGGAAGAAATGCTCTGGGGCTTTGGAGCAAAGACCTAGAGGTGGTAAGTTAACCCCTTGTGCACCAGGGGAGTTGGGAGCCCACTTGCCTAGAACATTTGGTTTACAGTAGTGACAAAGATCAGTGGAACCAGACCCTGAGAGCTGCAGATGCTGACTGGAGAGTTGGTGGGGACCAGGGAGCCATGACAGTATCACCAGTAGGACATGACATGTTCTGAGGGGGGTTAGGAAGAGGAAGTTACAGTGTGTGGTGCCTGGAGTGGGACAAGGAAGAACCTGCAGGTGGTGGGACAGGTAAGGGGGCCAGAGTGGCAGCACAAATGTGTGAAGAAATGCTAGGCAGCGACTGCAGTGGGAACAAGGCAAAGCAAAGATCCCAGCTCAGTAACTGGATCCCCTAGAAAGGCTCTGAGCAACTGCATAAATGAAGGTTTTCATTAGGAAGCCCCAGTGAAGCAGCACCTACAAGTCAACCCTCTAGTTTTCAAAGTGTTTGCTGGGTGAATTGAGGAAGCCTCCATGAGGAGGTGCAGGGAAAGACTGAGGGAGAGTCTTATATGATGGGAGATCTATCCCCCTCCAACCTGTTTCTACAACAACAGCATCACGGCCAAGCCCTCAAGGAATGTGAGCCTGGTTTCCTGGGTTCAAAATCAGCTCTGCCATCTTGGGCAAGGTATTTCATTTCTACACCTCAGGTTCTTCACCATAAAATGTGAATAACAACAGTGACAATGGTCATAATAAGCATGCCCATTTCATAGTATTAAGAGGATTAAATATTAAGCACTTGGGAGAGACCCTGACCACAATGAGTCCTATATAAGTGTTGTAAAATATGAAAAAAATGAAATAAAATAAAATAAAATAAAATGGATATCCACATAAAATTTCATTTGAGAAAAAAAATCCATGGTTCATAAATTTGGAAAATCATTCATTTGAATTGGTTTTGCCCTCTGAGGCTTGGACTTTCCTTCTAAGGCTGGGTCTCTATGATCAATGGAAGTGACCTGTGGCACCTACAGCCAATCTAGCTATTCCTGTACCTTCCTCAGCTTATTTGTTTGTTTTGGTGCCCAGGACATATCATTTGATATTTTCTTATCTCCCAGAATTAAATGTTCACCAGAATAACTATCATTCTCAGTATTCCAATTGAAGTGTATGATCCCTGGAAATCTAACTACATAAATCCTCCTCTTTTACAAAGGTACAATAAATTTTAGGGATATTGACTTAAGGCCTGATCAGGTGAGGCCTGAGAAAGTACTGGCCTCTTCCTGCAGAAAGAGGTACAAATAGAAAGAGAGGATGTGACATGGGGCATCTCCGCTGCTGGGTTTGAAGTTAGAGGGACCATGTGGTAAGAATTCAAGTCTCTAGAAGCTGAGAGGGGCCCCAGGTGACAACCGATGAGGAAGCCGGGACCTCACTCCTGCAGCCCTGGGACCTGGGTCCTGCTACAACCATGTGAGCTTGGGAGAGGAGTTTGATCTCTAGAATAGAAGGCAGCTTCTGACAGTGTAATTCCACCCTTGTGAGAACCTGGGCAGAGAAGAAATAGCCCTGATTAACTCCAGACTCCAGAAGACTTAGAGATAGTAAATGGGTGTGTGTTAAACACCTAAGTTTGTGGCAGTCTGTTCTGCACAAATAGAGACCTAATACATCCTCTCTAGCCCAGAGAGCACATACTGAGCTTCTCCAGGCACAAATCCACCTGCTTAATCCTCCCCAGCTGTGGCTGGTGGGGGAGCTGGTTTCCTCTACAAACCTCTGCAGACAAGAATGCGGCTGGGGCATGGCTGCTGCTGCATTTGGGGTTTTGCTGCTTAGCTGACAATGAACCCATGGTGGGGAAACAGAGATCCAGCAACAGCAGCTCCCTTTCACCCTCAAAGATCCTACAGCTGGAATCATGTCATTTCCTCGTTCATTGTACAGAACCAGCAGGGAATTCCATGTGGATTAGGTCACAATGCCCTGACTCAGAGTCCATCTACACAGATGAAACACAAGAGAAGAGGACACTTCTGTAGGACACGCGGTGTAGAAGGATATCTTGTTTGAGGGACAGAAGGAAGGAAGTGGCCATACTATCATTTTGCCCCAGTGCCATCTAAAAGACAAACTGATTCTCTTTATAATCTTGCTGGGGAACTTTTTTAAGACCTCAAAGCAAGTGCAGAATTCACTGATCTACCATAAAATTCTACCCTTGGCTAACTCTTTAGATGAAGTAAATGAAGGGACAGAATGTTGTGGAATGTTTCTTTAAACCATTACTACACAACCAGACAGACTCCCCCTCCCAGTTGGGGTTCCAATGGTTTGTCAATCTATGTTTCTGGGATTCATTCCAGTTTGTCTCAAAATTACATAAGCAGCAATAGGGCAGAGAGGCAACGCCTGTCCTTTTGCTTGCTAACCCCCACCATAGGTACACACACGCACACACACACACACACACACACACACACACACAAAGACCAGACAGAAGTCTTTACCCCCCAGCACAGGTGATTAATCATGAATGGAGAAGCCCCTCAATTGAAAGCCAGCAGAGTGTAGCACCACCATCTGTTTTGCATTAGCTGTTGTTGAAATATCAGTGGCCTGAAAGCATTTTAAAAATGCCCCTCTCCATGACTTTTGTCTGCTTCTCTGCCTCTTTCTGCATTTCCAGCTGGTAACCCAGTGGCAAATATATTTAGGGAGCAGCAGCTCCACCCTCCCTTAACGATACTGTGAGCCTTGGGTGTTGGGGGCCTCAGACAGCCCATTTCAGGTGGAATTCTCTTTGGATTCCTCCACTACACTGAGGGACTTCAGAGGGACACATCTAACAATATGTTGCTGGGTTTGGTGGGGGAGAACTTGTAGGAAGTCACTTTTGTGTCCACCAAACTCTCCACCAAGGTAGATGCAGAGAAGAACTTTTAAAAATCCTTGTCTAGCAATCATAATTTCATCTCCCTAATCACAGCCTTTTATGTGCCTCACTGTCTCTTCCCCACAGAGGTCCTGGGTGAAGAGTAACTTAGCAAGAACATCTGTGAGATAAGCTTGATGGTTCAGATGGGAAAGCATAGTTTGCAGCCCTAAACAGCTGGCTCTGAAGAGGAGCATCATCTTATGAAAGGAGTTTGCGAATAGATCTTATGTCAAATATAAACAGTAAGAAAGTGAGAAAATTCCACCCAGGAGAGTGAAATTCTGTCACCCCGTGTACCCTTCAAAGCCCTAAATTTCCCCAATTAATCACTTCCATTTTTTCAAACCTATTAAACCCAAGTGTAAAAATATATGCCCTATTCCAGGGATCAGAGCAGAGTTCCGGGTCACAGCTGGAAGAAACAGGGGCTGCTTTCTCCAAGTCCACGTCAGGTTAGAAGCAGGGTCAGTATCTTACCTGCCAATCTCATGGTAAAATTTCACAAATGATCAGGATGAATGAAATAATCCAGACAAAATAATGTAACAAGGAGGCCTGGTTTTATTTTCCAGTGCAATTGCATTATATTTTAGGTCTCACTTTTTTTTTTTCTTTTATCTTAATTTCCTCTCCAGAGGGAAAAGAGAGAAAATTAATTGAGATTCATAAATGAATGAAGTTACTTGAAAGACCTTGACATTTTATTCAATGCCTTCTCCTAATAACTGAATAAATAACAAATATTGAAGCCTTTGGGAAAAAATGTATAACATCCCAGAAATGGTACAGAATGAGTTATCTGGAATAAACTTGCCCAAGTGGACATAACATCAGAGGTACACAGCTTTTAGTGTCTCCCAAAGTAGAAGAAATGCTTAAAGTGATGTTGAGCGGAATCATTTTCATGTAAATTAAGTCTCAATATGAAGTTGCTAGCTTTATTTTTCCACCTGAGCTCTGTTTTCTCTTGTGACTTTATTACTTTGATTAGTCACATGCTGGGTGCCGACATGATGAACATCAGAGATTTAATATTTGTTTAAGCCTCCTGGCCATCCTGCTAAAGTTCATGCAAGCCTGGGTCGCCATACTCTGACAGGCTAATCAAGCTTGTCCTTCATATTGAAAGTGGAGAATTGAGGCAGTTATCTGGATAGTATTAAGTTTGATTGATAATATCTAAGATGATGGGGAAAGGATGCCAGAAATACTACTTGTCTCATCTTATTGCAGCAATAACCCCAGAATACTATACTCAGAAAGCATTAAATTAAAAAAAAAAATCTCATTGTGTTCCATTCTGTCAAATTCCTATATCTTTAGGAACCTGATAGCTAATTACCTTATTTCCAGGAAGAACATAATTCACTATTCCATCTTAATTTGACCTTATTTTTTCTCTACCTATACAATGTGCAGACACATCCTCCACCCTGCCACCCAGAAATTCCTTCTGTTTAAGGGCAAAGGAGTGGGGCAAGTGTTACTTCGAAGACAAATAGAAAATTCTATTTTAACTTCAGTTTAAGCACGGGAGCCTTTACAAGTGGTGATATAGGTGTAGTCTACTGAAATCGGATACTATACATTAGGAATTGGGACTCTATTTATTTTCACTTGTAAGTGTATTTCCATCACTGTTTTCCTCTCCAGAAAGACACTACTGGCCACTCAATTGTAAAAAAGATTAAATATGTTCATGCATATTTAGCATGAAGGGCAGTTTTGCAATTACAAAGTATCCCATCAGCCTTGCCCTGAAGTAACAGCAGGAAAAGGTGATTGAATCACAGGGATTATTTTTCCTATAACCATTTTGGTGAGATAATAAATGCATTAGGCATGGAGATATCTGTCTCTTCTGAGGTGGAGAGGTTTTCATAACCTTTGCAGTGTCTCTGATACAGGCTCAAGTTTGAGAAGCATGTTTTGACATAACATAAAGGAAAAATAAAGTGGGCACACTTGTGAAGGAGGAAATGTAAATAGAGCACAGGAAAGAATTTTGGCAAATGCAGATGAAGAAGGGGAAAGGGAATGAATAACTGACAGAGAAATAAAGAACCAGAAAAGAGGAGCATCTTCCACAACTAGGAGAAGACTGCTCTGAAGGAGAAAAGAGGAAGTGGAAAGGTCAGTCAAGTCTGTCTGGAGGAGGGCCAGCAGGTTAGGGTGGCAGTGGACGTGTGAGGGAGCAGAGGGCATGGAAACAGGCAGAGGAGGAAGGCTGATGGCTGAGTGGAGAAGATGAGGTGGAGTGGGCAGAATGGGCCACTCTTTTGAGGAGATTTGCAACAATGAAACAGGTGACTCAGTGGCTGTTAAAACAGGAGCGGGGGTATGGGGAAGCTATTTAGTATGAAGGAAATGAATGAGTTCGTGGCTGAGCAAAAGGGTGGGTGCCTTTTGAAGGTGGGAAGGGAGAGAATCAAGCACAGAGGCATGAACGGGATGAAGGTGGTTTATCTGCTGAGCTAAGAGGGAAAGAGAGGAGTCAGCGAATATCTGGTGAGAACTTGTAATTGTCAGGCTCTGTTCTCAGTGTAACGAACAAAATAGACAAAATGCTTGCTCTCCTGGAGTTTACAAACTAGTGAGGGAAACCAGAAACTAAGCAGATGCATATATTATCTGTCAGCTGCTCATAAATGGAAGACTGAAGCAAGGGAAAGAGTATTAGCGGGACAAGGAGGTGTGTACCATTAAGGATACAGCTGCCCTTCTCCTAAGGCTGATTTTGAGCAAAGAGGGGAGGACATTGAGGGAGTGGGCCACATGGGTGTTGGACAGACATGCTTTTCCAGAGAGACCAGCAAGTGCAAAGGCCCTCTGTGGGAGCTGTTTCCCGAGTTTTAGGAAAAGTCAGGATGCCAGCTGCTGGAAGTGGACCAAGCAAATGCAGGAGTGGTGGGAAACATGGAAACCATGTCCTGAGAAGCCTTGTAGGGCTCAGTCTGGACTTTACACTGAGTAAGATGGGGAACAATGGAAAGTTCTGAGTGAAGAGGTTATATGGTCAGAGTTACATTTTTTAAAATATAACTTTGGCTTCTGTGTAGAGAACAAGTCAAGGGCAGGAGTGAGGAGACTGTTCAGGGGCTGCTTTAGGAATCCAGGGGAGAGCAGATGGAGGCCATGGTGGTGAGGGGGAGAGGTGACCAGATTCCAGGAATATGTCAAAGGAAGTGTTGTAGGATTTGCTGGTGGAGTAAGTGTAAGACCTGAGAGACAGGAGGATTCCAGTTTGCATAAAAACTATTGGAAAAATTCAAGAAGGAAGGGGGAACGCAGATGAGTTAAAGGTAACAAAAATTATTAACTTTTATCAAGTACTTACCGTGTATCAAGCATCATGCTAAGTTCACCGTCTATATTACATCCCTGAATCCTCCACACAACCCCAATTTAAAAGCATCGAACTGAGGCTAGAGAGGGTAGGCAACTTGCCATTCATGGAGCCACTGGGACTGGGCCCAGTATGGTGTGGCTTCAAAGCACGCACTTTAAAACCTCCTCATGATCCAAATTCTATTTTCTCTGAAAAGTGAAAGTTTACCCTGAATTGGGAAAAGGGAAAAGGGAAAGTAGGGACAGAGAGCTAAAACTGAGGATTCAAAAAGAACGTTGATTGATTAATTGAAAACCGTGCATCAAAGATTTAAACAGATAGAAGACAAATGTTGATAGTGCTTTCTTTTTTAAAAAAAATTGTTTTATTCAGTTATAGTCGGTTTACAATGTTGTATCAATTTCCAGTGTAGAGCAAAATTTTTCAGTTATACATGAACATACATACATTCATTGTGGTATTCGTTTTCACTGTGAGCTACCACAAGATCTTGTATATATTTCCCTGTGCTATACAGTAAAATCTTGTTTATCTATTATATATATACTTGCCAGTATCTACAAAATGTGAATGCCCAGTCTGTCCCTTCCAACCCCCCTCCTCACTGGCAAACACAAATTTGTATTCTGTGCCTATGAATCTGTTTCTGTTTTGTATTTGTATTAATTTGTATTTTCTTTTTTTTTTTTTTTGATTCCACATGTGAGCGATCTCATATGGTATTTGTATTTCTCTTTCTGGCTTAGTTCACTTAGAAGGACATTCTCCAGGAACATCCATGTTGCTGCAAATGGCGTTATGTTGTCGGTTTTTATGGCTGAATAGTATGCCACTGTATAAATATACCACTTCTTCTTTATCCAGTCATCCATCGAGGTACATTTAGTTTGTTTCCATGTCTTGGCTATTGTAAATAGTGCTGCTATGAACATTGGGGTGCAGGTGTTTTCTGAAGTAGGGTTCCTACTGGATATATGCCCAGGAGTGGGACTACTGGATCATATGGTAAGTCTATTCTTAGTCTTTTGAGTAATCTCCATACTGTTTTCCATAGTGGCTGCACCAAACTGCATTCCCACCAGCAATGTAGGATGGTCCACTTTTATCTATAGCCTCTCCTGTGTTAGTCATTTGTGGACTTTCGAATGATGGCCATTCTAACTGGTGTGATGTGATACCTCATTGTAGGTTTGATTTGCATTTCTCTGGTAATTAGTGATACTGAGCATTTTTCATATACCTATTGATCATTCGTATGTCTCCATTGGAGAATTACTTGCTTAGGTCTTCTGCCCACTTTTAGATTGGGTTGTTTGTTTCTTATTAAGTCATATGAGCTGCTTATATTTTCTGAAGATCAAGCATTTGTCAGTTTCATCTCTTGCAAAAATTTTCTCTAGGTTGTCAATTTATTTTGCTTATAGTTTTCTTTGCTGTGCAAAAGCTTGTAAATGTAATTAGGTCCCATTTGTTTATTCTTGCTTTTATTTATATTGCTTATGTAGACTGCCCTAGGAGAACATTTTTGAGATGTATGTGAAATAATATTTTGACCATATTTTCTTCTAGGAGGTTTATTGTATCTTGTCTTATGTTTAAGTATTTGATCCATTTTGAATTTATTTTTGTGTATTGTGTAAGGGGGTGTTCTAGTTTCATTGATTTATGTGCTACTGCCCAGTTTTCCAAACACCATTTGCTGACGAGACTGTCTTTATTCCATTGTATGTTCTTATCTTCTTTGTTGAAGATTAGTTGAACAAAAGTTTATGGGTTCATTTCTGGGCTCTCTATTCTGTTCCATTTGTCCATATGTCTGTTTTTGTACCAATACCATCATGTTTTGATTACAGTAGCTCTATAATATTGTCTGAAGTCTGGGAGAATTATTCCTCCAGCCTCATTCTTTTCCGTCAGTAAAGCTTTGGCAATTATAGGTCTTTTATGGTTCCATATAGATTTTATTATGATTTGTTCTAGTTCTGTGAAATATATGCTAGGTAACTTGTTAGGGATTGCATTAAATTAAATGTGTATATTGCCTTGGGCAGTATGACCATTTTAACAATATTGATTCTTCCAATCTTGGAGAATGGGATACCTTTCCATTTTTTAAAGTCTTCTTTAATTTCCTTCATCAATGTTTTATAATTCTCTGTGTAGAAGCCTTTCACCTCCTTGGTTAGATTTAGTCTTAGGTATTTTATTACTTTGGGTGCTATTTTAAAGGGGATTGTATCTTTACTTTCTTGTCCTGTTTATTCATCATTAATGTAAAGAAATGCAACTGATTTTTGTACGTTAATCTTGTAATCTCTGCCTTCCTGAAATTTTTATTAATTCCAGTAGTTTTTGTGTGGACCTTTTAGGGTTTTCTATATATAGTTCATGTCATCTGTATATAGTGACAATTTTACCTCTTCTTTTCCAATTTGGATCCCTTTTATTTCTCTCCCTTGCCTGATTGCTGTGGCTAGGACTTCCAAGACTATGTTGAATAGGAGTGGTGAGAGTGGACAGCCTTGTCCTGTCCCAGATTTTAGTGGGAAGGTTGTCAGTTTTTCACCGTTGAGTGCTATGGTGGCTGTAGGTTTGTCATATATAGCTTTTATTATATTGAGATATGTTCCCTCTGTACCCACTTTGGTGAGAGTTTTTATCATAAATGGGTGTTGAATTTTATCAAATGCTTTTCCTGCATTTATTGAGATGATCAGGTGTTTTTTGTTCTTTTTCTTCTTGATGTGATTTATTACATTGATTGATTTGCATATGTTGAACCATCCTTGTGTTTCTGTGATGAACCCAACTTGATCATGGTATATAATCATTTTTTTGTGTGTGTGCTCTTGGATTCTATTTGCTATTATTTTGGTAAGGATTTATGCATCTATGTTCATCAGTGATATTGGTCTGTAATTCTCTTTTTTGGTAGTGTCTTTGCCTGGTTTTGGTATCAGGCTGATGGCGACTTTATAGAATGAGTTTGGGAGTATTCCCTCTTTTTCAGTCTTCTGGAGGAGTTTGAGGAGGACTGGTATGAGTTCTTCTTTGTATGTTTGGTAGAATTCCCTGGTGAAGCCATCCAGTCCTGGACTTTTTATTTGTTGGAAGGTTTTTTAATGCTATTTCGATTTCATTTCTAGTTATTGGTTTGTTCAAGTGGTCAGTTTCTTATTGATTCAGTCTTGGTGGACTGTATGTCTCCAGAAACTTGTGCATCCCCTCTAGGTTACCCATTTTGTTTCCATATAGTTGTTCTTAATATTATCATATGATATTCTGTGTTTCTGTGTTTTGGGTTGTAATTTCTCCATTTTCCTTTCTTATTTTGCTCATTTGTGCTGTCTCTTTTCTCTTCTTTGTGAGATTGGCCAGAGGTTTGTCGATTTTATTTACTCTTTAAAAAAAAAAAAAAGCTCTTGTTCTTATTGATTTTTTATATTGTTTTCTTAATCTCTATTTTATTTATTTCCTCCCTGATCTTTATTATTTCCTTCCTTCTGCTGACTTTTGGGTTTTTTGCCCTTCTCTTTCTAATTCTTTGAGCTGATAGGTTAGATTGTTTATTTCAGATTGTTCTTCTTTTTTGAGGAAGGCCTGTATCACTATAAACTTCCCTCTTAGCACTGTCTTTGCTGTGTCCCATAGATTTTGGTGTGGTTGTGTTTTCATTTTTCGCAAAGTATTTTTTAACTTCAACTTTGATTTCATTTTTGATCCATTTTTTTTTAGTAGCATGTTGTTTAATTTTCATGCTTTCATTTTTTTTCTCTTTTATTTTTCTGTAATTGATTTCTAGTTTCATGGTATTTTGGTCAGAAAATACACTTGAGAGAATTTCTATCTTCTTAGATTTGTTGCGGCTTCTTTTGTGCCCAAGTACATGATCAACCATATAAAATGTTCCATGTGCACATGAAAGGAATGTATATTTTATTTTGGGGGTGTGTAATGTTCTGAAAATATCAACCAAGTCTAGTTTTTCTATTGTATCATTTAATTTCTCTGTTGCATTATTTATTTTCTGTCTGGAATATCTATCCAGTGATGTTAATGTGGTGTTATGTCTCTGACAATGATTGTATTCCCATCAATTTCCCCTTTTATCTCTGTTAGTAATTGCTTTATATACTTGAGTGACTGTGCTTTCTCTAGGGGAGAGTTTAGCATGGTTTGGGGCTCTCTCTCCTGTGATTACATGTGCCATGTCTAGATGAAGAAAATGACTAAGCTGCCATCTCTTTGGGCCTTTTCAGAAGTGGTGTCCATCCCTGAGGGGTCCCTGTGAGCAAGGGATTCCTGCAGCTGCCACAACTGGTGTGAGCCTGACTCCCAGCTACACATCCTATGAGATAAACAACACTCCATCTTGTTTAGTATAAGTGCTGACCTGAAATTCAGTGGACCTTCATGATAGAAGTTGAGTCATGACATATTTATTAAGCCAAGTGATGGATTTGTCACTCAGAGTAACCCCAAATTAACTCAAGGCACAGTTCTTGTCATTGAGGAGCTTATAATGTTGGTTTAGCTAGTTGACCACACAACATCCATTTGTTTGGAGTGGCCAAGTCTCCACTTTGGGCTCAGTGTGATGCGTGGAATGATGGCCAGCAGACTTCTCAGGGCCTCTGTAAGGCACAGGCAGGTCACTTCCCCTCAGCTCATGTGCATTAACACTGCCAGCAGCCTGGCAGCAGAGTGAGGGTGGCTGTTTGTGCATAAACACTGTCATTTCACTGGGACTGCTATTTCATCTTTGAATTTTGACTTCAAAGGAACATTGCCCTTATTCCTGTCATTTGCATTTCTTTGAAGCATACAGCTTTGCCTTGCAGATGAAAGAGAAGACATTCATCAAGGAAAAGATTCAGCCAACAGCTCTCTAAACTCAATCCCAAAGAAAGCCTTGAAATGCTTCAATTACAGCTGCGGGGGAGAGGGTGGAAGATGAATACTGGGGGCGAGGCTCTGTTTCAGGTGCTGTTAAGGCAGCTCTGGCTTGATATAGTGTGCCCCTTTGAGCTCCAGGAAACTTGGCCTGGGAGTTGGCCTATCTCTGTAGAAAGGGGTGAGTTAATGCAAAGTTTCACTAGTCCTGTTTATCTTATTTAAAGCAGGCATTATTATCAATGAAGCCAACGTGGTCACTCACTGTGTGCCTTTGAATTCTTCAAAAGCCAGATCAGACTGAACATCTGAAACTTGGCTGATGATTTTTTCAGTTTCTTTCTTACAACTTTCTTTTGTTAATTCCTTTGAAATGAAACAGGCAAAAGTTTCTTCCTGATTCTCCTATCTTGACTCTAAGAGCACAAGTCTGTGTGCACATAACCATCTCTGTTGTTTATTTCTTTCTTTTCTCTCTTAAGATACAAGAATAATGAAGGGAAAAACTTAAAATGGGAAATTAAAAATAACAGCAAAGCAATTCTTTAATTATAAGAATAAGAGAGATACTCAAGGGAAGTATCTCCCACCAGAGAGGAAGTAAAATTGATGATGGCTATCAGTGGACCTATGATCACATCTTTAAATGTACTCTTTCTGTAGATCTTTTTTGATCAGAGAAACAGAGTGAATTTTGTCTGTTAGGAAGTGATAAAGCAGAGCAGAGGTGGAAAGGAAATGCTTGTCTAATTGGGTACATTATAATCAACTGATTCTGATAACATATATACCATAAACCCTAAGAAATTAGTGATCCATAAGTGATCCGTGAAACATAGGCTAATTTTCAGAGTTACTTTTTTCTAGTTATTCATATTTAAAATAATACCAATGGATAATTCTGATCAGTATAAAACAATTCAACTAACTTGCATTTTAGCTAAATTTTCAAACCATTGTTTTCCACTAAGAAATGCATGAGATCAAGATCATTAAGATGACATTGTGAGAAGCCACTGGTTCCAGACCAGTTTTATCATACAAGCTGACAGCTCCTGTGGGAATGGAGACAGCTTTATTTCTAGCTGCAGTTTTAAAATATTGAAAGATATCTGCTTATTCTTATCTATACATATCCTTTACTTTACCACCACCACTCCCTGAAATTTGGGTGGGCCCTGTGACTGGTTTTAGCCAATGGACTGTAAGCAAGGTGGTAAGTGTCACTTCCAGGCCAATGCTCTTTCTCTCTATAATGGGGACTTGGGGGTCATGTGGTGAGATGGCCAAGCTTCAAGCTAACAACAGCCTGAGTCACTTCCCATAGAGAGGAAGTGTGCAGAGTTATCCACTTAGTATTAGATCTGGTGCAAGCAAGAAGTAAACCCTGGTTCAGTTAAGCCACTGAGATTGTCAAGGCTTATTTGTTACACTGGCCTAATTTCACTCCTCCTCACTAATCCAGGACCTTGAAGGAAATCTAGTCTTACCTCATTTCCATCATAAGAATCCTTCAAAATCATCCCTGAGACATGATCAAAATACTTCTGGAACACCTTGGGAGTAATACCAAGTCATGTAGGAAGCCATTATATACTGTTTACTATAAATAAAATTGTTTTCAGTCAAATTTTTATGTATTTTATATGTCTTAATGTACAGAATCCTCACAAGAACCTTAAATCATTGACATACTCTTCCTCATTTTATGGCTGGAGAAACTGAAAAACAGATAAGGAAACTTGTTCAGTATTGAACAGATAAGTCATTTGCCTATGGCACACTGAGTCAAGTAGTCTCCTAGGAGTCAAGCCCAGGCAGCTGCTTTCAGTTTATGCCCATAACCACTGCATTATGCTATTTCCCTAGATTGGATTCTCATTTCCTTTTCTCACATACTATTCAATAGAACACAGAATCACAAACCCCAAAAGAGAAGGCTGAAAAGGAACTTAGAGGTCAATCAGTCATTGCATTTTACACGGAGGAACAAAATATCCTGCAAGCCATTTTCATGTATTAGTGAAAAACAAAGATTTTTTTTTCCTTTCTTTTCAACCCAGTGACCCACAGAGCACTGAGACCCAGTAGAAGGACTTCAGGGATGTCAGGTTGGAGGCAGGAAGAGACATGACTTCAACCAAACCAGCCCTGTTCTAATCTGTTTCATATAGTAGGCTTCTGGGTAAAATTTGAATGTGAGTAAAGTATTCTGCTGCTTTAATGAATTTGGAAAATGGTGGATCTCTCCATACTTCTACTGAAATAGAAGACTTGGACAGTTGTGCTAAACAAGGCAGAGCTTCATGTCATTTGGGAGTTGGAGCGGTATGGATTTTACAGCCCATTGGGCAGGCCTGGGGCCAGGAGGACTTGCTGCTTCCATAAATGCACTCACTAGATTGCCTATTCCTCATTGTCCCCCATGGTGATATGCAATAGAAGCTTCATAAATTATATCTCAAGGAAAGAAGGAGAGTTCCAAGATCCTTTGATGAAATGATTTCTCAGAAAGAAGATAAAGCCCCTTTGAGTTGAACAAAGTAGCCACCTAAGCTGTGGGGACCCAATATCAAATAAATGGCTGGAAAGTTATTATTGTGAGTTTTCTGTCCATGCGTCCTTCAATGAGCAGTGAGGGGGTTTCTTCTCCCAAATCTCTGGTTGGTAATAAATGAATAAGTGAATAAATAGATGGATGGTGGGTAGATGAAAAATAATGAATATTGAATTGACTAATTTGTTCTCGGGGAAACACAAGCGACAGCCTCAACCAAGCACAGGCAAACACACACCAAGATTTGCTTCATTTTAACACAACTAATTAAACAAAATTATCCACATTTGCTGATCACGTTAAGAGGTGAATTAGAAAGCTTTCCCTGCTTTAAAAATCATCCCCCCACTTTTTTGTGCTGACAGCAGTTCTAGTACATTTTTGCTCCCTGTACTATTATATACCATGTACTGTTGATGCACACATGGCATAGCTTACAAATTGGTTATGTCAAGACAAAAGTGTATATTTGAGAAAGGCAGAGTTTGATGGGGCAGAAGAGAGACAGAGCAAGGCCTAGGGAAAGAGTTCAGGGGAGGTGTGCTCACTGCAGACCTTCTTACCTTGTGTGGTCCCATCCAGTCCCATGATGAACTTCATTGACCTGATGATCTGCTCTGCTATTGGGGGGCTCATGGATGTAGCATATGCAGCACTGTGTGAGTGAACCCGTAAATAATCCACAAGGTCCTTTAATAAAGGAGGGAAATCCAAAAAGAAGGCAAATGAATCTCCATGTTGGTGGTGAGAATCACATCTAGTCCTGTCTCCATCCATCATAGCACAAGGCATTTGAGTCTTGAATGTGGTCTGCTTTTCAGTGGGCATCACCAAACTGTTTATATTTCTATCCCTTCTTCTTAGTCTTGCCCTTAAAAACCTAAAAGGTCGACAAGAATGGGATGCTGCAAATTTGGAGTTGAGGTCTTTAAGGCAAACCCAGATGTGTAAAGGGAAAATGGTTTCCTTAACATGTGTTTGTGTAGCTTGCCTGTAAGAACACTGGGTTAGTACTCAGGAGTGTCCAGATATACGGGATGTAATTTTTGCCCTGAGCGTGTTACAGTCGATTGTGCCTATGGAGGGGTAATGGCAGGAAAAATAGCAAAACATGTAAACTTATATATGCAGCGGGGCTAAGAGACTGCAGAGAATAGAGATGGGGTATGGCCAGTGGGAGTAGATAAGGGAGGCTCCAGTGAGAACCTGGAGTGAAGTCTTGAGGAACGAAGGTGGTTAAAGATAAAAAGAAAACTTCCAGGGGAGGGGAGTGGCAGAAGGAAGAGGTGAGAAATTAAACCAGAGTGGAGGTGAGGACCAGATGAACTCTGGTTGTGCCCGGGCAGGAGGGAACTACTAGAATATTCTTGCAACACCATTTGGAGTGCTGACCCCCTGCAGGATTCTGCTCTGTGCTGTGGTGGGCATGATTCTCCACCCACAGGCTTGGGCCCTGAGGCCAAACATAAGGTCCCAGGTAAGCCTGCTGAGAGCCCAAAGAAGCTCCAATAACTTAATTCTACACAGTGGGGTTGGGGGAGGTGTCTCAGACCTGGCATCTGGAGGCCATCAGCCCTGGCTGGACAGACCTTCTATCATCCCACCTGTATTGGCTGACAGCCTGGGACCATTGGGGTGTCCTACAGGAAATCTAGTGGCCCATGACAGCTCTGAGTTAGAAGTGGGGTCTGCAAGGATTTAGCCACCTTCTCTTCCAGGAAAACGAGGCAGCTGAAATTCTCACTTAATCCCATTTCTCTGATCATCCCCTCGAAGATGAACTAGGGGGAGATTCATCTCTCCAATCCTCTTTCACCAGCCATGTCCACTCGCATTTCTGCACCTGGGACTGTGCTGGCCTTTCACCTTTCTCTCTGGGGGTGCACGTGTCATGGTTGTTACCCAAGCACCTTTTTTTATTTGTAATTTTTTTAATTGAAGTACAGTCAGTTAAAATTGCTATGTTTATTTCTGGTGCACAGCATAGTTATTCAGTTATGTATTCATTTTCATATTCTTTTTCATTATAGGCTATTACTACAAGGTATTGCATATAGTTCCCTGTGCTATATGGTAGGACCGTGCTGTTGATCAATTTTATATATAATATTTAGTATCTGCAAATCCCAAACTCCCAATCTGTCCCTCCACCCACTCCTTCCCCACCCTGGTTACCCAAACATTTTAAATGTTCATAGTTCATCTTCATATGAACTAGTAACTAAAGATATTAGCTCATTAGGTAGAGAGTAACTAAGATAAAAGGAATTTTGCTAAACATTCATAGTAACTTGAGTGGCCTGTCTCACAGGTAGTTGCTGACATGATTATCATGCCTGGCCCCAGGGGGATCTGGTAGCTTCAGTCTGGCTGCCACCACCTCCACCCCGCCACTTCCTACAGGTCCATCATCCTAAACCCCCTCCTCCACACTCTTTCTTCCCCGACTTCCTTTCTCCTTCATTTCACACTCTTCATGTCTTGTTTTTTTTTTTCTTTCCCCATCCCATCTACTCTGATTCCTTCTCCACTTCCTTTCACTTTAAATTCTCCATTTAAATCTTTTTCCCCTCTTTTATAAATATTTCCTCCCTCCCTCCCTCCCTTTTTTCCCTCCCTTTCTTCTCTCCCTTTCTCCCCACCTCTTTCTTTCTTCCATCTTTCCTTCCAAAAGTTGGTACAAGGACTTGCTCTGGGTTTTCTTCTGGATGCAGGGGTCCAAGAAGAGGAGGGTAGAAAACCTAGTCCCTGGCAGCCCTTCTCATTTACATTAAATCAAAATTAAATTTCTGTCCATTTTCTTGTTTAGTGAATCTCAAAAAAAATTGGAAGTGTTTTCACCATATCTGACAATATGGTGATGTTGATCTGACCTGAAGCCCAGGCCACATGCTACCCAGGAAGCCCACTTTGCGGGATGGGGGATGGTGGGGAGGAGCTCAGGGAGAAAGAGGTGGTCATTTTCCAAAGTAGCTACAGCCAGGCTGCCCTTCAGACTCTGTGAGCAGCAGCAGGGTTTTCTTTCTCTGTTGAGAGCAGGTACCTCCCCACATGATGCTGGGAAAGTCAATGAGGGGGGAGTAGGTGGGACACAGAAAACAGGAGGATTGGGGCTCATGTGGACCCAAGTCAGGAAAGGGCTATTTTGAAGCGATCTGATCTTGGAGAATGGGGTGATTTGGATAGTTGCAGAGGAGGACAGAGGCAGGGACACGTGCTAAAATTAGGAATGAAGATTGCATCTTAATCAGCAAAGGATGGAGTAGTCAAGTGGGACTAGAGCGAGAATCTAGTGCCTCCAAGGAAAGGTGCTGAGGGCTTGTTCCCTCAAGGGCAGGTCTGACAGTAGAGTTATGAGACAGGCTATGGGCAAGTTACTCTCTGTGCCTTATTTTCTTCTCTAAAAATGAGATAATGGTAATATTTATCTCAGGGCAATTTTGAGGATTAAATGAGTTTATATAAATGTGGTGCTTAGAAAAGCATCAGGTACATAGTGAAGACCTGATGCTGCTGGCAATGATTGTTAGTTGATTACAAACTCAGAGCTTCTTGAAAATGGAGCACAGAGTGGGAGGAGGGGACCAAAATTTAAAACTTGTTGGAGTGTCTATTCCAGCTCCCTCATTTTGCAGAGGGTGATGCTGTAGGTTATGTAACTGCACACCAAAGAATTTCAGCCCAGAACTTCCTCCATCCTTGTTGGGCAGTAATAGTAGGAGTGAAAGAAAAAGAAAAAAAAAAAAGGCATTTTAAAGAAAGGACAACCCAGTCCTGATGACAGATTGCATGACTCTGCAGAGTTAGGAGGGATGATATATCCATTGATAGACTGAGAGCTAATAATCATTGGCTGTTTGAAGCTCCATTTGAATAACTTTACAAACATTAATTCATTTCAGATTCACAATAATGCTATGAGGTAGGTACTATTTTTGCTTCCATTTTATAGATGGGATCAATGAGTCACAGAACAGATCAGAAAATTATCCAACCAAATCATTGTTAGATAACAAGGATTTTGATCCAAAGAGTCTGACTCTAGATTAACCACTGCTTCCCCATTCCCCTGCTTTAGCACCAAAGTAAATGACTTTTTCAGACCAGAGGAGCTGGCTTGGCTTGGACAGAGACCACCTTCACTGCTACTTACCCCTGTGGTGCTTTCCTAATCCACAGAGACTGTGCCTTTGGAGGAGGAGAGGAAGGGGAGCATTCGTAATATACTAAAATGTTCATAGTAATAAACCACAGAATGAACTGCACCAGTCTCAAAAGTTTTCGCATGTATTAAGTTTAATTTCTTCAGAGAATGTAATCTCCCCAAGAGCAGGGAGCAGAGATAGACACTTTATTACATCCTCGCTTAAAACCCATAGTGGTGGGTCTCGTCAATACTGATCATCTAACAGAAAGCAAGGGGGTTTAGGGGCTGAGGAAGTTTGGTGAGAGTCCCTGAAGTATAGAGGGGGATATGAAGCTGCATTCTTAGTAACAGGTGTAGCAATATTCTCTTATCCCTGGGGCATCACTGACAATGATCAAAGAAACAAAGCAAAGCTGCCTCTTATCCCTAAAGGGCTTCTTATGTCCCCAACCCCCAAGTTTCCTTCACAAATTGAAGAATTTCATAAAGCCAAGATCACATGTATCCTTAGTTTCGATTAATACCTCACCAGCCCAGTATCACTTCCTTTTAACATTGAGACTGTCTTGCCCATAATCCTATTTCTTTCAGAGTCCACTTTCTCTTAGAGTTTTAGATCTTTAGCATTTAGCCAACTCTACACCCTATCAATTTCAAAGCATAGTTTAAAATAAACTCAAAGTTAAAATTCTCCACAGAATTCTTCAAAGTCCAGGAGAATAAAAATTATGATTTAAATTGAAAGTACACATAATTTAACATTAACATAAGTTAACAAATTAAAGGCACAGAGGAGCAGATGCATAAATTAAATTAACTCATGGGCTCATTAAGCTGGAAGGAAATCATAGTTTAACTGGGTTTTATTACAGTCTAACCAAACGATTCCAGACAGGTGTTTTTCTGACTGATTTTTAAATCATCAGGGAATGACATATGCAGACACTTTCTCCTATCTCCTGCTCACTGTCCATGTCTTGAAGACTGCTCTGCATTCTACGTTTTGCATTTTGCTGTTTCAGGGCAGTAAGTCTCTGTACAGGCTACTGTGTCTCTGCCAAAGACTCTAATTCTTGTTGTCTAGTAGTAAATTCAGAATCTGCAGTGTATCTTGGAGTGGGAGGAAAAAGAGGAGATGGGGAGGAAGGGAGGATGGAGAATTGAGGAGGGGAAGGGGATGGGGGAAGAGAAACAAGAGGAGGAGCCAGAGGAAGAGGGGGAGAAGAGAAGGAGCAGGGGAAATGAGGGAGAGGGGAAAAGGAGGGAGAGGAAGAGGAAGAATCATGCAGTCCTCTGGGTCCAAGGATGCCCAGAATGACTTTTTAAAGAGGAAAAACAATTAAATAATTTTTCTTCATCCTGATTAATGTAAATAATATTCACAATTTCTCATTATCTACCCCAAATCAATAAAAGTTACATAGACAAGAGCAAATACACTTTTAAATTAATCCACCAGACTTCAGGATGGAGAGTATGAGAGAGAACCACACTGAACTTATTGGAACTTTGGGATGTCAGGAGTCTTTCTTTAAAGTGGGTTTCAGTGAAGGAACTCTAAGGGGAAATTTGTGACAGCTACCAAATTTGACAACATTTCAAGCATCCACTCACTTCAGTTTATTTAGATGCCTTTGGTTCAGGAGCAGAGTTACACTTGGTGAAAAAATATCTGTAGCTCAGAACTGCTGCTAAAGTCATCACAAAACACAAGATCACAAAGCAGAATAGCTTGGGTGAGAATAGAGGGTTCAAGACCCTCTGACCACACAGCTTTGACAGTCAAAGAAGGGAACATTTAGCCTCTCACCAGATTTACCGAGTTTTGTAGCATCCCAGGCATTCCCTATGTTTTTAGCATCACCCAGCTAACACCCTCAGGACAGAGAAGGGTGGATGAACAATGCTTTGAGCTCTGACTACTGAAAGCTCTGGACATTTTAAGTATTTGTGCATCTCATGGAAGGGTGAGAGGCCACAATAAAATCTGTCATTTTAAATGATGGGCTTTCAATCAGACAGTTTTTGGTTGTACTCTCTGGTTTGTCTAACTGGTTCCCCAAGAGTCTGATCTTCTGTTCCTGCTGGTGACAATGAGTAAGGATTTGGGAATTTTAGATGTGCCGTTAAGCCACCTGCATGCACTGCTTTTGGGCCTGCTGTCCCCTTGTAGGTGGAGCCAACACCATCCTGATAGTCTCTTGGGACAGGTGTGGGCCTGTAGGAGATAGCTACTAGGATTTGGACAAAACTGTAATATGACAGAGCAGATAACTGAGTCTTTTATTGCTCAAACCTAGATTTTAATATTTCCTTTTCTTTCTCTTCTTCTCTTCCCTCTTCTTGTAATATTCTTCTGAACATTTGTTTTATATTGGCAATCACCTTGGTGATACTGGCTCTAGAAAGACAGGGATAACACTCATTTAACAGTCTAATCCCATCAGATCAGAATCTGAAGACACATAGATAAGATATTGGAGGATGACAAGGCTTGACCTATAGCTTATCCAAAATTGTGGGAGAAAATTAGTTTGCAGAGAAGAATCTCCCAAAAAAGACATTTCTGATCTTGCTGCTATTTTGATTAAAACTCTTAAAACCCACATCTTGTAGCACAGGGTTAGCCTCCTTAACATTTGACCTTTGTCCACTGTTTCTACCACCCACCTTATGTTTTTCATGCCACACAGACCAAACTACTTGCAGTTCTGTAACATCCCATTATCACTTCTGTGGCTTGATACTCATGATTCCCTCTTTCTGAAATATACTCTCCCCCATCATTTGTCTACAAGACTGACATTCATTCTAAGACTTCTTAGATTCTGCCCAGCAGAGGTCATCATCCCTCTCCTTTGTACTAAGTCTGTGCCTGTGTTCAGTGCTACCTTTTTATTCTCATGTGATCTCTCATCACAGGCTCATCTGCTTTATCAGAGGGTGAGCTCCTTGACCTTCTGGGTCTGACCTGGCTGTTATCACACTGCAGCTACCTGTGCTGATGGATCAAGGTGTGCTGAGCTGAACTGGAGCACTCATGGGAATCAGAGAACCCCAAAGAATGCCTTCCCAGGCACAAGGGACCTCTCTCTTACCTTTCTTCCAGCTATGTAACCTCCTGAGGCTCCAAAGCTTTTGGTGAATGTGCCCATGCACACATCAACATCTCTGGGGTCCATTCCAAAGAACTCCACCACACCACGACCGCTGGGGCCCACAGATCCGATACTGTGAGCTTCATCTATGTAGAGGTAAGCCTTGTATTTCTTCTTTAGGGCCACGATCTGGGGCAGATGCACAATGGAACCTTCCATGCTAGAGCATAAGAAGAAATGGCGGTCACCAGGGTGCACCCTCCTAGGAAGCTCTGTGTCACCTCCCTTTCAGTATTTCTCAGACAGCCTGCCCGACGCCAGACAGGGATGACAGCGACAGACGATTCCTTTCCTCTTAAGGCATATTTTATTTATTTCAAAACACACAAAAGAACTTTAAGACATCATTGCATTAATTAATGCTTAGGAGAAAGTCCTTAGGATCTCCTGTCCAGTCCTCATGAACTCAGTCTTATTTGAGGCACTTGGTACTGTCCCTTCTTTCTCTTCCTTCAGGGCAGTGGTTCTCAGTCTTGAGTGAGCATCAGAATCCCTTGAATGATTTGTTATAATACAGACTGCTGGGCTCCATCTCCAGAGTTTCTGGTTGAGTAGGTCTCAGGTGGGCTGAGAATTTGCATTTCCACCAAGCTCTGGAAGACTGCAGTACCACTGGTTGGAGAAAGTACTTTGAGAACCACTGCTATAAATAAACTTTTATTTTGGTCCCAACTGCTTAATTTTTCATAGTATGATTGTAATTTGATAAATTTACATGGTATTGTAAATTGCAAAAACATTTCAAGTCCACCAGCAAAGGGAAAAATAGGGCATAAATAAGCAAGGAAAATCAACATTCATATTTACATGGTACCTCTGGAATCCAATGAATTTAAAAGAACTTTTGTCTTTAATCAGTTTGCAGAACACTGTCAGCTGTGTCTACATGGTACACAGTATTGACTGCACTGACAGGCAAGTTCTATGAACCACACAGACTTGCACCCTCACCCCACAAAGAGGCTTATCAAACAATTCAAGCAATTCATCAGTTTAGTTCAAGAATAAGTCCATTGACACAGAGTTTAATTTCTCCATTCTTCTTACTTAGTTTATTTAATACATTTAATGTATTAAAAAAAAGTAAGTGTTAGGTCGATTCAGTCAAAACAGTCCAGCTTTTGTGTAGTCACCCAGACCAGTGGGTAGTGGATGTAGCAATTATGCTTAATTTTTTTAAGGACATTTATTTCCAGAACAGCAAAATTAAGCAGAGGGTACAAAGATTTCCCACATATCTCCTGCCCCACATATGCCTAACCTCTCCCACCAGCACAGTACATTTGCTACAACTGATAAACCCACATTGATACATCATCATCCAAAGCTCATAGTTAATATTAGGATTCACTCTTGCTCATATACATTCTGTAGGTTTGGACAAATATATGATAACATGTATCCATGATTATATTATCCTAAAGCTTATTTTCACTGGCCCACAAATCCACTGTGCTCCAACTCTTTATCCCTCTCCCCACACAAACTCTGGCAACCAGGGATCCTTTTGCTGTGTCCATAATTCTGTCTTTCCCAGAGCATTATGAGGTTGGAATTGTACACTATGTTACCTTTTCATATTGGATATTTTCACTTAGTAACATGCATTCAGGTTTCTTCCATAGATTTTCATGTTACCATAGCTCATTTCTTTTTAGTGCTGAATGATATTCCATTGTCTGGATGTTCCACAGTTTATTTATCTATACACTGACACTGAAGGGAATTTTGGTTGCTTCCAAGTTTGGGCAATTATGAATAAAGATGCTATAAATATCTGTGTGCAGGGTTTTGCGTGGGCCCAAGTTTCCACCTCCTTTGGATAAATAACAAGGAGTAGGATTGCTGGATTGTAAGCTAAGAGCATGTTTGTAAGAAATGACAAAACTGTCTTCCAAGGTGGCTGTACCATTTGTATTCTCACCAGCAGTGAATTAGAGCTCTGGGTTGCTGCATATCCTCACGAGCATTTACTGTTGTCAGTGTTCCTGACCTTCTAATAGGTGTGTATTGGTATCTTATTGTTTTAATTTTAATTTTCCTGTTGTCATACGGTGTGGAGCATCTTTTCATATGCTTATTTTTATTCATAAATCTTTTTTCTTTTGATATCTGTTAAGTCCTTTGGCCCACTTTTTAACCTGGTTGTTTGTTTTCTTATTGTGTTCTAAGAGTTCTTTATAACTTATCCATAACACTCCTACATCAGATGTATCTTTTGAAAATATTTTCTCTAGTCTGTGTCTTGTCTTCTAATGTTCTTGACATTGCCTGGCAGAGCAAAGGTTCTTAATTTTAATCAAGACCACCTTTTTGCAGGATAATGGCCAAGATGGTGGAGTAGAAGGAATCTCATAGCTCATCCTCTCCCACAAATACAGCACACCAATCTCACTCTCTCCCACAAATACATTCACAGACACACCCATCCACTCAGAACATCTGCTGAACTTTGATAAAACATTGCCATCTTCAAAAGACAAAATGCACCATGAATCTGGTAGGAGAAAAGGAAAAAAGAAGGAAGAAATATTAAAATAGTGTCAGACTAGTCCCATGGAGAGGGAGCAGCAAAGGAGGGATAGTGCTGGTTGACTGGGTCTCCCCTTTTCCAACGGAGAGGTCAGCAGGATGGACAGGGAACCTCTGAGGCTCAGATGTGTACAGAATAGCCCTTGACCATCAGAACTAAGATAAGTGGGCACAGAGAGTCCCCATGACCCCCAGTTCTAGAGGCAAAGGGGCAGGAGACAGGCTGTCCAAGCCAGGTGGAGGACTCAGGCCAGCTGTACAGAGGCAACCACTGGGGACAGCAGTGTGATGTGTGCCATTGCTAGGAAGGTATATATAGCAGAACAACCTGGGTCCAGCCACAAAATATGAAAAAAAAGCAAAGCAACACTGTTGGTGTGCCCTGGGTAGAGGGGTGCCAAAGCCTTTGTCTCCTAAGACCTGTGGAACCATTGCTAATGTGTTTTCAGGAGAAGAGAGGTGGGGCTCAGCCATAGCCACCATATCCTCCAGTGGGCATCACCCAGGCAGGGTTGAGGTTGAAACCTGAATCTGTACCAAGGGTCTCTGCAACCTCATATCTGGAGTGAGACTTGTTTACAGTCCCAGGCAGATTGGATCGTTCGGCCTTAGTACCTCTGTGAACTCATGCCTCTAAGACAAATGAACAAGGAGCAGAGTTCAGGCACAGAGCAAGAGTGAGGGCTAGTCAGCTGTTTTCTCAAATTCCACCTATGAAGAGCAGACCTGAGTCAGAGAAAGGAGCTGCATGGAGTAGGGGAATGACCACTGGCCTACCAGGCACAAGCATGACACTGGACCGCAGCTTTGGGAGGGGTCATGACCTGCACATGACATGCACAACCACACTGCCAGCATCAGGAGGGTGTGTGACCTGCCTGTTTGCCTTGCAGTAGCACAGCAGCGGACCACAGCATCAGGAGGGAGTGTATGCCCCCTGCCTAGTGTGCAGGAACACAGCTTCGGGAGGGGACACAAAGTTTTCAAGGGAACACAGTCACATTTCTCCTTCTGTTCCATTTTCTTTTACTTACTTAATTTTTAATTTTTAAAAGATTTTATGTTACTATTTTGTAATCTCTTTAAAAAATTTCGGTTATAATATTTTTATTATAATTATTATTTTTAATTTGTCTAAATTTTATTTTTATTTCTTTTGTTTTGTTCTGCTGTTATTGATTACACTCTGTTTTCAAATCTTTTGCCTTCTTTTATTTTTATTATTATTATTTTTAAAATTTCCCTCATTTTGATTTTTATTTCTCTTTGTTTTGATCTTCTATTATTGATTATAACCTATTTTCAAATATTATTTCTTAAGATTTTTAAAACACGTCTCAACTCGATTTTTATTTTTCTTCAGTTTCTTCTTGTATTATTGATTATACTATGTTTTCAAACCTTTTTTCTTCTTTTAAATTTCTTTTTTCTAGTTTTATTTCTTCATCCACTTTAGATAAATAAATAAACTCCTAAAGGATCACAGTAGATAATTGATACTCCATAATCTATAGTGCCAGAGAGACATAAGGAAAATGAAGAAGCAGAGTAACCACTCCCAATTAAAAGAACAAGAGAAATTCCCTGAAAGAATTATCAATGAAATACACATTGATAGTTTACTATATCATGATTTCAAAAAAGGAGTGAACAAAGTACTGAAGGAACTAAAAGAGCTTGTGTCTAGAGAAGAGGATATGTCAAAAACTATAAAGAGAAGCCACTTAAAATTGGAAAACTCAATTGCTGAGATGAGAGCTGAAGCAAAGGCTGTAAAAAGCAGGCTAGATAATGTAGAAGAACAAATAAGCAACGTAGAAGACAGGACAAAAGATTTCACCCAATCAGAACAGCTGAGAGAAAAACAAATAAAAACCAATGAAAACAATATAAGGGGTCTATGGGATAATATAAATGTGCCAACCTATGCACAATAGAGGTCTCAGAAGGAAAAGAAAGAGCAAAGGGGATTGAAAAGGTACTTGAAAAAATCATGACTGAAAACTTCCCAAACTTAAAGAAGGAATCAGATATCCAAGTACAGGAAGCACAGAGTGTCCCAAACAAACAAACAACCCCCCCCAAAACAAACATACACCAAGACATATTATAATCATGATGGCCAGGGTTAAGGATAAAGAAATGATTCTAAAGGCAAAAATAGAAAAACAAGGAGTGAGTTACGAGGGAACCCCCATAAGTCTTTCAGATGATTTCTCTACACAAACACTACAGGCCAGAAGGGAGTGGCAAGAAGTATTCAAAGTCCTGAATGTAAAAAAGGTGCAACCTAGGATACTTTATCCAGCAAGGCTATCCTTTAGAATAGAAGGGAGATAAAGAACTTCTCATACAAGCAAAAATCTAAAAGAATTTAGCAGCACTAAACCTATGTTAAAATAAATATTGAAAGCTCTACTCTAAACAAAAGAAGCAGTATGCACAGTAAAGACAAAACCATAATTGGAAAAGTGATTACTACCATGAATTACAACAGAGTAAACACAAAATTATAAAAAAGGACATCTAAATCATTAAGGGTGGGAGAAGGGAGCAAGAAAATATAGAGTTTCTTTTTTAATTGCTTGTTCTCAGTAGGCTGGGTTTGAGCTTATATTACTATCTGTTTAAAACAAACAGTTAAACTAATGGGTTAGTATGTGTACATAACAGGGTAACCATAAGCCAAAAAGTAACAACAGAGACACAGAAATTAAAAAAAAAAAAAAAGATAATACAAAGGAAAATTATCAAACAAAAAAGCAAGGAAAGGAACAAAGAGGAAATACCAAATCAACTGTAAAAATAAGTTCAAAATGGTAATAAACACACATCTATCATTAGTAACTATAAATGTCAATGGACTAAATGCTCAAGTCAAAAGACATAGAGTGGCAGATTGGATAATAAGGCAAGAACCTACAATACGCTGCAGAGAAGACACCCAATTTAGGGAGAAGGACACACATAGATTGATAATGAAAGGATTGAAAAAGACATGTCATTCAAATGGAAATAACTAGAAATTACAAGTAGTAATACTGACCTCAAATAAAATACACTTTGAAACAAAGGGCCCAAAGAAAGATAAAGGACATTTTATAAAGATTAAAGGAATAATACAAAATGAGGATATTACACTTGCTAATGTATTTGCACCCAATATAGGAGCACCTAAACATACAAAATAAATACTAACAGATATAAAGGGAGAAATTGATAGGAATACAATCATTACAGGAGGCTTTAACACCCCATTAACATCACTGGACAAATCTTTCAGACAGAAAACAAATAAGGCAACAGAGAAATAAAATGACACAATAAAGCAACTAGACTTGGTTGATATTTTCAGAACATTAAATCCCAAAATCATAGAATATACATTCTTTTCAAGTGCACATGGAATATTTTCTAGGATAGACCATGTACTTGGGCACAAAAGAAGCCTCAATAATTTTACAAAGATAGAAATTATTTCAAGCATCTTTTCTGACCATAATGCCATGAAACTAGAAATCAACTACATAAAAACAAAGGAGAAAAAAAATAACAGAATGGATACTAAACAACATGCTACCAAAAAACCAATGGGTCAATGATAAAATCAAAAAAGGAATTAAAAATACTTTGAGATAAACAACAATGAATAAAGAATCACACAGAATGTATGGGATGTAGCAAAGGCAGTGCTAAGAAGGAAGTTTATAATGATACAGGCCTTCCTCAAATAAGAAGAAAAATCTCAAGTAAACAATCTAATCTACCAGCTAAAAGAATTAGATAAAGAAGAGCAAAAAAAGAAGAAAGTCAGCAGAAGGAAGGATATAATAAAGATTAGGGAAGAAAAAAATAAAATAGAGATTTAAAAACAATAGAAAAATTAATCAAACAAAGAGCTAGTTTTTTGAAAGAGTAAATAAAATTGACAAACCTTGGGCCAAGCTCACAAATAAGAAAAATAAGAGCACAAATAAACAAAACAAGACAGGAAAATGGGAAATCACAACTAATACCACAGAAAAACAAAATATCATATGAGAACAGTATGAACAACTATATGGAAAAAAAATGGATAACCTAGAAGAAATGGACAAGTTCCTGGAAACATACAGTCTACCAAGACTGAATCAAGAAGAAACTGACCACTTGAACAAACTGATCACTAGAAATGAAATCAAATTAGCAATAAAAAACCTCCCTAAAAATAAAAGTCCAAGACTGGATGGATTCAGTGGGAAATTCTACCAAAATACAAAAAAGAACTCATACTGGTCCTTCTCATATTTTACAGAATGTTGAAAATGATGGAGTACTCCCAAACTCATTCTATGAAGCCACCATCCCACTGATACCAAAACCAGACAAAGACACCACCAAAAAAAGAAAATTATATACAAGTATCACTGATGAACATAGATGTAAATATCCTCAACAAATTATTAGCAAACAGAATCCAACAGCACTTAAAAAAGATCATACACCAACAGCAAGTTGGGTTCATCCCAGGAACACAGGGTGGTTCACTATATGTAAGTCAATCAGTGTAACACATCACATCAACAAGAGAAAGGATAAAAACCACATGATCATTTCAATAAATGCAGAGAAAGCATTTGATAAAATTCAACACCCATTTATGATAAAACTCTCACCAAAATGGGTATAAAAGTAACATATTTGAACATAATAAAAGCTATTTATGACAAACCTACATCTAACATCATATTCAATGGTGAAAAACTGAAAACTTTCCCACTGAAATCTGGGACAAGACAAGGCTGTCCACTCTCAACACTCCTAAACAACATAGTTTTAGAAGTCCTAGCACAGCAATCAGGCAAGAAAAAGAAATAAAAGTGATCCAATATGGAAATGAAGAGGCAAAATTGTCACTGTATGCAGATGACATGATACTCTATACAGAAAATCCTCAAAGTTCCAAACTAAAACTACTGGAACTAATCAAAGAATTCAGCAAGGTAGCAGGATACAAGATTAATGTACAAAAATCAGTTGCATTTCTTTATATTATCGATGAATCAACAGGAAAAGAAAGTAAAGGAACAATCCTTTTTAAAATAACACCCAAAGTAATAAAATACCTAGGAATAAATCTAATCAAGGAGGTGAAAGACTTATACATGGAGTACTATAAAACATTGATGAAGGAAATTAAAGAAGACTTAAAAAAATTGGAAAGATATCCCACGCTCCTGGATTGGAAGAGTCAATACTGTTAAAATGGTTATACTGCTGAAAGAAATCTACAGATTTAATGCAATCTCTATCAAATTACCCAGGACATATTTCACAGAACTAGAACAAATCATAATAAAATTTATATGGAACCACAAAAGACCCAGAATTGCCAAAGCATTACTGAAGAAAAAGAAAGAGCCTGGAGGAATAACTCTCCCAGGCTTCAGACAATACTACAGAGCTACAGTCATCAAGACAGCATGCCACTGGTACAAAAACAGACATATGGACCAATGGAACAGAATAGAGAGCCCAGAAATGAACCCACAAGTTTTGGTCAATTAATCTTTGACAAAGGAAGCAAGAACATACAATGGAATAAAGACAATCTCTTCAGCAAACTGTGTTTGGAAAACTGGACAGCAGCATGTAAATCAATGAAGTTAGAATACTCCCTCACACCATATAGGAAAATAAACTCAAAATGGATCAAAAACTTAAACATAAGACAAGACACAATGAACCTCCTAAAAGAAAATGTAGGCAAAACATTATCTAACATACATCTCAGCAGTGTTCTCCTGGGGAAGTCTACCCAAGAAATAGAAATAAAAGCAAGAATAAACAAATGGGACCTAATTAAACTTACAAGCTCTGCACAGCAAAGGAAACCATAAGCAAAACCAAATGACAACCTGTGGAATGGGAGAAAATATTTGCAAAAGATGAAACTGACAAAAGCTTGATGTCCAGAATATACAAGCAGCTCAAATGGCTTAATAGGAAAGAAACAAACAACCCAACCCCATAATGGGCAGAAGACCTAAACAAGCAATTCCCCGATGAAGACATATGAATGATCAATAGGCATATAAAAAATGCTCAATATTACTAATTATCAGAGAAATGCAAATCAAAACTATGATGAGGTATCACCTCACACCAGTCAGAATGGCCATCATTCAAAAGTCCACAAATGATAAATGCTGGAGAGGATCTGGAGAAAAAGAAACCCTACTATACTGTTGTTGGGAATGTAGTTTGGTGCAGCCATTATTGAAAACAGTATGAAGATTCCTCAAAAGACTAAAAATAGACTGAGAATATGACCCAGAAATCCCACTCCTGGGCATATATCCAGAAGGAACCCTAATTCAAAGACACCTGAACCCCAATGTTCATAGCAGCACTATTTGCAATAGCCAAGACATGGAAACAACCTAAATGTCCATTGACAGTTGACCAGATAAAGAAGCCCTGGTATATTTATACAATGGAACATTATTCAGGCATGAAAAATGACAACATAATGCCATTTGCAGCAACATGGATATCCCAGGAGAATGTCACTCTGTGAAGTTAGCCAGGAAGAGAAAGAAAAACACCATATGATATCACTCATATGTGGAATCAGAAGAAAGAAGAAGAAGAAGAAAGAAGAAGAAGAAGAAGAAGAAGAAGAAGAAAGAAGAAGAAGAAGAAGAAGAAGAAGAAGAAGAAGAAGAAGGAGAAGAAGAAGGAGAAGAAGAAGAGAAGAAGAAGAGAAGAAGAAGAAGAAGAAGAAGAAGAAGAAGAAGAAGAAGAAGAAGAAGAAGAAGAAGAAGAAGAAGAAGAAGAAGAAGAAGAAGAAGAAGAAGAAGAAGAAGCAGCAGCAGAAGCAGCAGCGACAAATGAACTTAAATATAAAACAGAAACAGACTAAGAGACATAGAAAACAAACGTGGTTGCTAGGGGGGAGGGGGTTTGTACGGACAGACTGGGCATTTTAGATTTATGGATATTGACAGGTATATATATATATATATATATATAAAATAGATAAACAAGTTTTTACTGTATAGCACAGGGAACTATAGTCAAGATATTGCAGTAGCTCGTGGTGGAAAAGAACATGAAAATGAATATATATGTTCATGTATGACTGAAAAACTGTGCTGTACACCAGAAATTGACACAACATTGTAAACTGATTATAACTCAGTAATAAAAAAAGACCACCTTTTCACATTTGTGTTTTCACAAGGTCATTTTGAATGGCTGTTTTCAGATTTTAATGAAACAAAGACCAAATAGAATCATCTTCTCTTATGTCAGTTTGCAAGTTAGTTCTATTTCCTTAGAGGAATTGCTTGTTAAGGTTGTTTTCACTGAGAGGGAGGAGGTTCACCTCTCTGATTGCCCATACTGAGATGGCAGCCACACCATTTACTACCTAAGGATTTGAGCAACTTACATGATCTTCTCTGCCTCAGCTTCCTTGGATGTAAGATAAGCACAATGAAGTCATGCTGCTCCCAAGGTCTTTACAATGATGACTAGAACAATGCTTGTAAAGTGTCTGACATGCAATGAGCTCATGTTGGGTTGTTTCTGTTCTCAGGAGTTCAGGTGGAACTGGTTGCAACGACGAGGCCTAATCTGAGAAATTGGGAGCCCTTGTCAATGCTCTGTGTTGAATCTTCTAGGAAAAATGCATATGGGTGTCCTACCTAGTAAATGGCTGTGTGCTCTGATAATTTCAGAATCATACTCTCATCTTTTAAAATGTTATAAGTTGGTAACACAAATAGGCCCAAAACTGGATATATCACAAATAGCTATTCTTTGTTCTGGAACTGAATTTGGCAGGAGTCAGAGTTAATGTTGAACAGTTTGCAGACACTCAGGGCGGCTAATTAGCCATCCTTGCTGGGGCTGGACTAGCTAATGTTAGGAGTCTGCACACCTGGTTTACATTTCTTCCTCTAAGATCAATGACTCTATGATATTTCCCATATCTGGAGTTAATGCAGGGCACATATAAGTCCAGAGGGAACTCAGATTTTATAAAGAGTTATATTCACCTGCACTAAGTTTTCATTTACTCAGTGTGATCAGATTTGAATTGAACCATTTCCTATTGTGGGATATTGAGTTTTTGTATTTAACAAGGCTGTGTTATTCCTGTGAGTTGTTATCAAATAATACTGTGCCAAAAATGGTAAAGAAAATAAGAACAGCATTTGACTTTTTCTTCCTGAGTGGAAGTTTGTGTTTTCTTTTGCCTTCAATAGAAAAGAAGAAGAAGAAGAAAAAAAAAACTAAAATACACCTGCAGGCAAAGATCATTCTACCAATTAATTTGAAGCCCTGTGCAGGGACCTGAATTATTCTTATACCAGCAAGCCAGTGAGTAATTTCTTTATATCTTTTTTATTACATAATGTATTAGCTAAGTGATGAAACTTTTTTTAGAAATCTCCTTCTCACCACCTTTTCCTCCACATAAAAACCATATTACCCACTGGCATTTTTTGAAATTAAACCACTGGTTTGCCAACTTACTTGGTGGAAAAATCTCCTTGGTAGCCCAAAGTATAATCCAAGAGAAGAAAGGGAGGTGGAGAGAGAGGGGGGAAAGGAGCTAAGATTAATTAAATTAGAAGAATTACTGTTTACTTTCCTTTGTCTTTATTTGTTTGAACATACAGGTATGGGTTAGAGTTTACCACCGAGGTTCTCAATTGTTAAACTTACATTATTTTGGGGAAGAGAGTGGCTAACATTCTGAAAATGGCATTCTGACATTTCACTGTTTGTTTATATATGTATCTTTTGAAAAGGTTGGATATTATGTCTTGATTTGTTTTATCTTGAAAGTTCAGGCTCCAGTATGCTAGTTTATATCCCAGGATATCTGGGATCCCTCTCCCCATCTCTAGTGTATTTTTTAATAATATTGAGATTTCTCAACCACAGGAAATCAACAACTAGACTTCTCAGAGACAAAAAACTAGAAGGCTGCGACTTTAAAACAACACTGAAAGGAAAATGAAGATGAGAACATTAAGAAAAATACTATTGTTTTTTAAACCCCAAATCATGGAATCATGGAATGCTAGATGTCAAGTTTCAATGTCCCTATTTCACAGATGCAGAAACTGAGCCCTAGAGAGGTTAACAGAGAAAGTCAAATGGATGACCTTGCATTTTCCATGTATACAGCATTGGATGTGGACACATAGGCTGAGTGTTTACACTGGGCCTCTGTCCCAGCAGGGACTCCTGGTTTGAAAACCAGCTCCGTTTTATCTCAGTTATCTGCCCTGGGGAAAGCTATCTAGGCCTTGGAACCTCAGTGTCTTCATCCTCAAAATAACCATAAGAGTCCTGGGGCGTCTGACTAAGGTTGGCCTATGTGAAATATTTAGCAAGGAGTAGACACATGATAAATGTGACTCCTGTCCACTGAGTCCCATCCTATAGGTGTCAAATAGCTTCACTATGCACATGGATTATTGTCTTCCAAGTTGCAGCTTCCTCAACTGGACATAAATTTAATGACAGAGACAGCTACCCTTGTTTGTGGGTTCAATGAGGGCTGGACTTCTGCCAAGCACTAGCTTCTATGATCTCACTTAATTCTTACAGAAGAGCCCTATGAAGGGAACATATCTGTAGGTAAAAACACAGGACTTGAGCCCATGACCCAGGCCCCCCACAAATCGAGACTCCCCTCTGTTTATATATAAATAATAATATCTACATAATCTATTGGTTATGACATTATTATTGTTACTATTATTATCATAACTGCTTTTGTGGAGTTTGCTGACTTCTCAGACTTGGTTTGTAGCCTTTCTATCTTGATACCTACCTGAAAATGTCTGATTTTGTTGGCTGCTCTTTTCTGGAGTTTTGAAAATTGATTTATGTGAGTTGCCCGTGGTGGGGGAAGTTTGCCCGTGGGGGCAAACCACAAGTCAGAGATAAAAAAGATCTGGGAGGGAAAACTCTAAGGAGGCTTTGTGTAGACAGCAACAAGTATGTGTCTATAATATATCTCTAAAGAGTAGAAGTGCATATGTGAAGCATTGATTTCACATTCCTAACCCTGGCCCTTTGGAAAATTTTATGCAAAATAGTTTCATTTTCTGGGTATAGCAGCAAATAAGAACATCCATATGTTCTAAAATTCTAGTCTAGGCTAGCCTTATGTTACAGATGAAGAAATTGAGTCCCCAAGAGGCACTGAGACCTGTCTAAGAGATGCCTTGTTTCCAGCCTTTTAGGTCACAGTCTCATCTAAAGACAATACTTCTGTTCAGATAAGATAAAAGAAACCATTCTGTGAACCACATCCATATACAGTGGAGACTTCTGTCTGTATATAGATCAGGTTGCTTGAGCTGCTGTGGTAGACTGCCTTCAAAGGTGGCTATCTGCAAGTCTTCCCAGCCCAGTACACACAAGCCAACCCTCCCACATCGTGGTGGGGTCTATTTCCCCTCCCCTTGAATCTGGGCTGCCCTTGTGACCAATAAGTTACAGCATAGTGATGCTGTACCAGTGCGGGGCCTAGCCCTTAAGTGCTGGCAACTTCTGTTTTCATCCTCTTGGAAGCCAGCTGCCATGTTGTAAGGAAGCTCTGGCTAGGCTGCTGAATGACAAAAGCCTTCATACAGAGAAGGAGCCCCAGGAAGGGGAAAGAATAAGGCACCTCAGTTTACTGCCAGTACCTAGAGCTCAAGTGTGGGATTGAGGTCATTTTGGATGGTCCTGCCCCAGCTGAATGCTTCATCGAATGCAGCCTGATGAATGACCCCAAGCAATGCCACGTGGAGCAGAACTGTCCAGTTGGCCCAGACACCCCACAAAGTGTGGGAAGTCATCACTCAGTGCTGTGTAAGCCATGGTGATTTAGGGTGGCTTGTTTCACTGGGCAATCACCATTACTAGTGAACCCAAAGCTTCGGTTTAGTGACAAACTCTCCTGGAGCCAAAGTCCAGACGTGGCTCCCCTGTCCTCCTGAAATCATGGTAGGATCCAGGCCCAGCACAGCCATTAAAAAGCCCTGATGCTGGTGTGGTTTCTCTGGGTAACTGGTGGGGATATTTGACAGTGAACCCCTGGTAGTCCACTTAATGTCAGCCATGATCAAAGGACTGAGAACCCAAGTTTCCATTAGTGGAGCCAAGTTCTGTTTATGTGCAGTTGGGTTCTGTTTACTCTGGTTAAAGGAGATGCCCAGCCTGCCCTCCCTCAGCAGATCCAGGCCTGGCTGACAGGAGTTTAGATAATGGCTCTCCCAGGCTGGTATCTGGCACACATCATACAGGGAGAAAGACCCATGCTTGAGGTTACAGCAGCCAAAAATCAAGATGAGATTATTTCCTAAAAGGAGCACATTCAGCGCCAGTGAGTGGCTAAACTGTTCTATAGCAGGGTTTCTCAACCTCCACACTATTAGCCTTTTGAGATGGATAATTCTATGTTGTAGGGGGACTGCCCTGTACATTGCAGGTGATTTAGTGGCATCCCTGGCCTCTGTCCACCAGCTGCCAGTAGTCCTCTACTACAATGTCAGCTGAAAATTTTCCAGCCTGTGTGGGTGGTGCACTCATGGGCTGAATAGATCAGCTGACTGAAGCAAATGCTACTTCTGATCTCCTGCCTCCTTCACAGCCACTCTCCTCCTTGTTGGGAAGTTAAGCCCTCAATCTCTGCCTTTAATATTATTCACCATTCTAGAATTATTTCATTGGAAACATTGCCCTTGATTCCTCTAACATGAGCTCCAAGAATTGTTTTAGGAGGGAGCAGCTCCAAGATACTGTTTATTTGACTTGTTGACTTGGGGATCCACCAGAAGAGAAGCTTAGTGGTAATTTCTACTCCAGTTACTATAACAAATTTAGAAAGGGAATGAAGCAAATTCAATCACAACTTGCAGGAGAGAGGGGGCATGACGGCAGAGTAGAAAGATGCTCATAGCTAACCCTCTCCCATATATACACCAAAACTCACATCCACAGACCCACCCAGCCAACCAGAGCACCTGCTGAACTCCGACAGAACATTGTCCTCTTCAAAAGACAAAGATGCCACAAATCTCATAGGAGAAAAAGAAAAAAAGAAAGAAGAAAAAGCATAACAATGGGGACCAGACCTACGGGGAGGGAGCAGCAAAGGAGGAATAGCACTCATTTTGTGAATCTCCCCCTCTCTGATGGAGAGGTCAGCAGGACAGTGGGGGGACCTCCAAGGCTCAGATCTATATAGAGAACCCCTTGACAGACAGAACTAAGTTAAAAGAACACAAAGGGTCCCTGCAACACCCAGCCTGAGACATGAGCCGGCAGGTGGTGGACAAGACAGGCTGCCCAAGCCAGGCGGAGGACTGGGACAGGCAACACAGAGGCGACCCCAGGGATCTGCAGTGAAATGTATGCCATGGATGAGTGGGTACACAAGGCAAAACAACCTGGGCCCTCCATAAAATACAAAAAAAAAAAAAAAATCACACAGTTGATGTGCCCTAGAGAGAAGGGTGCCATGCCCCCATCTCTGAAAACCTACTGAAGGTTTTCGGTAGAAGAGAGGTGGGGCTCAGCCACAGCCAGTATATCCTCCAGCACTGAGCACCCAGGCAGGGGTGGGGTCAAAATCTGAGTCCATACCTAAGGGCTTAGCCACCTTAATGGCCAGATGGAGACTTATTTACAGCCTGAGGCAGATAGGATCTTTCTACCCTGGTACCTCAGAGAACTCGTGCCACCAAGACAAACAAAGAGCTGAGTTTTGGCATGGAGCAGGAGTGGGCCTGTTCCACCATCTTCCCCTAGCCCACCTATGGAGCATGGACCAAGGGTGGTGCGGGCAGCTTCACAGAACAGGGGAGCAACCAGTGCCTGGAGAAAGCGGGTGGCCACTCACCTTCCTGGCAGGAGCACAGCACCTGACTGTGGTGCTTGGAGAAGGCACAGTCCACCTGCCTACATCGCATAAGTGCAGCATCTGACTGTGGCATCGGGATGGGGAGTGACAACCCACCCACCATGTAAGAGTGCAGCACCTGACCGCGGTGTTGAGAGGGGGTGCGATCTGCTTGCCAACAGGCTCTGGGAGCAGCACAGATGAGAGGCACCAATGGAGGGCCGCTGGAAGCAGCAAGCTGAGTTCATGAAATAGGGTGAAGACAGAAAGATCTCTCAATAAAATCATTAAGAGCACACAGTCTCCACATGAACACATCCCACTTTTTTTTAATTTGTTCTATTTTCTATTACCTTTTTAATGTTTACCTTTTAAACAATTGTATATGCCTCCAGTTTTAATCCCTTTAAAATTCTTCTTTGAAAATATTTTTATTATTATTATTTAAAAAAATCCACCTCATTACATTATTTCTCTTGGTTTTGATCTCCTGTTATTGACTATACACAGGTTTCAAATATTTTGTTGTTGTTGCTCTTTTCTCCTTTTTTTAAGGTTTTTAAAAGATGTCTCAACCCAATTGCTAGTCTGATTCAACTTGCTCTTCTATTATTGATTATACACTGTATTCAAACCTTTTTTTCTCCCATCTATTAAAATTCTCTCTTTTTATTGTATCTTTTTAATCAGTTCTATTTTCTATTACCTTTCTAATTTTTACTTTTTAAACAATTGTATATGTCTCCAGTTTTAATCCCTTTTATATTTTTCCTTTAAAATATATTTATTATTATTATTTTTAAAAATCCACCTCATTTCATTTTTAATTCTCTTGGTTTTGATATCCTGTTATTGATTACACACAGGTTTCAAATTTTTTTTGTTCTTTTCTCCTTTTTTTAAAGTTTTAAAAGATGTCTCAACTTGATTGCTATTCTGCTTCAACTTGCTCTTCTACTACTGATTTTACACTGTTTTCAAACGTTTTTTCTCCCTTCTTTTAAGATTATCTCATTTTTTTAAAGTTTTATCCCTGCATAGGCATTAGGTAGATACATAAATAAACTCCTTAAGGACCAAAATAGATAACTGATACTCCATAAGCCACAGTGACAGAGAGATATGAGCAAAATTAAGAAGCAGAGGAAATCCCCTGAAAGAATGATCAATGAAATACACATTGATGGCCTACTAGATCAAGATTTCAAAAAAAGGAATGATGAAAGTACTGAAAGAACCAAAAGAGATAGTGTTTAGAAGTATAAAATATGTCAAAAATGAAATTGAATCTATAAAGAAGAGCCAAGTAGAATTGGTAAACTCATTTGCTGAGATGAGAACTGGTCTAAAGGCTGTACAACGCAGACTAGATAATGCAGAGGAACAAATAAGTGACCTAGAAGACAGGACAAGAGAAAGCACCCAATCAGAACAGCAGAGAGAAAAAGAAATAAAAACCAATGAAAACAATATAATGGACCTCTGGAATAATATAAAGCATGCCAATCTAGCATAATAAGGGTTCCAGAAGAGGAAGAAAGAACAAAGGGGATTGAGAAGTACTTGAAGAAATCATGAATTAAAACGTTCCAAACCTAGAGAAGGAGTCAGATATCCAAGTACAAGAAGCTCAGAGGATCCCAAACAGGAAGAACCCAAACAGACCCACACCAAGACATATCATAGTCAAGATGGCCAGAGTCAAGTAAAAAGCAAAATACCATATGCGGAATGTAAAATAAAGAACATAAATACAAAACAGAAACAGACTCATACACACAGAATACAAACTTGTAGTTGCCAAGGGGGTGGGGATGGGAAGTGACAGACTGGGATTTCAAAATTTGTAGATACTGACAGGCATATGTACAATAGATAAACAAGATTAAACTGTATATCACTGGGAAATATACAAGATCTTATGGTACCTCACAGTGAAAAGAAATGTGACAATGAATGCACGTATGTTCACATATAACTGAAAAATTGTGCTCTACACTGGAATTTGACACAACATTGTAAAATGACAATAACTCAATAAAAAAAGTTTAAAAATAAAAGAAATGATCCTAAAGACAGCAAGAGAGAAACAAAGAGTGAGTTACAAGGGAACACTCGTAAGGCTCTCAGCTGATTCCTCCACACAAACACTACAGGCTAGAAGGGAGAGGCAAGATAAACTCAAAGTCCTGAATGAAAACAAGATGCAGCCTAGGATACTTCATACAGCAAGGCTAACTTTTAGAACATAAGGAGAGATACAAAATTTCACAGACAAGCAAAAACTAGCAACACTAAACCCATGCTAAAAGAAATACTGAAAGGTCTACTCTAAATACAAAAGAAGCAGGATGCCACAGAAATGAGAATATCGTAACTGGAAAGGTGATAACTACCATGAATTACAAATAGAATAACCACGAAATTGTAAAAGAAGGCATCTAAATCATTAATAGTGGGAGAGGGAAGCAAGAAAATATAGAGTATTTCTTTTTTCTTTTTAAAATTTTTTGTTCTCAGTAGGATGGGTTTGAGCTCATATTACTATCCGTTTAATACAGTTACAGTAATGGGTTAATAGACTTACAAAAAAGGGTTACCACAAGCTAAAAACTTACAAGTGAGTTACAAAAACTAAATAAAATCCAAGATAACACAAACGAAAATTACCAAACCACAAAAGGAAGAAGAATGGAGAAAAGAGGAGATACCAAATCAATTGCAAAAATAAGTTCAAAATGGCAAAAACACACATCTATCAGTAATTACTGTAACTGTTAATGGACTAAATGCTCCAATCAAAAGACATAGAGTGGCAGACTGGATAATAAAGGAAGAACCTTCAATATGCTGAATACAAGAGACCCACGTTAGGGAGAAGGACACATACAGATTGAGAGTGAAAGGATGGAAAAGGATACTCCATGCAAATGGAAAAGCCAAAAAAGCAGGTGTAGCAGTGCTGATTTCAGAAAAAATAGACTTTAAAACAAAGTCCATGAAGAAAAATAAAGAAGGACACTTTATAATGATTAAAGGAGTAATACATGATGAGGATATTACACTCATTAATATATATGCATCCAATATGGGAGCACCTAAGCACATAAAACAATTACTAACAGAGATAAAGGCAGAAACAGATGGGAATATAATCATTGTCAGAGATTTTAACACTGCATTAACATCAGTGGACAGATCTTCCAGACAGAAAATAAATAAGGCGACAGAGAAATTAAATGATACAATAGAAAAATTAGATTTGGTGGATGTTTTCAGAGCATTACATGCCAGAAAAATTAGGACATACATTCTTTTCAAGCGCACATGGAACATTTTCTAGGATTGATCATATACTTGGGCACAAAAGAAACCTCAGTAATTCAAAAAAGTTAGAAATTATCTCAAGCATCTTTACTGAACACAATGCCATGAAACTAGAAATCAACTACAGAGAAACAAAGGAGAAAAAAAGAAAAGCATGGAGATTAAACATGTTATTATAAAACCAATGGGTGAATGATGAGATCAAAATTGAAATGAAAAAATACCTTGAGACAAGTGAAAATGAAAACACAACCACACAAAATTTATTGGATGCAACAAAGGCAGTGCTAAGGGGAATGTTTATAGCAATATAAGCCTTCCTCAAAAAAGAACAATCTCAAACAATCTAACCCACCAGCTAAAAGAATTAGAAACAAGAGGAAAAAAAAAAAAAGGCAGCAGAAGGAAGGAAATAAAAAAGATCAGGGAGGAAAAACATAAAATAGAGATTTAAACAACAATAGAAAAATCAATCAAATCAAAAGCTGTTTTTCTGAAAAAGTAAACAAAATCGACAAACCTCTGGCCAAACTCACAAAGAAGAAAAAAGAGAGAGCAAAAATAAGCAAAATAAAAAAGGTAAATAAAACAAAAACAAAAGAGTATTGTATGAGAATATTATGAAAAACTATATGGAACCAAAATGGATAACCTAGAGGGGATGCACAAGTTTCTGGAAACATACAGTCCACTTAGACGGAATCAAGAAGAAACTGACCACTTGAACAAACCGATCACTAGAAATGAAATCGAAACAGCAATAAAAACCTCCCTACAAATAAAAGTCCAGGACCAGACAGCTTCACCAGGGAATTCTACCAAACATACAAAGAAGAACTCGTACCAGTCCTTCTCAAACTCTTCCAGAGGATTGAAAAGGAGGGAATACTCCCAAACTCATTCTATTAAGCCACCATCACCCCGATACCAAAACCAGACAAAGACACTACCAAAAAAGAGAATTACAGACCAATATTGCTGATGAGCATAAATCCTTACCAAAATAATAGCAAATAGAATTCAACAACACATAAAAAGGATTATACATCATGACCAAGTGGGTTTCATCGCAGGGACACAAGGGTGGTTCACATACACAAATAAATCAATGTAATACATCACATCAACAAGAGAAAGGACAAAAACCACATGATCATCTCAATAGACGCAGAAAAAGCATTTGATAGAATTCAATACCCATTTATGATAAAAACTATCACCAAAATGGGTATAGAGGGAACATATTTCAACATAATAAAAGCTATATATGACAAACCTACAGCCAGCATAGTACTCAACAGTGAAAAACTCAAAAGCTTCCCACTAAAATCTGGGATGAGACAAGGCTGCCCACTATCACCACTCCTATTCAACATAGCCTTGGAAGTCCTAGCCACAGCAATCAGGCAAGAGGAAAAAATAAAAGGGATCCAAATTTGAAAAGAAGAGGTAAAACTGTCACTATATGCAGATGGTATGATATTATATATAGAAAACCCTAAAAGGTCCACACAAAAACTACTAGAACTAATTGAAGAATTCAGCAAGGTAGCAGGTTACAAGACTGACGTGGAAAAATCAGTTCCATTGCTTTACACGAATGATAAATCAACAGAAAAAGAAAGTAAAGAAAAAAATCCCCTTAAAAATAGCGCCCAAAGTAATAAAATACCTAGGAATAAATTTAACCAAGGAGGTGAGTGATTTATTTACAGAGTACTATAAAACATTGATGAACGAAATTAAAGAAGACTTTAAAAAATGGAAAGATATCCCACACTTCTTGATTGGAAGAATCAATATTGTTAAAATGGTCATACTGCTCAAGGCAATCTACAGATTTAAGGCAATCCCTATCAAATTAACCATGACATATTTCACAGAACTAGAACAAATCATAATAAAATTTATATGGAACCACAAAAGACCTAGAATTGCCAAAGCATTACTGAAGAAAAAGAAAGAGGCCGGAGGAATAACTCTCCCAGATTTCAGACTATACTACAGAGCTACAGTCATCAAAACATCATGGTATTGGAACAAAAACCAGACATATGGACCAATGGAACAGAATAGAGAGCCCAGAAATGAACCCACAAAACTTTTGATCAACTAATCTTTGACAAAGGAGGCAGGAACATACAATGGAATAAAGACAGTCTCTTCAGCAAATGGTGTTGGGAAAACTGGACAGCAGCATGTAAATCAATGAAGCTAGAACACTCCCTTACACCATACACAAAAATAAACTCGAAATGGATCAAAGACTTAAACATAAGACAAGATACAATAAACCTCCTAGAAGAAAATATGGACAAAACATTATCTGACATATATCTCAAAAATGTTCTCTGAGGACAGTCTACCCAATCAATAGTAATAAAAGCAAGAATAAACAAATGGGACCTAATTAAACTTACAAGCTTCTGCACAGCAAAGGAAACCATAAGTAAAATAAAAAGACAACCTACGGAATGGGAGAAAATTTTTGCAAGTGAAACTGACAAAGGCTTGATCTCCAGAATATATAAGCATCTCATAAGACTTAGTAAGACAAAAACAAACAACTCAGTCCCAAACTGGGCAGAAGATCTAAACAAGCAATTCTTCAATGAAGAAATACAAATGATCATTAGGCATATGAAAATATGCTCAATATCACTAATTATCAGTGAAATACAAATCAAAACTACAATGAGGTTATCACCTCACACCAGCCAGAATGGCCATCACTGAAAAGTCCACAAATGACAAATGTTGGAGAGGCTGTGGAGAAAAGGGAACCCTCCTACACTGCTAGTGGGAATGCAGTTTGGTGCAGCCACTGTGGAAAACAGTATGGAGATTACTCAAAAGACTAGGAATAGACTTACTGTATGACCCAGGAATCCCGCTCCTGGGCATATATCCAGAAGGAACCCTACTTCAGGATGACACCAGCACCCCAATGTTTATGGCAGCACTATTTACAATAGCCAAGACATGGAGACAGCCTAAATGTCCATCAACAGATAACTGGATAAAGAAGAAGTGGTATATTTATACAATGGAATACTACTCAGCCATAAAAACCGACAACATAACACCATTTGCAGCAACATGGATGCTCATGGAGAATGTCATTCTAAGTGAAGTAAGCCAGAAGGAAAAAGAAAAATACCATATGAGAAAGCTCATATGAGGAGTCTAAAAACAAAAACAAACAAACAAACAAAACAAAAACAAAAACAGAAAGCATAAATACAAAACAGAAATAGACTCATAGACATAGAATACAAACTTGTGGTTGCTGAGGGGGTGGAGGTTGGGAAGGGATAGACAGTATTTCAAAATTGTAGAACAGATAAACAAGATTATACCGTATAGCACAGGGAAATATACACAAGATCTTATGGTAACTCACAGAAAAAAAAAATGTGACAATGAATATATTTATGTTCATGTATGAATGAAAAATTGTGCTCTACACTGGAATTTGACACAATATTGTAAAATGATTATAAATCAATAAAAAATTAAAAATAAACAAAAATAAATAAAAAGATCAAAAAAAAAAAAAAGACTAGGAATAGACTTACCATATGACCCAGAAATCCCACTCCTGGGCATATATCCCAAAGGAACCCTACTTTAAAATGACACCTGCACCCCAATGTTCATAGCAGCACTATTTACAATAGCCAAGATATGGAAACAGCCTAAATGTCCATCAACAGATGACTGGATAAAGAAGAAGTGGTATATTGATACAATGGAATCCTATTCAGCCATAAAAAAATGACAGCATAATGCCATTTGCAGCAACATGGATGTCCCTGAAGAATATCATTCTAAGTGAAGTAAGCGAGAAAGAGAAAGAAAAAAACCATATGAGATCACTCATATATGGAATCTAAAAACAAACAAAAAACATAAATACAAAAGACATAGAATACAAACTTGTGGTTGCCAAGGGGGTGGGGGATGGGAAGGGACAGACTGGGAATTCAAAATTTGTAGATACTGACAGGCATATGCAGAATAGATAAACAAGTTTATACTGTATAGTACAGTTAAATATATACAAGATCTTGTGGTAGCTCACAGCAAAAAAAAAAGTGACCATGAATATATGTTCATGCATAACTGACAAATTGTGCTGTACAATGGAATTTGACACAAAATTATAAAATGACTATAACGCAATAAAAAATGTTAAAAAAAGAAAAGAAAAGAAAGCCACTTGGGAATAAACTTAAAGTTTATATGGAATATGCAAAGTGAAATTTCATTGTTGTAATCCACAGCCAATGTATCATCTAAAAGGAATGTCTTTTAAGTAATTGTAAGATAATTTTAGTGCTTAGGACAAAAAAAATGAGCAGTTTGGATCAGCAATTCTTTAGTAATTTGTGGTAGAGCAATAATAAAAATGTGGATTTTGACCTCAAAAAATAAACAAACAAACAAAAAAACCCTGCAGTATCAAAGTGCAGCTCTGAATGGCTTAGTTAGTTTTGTCTGCTCAGCCTAAAAGCTGTGGGAAAACTGAGCATTCCGTCAGATGCAAAGACCATCTCCCCCTCTTCCCAGCTCTGGATAAAGAATTGCAATCCAGGTTAGTCTTACCTTGAGAAAAATGTGCAGACATTTTACATTTTGATACCAACAATTGGACAAGTTCCCCAAGGAACTGGAATTTGGGTGCCATGTTGAATTAGGGGCTGCCATGCGCCCGTCAGCAACATTCACTATTGCCGTAAAGACAAAGAGTGTGATGTTGAGTAACCCAGCCCCTATAGGCCTTTGAAACTGTGGGGCAGTCAGATGTAATGGGAAGACTCAATGCAAATTAGTAATGCCCTGTGGGGACATTTCTGAGGACACCTTCTCAAGTACACCAGCTTCCAAGGTGCTCCACCTATGTGTGGTCACTGAAGAGACAGGTGACCCAACACCTGACATCACACATTGATAGCTCAGGCTCAGGTCCCTCCATAACACGTACATCTAGCAACTTCTTCCATTTGCTAGAAGAGGTCAGCTTACCCCAGATGTCAGCTTGTGTGGGCCTCAGAGTTAAAATATCCCCTGTTATTTACATACCTGTAGATGCCCTCCACTAGGATGAGAATCTTCTTCCAAGCTCTGTGGGTTCGGGGCTGGCCGTAGATTACAGCATCTCTCAGGAGCTTCTCTAGGCTTTGCATGTCTTTAAATAATACAAAAAATCAAGTTAGGAGAGGGTTTTTCTGTTCCTCCTTCATCTTCTTTTTTCAGGAGTCGTCAGATTTTTTAGACTGAACCTCAGATCCAAATATTCAGAGAGCAAAGTTGGAACCAGATTAACACCTAGAGGAAAAGAGGTCTATTTTTAAAAATTAATTTATTTATATTTATTTTTATTGAAGCATAGTTAACTTATAGAGAAGAGTCTATTTTTTAGTAAAATTTAACTCTGACCAGATGACCAGTCTGGTTTGTCAAGCAGGCAGAATGAACCTCTAGGGGAGAAACATGGTTTCACACAGGTTCCTACACGGCTCTCCTCTCCTGTCTCAGCAAGATGGAAGCTTTACATTAAATGTGTTTCTTAAGCTTTGTTGCCAGGTTAAACTTGATCCTGAGAGGTGTCCTTAACTAACACTCACCAATCTGTTAGCCCCCAGTGCTTCAGAGTTCAGCAGGGTTTGCCTTAGCAGTAGCATTTTTTTGGCCAGCAGGGGTCTCACTGCCTAAGCATTGGGACCTAATTTTTGACATCCCCCAACTCTGGAGGTTTCAAAACCTTATGGCAGGGGAACAATTAGCATCTTTTGCAAGTTATTTTGAGGCTTCTGGAAACATTAACAAGAGCTGAGAATTATTGGGCTTTCTCTGCATCCCAGGCATCCGTCTAAGCATGTTCTTTGTGATAACTCATGGAAGGACCCTGAGGAGGGGGAGCCTCCATTTTACATTTCAAAAAACCGAGGCACAGAGAGGTCTGGTAAATTGCCTGAGGTCTATGATCAGATCCAGCAGAGCCAGGATTTGAACCCATGCAGCCTTGTACCCTGAGCCACGTTTGTAACCACTACCTTTTACTGCCTGATATGACAGCCATGGTCCTCTCTTTCCAAACTCCATGGTGATGTACAGCAAGGAAAGATGAAGGTCTGGTCAATTACTCTTGTTAACTTTCAAAATCAAATATAATTAATGGTAACTTTTCACTCATCTGCAATCAAGTGTGGATGACTTTGGCAAGATTTGCTTATCAACCCAGCTCTGTGTGTGTGTGTGTGTGTGTGGTGTGTGTATGTGTGTAGGTGTGTGTGTGTTTAATCTGCAAAGCCCAGAGGAGAAAGAACAAAAGTATAGGTTTATGGGCATGTTTTTCAGACTCATTATATTTCTGCTCATGTAGCTTTCCCTTTTTGAGAGTCTGAAACTGAAATACTTTAGGTCTACAATAGAATTTTAATCAATAGAATTTGCTAGAATTTAATCAATAGAAGATGTTGTAGAGCTGCTGACTTGCCTGCTACATAATGTTCACCAGGCATTTGAGATCCCACTTAAATGCTCAGAGGAAAGACCCAGAAGAGATAAATCTGAACCAGCACAGTCAGTACTGGTTTTGGCCGTTGCTTCAAGCAGCAGACACTCATTGGTTTATCACTGGTCCAGGCTTAAGTTCACTGAGGTTCTTGGTCTCAATGGAGAGCCCCTCAGCCTTGTCTTCTGCCCCTACTCTGTGGTTGGATCTGGTTTAGGGCTTCCTTCAGTGTTGGGGGAGGGCACTGGTGGATGCTTTCACATTTCCACATTGCAACCCTCTACCCTCAATAAGGTGACAAGATATTTCTTTGAAATAGAACTTGGATGTAATATTTTTAAAACGATATAGTACATTTTAGCAAACTATATTTAAATCAAGGTGCTGGCAAGAGAAGCAGAGAGGGATAAGATTAATTACCTTGATAACCCAATATGAGAGCCTCTTAATCTGAGGCTTTCCTGGTTAATAGAGTGCCTCCCAAGCTGTCCCCAGCATCCACTCTCTAGTGACTGGATCTTGGGTCCTGGCATTCAGAAAAAGTGTATAACAAGTGATTAGGGGTGCTGTGTTTTAGAATTTCTTGGAAACCCAAGCATTAGATATACTCTTTGACATCCTTTGACAAGAAGACTAACAATATAAATAATGAAGAAGACAAACAGTTATTGGAAATAGCCTCTTTGTAGTATGTTATTAATGATATCTGGCATGATATGGGAATCAATGAACATAAAAAAATGTCATTTTTCTTTTTTTAACAATAAGCCAGAGACTGACTTTTTAGCTGACCTATCAGGTTAAATGTGGATTTAATCCATTTCATTAAGATAATATAAGGCCCATTAAAGAAGAAATGGAAGACATGGGAGTCTTCATTTTATTTTATGTCCTGTTTTTTCATCCGCAGAACAGGTATAATGATAATCCTGGAATCAGTATAGTGTCCTGGTCATAAAATATTTCCTCATTACAAAACGTACAAGACTTCGTTTCTTCCTTTTCCTACTCAACATGTGGGAAGCGAGTGACACAATTACACACACTCAAGTTCGCAGCTTCTCCTTTCTAGTGTCTGGGAAACACTTCTTTGGTTTTCTCTTATCCCTCTTCCCACTCTTCCCAGTACTCTTTGTGGAAGCCATTTCTCCTTTTCACGCTTTTCCTTTTGGGACTTCCTTCCTGGTCTTTTTCTCTGTTTTGTCATTTACTTTCCAGTGGGTCTCACACTTTGGTGAACATGAGTCATCATCTGGGGGACTAGTTACAACGTGGATTCCCCAGCTCACTCCAAAGATTCTGAACCAGTGGATGTGGGATGGGGTCTGCAGCGTGCATGTTTGGGGTCTTGGGACTCCTGGGTCCATCACCTAAAGCCAGACTTCTATTTTGAGTGATATGATTTTCCCTCTATGTTTCAGACTAACCCACAGGTACCTGAAGCCCAGCATTTTCAAGAGAGAACTTGCAGCAGACTGCACCACCAGCCCCAACTCCTACACCCCCCATTCCAGTCCTTTGGCATGTGACCTCACAGTCCTTCCCACCAAAGGGTGGAGGCTGTATTCCTGCCTCTGATTTGGGTTCAGCCAAGTGACTTGCTTTGGCTAACAGAAGCCAGGGAAGGGAGAGCAGGCTAGTTCCAAGCTTGGCTTTAAGAGGTCTTCCATGCTCCTGCTTTCCTCCTGAATTTCTACCAGTAATATGAAGAGAACACTCCCAGACTAGGCCACTGGTCCTGGGAGGGTCCCAGAGAGGCCGAGAGACAAGAAGGGCACAGTCAGCCCAGCCCCTCTGCAGTCATGAGTGAGAAACATGTGCTATTTGTTGGATGCCACTGAGGTTTCAGGTCGTTGGTTATGGTAAGAGCTACTTAACACCGTATCAAAAGCCCTTCCTGATCTGGCCCCTGGCCACCTTCCTGATGTAGTTTCACAGTGTTCCCTGGCACACAGCCTCCCAGCACTTGCTCCTATGTGCTTACCCTCTCGTCTGTCTGGAGAACCTCCACACACCACTCAAGCCTCCACTCACACTCTTCTGGCCAATAAAACAGATTTTCTTCCTTCTTGGTGTCCTTGATGACTCATCGATTCTGTTTTTAAGCACTCATCACGTTGTTCATTATTTGATCTCATTTTCCTCCATGGAAGGCAGGGACCTTGTCTTAGTCATCCTTTTAGCCTTAGTCCTAATGTCCAGTATTAGCACTAAATTGATATTTGATAAGTGAATCCCTTGTCTTTTCATGGAAAAGATCATAGACCAGGAAAAACGACAGGGAATGGCACTTTTGGATCTAAACAGGAATTATGAGAACGAATAACTGCCTTGTGCCTGCAACTATATATATATATATAAATAACTAATTAATATAAATATATATATAAAATTAACTAATTAACTGTGTTATTGGCATGAGTTTTAAGGACAGACATGTATCTTCTGAGTCTTCACCTAAGATGCTGTGTCTTAGTGACAATACACTGTTGACCACTAGATGGCAGCCAAGGAAACAGCATTCTCATTTTGAGAACTTCATGGATAATAAACCAACTTTATTGATGTTTTGGTTTGGGCTGGGTTCCTAAAATGTTAAAGAAACCCATTTGATTGGGGGAACCAGCTCCCTTCTGTATAATCCACTGCAGGCTTGTTAGTCTCTGAACAGAATAAAGAGATGATGAATATAAATATTCCTGTTTAAAGAGTTCTTCCTTTAAAGAGACTTGGAACTTACAAGATTTTGTACAGAAATAACACATGAGTGTGGTTCCAGGGCCATAGTAACAAAATCAAACCCACTGAACTAAATTAGCTGTCATTTAATAATGAATAGTGTAAGTTTTTGAAAAATCTGTTCATGTAGAGGTTATTGTGCTGTGTGTGCAATCAAAACAGTCACACACATACTAGAGGTTGAGTTCGGGAGTTTAAATGACGCTCACTAACTAAAATAAAAGCAGAACAGAAAACAAGCCTTCAAATAACCTTGATGTGTTCTACATATTTTGCAGATGGAAGTGAGAGGAATCCCCAGTCCTTCTGTGGCAGGGGACTCATTGTTTCCAATGTGAAAGGACAGTTCCATGGGGAGAAGCTTTCAGAACTTGGAACTTCAGAAACCCCTGGTGTCCACATACTGGGATCTCTGAGCAGAGGGAAAATCAATCAGCTGTTTTTCCCCTTGGGGGACAAACTCACTAACCTCTTCACAGAGACTGGACAGAGAAAGGTATCACTTCACCCACTGTGGGATCTCCACCCATGTTAATATCTGGTAGTTTCTCTCTGGTTCTGAGGGCCTTGCTCTATAATTCTACAGTGTGTGGGTTACAGACCCATAGGATTCCAGGGATTGTGGTTTATGTTCTGCAGGCCTTAGGAGAGTCTGCTGCTTCAGCAAAGCACATGCTCACATCTGCAAGGGATTTTTACATAATAAGGCTTATTAAGTGCTTATCCTTGTATTATGTTAATCCTTGTGACACTCTGAGACTTACAGAGGAATGATTAGGTTTCCTGTTTTTCAGATAAGCACACTATGCCAGAAGGTTTGTAAAACCAATAACAACAAAAAAACAAAAACGAAAAAGAAACAAATAAAGGAATCCCTATGCCCAACCAAACCAGTTTCTCCTTGGGCTATAAAGAAAATTCTGAGCTATGAAAATTAAAAGAATAAGTTTGATGCCATCAAGGTGGACCTACACAGTTCCACTGTACAAGATTGTTATAAAGTTATAATGACACCCTATGGAATTGTAATCACCACAAATGTATCATCATTATTCACCACCAAGTCTGCCTCACCAAGGCGTGTCCCCTTGGCTTGTGAATGCGGGGAGGACTGAATTGGCACAGTGGGTGATGGAACTTGGTGTGGAGGCCACATTCTGGTGCAGAGTAGTCCTGTTTTGTCACAGGCACGGCTAACTGGATTATGGATTTCTAAATACCAGGGGAGGCTGGTTTGTGCCTAAAGCAACTATCAGGCTTAGGTGACAATTACACATTGCCAGCCTGTCCCTAATTTGCAAGCTCTGATAATATCAGCAAGCCTCCAGGATCTGGGATAACTACAGGAACTGTCCTGTGAAAAAAGGACACAGGTGAACAACAAAGCGTAGTCTTCTCTGAAGGAGGGTTCGGTGTAATTCAATGTCTGCCTAAAGAGAAGAACTAGGGCTATGGCTTCTTTCCTGCTTTCCTGTACAGACCCACCCTGAAAACCTGCACCAACGTAACGACAAAGAAACAACACTGTCTATTTAGCCCTGGTGGCCTATTTCCTCATCTCTTGTGCAAATGAGCTTTGCTGAGACTTGAGAACCCCTCTCCTGGCCACCCCTCAGTACCCTTCCCCCGTTCCGGAACTGGGGCCCCTGGTCAGGGCTGAACTCCCCGTCTTCTCCCAGTTCCTCCTGTTCCCTCTGAGATACTCAATTCATCCTTCAATATTGAGCCCACATGTGATACATTAAGCAATCGGTACTCAAATACCTGTGAATGATGGTAAATTATTCTTCCTTTTAAGATGGTTTTGCAGGGAGACTTCCCCCTTGTTTAGCCTTTGGGGGAAAACATAATCATAATGGCCAACTCTGGCAAGCAAAGCAAATATTTTTCTCGAAGTCACAAATAGAGAGTCTCTTCTCCATGAGATCAATGAGGGCATTTCTGATGCATTGCAAATTTGATGCCTTAAGTCTTACAAGACAGTTTGGGTAATACTCTGGTTCAGGTTTTCTGGATGGGTCTGTAAATATGTGGACAGCTATCACATGGGCCTTGGTAGGTAAAAGAAGCAAGGTGACCTTCCTGGAAGAACCAAAAGTCAACTGGCGGCAGAGGAACTGGGCTGGGCAGGGGGTAGGGGGTGCTGGGGGCAGGGCCTGCTTCCCCAGTGGAGAGGGTCATACCAGAAAGTTATGGCCTTGAGGACACGAGATGAAGAACAGGCAGAGCCTAATGCATGGGGACAAAGTGTCCTGTGTGCTCAGGCTCTGGGCCCAATGTCACATGGAGGGCTCTGATCCTCAGAGTAGGGCCTGTGAAACTAGACAGAGTACTGAGCTGGGACCCGGAGTGAGCAGGGTCAGAGTAGGAGGTGAGCCAGGATTCAGGGGTGCTATGGGAGCCCAGGGCTCAGGGGCTCATGTCCAGGTGCAGCAAGGACAACCACTGAACCTGGCTGTGCCCACCTAACCTGACTGCCTGACCCAGGAGAGCTGCCTGGGAGATGGAGGGTACCACACCCTGCATGCATCATGCTACCATCTGGGGACAGCAGTGGGTGGAAAGGAGGTAAAAGTTCACTGCACTTAGAAATGGGAACTCTAGGGTCAGACCTCCTTGATTTAAACCCCAGCTCTGCCTCTTTCCAGCTCTGTGACTCTAAGCAAGTCACCTCTCCGTGTGTGCCTCCTGTTTCTTCATCTGTAAAAAGGGAATAATCTGTAGGTGCCTTGTTGTGGTTGTGAGGCTAAACTGAGTGAATACCTATGAAAATTCATTCCAGCAAAGGTTCAAGACTGTTATTGTTAAAAGAGATAGAGGCAGTTGCTGTATTTATTAAAGGAAATAACATGATTCAGAACTCCAAGTCATACCTTGAGATCTAAAAGGTCATGGTTTGAAAAGTGGTCTAAGGGATGTTTACAGGTTTGACCTTTCACTCAGATGACACCCGTGAGCCCTCATTCCACAGAAGAGGTAGAACTCAGAGTGTTCCCAGCAACACTGCACACTTTGTTCTTTCTCCTCTCTACCTTCAAATGCAGAGAATTCTTAATTTTTTTCTTTTTACATTTTTTCCCCAAACCACCCCCAAATTCTTAGCCTTCCCAGTCCTCTGACCTCATGACAACTCTCCTGGCTGAAAAGACTGCTTCTCCTTTTTGAAGCCAGCTCAAGAAGCCCTTTGTGACTCACCTGAGTGAGGGCATTATCTACAGCCCCCTAGTGCACGTGTGGTCCTGCACAAGCAGCTGCAGCATCACCTGGGAGATCCTCAGAAATGCAGAAGCTCAGACCCCACCCAGATCTACTGAATCAGAGTCTGCATTTTAACAAGACTCTCCCCCACCCCCACCACAGTGATGCCTATGTATTTTAAAGTCTGGGAACATTGTTCTAGAATTTATATCATACACAATTACCAGGAGAGTGAACAGATTCTGGGAAAAGAGTAAGTCAATTCTAATTTCCCCAGCTCTCTGAAAGAAGTTCACCTTTCCAGATAGTTAAAACTCACTCAGGGTTTGAGGTCCTGGGATGGCAGTGTGCTGGTATACTCAGCCCCAAGGATGTGTTTACAAAACGCCTCCAGGTACCCCTCAGAATTCATACTGATTTCCTCAAATGCACCAGAATCATTGAGGAAAATGAACTCATGGGTCCCAGTTGGACCTGGATCCTTAGCTTGTGCTGTGAAATGGCTGGGGAGTCTGTTTTGTGGCACTGATGAGTCATAAAGGTAAACTGAGGATTGGCCATTTCACTGCAGTTACCAACTGTAGAAAGTGCAAGGAGAACTTAGCACATAGCCAGAAGATTTCAGAGGCCAAACTTCAGCTTGTGGGTGGAAATTTAGGTTACTAACAGGATAAGCGATCCCACTAGATTGGTTTTCACACAAGAACCCACAGCTCTCGGGGTCCTGCATGTGGCCAGGCAGTGGCTGGACTCAGCCAGTGGATAAAAACATCAGCCCCAGCTGTGCATGTCCTACTTGTACCTCCCAGCCCAGCTCCTTACTGCTAAGACAGGTCATTCTTTGTCCAAGAGGCTTTATTTCTAGCTGTGGGAGTATACTCAGTCTGAGTAGGGACAGCGCTCAGTCAACCACAAGTGGTAACTGGTGGATAAATACCCCAGCTCCCACCCCTCAGGTGGGATAACACTGAGGCACGTTTATACTGGTGTCAGCATTTCCTAGAAGGTTGGAGCTCCAGTAGTCTATTATAGTAATTTGCTTCACAGCACACCCTTTACTCTCTGCCTCCTCTTCCCTGTCTTCATGCCCTGCTCATCTGCTGGTGCGTCCTGGGATTGCTTCCTAAATAAATGACTTACCCTCACATCTAGGTCTTAGATCTGCTCCTGGGGGAAGTGAACAAAAACCAGAGCTACCAACTTGGATTTAAAAGTTGACTCTTACCATATGTCATCTGTGTGTGCTTAGGGAGGTCATTTAATCAATTTGAGGAGGGGTTTTATCTTAATAAGTGGGAACAATGAAGAGAAATATGAATCTGGATTTTTGTTAAATTTAGATGAATTAATTACATAAAAGGCTTGAAGTAGTGCTTGACAGCAGAGAATGCTGAATAAATAATAGGTATGATTTCAGTAAAGTTGTCCTTTGGTATCCATTGGGGGATATTTTCCAGGAAACCCAGCAGACACCAACTCTGTGGATGCTCAAGTCCCTAGTACAAAATAACATAGTGATTTCATGTAACTTATGCAAGCCTCTCATATACTTTAAATCATCTCTACATTACTTATAAAGTCTAATGCAATGTAAATGCTATATCAGTATTTGTCAACACATGATGAATTAAGGTTTTGCTTTTTGTTACTTTGTAGAATTTTTTTCTGAGTATTTTGTATCTGTAGATGGTTGAATATGGTGGATGTGGAACCTGCAGAAATGGAGAGCAGATTGTAACTGTCCACATTCACTATCCAGGAAGGATTAATCCATGGTGATAAGTTCTGCTAAAAATGTGCTTCAGAGTCCTCTACTTTTCCTTAGAGAGTACAGCTTTTGGGTGTTCTGATTTGGTTTCCTTTCAGAATTTTCCTTCTTTTTTTCTTCTCAGTTCCTCATTCTGATTTGGTGGGAAATAGAGAAATGATGTATAGCTCGAAAGTATTGGTCAAGCCTGTTTGCATAGGATTCAAACTTTGTTATGACGGTCTGAATAGTTTTAACACTTCAGGTGTATTTTTCCCATACAGAATGCAAAAATGCAAGGGCCCAGAATTCTGATTTATTTACGGTTGCTCTAAATATCAAACCAGTATCCACTGGAACTGATCTATATGAAAATAGGACCTTTTCTACCCCAATGTCAGAAGTATATCTTTAATGTGTGAGCAGAGGACACAGGAGGAGCAAAGTTCAGGAAAAAAAGAACAAGTGTAGTTGTGTGAAATCCCATAATCCTGATGTTTATGAACATTCCAGTTTAGGTGGACATCCTTCAGAACTCATCTCACAAGCTCTTGTATGGGCTGGTTACATGCCTCACATACACACACACACACAGGAGGGCAACATCTTCTGCAAAGCCTTCAAAAAATCTCCACATTATCATTCCAATGTGCTTTGATGCACCTTAAGAATTAAAGTATCATTGTTTTCTACTGAGGTATTTAGTATGATCCTGGGAGTAGCAAAGCACGAAAGGGAGCCAGCAGTAACTGATGCCTTACATGTTGTGACTCCAGTTCCAGGAGTCATATGCTCAGTCACATGCTTAGTTCCGGGCCTCACTAGTGAGCAGCTATGATCTTGGACAGGTACCAAACAACCTATTTAAACCTGAATTTCCTTATGTGTAAACTAGTACCTATCTATGGGGCTGTCCACAGGGTTAAATAGGTACATGAGAGAAGGTCACTAGCTCAGTATCTGGCACAGGGTAAATTCTCAGTAAGTGCTAGTTGCTGGTATAAAATAACCACAGCTAACATTTATTATAAGGATATAGATAAGAGCTATTATTGATTAGCTGGGGGTACCAAGAAAGAGCATAAGGAATGTTACTAAATGTTTTAAGAGCTTCATAAAACTGGAAGGTGAAATGAAATTTCTGAATTGTAATTTCAGCAAAGGATTAAGGAATTAAATTTTTTTAAAAAATAGTTTCAAACCTAAAACAAAACTTGCAAGAATAAGAACACTACAGAGAACACCCAGGTACTTTTTACCCAGGTTCATCTATTAACACATCATCCCATTTGCTTTATCATTGTATCTATCGACCTAACATTGATCTATTTATTTATCTCTCTATCTATCTATCGTCCATCTATCTATTTACCTATCTATCATCATTATTTCTATAGAACCTCCAAGAGAGGACTAGTGAGTGGTATAATTTGGGCTGAGCTCCAAAAAATAATAAATGCAGGATAGAGAAGGTATGATACTGTGACTTAGAATAAGAAATATATGTATTCGGTTTTCATCCAATCTTCGTGCCACACAGTCGCTAAAGGGATGAGAGCTTTATTGTTGTCTTTTGTTATGTTAATGAAGTGATTTTTGGAAAGCACTTGAGAATGGAGACTGCTTGACAGGGATATCAGCTCTGTGATTGGAGGGTTGGAATTTTCATTCCTACCTTCTTACCTCTGGAGAGGGTAAGGGTCTGGAAATTGAGTTCAATTACCAATGGCCAATGATTTAAGCAATTGTGTGTATGTAATGAAGCCTCCATAAAACCTCAAAAGGATAGGGTTCAGAGAGCTTCCACGTTGGTGAACACCAGCCTGGAGATTCATGAAGAGAGCATGGAAAGTCCTGCATACCTTTCTGCCTACTTTGCCCTATGTATCTGTTCCATCTGGCTGTTGCTGAGTTACATCCTTTAATAATTAGTTGGTAATTTAGTAAGTTAATTAGTTTCCTGAGTTCTGTGAACTGTTTTGGCATATTAGTTAAACCCAAAGAGGTGGTTATGGGAACGTCTGATTTTTAGCTGGTCAGTCTGAAGCACAGGTGACAACTTGGACTTGCAATTGTCATCTGAAGTGGGGACAGTCTTGTGGGACTGAGCCCTTAACCTGTGGAGTCTGATGCTATCACCAGGTAGGTAGTGTCAGAAGCAAATTGAATTGTATGTAGGATGCCCAGCTGGTGTTGAAGAATTGTTTGGTGATATGAAAAACCCTCCACACATTGGAATTGGCTCCTGAGTCATTAGAGGGTGTAAAGAATTGCTTTGAGGTGAGTCCGTCTTTACAATCCATAAGAAAAAGTATTTTCCATCCAATGCTGTTCAAAGTTTTAACCTAACTCAAAGCTGCTTGTATTTTTGTTTTCATCTCCACTGGACATATGGGAAGGCCACTAAGTGCTTTGAGCAAAGTCAGTTCCTCCAAGGAACAGCATGGCACAAAGCTGAGCTGCCTAAGCACCTTTCACTGCTTCTTGAAGTACATACGCCTTAGCTTGTATATACATGTTTGTGGCCTTATTTTAACTGGCCAAGGGCTCAAGGTTCTTCTCCAGTAGTTCAGCCTCACACTCAGGGCACACTGGAGGTCCTTCTGTCTTTGCACACTCCAGATTAGTCTTCTGTTTGAAATGTCCTGTATCATCTCTGGTTAGAATTCTCTTAATTGTTCAAAGTCTATAGCAAATGTTATCCATTTCATGCAATCTCCAAGATGACATGACCTTTGCATTTTTCCGGGTCACCATAATGTTCTCTACTGTCCCTTAGTGATACTGGTGATGACAATAATGAGGGTAATAATAATTGTAGTAACACAGCAGGTATAAACAAATCAGTAGTTTCCATAACCATGTGTGTACTAAGTGCTCTCTATCCCTCCCACAGCATACAATGATTCAGGCATCATAATTATCCTTATTTTTGCAATTAGTAAATAGAGATGCAAGAAGGTTAAGTAATTTGCCTAGGACCATATACTAATAGGCTATAGAACAAAGACACAAATGCCTGGGTCAGTCTATACTTTTTAAAATGCCAAAACAATGCTGTTAAATTTATATATGCTTTATGATAATTATAATTTTAGGAAAACTTATTTACAAGAAAACATGCAGATTTGGGTGTAGAATTCAGCAAATTTTAATAAGAATATAAGCATCACTTCAGTCAAAATATCAAATATTTTTTCACTCCTTAATGTTTTCCATGCCTCTTTTTACCAATTCCATCCCATTCCAGGAGAGACAAGTATTGTTATTATTTATATCACCATAGATGAGTTTCATCAGTTTTTGAGTTTTCCATAAACAAACTCATATAGTATGTACCCTTTTGTGCATGGTTTATTTCATTAAAAATAATATTTCTTGAGTATCACCCATGTTGTGTGTATCATTAATTTATTCCTCTTTATTATAGAATTGTGTTCTATTATATTAATAAAGCATAATTAATTTTCCTATTCACCTGTTGATAGATATTTGAGTTGTTTCCAGTTTTGAGCTATTCTGAATGAAGCTGCTACGAACAATCTTGTACAAGCCTTTATTGTGAACATATGCTTTCATTTCTTTTGGAAATTCTGAGCTGTGGAATTTCAGGGTCATAGTACAGGGATATGTTTAGTTTTACAAGAGTTTCCCAAAAAAGTTGTGTCATTTACACTCCAGGAATAGGTGAGAGTTCTGGTTGCTCTCATTTGCTAGTTGCTTACATCTTTGCCAACATTTGGTGTTGCCATCTTTTGGATTTTAACTGATCTTTTAGATTTAACTATTCCAGTGGGAGTGAAAAGGTACAGTAGTTGAAACCTTTACTCTTAACCACTGCCTCATGTCATCATGGTCCTTTTTCACTTTAATCCATGATAATTACCTTTGTATATATTTGCCCCTCCCACTAGATTATAAGGTCTCAGTTAGCTAAGATATTACCATGTCATTTTTATAGTTCTCCAAAGGCCTAATATAGTGCTTGAATCAGATGAAGCGTTTGATAAATGCTCAACAAGTTTTGGCTGAGAACAATTTTTCTCCATTTTCTGGCTCCCCTTACCAACCTTAGCCAACTTTAGGCCAGGAGTGTAAAAGAGTGCTCCTCACAGAGAGAGGAAGAGTGAGGATAGTTAATATGATAGTGTGTGTCTGCTGAAATATCTCAGGGAACACTGGCAAGATCAAGGTCAATCTAGACTAAATGAGGTTAGAAAATAAGTTTCTAGAGCTTGTATCCTTCATTATGTATCAGAATAACATGGGAAGTTCTGAAGAAATGCAGCTGCCTTGGTCCCAACCCAGATATTTGGATTCAGTTGCTCTGGAGGGGAGTTAAGTCATTGATCCTTCATAGATATTCCCTAGATGCTTCTACTGTGCACCTAGAGTAATGGCATTCCACTGCTCTCAGTAGAATGGAGTGAGGAAATGAGAGGTTGACATTGATAAATGTCTCCCTCCAAGAGTGAGATTATCACATTTAACCATATCCATGGATGGCACTCCTGTTGAATAATTATCAACTATTCCCTTTATCCTTCCTCAAGTAGACAGAATCTTTGATCACCAATTACCTGCTTTGCCAAAGAATAAAAAGGGCATACATAGCACATTATGCTAACATCAAAAACATGTTCCTTTGTCTCCTAACAAATTAATTTCTTGAAACCCTAAAAGGTGTCTACTCCCAACATTGTAAATGTAATTTGAATCTGGATGTGACAATTGGCAATAAATAAAATAGAACTGGAAGAATTGAACTTGGTTTATTAAAGACTAAAGCCAAGATTGAGTGTTTGATGCAAAATTAAGAAATGGAGCCAACATATTTTGAATTAACATTGAGCTAAATGTCATCATCAAGCTGTAGGCCTAAGGGGCCTCAAGTGTGGTTCTTATAGAGGGCCTGGCCCTGACCTTCACTCCAGGGTGTTCATCTTTGCACAGCAGCTGAAGATGGTTCAGTAAACATGTAGCCAGGCCTCATCTCACTCAGTGAGAGAGGAGATTTTTCATTAAAATAAGTCTAAAAGCTGGAAAAGGAGGTTCACTTTAGAATGCTCCCATGCATTTGCTGTCCTCTCCCACAGGACAGCTGTCCTTGGCCTGAGATTTCTGTGAGGTGATACGACAGACTGGAACAATCCTTCTCCCTCACTTCTTTGTTTTCTTCTCTTTACTTCAGTCTTTGTTACTTCCTTGGAGAACAATGGGAGAGTACTGATGAAGAGGAACAAGGAAAAGCGAGGGAAAGGAAAAGCAGGAGAGAAAGTGATCAGAAGGAAGAGAGAGGAAATGTGTGTGTGTGTGTGTGCATGTGTGTGCATGTGTACACGTGCATGTACACAGAGTGAAGGGGGAGTTCTGATGACAGAAATGAAGAGTTAGGATCAGGAACTTTGAACTAGATGGATCCTTACACATCATATAGATCAACCCTCTCATTTCACAGATGGAAAACTAAGTACAAGAAAGATGAAAGGATCTACACAAGGTGATGCAACAAATCAGGCACAGAGCTGGACGGGAGATCTCAGGTGTCCACCAGCACCTCCCTCTAAGTATTTCCTAGTACTTCCCATGCCACCCTGACCTCAGCACCGAGCCTCACAACCTGGAGCCTGAAAGGGCACATCAACGAAGTTGACTAGATGGTTCGTGTTGCAGGGGATGGTAAAAGGAGGTACTTATGCTAAGGAACAAGATCACTTTTTATCTATTACACAAAATTTAAGTCTTCAAATTTTTCCAAGATAGAGTTAAAAAAAGGAAGCAATTTAAACTTATGATAATTACACACAGCCTAAGAGATCAGTCATGTTCTCAGAGGCAACATCACAAGACCCCTAATAACAGCGACACTAATGGGTTTGGGTTACACGTAGCAATCTGGGTGTTTAATGAATTTCAACCATTTGTCCCAGGTCACCAGATGTTACCAAGCCCATAGTGAATATAAACATAACTATGTTTCATTAGGCTAAGCTCCTAGTTTGAAGAGCAAGGACAGAGCACCATCAATCATCTTTACTTTTATCTAAAAGCAAGCGGTACATGTTGGATAAAGACATTGACACTTACTGTTGTGTTTGAAGATCCTTATGGTTGCACCTGAGAGGCGGGCCCCAAGCACAAGAGATGCGTGGTTTAACTCATCACTTAAAATGAGGCACCCCTGTGTAGAAAAGAAGCACACGAATCAGGCCGATAAATAAAGTGAAGGGAAAACACATGTGGGAGCAGGAAAACACTTCATGATGCCTAACACAGATTCCCCAAATCCTCTTTAATCTTAAAAGGCCAAGAGTTCAACTGGTGTCTATATGGATAAAATCCTCTAGAGAAATTAGTTGATGGAGATGGGGATTCTCCTAAGGGATAGCATCTTTTTGAAACATTTGCATATAGTTTTCAGCAGAGAAGGTCATTCAAGATCTTGGTTAAGCACTAGGCAGCATGTAAAGGATTGATGTTTGACAGGAAAACTAATAAACTTTTGGGTGGATTAGGGATTTTCTGGGGTTTTTCAATCCCATTCTGGATTATTTGGGATGGTACTCTTACTGGAAAACAGGGGTCTTTTCTGCAAGATATTTCAACCTCTTGTTTTCTTTTTTTGTTGTTGTTGAAGTACAATAAGTTTACAATGTTGTGTCAATTTCTGGTGTACAGCATTCTGTTTCAGTCATACATATATATATATTCATTTTCATATTATTTTTCATTATAGATTATTACAAGATATTGAATATAGTTCCCAGTGCTATGCAGTATAAACTTGTTGTTATCTAGTTTGTATATAGTAGTTAGTATCTGAAAATCCTGAACTTCCAGTTTATCCCTTCCCACCCCTTTCCCCCCCAGTAACCATAAGTTCGTTTTCTGTATCTGTGAGTCTGTTTCTGTTTTGTAAATAAGTTTATCTTTTTCTTAGATTCCACATATAAGTGATATCATATGGTATTTTTCTTTCTCTTCCTGGCTTATTTCACTTAGAATGACAATCTCCAGGTTCATACAGGTTGCAGCAAATGGCATTATTTTATTCTTTTTTATGGCTGATTAGTATTCCTTTGTATAAATATACCACAACTTCTTTATCCAGTCATCTATCAATGGACATTTAAATGGACAGAGGACCTAAACAAGCAATTCTCCAATGAAGACATACAAATGGCCAATAGGGACATGACAATATGATCAATAGTGCTAATCATCTGAGAAATGCAAATCAAAACTACAATGAGGTATCACTTCACACCAGTCAAAATGGCCAGCTTTAAAATGTCCACAAACAATAAATGCTGGAGAAAAGGGAACCCTCCTACACTGTTGGTGGGACTATAATTTCATGCAGCCATTATGGAAAACAGTATGGAGAGTCCTCAAAAGACTAAAGATAGACTTACTATATGGTCCAACAATCCTTTTCCTGGGCATATATCCAGAGGAAACTTTAATTCAAAAGGATATATGCACCCCAGTATTCATAGCAACACTATTTACAATAGCCAAGATGTGGAAACAAGCTCTTATTTCTGATTCTCATTCTTCACTGTATTAATATCTATTTAGACAGAGCATCACTGCCTTACAGTTAAAAACTTTGCATTTATACAAGTAGGGATGGCAGTTTAGTCTGAGGGAAAGAGAAAAGTTCAACTTAAATTACTGCATATAAATTCCTGTTTGTAAAATTATTTTGCTTTATTAATTTAAAGATTTCTAAATTATAAAATTGCTCAAGCACACTAAAAACACAGAGACATACAAAAAGAAAGGACATCTGTCTTTTGTGGCCAGCCAGAATCTTTGAGTTCTCCTTCATAGTTTAGAAATTTCATACATGATATGTTTTAAGTTTTTGAGGCAAGAGCCAGCAAAATTCTCACATCTCCATACTCCAGACATTGTGTATGTATTTATAATTTTTTTGGTCAACATTTGAGATTTACTTGCAAACCTCGATACTCATCCTGAAATTCTTTAGCATGAATCTACTAGGAACAGGGATATTTTCCTACAAGATCACAATGCAGTTATCACACACTAGAAATTAAACATACGTACAGTCCTATCATCTAATATACAGTTCAAATTAAAATTTCTCCAACTGTCCTAAAAATAACTTAATGAATTGTGTAGGTGTTTTCTTTCCTTCTAGTTTTTTTTTTAATGCTGAATCTGATCAAAGATCATATATTGTACTTAGTTGTCATGAGTCAGATTTTTTTTAAATATAAATCTGCTTATGGCACTTGCTTACTTAAAATGAACCAACCAACTCTCAGTTTTTCTATGGAAGAGTCTCAAACACTCTGGTATGATTTATAGTACAAGACTCTAAAATTTGTTACTTACCTGCTCTGGTCTCTTTATCTACTCTCCTATGTTCTAATTCTTCCACACCTCCATGCTTTACACATGCGGCTCCCTCTTCCATGTCTTAAGGAAATAACTTAGTTAATAGATGAGAAACAGATTCTGTTCTCATATCACTTAATTTGCACAGGCATCTCAGCCTTTCTCAAGAAGACTTAAGGGGCAATTTTGTTGTCCTTCCTCATTTATGGGCATACCTTTTTCTGTGGTATTCATCCTATGTTATTTGGTGTGTTGTTTCTCCCATGAGACAGTAGACTACATTAATTTACAGGACAGAAATCTTGTTCATCTTTGCATGCCCTGTATCTTGCCTCATATGGGGACCTAGTAGAGTCTCAACAAGTGATTTATTGAATGAATAAGTGAATGAATTACACAAGTAAATGTTTTGTCAAAATAAATGCTTAATAATCATTTGCTACATTGAAAGTGGTGAGTCAGGATCCTAAAAATTTATTTTGGTAAATTGTCACTGAAGTTTGACTTACATGTAGGGCTGCAATTCTATAACCAGAACATCAAGATGAAGAGATTTGTTGAATTAAGCTGGTATATGAATTTAAAAAGCTGGACATTCAATCAGCTTTTCCTAAGAAAATAAACTTCTCAGTCATATTTCTAACAGAGGATCTGCTCAGAGTTATACCTCTTAGGAATAACACAGCAGAAGACAATTATGTTAACAAAGACTTACCTTTCCAACTAGTGCAGGGATATTCATTGAGTTAGTTGCAAATCCCATCCCAAAGACCATAGCAGCTTCTACATTCAGGAACTTAGACACAAGGTCCTCTAACTCTTTATGCTTATCCAAGGTTCCTGCACATGAAATGATAGAATGGGTGAATCTCCTCTTTTCACCTAGTCCAAGATTAAAAACTCAAATTCCAATACTTATCCATCACCAAGGGATGTGTACAAGAGTGCACATAGCAGGTCTATTTGCTATAGCCCCAATCTAGAAGCAACACAAATATCCATATACTGTAGAATGGATGAAAACATTGTGGAGGTATTTACATAGTTCAATTCAACACAGCAATGAGAAAGAACAAACTGATGTCCCATACAACAACATGGAAAATCTCACAAATATATGGTTGAAAGAAGAAAAATCAGATACATATACACTTATACACATTGTCTGAGTCCATTTATACAAAGTTTATAAACAGACAAAACTAACCTTTTGTGTTAGAAGTCAGGATAGTGGTTACTTTTGTTGGGAGCATGAAGAGAGCTTTGAGATGCTCTAGATGTTTTGTTTCTAGATCTGGGTGCTGGTTATGTGGTTATGTTTATTTTGCGAAAAATCCATTGAGCTGTATACTTATGTCTGATAAATACTTTGTAATACAATAAAATTTACAAAACATACCACAATTCCTCCTTCCTCCCACCCTATATCCCACAAATAATTTATGAAATTGTAACTCTGTCAAAGGTTCCCCACACTGAAATGCAAACAGATCTCATGACTTTTGTTGATACTAATGAATCTATGTATAGTTTATGGGACTTTTGGAATGTGCTATATTTCAAAGCTGACTGGTTAGGTTATCTCATTTAATCTTACAGACCCTATAACACAGGTATTATTACTTTACAGTTAAGAAAACTGGAGTGTGAAGAGGTTACAGATAAAAAGCAACAGAGATAATCAAGTCTAAATCCAAAGTTCATATTTTTTTTACTCTATTACCTTTATGTGTTTACACTCTGACCCCTTCTTATAAATAACCCCTCAGGCTGACTGAGATTAAATGTGAATTCTCCCCAGAGTTTTATCTTTGCCATCACTCTCACTTTTAGATCTACATTGTCCAATATGATACCACCAACTAAATATGGTTAGTGCTATAGAGGAACTGGGTTTTAAATTTTATTTAATTTTAGATATTTTAATGTTAAAACTGAAGTACTGTGAAATATTTTCCAATAAACACAACTTTACTGTTTTGATAGGATTCTTTTCCACTTATTTTACTTTAAAAATTGACATAGGCTATAGGGGTAAAATATACATCATTTTGCGAAGACAGTACAAGAGCAACAAAAATAATGTAGTATAGCTCATTAATATTTTATATATTGATTATATGTTTAAATCATAACATTTTGGATATAATGAGTCAAATGGATGTATTATGAAATTGTTTACTTGTTTTATTTAACTTTTTTAAATGTAGCTATTAGAAAAAATTAAATTACACACGTGTTTTGCATCATATTTTTATTGCTCTAGATGATACACTTAATGGAATGAGAAAATGTACAAGTGGAGAGATGCTGTAATTCGTATCCACAGAATGTAGGGGATTCAGATTTAACTCTGTTTTAAGTTAAAGGAATATTGGTAGCATATTCAAGACTATAATAAACATGCTTCTTTTAAGCTAAAGATCAAAATATTTTACAATACAGAATGCGATACCAGAATTTTATTGAAATTGGTAAATTTGGTTGCTTATTGAGCTAAATGGTGAGGGGTTAAACTTTAGAAGGCATTGAATGGTGAGTTCAAAGTTTTATTTCGCATTTAACATAAGAGAGGACATTTGATGGCCCCATTTTGCCCTTCCTGAGAGGTCACAACTGATGGCTGGTGTCCTTTCTTCTTAAACCAGAATCCATGTATCCTCTAAATTGTTAGAAAACATAATAGAACAAACATTCTAGTAGAGGAAATTTAACTCAAGATTTTAAAATAGGGGAAGTTATAAATTTAAACTGTAATTTAAAACTTTATTATCAAAGTTACAGAGTAGAAAGAGAAACTGAAATTTAAAGATAAAAATGTAGGCGCATGATCACTTGTCAGGTTTGTTTTTATCTACAGACACTGCAACCCAAAGGGAATGGCTCCAACAACGAGTGGTGGAAAGACAATTATCTTGGGCATGAGCAGAGTTGGTTCTGTCTCCAGCTCTTCCACTGAACAGCTGGGTGGCCCCTGGCTGCCTCTCCTCGCAGTTTCTGGAGAGGGTGGGAGAGGTGCTGTTTTAGGGCTCCCTGACGTTGGGAGGGCTCTTTCGCCCACTTAGAACGGTCTTCTTGTATCTCCCACTCTTTGCGATCCACCTAACATGACATCCATTCTCGGATGCTGTCTTCAGCTTCCTCAGCTCAATTTTGTCATCTTCTCCTCTGAGGTCACATAAGCATCATCATATAATGATCACAGCACTTACTAAGTTGAATTGGGTACATTCATGAGGTCATCTCCTTTATTAGAGAAACAGCCCTCAGGGAGCAGATACATGTGTGAGATATTTGTCTTGGCAACCATGGTGCCTACTGCAGTACTGATACATAGTAGGTGCTTTTTGAGTTGCCTGATGTCTTTTGATGGAGAATAAAGACAAAACTGAGTCTAGAGTGGGGGATGGTACAGAGAAGATGGTACAGGAAGAAGCCATGTGATGCCAGGGCAACAAGGTGACCAGGTAGTGAACACCAGCTTGGAAACACCAATACCTGAAGAAGGCTTCCAGCAAGGATGGAGGGTGTCCAAACATTGTCAACTTGGTAACTTTCCCCATAGGACTTTCCTGCCTGGAGGTTAGGGGAAAACTGTGTCTTGGCCTAGTCGCCCGTAAGTGCATGAGTAGAAGTTGATGATGAATCTTCTCCATGTCTTCCTCCACCTACATCTTTCCCAAATCTGCCATTCCAGGGGTTTGTCTATAACAGCTGCATCACTCAAAAGTTCTTAGGATAATATGGGATGTGTTGTAAATAATCAAACAGCGAACCAACTAATGAGAAGTGGGGTGTCTAAGAACAGCCTGAGAAATTGCCTTCTACAAGGTCTCTTTCACTAGGCCTGACTCAAAGAGAGGAAGAAGGGAGGAAATGCAGGTGGCCATATTAGGTCTTCATAAACCGGGTTTCTTCTGAATTTCCAGTGGTAAAGTGGTGAGTAAAGAAATTTTTCATCCAAATATCCTGTTTGTCAATGGTTCCTTAGCCTTGACCTAGAAGTATGCTGTCATTTATCATGGTAAGATGCCAGCTGTTTCATCTGGCTGTTCCTACTGTACCATGGCTCTCAGCCCACTTCTGAGCCACTTTGCTTGAACTGGTAATTCCTGCATTAAAACCAGCATCAGCCCTTCTGCCTAAAAGATTCCACCTTCCAGCTCTTCACTCCAAAGCTCTTAGAATACCCTGCTCTCCTTCTTATTCCACTTGTGTCCAGTCTGGTAGGGGTGATGGAGCTACGAAACCTCTTGAGGAGCTTTGTTTTTCTGTGAAACATTCAGAGAAAAGTCTCAATGAAGCCAGGTGTGGTGTCTGAAATGGTTCTAGAATATACCATTACTCTGAACATAGGCCACTGCTGCTGGGTTAAGAGACCTTCTATCCTGATTAAGTCCAGTAAAATAGCAAGAACAATTTTTATCTGTCCACTTCACAGGTCTTTACTTTTAGCAAACTACTTGCCACCTCTTGGCAGGTTAAAACATTAATAGATAACTAGAATCTAATGCCAACAAAAACTTTAAGTGAGGTGTGTACATAGAATTATGATCAGCTTTCCTGTCACAAATTGTCTTGATAAGAGAAGAATTTTTAAGCGGACCAAATGATGCTGTCTGCCTCCCCTCTGACCACAGGCTCAATAAATTCATGTTTCACTTTTCTTCTTCTCCTTCTCCTCCTTCTCCTTCTTCTTCTTCTTCTCCTTCTCCTTCTTTCTTCTTCTTCTTCCTTCTTTTATTCTTCCTCTTCCTCCTCTTCCTCTTCTCCTCCTTCCCCTTCCCCTTCTCTTTCTTCTTTTTTTTTTTTTTTAACATTTTCTTTTGATGTAATTTTAGACGTACAGAGAAATTGCAGGAATAGTACAAAGAATCCTTAAACTTTTTTCACCCTGATTCTACAAATGTCACCATTTTAGTACTTTTCTTTAGAAATCTTTCTCTCTCCATCTCTATATATACACACATACACATATTAAAAATAATATATAATTACATGTAATTTTTTGTAGATGATCTACACATTCTAAAATTCTATGAGTTTCAATGTTGTTAAATCATCCCAGATATTACTTTACTGGCAAGTCTTATCCTTATGTAAAAGAATTGGCATATTTTATTAAATTGTTATGTTTGCTTGCTTTTGTTGAACCTACAGGGCCAAATTACTCACTTGCAGAAATATCTCTGCTAGTTGAAATTTGGCTGTGCTGTTGTTGCAGCAAAGTGTGTTATAGTTCAGCGTTACAGCTCAGTGTTACAGCTCATTGTTATAAGCTCAGTTGTGACAGCAACCTGGATCCAGGTGAGAGACCAAGCAGCACTTGGAGGGTTGGAGAATTCAGGTTTATTATACTAGCTGGTCCAGAGGAGTTAACATTCCAAGCTCTGGACCCCATCTGTAGGTTTACACAGGTTTTTATAGGCTACCAGTCCAGACTTTGAAACATTTCATAACATCATATGCAAATAAGGTATAACAAAGGTGACTAATTAGGAACCAGCTTTGTAGAAATGGACCAACCAGAAGTGAGGGAAATGGACCAATCAGGAGTTAGCTCAAGGAACCAATACAATCTTAGGGATAAGTTCCACTTTCCTAGAAGTAAGCCATTTTAGAGTTTAAAAAGTGAGATAATAGCGCAGGGCCAGGGAACCAAATGGTGCTGGCAGGAGGGTAGTGGCCCTGCCTGGGAGTCCTGCAGTCTTTTTCATGGGGCTTCCCACCTCAGTGTAATTTCTATCACTCTGAAGAGAAAGGCAATTCCCTTGTCAGAATTATAACAGGTATCAGGAAATTGCTAAAAGGCTTTCAGAAACTTTCATTTTGTTCCTCCCAGACAATTCTTTTGAGAGTCCACCTTCCTTTACCAATGCTCTTAAAGGAAAATAAAGAGGCTTGAGAGAAATGCAAAGAAATCTCATTAATCAGACTTTACATAATTTAGTCTGAAAGAAACAGGCACTATCTGTGAAGAAAGGTTCTGCTGTGTAAATTAATAAGATAAAATTAATAGAGGCGAATGTGTATAGCCTATTTAATTTAACCCACTGCTTTTAAGCATATTAATAGCATCAATTTGCATACAATCTTATTAATTAAAATTGCTTTTTTAAAAAAGAAAGCAAGATCTCTACTTGGTAGCAATTGCTTGAAACTGCTAGTCCCATAGCAATTTGAAATTGGTATTTATTTGAAATATGCCTCAGGTTAGACATTTTGCAACTTCAGGCTGGCCCCTTCTTCAATACTTAGGTTAGTGAGATTTCAGATTCCCTGAATCTGGTTACAAATATTTGAGAAAGAAACACAGGAAGAGCCTTAGTAATTTGAATTAAATGATAGTAAAGAACTTGTCAAGAAGATAAAGAGGGAGACGAACTATCTAATGATTAAGGACAATGTTCTCAAACTGAGAAATAGAAATTTCAACAAATTTGCACATTACAACTAACATGAAAATCACATCTGAAACCTGAGAATAGAAAAGAATATCCTATGATATCCAGTTATGTTGATTCCTAAGTCAATGTGTTCTTTATAATGTTTTTAAGATGAAAATATTTCAAGACTACTTTTTAAATTCAATTATAATTTGAATGAATGTTCTCAATTAGGCAGCTTTTAGGTATGTGTACTATTCAGTACACATATGATATGAAGAATCAAGCACAAGGCTTTCATTCTCAAAGGAAAAAAGTCTCCACTTAGAGATGAGCTTTCATTAGCACAAAATTAATCTTGTGGCATTCATTATATTGGTCTCTTAGAAGTGAACTTCTGATGAACAGTTGCTGGGTGAAACTATGGCAGCACAAAGGACTTATAGAGTATATGTATTTAGATAGTATACTGTTGCTACACATCCACACTTAACCATCCAGTGACTGGGGAAAGAAAGACCAAGAAGCTACACATCATTGTAGAGCAAAAATTGGGGGGAAGGGGAGAAAGTAATGGAAGAAATTTTCACATATTGCATTATGGCAAACTCACTCTGACATTTATGTAATTTGACTTGCACTTTATGCTAACTAGAATAATCTGTCTGTGGCCTGTCAAACATTCATTGTACATCTGCTTTAACTATTAAGGAAAAGAATGCATTTAAAAATTAAAATGGAGTAACTGTGGTTCAGGCATCCAAAATGGAGCCAAGAGGCCATTGTGGATGTGGTTTCATATGCATTCATGAATCACTGAAAATTTGAATTATCTGAACTTTATCAAATGCAAAGACATCACCAGCCATTCTCAAAATAGTATCTGCTTGCAGCTTCTATCTGCAGTCTTATGATCAAGTTCTCTCCTTGTAATTATGCAACCATTTTGGACCCCAACCAAAACTTCACAAGCACCCTTCTTGCCATCTCTAGCTATAATTATTGATAAACAACTCATATAACTAACAATAATCTTGCAGTTTATGCCTTTATAAGCTTTCCTGATTTTGTAGTCTGGTGTAACATAATTCAAGTATTTCTTAAATCTGTATCCCATGATATAGTCCTCAGCTTGGCTCAAATAAAACACTTTTCTATTCCTATTATAGATTGACAAAAGGTAACAAAGCTTCTCTCTGGTTTGCCTGAGTTTATCCTTTCTTGGATTTGGAAATCTGGACCAGCAATGTATGTCAGAATAGACTCAGAAATCAAAATCAAATCAACTTGCTTCACTGATTTTCTGGGTGTATCTCACCTACTTTCCAGGGTTTGTTTTTGTTTTTTTATAAATTTGATATCCCAGGCACATATGGTGTTTATTCCACACAAGGTGGAAGGTCATGAAATTTTAGAACATTTTGGACTAATTTTGTCAAGAAAATCAGTCATTCTGGATAGTTTCTAGTGGTTCCCAAAGTGTGGTCCCCAGAGCAACAGCATCACCTGGGAACTCACTAGAAATGCAAAATCTCAGGTCCTATTCCAGACCGACTGAATCAGAAACTCTGTAGGTGGGGTCAGCAATGTCTTTTACTAAAACCTGCAGGTGATTCTAACATGAGCTGAAGTTTAAAAACTAGTGGTTTAAGGTAAAAACTCCACATAACCTATAGTAATTTCCCTCCAGGACATTGAAAAATCTGGTCTGATTCAGTGGCAATGTCTCGGAAGAGCTGTAACAGTTTTCATAAGACTATGTCTTCATCTTAGGCTCCTGTTGACTTAAAAAAAATAATAAACTCAAGAAATATGAGATCATTATGGGAAAAATAAAAAATACTATACAATAAAATATAATCATCCTTATCAATGCAGATATTCATGTAAAATACATTTTTAAAAGTGGACTCAATATACATACTGTTCTATAATTTGTTTTATTCTCTTAACAATGCATTTTCTATTTTACAGATGAGAAAATTGAAGATTAGGAAGGTTTACAGCTTATCTCAGGCCCTACCTAGTTGAAAGGAAGAACTAAGATTTGAGTTCCACCTACCTAATCCCAGAGCCTTTGCTCTCAATCAAGGTGCTATGAAACTACATTAAAATTTTGCACAGCTAAATAATAGTGTGTAATATTATGTAATCAATAATATTATTAAATAGAGCTACCAAGAAACTCACTTATTCTCACAATACAATAATCATTCTCAATCGCACATCACTGAATACATTCAAATTTTTCAAGGCAATATTTCTCAAAATGGAATCATTGAGTTAAATGGCTTGCTGTTGATACATTTTCAAATTGCCCTCCAATTTACTCTATCAACAGTGTATAAGGGTGCCCTTTTCTTCACTACTTTAAAACTATGTTATATTATTGTTTGTCTTTTGTTCATTTCTATTTTTTGCTATTAATTTTTAGCTTTATTTCACTTTGATTCAAGAATGTGACCTACAGGTTTCACTTTTAGGAATTTAGTGAGTTTTACTTTGTGGCATAGTACATACTTCAACATTCAATACAAGAATATCAAACTGAACACAATGATTATAATGCTAAAGTAATCTGCCGTTGTTTTATTTTGCTTGTTTGTTTTTTGTTTTTCTTTTTTTCCTTCTTCATTTTTTCAAGAACTGGGGCATACTTTATGGTTGGTCTTCCATCACTATTTCATTTTTTATTTTTCTCACTTTTATTTCTAATCAGGAATGTTAAGTTGAACTATGTGATTTTCACAGTCTCCCATAATTCATTACTCTATTAATTTCCAGTTTGTACAGAAAAATAAGCAGCCATATATACATTTGCTGTATTACTTGATGCACAAAGGCTATAGGAGTTGTATCCTATTATTCTGTTCAATTTGAAGTTACTTTGTTCAATTTGAATTCTTATTTGTTGCACAGGTTTGCATAATTACATGTTTTTATAGTCCTTTAGCCAACTGGTTATCTAAGAGGGGCATGTGACTCATTTTTCGTTAAAGGTAAATCTATTTTCAGCAGATTTACCTCTGATCCTTAGACAGGCCTGAAACTGACCTGGTGAGCCCTGCATGGATTAACCTAGATGGGTAACTGCTTAGTAGAGAAGCTGAGCTAGACTGGGAGTTAGGACGGGGAATCCAGCACTGTATGCACGTCACTTAGTCACTGTGATCCTCAGTTTCCTCCTTGAGATGACCTGCGATGCCCCTTCAGTGCAGGGTTTTGTGAGGAATGAATGAGATGCTATATGAGAGACAAGGTGCCAGGAAGAGCCAAGGTCTTTGCCAGAACAGGCTTGTCTGCTCATTCTCCCTGAAGTGGAGGGAGCAGAATTTGCTTCTCAGAGATTTTATTTCTTTGAAGAAGAGAAAAATGTTTCAGCCAAAAGAGAATTAAATAGGCAGTCTGCTCACTCTTTCATGTTCATTCATTCATCATTTATTATTCATTCATTCAGTGCAACAGTCAACAAGACCCTTCCTCCCTTCATGAACCTTACGTGTTAGTAGCAGAGATGGGTAATACACAAGCACAAAAGCAAGATCAGTGATGGGCATCGTTAAGAAAAGTGGGAGAAAGAGCCAAGTGCAAATGGGAAGTTGTTCAATGGGCACAAAGTTTCAGTCATGCAGGATAAATAAGTTCTGGTAGCTCATAGAGCCTACAGTTAACAGTACTGTGCTGTGCACTTGACAACTGTGTTAAAGGGTAGATCTCTAAATATAGGATCACTAGGTGTACACCTGAAACTAATATAATTTATAAATCAACTAGACTTCAACAAATAAAAATAAAATAAAACTTTATGTAGGAACAAAATAGAAAAAAAGGGTAGATCTCATGCTAAGTGTTCTTACCACAAAAAGATGGGCAATATGACACTTCCTGAGGTGATGGATATTTTTATTACCTTGATTGTGGTGATGCTTTCACAGATGTATGCATATGTCCAAACTCATCAAATTATGTACATTAAATAAGCACAGTGTTTTTCTTTGAATATCAATTAATACCTCAATAAAACTGTCAAAAAAAGAAAAAAAGTGGGAGAAAAAAACCCAGAAAAGGACCAGATGGAAGAGGCATAATAGAGAGAATGTTTTAGAGAATGTGGTCAGAAAAGAACCATTTTTAATTATTCTGGAGAATTAAAATCTTAATTAATAAACTGCTTGGTAAGAGCATAATGTTTGAAATTTCCAAAAAACTTTCATGCAACTTTTTCTTTTCTCGTTTTGTAACAGCATTTTGAGGCACACAGTCTAACATGATCTGGATTTGAGAAGTCGCCACAAGGAATCTGAGACCCGACTGGACAAAATTTCAAACTAGTGACCGCACATACCCATTTCTTGTCTGGTGCTGCTCACACCTAGGCCATACGTCTCTAACACATCCTTTACTGTCCTCATGGATTCATCATACTTGGCTGCCAGGCCAAGGAAGTTATAGGAACCCATGTTGATGACATCTTTGATGATTCTTCCAGTAAACCTGCAGAGAGAAGGGCCAGTGAACATAAGGGGCTTGCTCACATAATGCCATCCCAGTGCCCATAAAAGACTCTCACAGAGAGATCTTAGCTTTGGCCCAAGTCATATATTTTCTTTTTTAATTTTGATTTGCACCGTTGTCACCACACATTATTTTGCCCTTAGGGGAGAGTAAGCCCGTCATGAAGCTGGGCAGAGCATCAGGAAAAAGTTTCTGGGTCACGGAGTATTACTTAGCCCTGGTTTTCCCTGGGTGCTTGCGTTTGTGACCCCTGTGCTCTGGTGTAAATTTAAGCGAGAACTTTCCAATGAGAAAGAGCCATGGTCATCACTGTCTCCTTCAGCAAGAAGGAGGAGGGTATAATTTGTCAATAAAGCTGAAAAGGACTCTTCCCAGCTGGCTCTATGTACCTTGCACCTTCTGATACACATGTCTCTTTCACTACAATGCAAGCAAGCCACCCTTGGTCACTTAAATATTGTGACTTCCCCCAATGGGCTCAGGAAGGCTTGCAAAGGGATGAATAACAGAAGGCCAGCTGTTCCATGCCTTGGTTTTTCAAATCTGTAATCTGGTGCCCATGCTAGAATTTCCTTGAAAGGGTTTTCTTTCAACCAAGCCCCTCCAGGTGGCTGCCTCACCTAAATGTCCAGTTGTAGTCATCTGAAACCCTCTCCATCACATCGAACAGAGCCCCCGGGGCACTGCAGATGGGCCGGTTCCAGTTGTCTCTGACTCTCATGTAAAGGTTCCGTGTATAAAAATTCTCAAAGTTTTGATACAGCGGCACAAAATCCTGTTATAACAGAGGCAGAAGTTTACCTTTGGTCCCTCACTTTTTGTAGTTCATTGGCAATTGAAGGCTAAGAGACCTGAAGGAGCCATGAAAATATTTCATCTACAAGTATTCCAAGCAAGGTTCTGTGGAGAAAGGGACAGTCAGGGTCCACAACTATCTCTGTGAGGATTCCACTTCCAAAGAACTTACATTTTAGTGGGGTAAGTGAAAAATGTGACAAATAAGGGTCACAAAGGTGACAGCACCATACAAGTCCTGACATAAATTCAGGGGACAAGGAACCCCTATCAGTCCCATCCAAAGGGTAACAGGAGGTGTCTATGTCTAAAGCAATTTACTTGGAAAAAATTTGTTGGATGATAATTCAGTCTTAACTTCATTGACTGTGAGTCTCCCCACTTGTTATGTTTTTAGACATGGGGATGAACTTAAACTGTTGGCTCTGTTGGTATAACTGTTGGCAGGTGACTGAGGGCCCAGAATCTGAGTTGAAGAGCTATGGAGACACTTGGCTTCTCTCATAGTCACAGCACTATTTTGCTGTATAAAGTCTCCTCTATGCCCAAGGGATTTGCCGTCCAGCTGAGGCTCAGAGCAAGACACATCTGATTTTGGCATCTAACTGCTAATATTAAGTACAAAGTAGAGAATGCAAAACTTGACCAAAGCCAAGTACTTGGGGTGTTTGTTAAGATTTAATCCAGGGAAGGAGGCACATTTTGCTGGAGGAATCAAGTGGCTTTCTGTAGGAGGGGCCTTGGAGATGGGCACTGAAGGTGGAATGAGGTTGCCACAGGCAGGAATGCTTGGAGAGGGTCCTTGGGGTGAACGGGTCTCTTTGCTGGAAATTTGGGGTGTATGTGAGAAGAATGAGTAAGAATTAAACACAAGGTGGAGACTATCCCTCTTAGTTTAGTCTATAATGGCTCCCATCTCACTTGGAGTCAAAGCCAAGGTTCTGCCTGGTCTGGTCCCTGCTTCCTCTCTGATTCCCCTACGATTCCCTGTGGTGTGGGTGGGCCTGCAACGTCAGCTGGGTGCGGAGAATGGGAGTCGGATGTGTCCATAGGAGGAACTTGGACACTATCCTGGAGGCCGCAGGGAACCACTCAATAATAGGGAGTGAGCTTTTCATCCTCCTCCCATCTCCTCTGAGTCCTTTGCTCTCCTTCCCCTTAGGAAATGGAGCCGATTTCCTGAAGGAACAAGGAAGACCCTGGGGAAAGGCTTTGTAGAAGACGTTCTTATGCTACTCGTCTGACCCACTCATCTCCTGAGCTGGTCCAGTCCAGAATGAAATGATAGAATCTGGTTTTTATTGGCAATGTCATTATATTTAGAGGAATATGGTGATTATCTATAAGAAAGAATGCTCATAACCACACACTGGGGGCTATCACGTGTGAATTTGAAGGATGGATGAGCAACTCTGCTGATTACATTTGTAAGCTGAATATTTCATACCAAATTCATTTTCTCTCAAATAGCTAAATATCCTTATATAGGTTTTATTATGATTTAAAGCTACAAGATTATGACAATCCATTATTCCCTTTTATGCTAACAGGAAATGGATATGTTTTTGGAGAAAAAAAGATTACATAATTCTAAGAAAACATTTTCTAATTCCCTCTTTGATTTAAAAACATTTTTCTAGACATTTTACTGATTTGTAGATTACTCTATATCCCTAAACATTGTTTGTGTTGTTCTATTTCTAATTTTTAATTTCTTACTTGAAATGACATCATAGAAACTCATCCTTTCAAGAGGAAAGAGAGAGGATGTCTGTGAGTAATATTTCTAGACTCAGAATGGGAATATGATTTTAGATTTTATGAGAATTCTTACTCAAAATAGAGTTAACAGTTGATTTAAGAGAGACATTAACAGTTGGTTTAGGAAAACAGTTGGTTTTGGATAGAAAATAATCAAAATATCCTGTCTACAAAATTAATTTCAGACATGGAGCCACAAGATACTCAAAACACCAAGACAGAGAGGGCACAGAAAACATAGAGTGCAAACTATTGGACTTATGTGGAAAAGCAGACCCAGCCAGATGAGTGACTTGAGCTCAGGTCAACCTCAAGTTCCATCCATTCTCTCTACAGTCATTTTAGAGTGACCTCTGGCTGGTACTTGCCCCAGTTTGTCCAAGCTTCCCTCTAAAACATCAATGGTGACAAAATACATGAAGCACAATATGGAAAACTAAGCCTCACAGATGGCCATACCACAAAGGAGGATGCACTCATCACAAGGAGCTTGGCACTTACTCGAGAAAAATATCTGAGGCTTCACGTCATTGATGTTTCACAAAGATGTGTCATCATGGCTCCCCAAGGGAAGGTGGGGAAAAAAAATTCCACCTTGCCCAATCTTGCTCCTGGCTCAGAGATCCAGAATTTCTACCTATGAGGAAATGGGTAGCTAGCTCTTTACTGAGATAAATACTATGAGGGCAAGACAAAGGGATTCTATCCAATTCTGCAAGGTCAGAGTAGATTTTCTGCCAGGGAATGATCTCCATACTCAATAGAAACTTTTATTATTTAGGTACTTGAATCTTCTCTGACAAAGGGATGGACCAGTTTTTTAACCACATGGAGCCATTTCTTTGTGGGTGGTGTGAACACTAACTCAGATCTGAATCTAAAGCTCAGCAGTCTACACGTTCCTGAGAGGGACGGTGGAGCTTGGAAACTCTAGAATTCAAGATCTGGTCCAGGGAGGAAGGGTTGCTTTTTGGGCACCATCCTATTTCCCTGCACCTGTGAGGCTCCCTGCCTCTGTGTGGATGTCTTTTCACCTGACGCATTCCTTTAAGCACCAGTGAGATTTCTTCAGGAGCGGTCAACACCTTCCAAAGGTCACTGAAATCTAGTCTCAGGTAAGCCTCCCATAGCATTTTAACTATGTCATAAAATGTGACAATGAGTGTGTATATGTCCATGAATGACTGAAAAATTGTGCTGAACACTGGAATTTGACACAACATTGTAAAATGATTATAAATCAATAAAAATGTTAAAAAAAACTATATCATAAAACGAAACTGGATTATACATTGTAAAAACAGAAGCATTACAATACGACATATTTTTATCCATCTGTAGATTTAATTTATCATTTGGCCTACTTACCATCTTTAGTTTTCTTCCTTACACAAAAGGCTAGATATGACAGTGAACCCCAGCCACAAGGACACAATCATTTTTGAGATAGGGTAAATGAGGGTTCAGCAAAGCCTAGCAATTTAGCCTCAAAAGTAGCTTTGTTTTCTTCAATATAACACTCGTTTTTTTTTCCACCTTGCATATGCGGTAATTGGTAAATTTCTAAATGTTACACATATGTGTCTCCAACTTTTATAGACAAATCAATAGGAAGCCAGAAAATCTGAGTGGATGAAATGGAAATTATACCCAGTTATATAACCAATGCTTTTTTCAATAAACCATGCTGTAGGACTACGTGTTTAAAAGGAAGTGAAGATAACATATCTATGTCCTACTGTGAAAAATATTACCAAATTTGTGACTCTTTTTACTTGATTTAACTAAATGCTCATTCCATAGCAAGCAGAATTGTGGATTTGTAGATAAAGAGAGAATCATTATAAAATACAGTTTGTCATTTGTGTCTACATTGACACTTCTCACCTAAGATCTCATTTTATATCATTTCCTTTTGAAAAACAGCTGGTTCTCTTACCAGAGCTGAGCTTAGAATAATGATAAAATATGTTTGTTTGTTTTCTTTTCTATTGGAAAGGATAATGGTCTTATAAACAGTTCTTTGAGGAATGAGAAACACAAAGTAAAGACGGCTAAATTAATTTTTCATATTAAGAAAATAGGGGAGGTTGAATAAAGATAACAGACTCTGTGTTGTATGTATTCTACCACTTACCTAAAAGACCTGTGAAATGACAAAAAGTAGATATTGTCAAAAAATAAACTTATAAATGCTTAGAAAGACAGTTAAGATTATCATCAATGAATCAGGAATATTGAAGTAACATAAAAGATAGAACATAAATAAGATCTGATTAGTGTAGAAATAAGACCATAGGAAATCATAGCACTATAACATCTATGGAGAAGACTGGTGTGAACAGAAGCAGGAATCTTAAAGCCAAAAGTCAATGACAACAAGAAGTTGATACCCCAGGTGATCCATTGGGAACCAAGACCTCTTTGTCCTCCTTTCATTGGGTTAATAAGTAAGAAGCAGGTGCACTGCCCACAGCACAGAGCACCGTGCTGGGTGGCAAGACCTCAGTGAAAGAGCACTGCCCTTGTGTAGAGAGGTGGGACACCCACACAGCAAGAACGAAAGCCGCTGGCCCCAGCAACTCATTCCACTTCCCTTCTACAGTCACTCAAGACAGCTGAATATGTAAGCAAATAAGAACCCTTAAATACAAAAATGAGCATCAAACAAAATGTCATCGCTATTTGAGGAAAATAGCACAATATGAGGCACCAAATTCAATAAACAGAACTAACATTTAATAAACGATTAATAGAGCAAACAGGAAAAGAATTAAAACTACATAAGTAACATGTTTAGAAAGACACAACAAAACAGTGCATCCTTTAAAACAGTTAAAAGTCCAAAAGTATAATGGAGACAGCAGAGAATGAAATTAATTAACCAGCATAATCAGCTGACTATCTTTCCAGGTCATAATGACAAAGAACAGAGGAAAGAAAATATGAAAGAGATACAAAAGCTATGACGAGCAGATCCAGGTCCAGTGTCTTTAATCAGACTTGCAAGATTGAAGGAAGGAGGAGGAGAAGGTAAGGTGGAAGAGGAGGAAGAGAAGGTAAAGAAAGAGGAGGAGGAGAAGCTTCCAGAGAGGAAGAAAGGTTTGACTCCCAAGATATAAGTGTTCTCTCAACTCCTGAACAGAGCAAATAGGAGAAAACCCATACCAAGCTACATCCTGGTTAAATTTCAGAAGGATAAAGGGAGAATCTTAAAAGTCTTCAGAGAAGGTGAAAAGTCAGTTTATATACAAAGGAATCAGAATTAGATTGCTTCAGAATTTTCTTAGGTGGCAGTGGTGGGAAAGATTATGAGGGAAAATTGTTTTGAACTTAAAATCCTATACTCAGCCAAGCCAGCAACCAAATGAGAAATTCAAATACAGACATTCTAATATATGTAAGGAGTCATGAGTTGCACTCCCACAGGCCTTTTCTGTGATAATTGAGCATGTACCTCAATAAAACAATGAAATAACTATGGAGGAAGACAGATGCCAGTAAAAAACAGTGAATGAAGAAACTGATAAAATATGGGTTAGCCCAAGCAGTTCTGTATATGTACTATAAAGAAACAGAAACTAAAATTTATAAATAAATGACAACCTGGAGAATGAGTATGTGGGAGGAAGAAAGTGAAACTTTATGAACTTCTTCTGGTCAGGGGAAGACTCTAATTTCTAAATAATGGTACCTAAATTCTAAATATATGTGTGAAGTATTCAAAGAGAACCATTAAAAAAATAGTAGGGGATATACTATATATAACTTCTTAACAGTGACAAGGAGGAAAAAATGCAGAACAAAGAAAACTCAATCAAATGTACCAAAATTATAAAAGGAAAAATATTTAAAATTCAAAACTTTTAAATGAGCAACAGAAAATGTGAATGTAAAATATAAAGATGGCAGAAATAATTTAAACAAATCAGTAATTGAATATAAAGTTTAACCATGTGGAATTATCAATGTATGACTGTTTTTGACCCCCAAAAAACCAGCAAATTCTTACAGTTTACTTAAGCAATTGTTCATAGACCATATTATTAAAATACAGAAGCTTTCACATTTGTTTTAAAAATAAATCTATATGCTTTTCATAAGAGACATAAATTTACATTAAGAGGTTTTGGTCAGAGATGCCTTGTGAACTGATTTAGGTTTAACAAAAACCATGTTGATTGTTAGGTGAGAAGAGACTGGAGGTGTTGAAGGTAATCACATAGTATGACCACCCACAAGCTGCTGGCTTGTACATTCAGTTCCTAGGGAAACCCTCTCATTTTGGACCCACCCAGATCCAACCAGGAAGGCCAGTTTTGGGGCCATCTGTTTGATTTGGACAAAACCACACCTCACACTCAGTAACCTTCATAAACCCCATCCTTCAAATCACTCGGAAGAAAGACCATCTGGGCAAACCCTGCTGTTACTTCACATACCCGGTGTGGATTTCAAAGACCAATTTTAATTCATGCAAAACATTCAGAACTTTATCTGAAAATTTTCTACAGCTATAACTTACTTGAATCCCCTTTGTTTCAAGTGAGAGTTACAATCTCTGGAGATGGACCAGTAATGTTTGGAATTTACTTGTAGGGATACTGGGATAATCTGGATCTAATGTGAACAAGGAATTGCAACTGAAATGTTTTACATCAGGCTGGTGCCATATGGCCTGCGTCGTGCTCAACCTGCCATCAAACCGTAGGGACTGAGAAACATGACTGCTGCTTGAAGTTTTTAAATTCTCTGATGATGCTTGACATTCATTTGACTATATTTGCTGACCTCCTCTTCTGGATTAAACAAAGTTGGGCCATTATATCACTGAGAAAGTAATTTATCTAGAAATATTTAATAAAGGGCAGTTCAACTCTAGAGTTGCCTTTGAAGGGTTAAAGGAAGAATTTAAGTAAAATATTTAACGTTGTATCTGTCTGTGTTGTCCTTTCCCTTGTTAGTGTCTTCTGGTTACCTCTGAAGTCCAGGGAGGCAACAGGGGATCTTGGATGTGTGTTCTCTGTACTCTGTTTAGTGCTTATCCTGGAGGAATATTTTGGTTTGTCTATTCCTTTTAACTAGCATTACTGGTTGACTCAGTAAAAACTGAGTGAATCAGATATCAATTGATTCAGATAAAGAGGATTATCAGGGCTTTTATGTTTTGGAGTCAATTACTGGATGTTTGGGCTAGAAATCAAAAGGATGAAAAAGCAAAAAGAAATACTACATTTGGGGCAACACTTCAGTTGAATGGCTGGTTTGGTATGAGAGGAGTCATGACAGTGAGAGAGAAAAGAGGGAACGTGGATTCATAAATTCTTCTATTCGATTAAGAAAAAGAAGTGAGGAGACGGACATGTCAATGAGCTTGACCACAGTAACCAGTTCACTGCGTACGTGTACATTGAAACATCCTGTTGTGCACACTAAATCTATACAACTTCGTGAAAAACAAAATAAAAATGGAAAGGATGAGTGCAGAGTAAACGAGTGTCACAGGACATGAGAGCATCCAGTGACGATCTTTGTAAAACACCCGTGAGCTCCTCTCCACCAGCCCTTCCTGGATGTGCTCTCTGTCCTGGTGTCACGTTGCTCAGGGCTGGTTTGTCTGATGGGACAATCTATTCTGCATACACAATAACAGGATTTTAGATTAGAATAACACTCATTTTTGCTACAAAGAACCAGGGGTCATTTGAAAGCAGCACAGTCCACATTTCAAGCAAGAGCCTTCAGGATGTGCCTAAGACAGCTTGTTAACACAGCAAGAAGTCCAGGACTGGGGGCAGTATTAAAAGGAGAAGGCCAGTCTGAAGGCCAGGGTTTCTGGTGGCCAAGTCCCACCAAAAGTACACATGACTGGAGCCATTGCAGATTGTTAGACCCTGTTACTCTGAAAGGCCTCAATCTCTAAAAAGCAGCTCAAAAGGGAAGAACACAAAATAACAAGTGTGTCGTATAAAAGGTGTGTCTATCAGTCAGTGGACTAATGCCCTCTACCTCACAGAGATCAAACAGATGGAAATCGCTTATTTTGTTTAAAAAAATGAGACACAGATCTATTTAATGCAATGCCTTCTTCCTGGGAGGTAGTTCTACAGCTCTTGGGGCAATACTGAGAGGTGCTGCGGTACAGACAGCTGTGCACTATGTACATGCTGTTATTCAGAACTCAAGCACCCTGACCCCAGATGAGGGGAGCGTGGAGCCTCACAGCTGACTGCAGGGGACTGCCGGGCTCAAGATCACATCCCGCTCTGATGGCAGCCCCATCTAGCATCATGGAAGGCTTCACCTCTCCTTTAACTAAGAATGCTTCTGAAGGACACTCCCATCACCAGAGAGCCCTGTGGGATCCCCAGAGGCCTCTGCTGGGACTGTCTCATAATTCACCTGCCACATCTTGCCTCTTTCACTTCTTCACAGGTGTCCAAGTGTTGATCCCAGGAGCACACCCACTCACTTCTCAGCCCTCAGCCTTCCATCTCAGAGCCTGTTTCCCTGACAACAAGCTTGCCACATGTATGTGTATATGTACGCACACACACACACACATGCATTCTACTTGAAATGTAAGAAGTGTTTTAGAAAAACCAAAGTGACAAGCCCTGCTGGGCTGATAGAGCAAAAATATTGCAATCGGTTGGAAAATAGATGGCAGATTTGAAGCCTACTCCTGCCAAGCATGTTACACCTGAGTAATGTACACTTGACTTATGCTGTGCTCCAGTAAGTATTCTAGAATGTGCTGATTTACTGTGCACCAGTTAATTGTGCCTGGGGAGCAGACAGACTGGTGATGAGAGCTTCTAGAACAGACCAGCTGGTGGCAGGGAGGGGCTGTGGAGATCCTTGTGAGAATGGCCAAAGGAACTTGCTTTCTCATTCCAATTTTCCAGTTTCAACATCAGCTCTGCTAGGATCTGGGAAAACTGCATTCTTCTCTGGAAGTGCGCTGGGTTGTCTCCAGCTTGATTTAAACATTACAATCCTATATCATTAAAGGACCTTTATATCCTCAAAAGTGTCTGTGGCTATCTTTTTGCCAAGTACAGGACCATTCTGTCATGACTGGTGTGCTGCAAACATTCTTACGTCTGACCCTACTAGAAATTTGGGGTTATCCTGATTTCCTCCCTCTGCTTATTTTCCATACATTCCAGCATCAAAACTTGTTGATCCTACCTCCTGTATCTCTAATTAGTTCCTTTACTTCATTTCTTCTTCCCCAGATGAAGTACAAATTATCTCTTCCCTAGATGATTATAAGGCTTTTTATTGTCACTTTGCTTCCAGTCTTGATTTGAAATTCCATCTCTAACATCTATTAAATTCTCTAAAGTTGTTTGTTCTCTTCTCATCCTTTCTCTTCTTCCTTGTACAGACTTTCCCTGGGAAATCTCATCGGCTTTGGTGGCTTTGACGACTGTTAACATGTGCCAGATATGTGTAAGCTGCCATGATGCCCATCTGAGAATTTTCTCTGTGAGTTCTGGACCTCTATCTCCAGCTGCCAATTCGTTAAACTCAATTTGTGAAAATGTGATTTGACCACTTTCCCCCTCCAACCAACCCTTCCTTCTCTATTCCCCATCTCAATGAATGATAACACCTTCTTTCTACCCAGCTGTCCAAGTCATAAACCTAGTGGGGTCTTCGATTTGTACATTTCCCTAATTCGTCAAGTCAAATCAATCATCCCTAAACAAACTCTTAAACATCTTTTGGCCTTGTATATTATCATCATCCCTATGATCACTACCCTGGGCACAGCCCAAGCCCTTAGCTAGAATTTTCCCTACAACCTGGATTTCTGCATCAGCCTCTTAGCTTCTTTTTTGGTCCCTTTGTTGTCCTCCTGCAGTACCTCTTTCATAGGGCACGGAATACAAACTTTCTAATCTGCAAATCTGCATTCCTCTGCCTGAAATCCTTCAATGCCTTCTCATTGTTCTTATAATAAATGCCCATGGCTTATAAAAACCCATTGTAGTGTGGTTCCTGCTTCCCTCTCAAACAATCTTTCTCCCCACATACTCCCACTCTCACTCGCAACATTCTGGTCATTAGAATTCCTTGGTTCCTTAAGTGGACAAAGCTTTCTCTTACTTCTTAGCTATTTTGCACCATATTTCCTATCCTTAAAGACTCCTTCCCTCACATCTTGCCTCACCCTTTACCTTACTACTTACTCTTCAGCCTTAAGATATTATTTAATTTCCTCTTCTTCCCAGAATCCTTCACTGAATACCAAGATGACATTAAATGTTTCTCTTCTTTGCTTCCTTGATGTCATCTACTTACCTCTGTGTTACCTCTTATCAAATTCTATTGCAATTGTTTTTTTATAGTTAAATCTCTAAAGGCAAGAACCATTTCTGTGTTGGTTATTCTTATATCCCCACATTTAGCACTGTGCCTGGCACAAAACCCATGCTCAAAACAAATTTGAATTGACTAATGAGTAAAGGAATGCTTTGGCACAAAGACTGCCCTCTTCTGAGAGTGTCCTCTTTGCACCCTTGCTCACTAGATAGACTCCTGCTCACCATTCAAGCCCCAGCATCATGCCTTTCTGACTTCCTGAGTGAATCACAAGGCACGGATCTCTGTTTCTTATATCACCTTCCTCCTTATCATCACTTTTTATCATTTGTTTTGCTTGTGAGTCTGTTTTTACACACCAGACTTCAAATTCTCTGATGGAGGGACCTATTGTTTCTTCCCTATTAGCCTTCATTACTTGGTGTAGAGCATGTGCTCAAATACCAGGTAAAGATAGGAGAGAGTCAAATGATAAAACTGGACCTGATTTCCTTCTGAAGGCAATACACCTGATCTAAGAGAATTCCAAAATAAGTGTTCTACACCATTTGTTCATGGTTGTGTTACTGTAACAAGAGTTTATCTTACCGTGGGTGCTTGTCACTAATTTACAGCATTTGAGGTTTTCTCATTTCATGGAAGTTTATGCCTCAACTATGTTCTTTGTTTAGATGTGCTCAAGTCTCCATCATGTGGATAATCCATGCCCACAATCATATATTCCAAAGCAATTTTTAGGAAAAAGAAGTTCATAGCATCATAAATCATTCAAATCAATTTTGGAAAACATGTTAATAAGACACAGGCTCTTCCCAGATCTCTGAATGTTTTCCAGGTTGTCTCTGTGAAAAGGGGATGATGTAGACTTTTACAGGTTAACTACTGAAAGTATCTAGATCACTGGTTCTAAACTGAGAGTGATTTTGTACTCCATGAGACATTTGGCAATGTCTGGAGGCATTTTGATTATCACATGTATGTAGGAGAGTGCCTATTGCCTCTAGTGGGTAGAGGCCAGGGATTCTATTCAAAAAGTCCTACAATGCACAGAGCAGCCTCCCACTTCAAAAAATTAGCCAGTCTACAATGTCAATAGTGTCAGACGTGAGAAACTTGGACCTAAATGAAATTGTAATCTCACATTTCATTCAAACACACGTTTCTACTCCAGAATAGAACATAAATAAACCTACAACTGCTCAACCTACAACTAGAAGATCAGAATACAGTCCTACTCATGTGCCTCACTCATATTTTTACTTTTCATCTTTAAAATGGTATTTTAGGGGGAGGGTAGCTCAAGTGGTAGAGCACATGCTTAGCATGCACATGGTCCTGGGTTCAATCCCCAGTACCTCTTCTAAAAATAAATAAATAAACCTAACAACATCTCCCAAAAATAAATAAAATAAAAGAAATTTTTTTAAAAATTATATTTAATATATATCTTATGAGCTTATTATAGAAATTAAATATAATTATGTATAAGGAATTCCTTAGCTCAATCTGGCAAATAGTAGTTGCTCAATAAATATGTGTAAAACAAAAACAAGTCCATGAATACACAGGGGATGTTTACAGTGTCTAGAGGGTGCAGAGTAATAGGATTTACCCTGAGTAGTTCCTGAGTGTGTCACTCTTTTTAGGACCTGAACATGCATCACCACAGTGAGAACACTTCAGAGAACAACAGGCATTGACAGAGATCCAAGAAGATGCTCATACGTACCTTTTGTTCTTCTCGCTCTACAGCTGCATTACATTTTTCTATTCCCAAGTTTCTCAAAAAATCTCTGAGATAGCCAAACAGCGTCCCAATTCCATATCCCATATAAGTTAAAATCACAGCATAAAGAGGTGCTTCCTCAAAGGATTCAACAATTGGCTTATAGAAATTGGAATTTCCATTTTGCTGCAAAGACAAAAGAAAATTGAAGGTTAGCACTCTCCCATTACAATAAACTCTGATACTTGAAATTTTGGACTTTCAACCTTTTACATTTCAAAGAACATATTTAAGATTGTAAAAGCTCCCTGGAGAAAACTAGAAACTGATCATTGAAGAGGCTAATCAAAAATGTCATTTTATTTTACAATTCCTGTTGAAATAATTGATTCATGCAAAAGTGATCAACAGGCTCTGAATCCATTCAGTAAAAAGTTAATGAGGAATAGGGCTTTCACAAGATGCCAAACTATCACCCTACAGGTTACTGCCCAATCACAAACCTGGGTTTACATCCTTAACCAGGTGGTCAAATTACAACACAGATGTTAGAACAACTCACCACTCTGTGGTCTTATCATGATCTAATATTCAATACGCTGATGAAATATTTCACCTGAATTTAGTCAAGTTCTAATATGTAATTTCCATTTCAAAAGAAATATCAGGTAAATTATTTCATGAGGAAACAATCAGATAATCCACAATGTGTGACTTTCTATATTACAACTAGTCTGGCTTTTAAATGCAAAACATAAACAAATGGGACTACGTCAAAATAAAAAGTTTTTGCATGGCCAAATAAATGATCAACAAAATGAAAAGGCAACCTACAGAATGAGAGGAAATTTTTGAAAACACATATCTGTTAAAGGGTTAATAGCCAAAAATATACATCAATAACTCATACAACTCAAAAAGGCCAAATAACCCAATTACAAACAGGCAAAGGACCTGAATAGATATTTTTCCAAAGAAGACATACAGGTGGCCAGAAGGTACATGAAATGTGCTCAACATCACTAATCATCAGGGAATGCAAATCAAAGTCAAAATGAGATATCACCTGACACCTGTTAGCTTGGCTGTTATCAAAAAGAAAAGAGATAAGAAGTGTTGGTTAGGAATGTGGAGAAAGGGAATCCTTGTGCACTGTTGATGGGAATGAAAATTGTAACAATCATTATGGAGAACAGTATAGAGATTCCTCAAAAAATTAAAAGAATTACCAAATGATCCAGCAAACCCACTTCTGGGTAGATATTCATAGGAAATGACATCAATATCATTAAGAGATATCTGCACTTCTATGTTCATTGCAGTATTATTCACAATAGCCAAGATACAGAAATGACCTAGGTGTCCATTGATGGATGGATGGATAAAGAAAATGTGATTTTTATACACGTAGACACATACACAGTAGAATATTATTCAGCCACACACACACAAAAGAAAATTCTGTCTTTTGTGACAACATGGATGAACTTAGAGTACATTATCTAAGTGAAATAAGTCAGACACAGAAAGAATAATACTGCATGATTTTACTTATATGTGGAATCTTAAAAAGCTTAACTCACAGAAACAGAATAAAATGGGGGTTGCTAGCGGCTGAGATGGGGTGGGTGGGGAAAATGGGGAGATGTTGATCAAAGAGTACAAGTGCTTTCGGTTATAAGATGAAGAAGTTCTAGGGATCTAGTGCACAGTATGTATATGTATATCAAATCACATGATGCACCTCAAATACATACAATTTTTGCTTATTAACTATACCTCAATCAAACTGGGGAAAAAAGGAAAAAAGAACTGGGGAGGGGACTTAAGAGAAAAGCAAGTGTACTGTGTGTTCTTTCATTCGATCCTCTTTTTTTGTTTTTGGCAAAAAAAAAAAAACTAGTAAAAATACTTATTTCAAAAACCGTAGAAATCCAAATGTGTACTGGAAATATATATTATTAAGGAATTTTTAGTTTTGTTAGGAGTGATAATAGCCTTATAGTCATGTGGCAGAATGTTTTAATCTTTGTAGATGCATACTGAAGTATTAAGAAAGGTGAAGCTATAATTTTCTGTCAAATGGTTCATCAAAAATTAAACATATACAAAGAGCAATTTAGGGGAAACGCTAATAACTGTTGATTCTAGATGGAGGTTATATGGGTGATTTTTTTTTGGCTTTTCTACGTATTTAAAATTTTTCATAGCAAAAATTTAAGCTGCTTTTCTCTTTTTTCCTAGTAGAAAGTAGACTTTTAATATCAAACCATTCTTACTCCTATTCAACTGATTTGCACATAGTAGTGCAAATTTTGCTCAATGCATTAGTAAATAAATCATCCCAATGCTACTAATGAAGTTTTTGTCTTTAATAAATATTTACACATCCATTCATTTTTTTCACTCAACAAATATAATGCAATCATTGGATTCCCAGTTTCACAATGAGATGATCCTTAAGAAGTGTTTTGATCACTTGGAATGTATAACTTTTAGTGATTTATTCAAAATTGTCAAATGTCTACTAATATCTAATTTATTAACTTAGCTTACACATATATTTTAGAGTGATATATTGTATAAAATTATTTTAATTAGAAATACTATTTTTCCCATTCTAATACTGTAAGCACTGTTTCCACCAACACAGTTTACTAGCCTAAATTGCCTTCATTTCCTCTACATTATTTGAGATGCAGTATTTTTGGAATCTCTGTGTGACTTAGTCACTGGAATTTTATCAGAAACCACAAAGTATGTGACTGTCAAAAAACAAAATCTATCAGGTAGATGAATATTTTTTATCTATATTACTTGTTTTTAAGGCAATTTTTTAAAAGCCTTTTCATAATGACATTTTACACTTGAATTGTTGAGTTAAAACCCCACAAAATATTATTAAATCTTATTAAAATTCCTTGACTCTTTATTTATCCATTATATCAGATTACTCTCTAGACAACACACACTAACATTAACTGATGTTGCTTTTGTTGAACGTGTCTTCCCCAAACACTACCTGGTGGTTTAAAATGATGAAAGTGAAAGAGCATTGCTCAGTATGAGGTCTAGAATGGAAGGTGAAGGCAAGGGTATAACAAATGCTGTGTATTTGGGAATATAGGGCACTTACTGGATGTCTTCCATGAACCAGCAACATGCTAGTTTCCAAGATGAACGAGACAGACCCTGTCCCTGCTCCTGACTTCCTGACCTCCCTCCAGGTCCTCACACCTGTCCTATAGGTCTGATGGATGGTGATCTTCCTATTCTAGTGCCAACCTTTGGCTCTCATCCTTGGTTCTGTTCTGCACATGAACTTTGGACAGCATCTCTCTTCAATTTTCCTGATGAACTCCTGACCCAGTTAAAAACCACCTCTTTGTTCTTTCCACAACATGGGGATATGCAAGGGGCTTTCTTTCTTCCTAGATGTGTTCAGACTCTAGCAAAAACATCTGAAATCCTTATGAAACAGATTTAATAAATTATTGTGACTTGATAGGTGTGAGGTCAAGGGAGAGGTAATAGAAGTATCTTCAAAGAGCATCATCTTAATATTGGTAAGAAGAAATAGGGACTTAGAAGGAGGACTGCTTATGGGGGTGGGGAAGACAATGAAAATACATGTGATCTGCTGAGTTGGAGTCGTGATTGTAAGTGGACATGTTTGCTGGGCACTTAGAAACATGGGAAAAAGGTAGAGGCCTAACTGAAATAGAAGATCTGGGCCTCAACAACTCTGAGGCCCATGTGCATCACTGTTGAAGGTGAATGTGATAAAGGACAAGATAAAAAGAAGAGCAGGAAGTTTGGGGCTGAATTTCAGGACTCCCCACTTGTAAGGGCGCCATAGATGAAGGGTGAGTGAAGGGTGCCCATTGTGGGTGACTTCAGAACCCTGACTTAGTGGTTCATAAATTTACCCCTTTGGTTGACTTAGAGGATGGCAATGTCACATCAGCACATATAACAGAGAAACTTGCAAGACATCAAGACCATCCTGGGGAGAAGGGCCAAGATGATGGAGTAGAAGGACACTCGTAACTCACCCTCCTCCACGAATACACCAAGCCTGACATTCATGGACCCACCCATCCAATCAGAACACCTGCTGAACTTTGACAGTACATCACCTTCTTCAAAAGACAAGATACGCCACCAATCTGGTAGGAGACAAGGGAAAAAAGGAGGAAGAAAAAGGAAAATAGTGTGGGATCAGTCCTGTGGGGAGGGAGTGGCAAAGGAGGAGTAGTGCTTGTTCGCTGGGTCTCCCCCTTTCCAACAGAGAAGTCAGTGGGACAGAGGGAGAACCTCAGAGGCTTGGACTTGTACAGAACTGCCCTTGACCAACAGAACTAAGTTAAAGGGGCACAAAGGGTCCCTGCAACCCCCAGCCCTAGACACAAATCAGCAGGGTAGGACAGGTTAGGCTGCCCAAGCTGGAGGACTCAGGCCAACTTTACAGAGGCAACCTCAGGGGACTGCGGTGGTATTGTGCACTGCTGCTGGGAGGGTATACATATCAGAACAGCCTGGGTCTCCCATAAAATATTAAAAAAAAAAAAGCAACGCAACACTGCCGGTGTGCACTAGGGAGAGGGGAGCCATAGCCTTTGTCTCTGCAGAAACGTGGCACTATTTCTGGCACATTCTACGGAGAAGAGAGCAGGGTCTCAGCCACAGCCACCATATTCTTAGGTGCCGGGATCCCAGGCAGAGGTAGGTTCAAAACCTAATCTTTACCTATGGGCTTTGAAACCTCATAGGCTGGACTGAGATTTGTTTACAGCCCCAGGCAAATAGAAGCCTTCTGCATCTGTGTCTCTGAGATCTCACTCTTCTAAGACAAATGAACACAGAGCAGAGGCAAGGGCTGGTTTTCTTCCAGCTGGCCTACTGAGCACAAACCTGATGTGAAGCAGGAGCAGCACTGAGTGGGTAAGGAACCTGCTCAACTACCATGCAGGAGCACAGCAAGGACTTGGTGTTGGGAGGGGGTGTGACCCACCCACCTACCACCACTGGGAGCAGCACAGACCAGGGGCACAATTGGAAGGCCTCTGGAACCAAGGAGCAGAGTTTGCACAGCAAGGCAAGGGCAGGAGCAACAACAACCACAGAACAAAAAGAAGGTTCCATTCACTCAATAGCCAGGGCAGGCTCTGGTTACCAGAATACCAGCCACACCCCAAACAAAAGGGCTAACAGGCAAAAGGCATCAAAAGAAGATATGGAAAACATTCATACTTAATAAGGAACTCTCAACAAAATTAAGAGCTCAGAGTGTCTACAGGAACACATTAACTATTTTTTTCTTTTTAATTTTTTAAAAATTATTTTAGGTTTCTATTTTTAATCCCTTTTAAAATTTTATTTTAAAATATTTTATTAATATTCACATTCATGTTTCTCCTCATGCTTGTGTGAAGCTTTCTCTTACTAAAATATTTATTATTATTTTCATATATCTCAATTTCATTTTAATTTCTTTTTTTGTTCTTCTATTATTGATTATACTCTGTTTTCAAATCTTTATTTCTTCTTTTAAGTTTTTAAAAATTTGTCTCAGCCCAATTTTTATTTCTCTTCATTTTGTTCTTCTGTTATGGATTATATTCTGTTTTCCAACTTTTTTTTTATCTTTTAAATTTCTTTTTCTTTTAGTTTTATTTCTGCAGCCACTTTAGATAAATGAATAAATAAATAAACCCCTTCAGGACCAGAGTAGATAAATGATACTCCATAATCCACAGTGCCAGAGAGATATAAGTAAAATGAAGAAGCAGAGGAACCACTCCCATGAAATCCCCTGAAACAATGATCAATGAAATAGGCCTTGATAGTCTACTAGATCATGATTTCAAAAAAGGAGTGAGTAAAATACTGAAGGAACTAAAATATGTCAAAAAGAAAATTGAAACGATAAAGAGGAGCCAGTTAAAATTGGAAAACTCAATTCCTGAGGTGAGTGCTGACCTAAGGTTGTAAAAAGAAGGCTATGCAGAGGAATGAATAAATGACTTAGAAGACAGGAAAACAGAAATCACCCAATCAGAACAGCTGAGAGGAAAACAAATAAAAAGCAATGAAAAAAAATAAGTATAACATAAGATAACATAAAGCATGCCAATCTATGCATAATAAGGGGCACAGAAGGAGAAGAAAGAGCAAAGGGGATTAAAAAGGTGTTTGAAGAAACCATGACTGAAAACTTCCCAAACCTAAAGAAGGAGTCAGATAACCAAGTATAGGAAATATAGAGGGTCCTAAACAAGCAGAAAAAACAAAAACAAAAACAAAAACAAACAGACCCACATCAAGCCATATTATAATCAGGATGGCCAGGGTAAAGATAAAGAAATGATTCTAAAAGCAGCAAGAGAAAACAAAGATTGAATTACAAGGGAACCACTATAAGGCTTTCAACTGATTTTGCTACACAAACACTACAGGCCAGAAGGGAGTGGCAAGATATATTCAAAGTCCTGAATGTAAAAAAGATGCAACCTAGAATACTTTGTTTGATGAAGCTATCCTTTAGAATACGAGGAGAGATAAAGAACTTCACAGACAAGCAAAAACTAAAAGAATTTGGCAAAACTAAACCTATGCTAAAAAAAATATTGAAAGGTCTACTCTACATAGAAAGAAAGCAGGACCCTACAGAAAGGAGAAAACCATAACTGGAAAGGCGATAACTACAATGAATTACAACACAATAAATATGAAATTGTAAAAGAGGACATCACTCATTAAGGGTAGGAGAGGGGAGCAAGAAAATATGGAGTTTTTGTTGTTGTTGTTGTTCTCAGTAGGATGAGTTTGAGCTTATATTACTATCTGTCTAAAAGAAACAGATATAGTAATGGGTTAATGTATGTAAAAAACAGGGTAACCACAAGCCAAAAGCTTACAATAGAGTCACAAAAACTAAAGAGAAACAAAAACAATACAAAGAAAAATTATCAAACCACAAAAAGAAAAAGAAAGGAACAAAGAAAATACCAAATCACCAGCAAAACTAAGTTCAAATGTCAATAAACATACATCTATCAATACTTACCATAAATGTTAATGGACTAAATTCTCCAATCAAAAGACATAGAGTGGCAGACGGGATAATAAAACAAGAACCAACAGTATGCAGCATACAAGAGACACACTTTAGGGAAAAGGACAAACAGCTTGAGAGAGGATGGAAAGAGATATTCCATTCAAATGGAAATTACAAGGAAGCTGGAGCAGCAATACTAATTTCATACAAAATATACTTTAAACAAAGCCCATAAAGAATGATGATGATGATAATAATAATAATAATAATAATAATAATAATAATAATAATAATAATAATAATAAAAATAATTAAAAGACCAATACAAGATGAGGATATTACACACATTTACATATATGCATCCAATATAGGAGCACCTAAATGCATAAAGCAACTACTAACAGATATAAAGGGAAAAACTGATGGGAATACAATCATGGTGAGACTTTAACATCCCATTAACATCACTAGACAGATCTTCCAGACATAAAATAAATAAGGCAACAAAGAAACTAAATGACACAATAGTACAACTACACTTGGTTGATATTTTCAGAACATTACATCCCCCCAAATTAGAACATACATTCTTTTCAAGTGCACATGGAATGTTTTCTAGGATAGATCATGTACTTGGGCACAAAAGAAGCCTCAACAATTTTAAGAAGATAGAAGGTATTTCAAGCATCTTTTATGACTACAATGCCATGAAACTAGGAATCAACTACAGAAAAACAAAGGAGAAAGGAATAACAGAATGATATTAAACAACATGCTACTAAAAAACCAATGGGTCAATGATGAAATAAAAAAAAGAAATTAAAAAATACTTTGAGATAAACAGCAATGAAAACACAACATCAAGACTGAATTAAGAGGAAATTGACCAGTTGAACAAACTGATCACTAGAAATGAAATTGAATTAGCAATAAAAAAACTCTGTACAAATAAAAGTCCAGGACCAGATGGGTTCACTGGGGATTTCTACCAAACATACAAAGAACTCATACCGACCCTTCTCATACTTTTACAGAAGATTGAAAAGGAGGGAGTACTTCCAAACTCATTCTATGAAGCCACCATCACACTGATACCAAAACCAGACAAAGACATTACCAAAAGAGAGAATTACAGACCAATATCACTGATGAACACAAACTCAACTATCCTCAACAAAATATTAGCAATAGAATCCAACAGCACACAGAAGAGTATACACCATGATCAATTTAGGTTAATCTTAGGAACACAAGGATGGTTCAATATATGTAAATCAATCAATGTAATACATCACATCAACAAGAGAAAGGACAAAAACCATCATCTCAATAGATGCAGAAAAAGCACTTGATAAAATTTAACACCCATTTATGGTAAAAGCTCTCACCAAAATGGGTATAGAAGGAACATACCTGAACATAATAAGAGCTACTTATGACAAACCTACAGCCAGTATAGTACATTCCCACTAAAATCTGGGACAAGACAAGGTTGTCTTATCCACTCCTATTCAACATAGTCTTGCAAGTCCTAGCACAGCAATCAGGCAAGAAAAAGAAATAAAAGGGATCCAAACTGGAAAAGAAGAGGTAAAATTGTCACTATATGCAGATGACATGATACTATATATAGAGAACCCTAAAAGCTCCACACAAAAACTACTAGAATTAATAAAATATTTCAGCAAGGTAACAGGATACAAGATTAATGTACAAAAATCAGTAGCATTTCTTTACACTAATAAAGAATCAACAGGAAAAGAAAGTAAAGAAACAATCCCCTTTAAAATAGCACCCAAAGGAATAAAATATCTAGGAATAAATCTAACAAGGAGGTGAAAGACTTATACACAGAGAATTATAGAACATTGATTAAGGAAATTAAAGAAGACATAAAAAAATTGAAAGCTATCCCATGCTTCTTGATTGGAAGAATCAATATTATTAAAATGGTCATACTTCCCAAAGCAATCAACAGTTTTAATGTAATCCCTATCAAATTACCCAAGACATATTTCACAGAACTAGAACAAATCATATTAAAATTTATATGGAATCAGAAAAGTCCCAAAATTGCCAAAGCATTTCTGAAGGAAAAGAATGAGGCTGGAGAAAGAACCCTCCCAAATTTAAGACAATACTACAGAGCTACAGTCATCAAAATAGCACGGTGTTGGTACAGAAACAGACATATGGCTCAGTGGAATAGAACAGAGGGCCCAGAAATGAATCCACAAATTTTTGTCAATTAATCTTCAACAAAGGAGGCAAGAACATGCAATGGAATAAAGACAGTCTCTTCAGCAGGTGGTGTTGGGAAAACTGGACAGCAGCATGCAAATCAATGAAGTTAGAATACTCCCTCACACCATACACAAAAATAAACTCAAAATGGATTAAAGACTTAATCATAAGACAAGACACAATAAAACTCCTAGAAGATAACATAATCAAAACATTATCTCACTTACGTCTCAGTATTGTTCTCCTGGGACAATCTACCATAGCAATAGCAATAAAAGCAAAAATAAACAAATGAGACCTAATTAAATTTACAAGATTTGCACAGCAAAGGAAACTATTAGCAAAACAAAACAACAACCTAAGAAATGGGAAAAAAAATTTGCAAAAGATGAAACTGACATGGGCTTGATTTCCAGACTATATAAACAGCTTATAAGACTTAATAAACAAACAAACAACCCAATCCAAAAATGGGCAGAAGACCTAAACAAGCAATTCTCCAATGGAGATATACAAATGAACAATAGGAACATGAGAAAATCCTCAATATCACTAATTATCAGAGAAATGCAAATCAAAACTACAATGAGGTATCACCTCACCCCAGTCAGAATGGCCATCTTTCAAAAGTCCACAAATGACAAATGCTGGAGAGGGTGTAGAGAAAAGGGAACACTCCTACACTGCTGGTGGGAATGCAGTTTGGTGCAGCCACTATGGAAAACAGAATGGTGATTACTCAAGAGACTAAGAATAGACTTACCATATGATCCAGTAATCCCACTCCTGGGCATATATCCAGTAGGAACCCTACTTCAGAAAACACCTGCACCCCAATGTTCATAGCAGCAATATTTACAATAGCCAAGACATGGAAACAAACTAAATGTACCTCGACGGATGACTGGATAAAGAAGAAGTGGTATATTTATACAATGGAATACTATCCAGTCATAAAAAAGATAAAATAAAGCCATTTGCAGCAACATGGATGTCCCTGGAGAATGTCATTCTAAGTGATGTAAGCCAGTAAGAGAAAGAAAAATACTATATGCTGGATAGAGGGATGGACAAGACAGATGGATAGACATGTGATGAAATAAACATAATGAAATGTTAACTGTAGAATCTAGGTGGTAGGGATATGAGTAATCATTGTAGAACTCTTAATTTTTCTGTAAGTTTGCAAATGATCACAATAAAATGTTTGAGGGAAAGGCATTTTTTCCAGTGATAAAAACACAAACCCTGGGCTAGTCTGCACTATTAACTAGAGGTTTAATCTTAGGCAAATTGACTTAACTTTTGTATTATCAGTTGCCTCATATAAAAAAATGGGGATAGTCACAGTATCAAATGCAGAAAATTGTAAAAATCACATACGTTTGTATCTATAAAGTTCTTAGCATAGAGTGTGATACAAAAGTTTCTTAAATAATTTTTTTTTAAAAATCTCATATACAGGGTCACAAATGTGAAAGCAGATTATACTGAATTTTCTTGGACACTCAACCCTGAGAATGCAGAATTTTATTATAACCACATGACAGGTCTACATACCCTGAGATATTAGTCATTATCCATCTAATCCAGGCACATTTCATCTCCTGCTAAGAGGCAATAGAATCATCTGAATTAATTAATAGTATTTGACTTCTATTTCTATCTCCTTCCAAAAATTCCGCTTGCTTAAATCATGCTCGCTGACTCCAGGCTTGGAGTTGGAGGTGGGGTATGGCAATATTAAAACATGTCCATGGATTATTTAATAATCATCCCATTTGGATGTGGGATGGTTCCATCCCCTTGAAGTTGATGGGCATGTTTGGGGCTTCTTCAACCTATAGAGCAGGGTGGATGCTGACCTCTGAGGCTAGCTTATAAAGGGCCATGAGATTTCCATTTCATTTTCTAGGAAACTCTCGAGGAGCCCTTCCTGCTGGAGAAGCCACATGGGGCGCACAGTCCACAGTCCTGGCTTGTCCTGTTTCTCACCCATCCCAGCCTGGGTGCCACACACGAGGGTGAGGAAGCCATCTTGCAGGCAAATCTCCGGGTCCAGCCATTCAAGGCCCAGCCAACTGAGGCCCCAGATACCATGGAATAGGGAAGAGCAGCCCCATGGTCTGCTCTGAATTCCTGCCCAACAGAACCCATGAGCATAACAAAGTGGTGGTTGTTTAATGCCACTCTGAGCTGGGATGGATTGTTATACAGCAGTGAATAACCAGTGCACCAGGAAAAGGCATGAAGCTCCCATAACAATCAAAGTGAGAGGTAGTGGTGGCTGAGACCACAGTGGCTGCTGTGGGGGAGGTGAGGAGTGGTCAGATTTAGGACGTGCCTGAAAGTGGGATCATGAGTTGCTGACACACTGACTGTAGAATGAAAGAGAGAAATCATGAACCATGCCCAGGTTCTTGGTGTGAGCCCCTGAAAGGACAGAGGTGTCATTTACTGAGATGGGAAAGGCTATAAGGGAAGCAGGTTTGGGACAGAGGGAGGCAGTATCAGGAGCTCAGTTTTGGATGTGTTCAACTGGTGATGCTTTTGATCATTCAGGTGAAAAGGTCAAGTAGGCAGTTGTAAATTATATACATATATGTGTATATACATGTATATATTTTATATGTAAGATACATGTATACACACACGTATACATATAGTGAAGACACAAGGTCAGATCTTCATGAGAGATATGCAGTTAGAAAAGAGGAAAGATACAAGGACTGACAATGGGTTACTCCATTGTTCAAAGGTCAAGGAGAAGAGGAAAACCAGGAATAGAAACTGCAGAGGAACAGCTAGTAATATAGGAAGGTCATAACCTGGCAGCCAAGAGAAGAAGGTGCTTTAAGAAGGAGGAGTGATGACTTGTGTCAGGTGCTGTTGACAGGCCAAGGAAAATGAGGATTGAGAACCCATCTTTGGATGAGGGCATTCAAGGCTTTAAGACTGTCACTTACTGAGCGCCTATTAAATGCCAGGCACTGTCCTGAACACTCATGTATAATAGCAGTAGAGAAGGAAGAGGCAGCTGCAGGCTAACTTTAATTGATAATAGCTGCCATTTATTGGGTCTCTACTCCACATGTGATAGCTATTGGGAGCCTTACATATGCAATTCATTTAATCTTCCCCTTGCCTTGTGAGGAATGGCTCAGAGACATGAAGCTACCTCCCCCATGTGGCACAGCTATTAAGAGGCAAAACTAAAACTCAAACCCAATTCTAGCTGATGTCAAGGCCCATGGTCTTCTGGATATCATTGTTTCTTAAGCAGTTCCCTGGGAAATCCTGAAGGGTCCCTGGGGTGTGAAAAGTCACCAAGAAAGAAATATCTTTCTGTGGAGATCAGATTTACTCAAGGTTTTAAGGGAGGATATAAGTTTATAGTAAAAGAATTTTTACTATAGTATAATTTATATACCATATTATATAGTATAGTATAATATAATTTTTATATAGTATAATATAATTTATACTATAGTATAGTATAATTTTTTATAGTATATAAAAATTTTATAGTAAGAATTACAAATGTAAAGTGGAATGCAGAGTTCTAATATCAATTTTTAAATAAATGGATAACACATGTGGGCTTGTTGTCTGAGTCACTTTGGCTTATGTGTTGGTTTCTCTCCTTGGAACATCAAATTATGAATTTATCTTCTCTGGAAAAGCTGATTTACTGTTTTTTCTAACTGGGTTGTGAGAACTGAGGTTCTTAACCTGGGGATCATAGAAAGTCTGGGAAGACATGAACCCTCTACATGGAAAATTTTCTAATACAGACAGACTCACTTTTCTGTGACAGTGTCTACCAGCTTCTTAAAGGGCCCTTGACTTCCAAAGGCCAAGCTCCACATGGCAGAGGAAGAACAGTCAGGGATGACTTGGGGGTAACGGGTCGTGACTTGCATGTGGCCATTTTCCTGGGCAACTTTTGAAGGCCCAGTTGTACCACAGCTGGACAACAATCATGGTGACCAAGCTACATGAATGCTACCAGATGAAGTTTGAGCTGTAAAACAGTGTCGGTTCTTTGACAGTTTGGCACCTAACATTTGAAATCAGGGCCAGTCAGGGAAATCTATTAAAAGTGTTGGGTCATAATTGTTCCTCAGACTTGCACACTCCAGGATCAAGTGTTCATAGAACCACTCAGGGAAAAGAAGATGTAAGACCCATCTACTGTTTTTAAAAAATATAAATAAGTCTGAATTAAGAAGATCCAAGATTCCTTGAATCATTCTTCCTAAATGTGTATGAGAAAATAGGACCTTAACTATGACTCCTTATTCTTCTCACCCTTTCTGCCTGTAGTTCAGAGGTGACAGATTAGTTCCTGGTAGCAATGTCTCCCTGAAATCTACACTAGTGGAATTTTTAAGGATTATATGCAAATACTTCAACATCAGGAGAGTCTATCTCCCTTCCCACCCCATCAGGATTTCCAGCCTCTTGTGAAAATCATGAGATTTGTCAACATGAGACCTGTGTTTCCTCAGGAGACAATGAGCTTTGTTCAGGTAAACCCATTCTTACCACTTCCTATTGTCCACACCTGACCCTGCCAGAGTCCTAGTCATTTGTAATCTCAGCCTCTGCTGTAATCAAATGCTCTTCAATGTTGCAAAACTCTTGAATGTGACAGATGAAGGAAACTGTGTAGAACACTTTTAAATACTACTTAGAGCTATGCTCAGTAGTGTCTCTTTGGATTTTTTTCCAAATGTTTAATCTAAATTGTGAGTTAGCAGATCAATGACTTTGCCTCTAATATGGTGGCAACCACATATTCTCACACAAATTTACAGATTGGTAAATTTTAGAATTCCAAGAAAACTACATTAATTCAGACCACTGAGACAGAGGTGAAAAAATTTAGTAAAAAGATTAAATTAAGTGTATTTCAAAATAAATGTAGCGGATTTCTTGATAGTAATTGAGTTAATGTCAACCTACCTCTAATAGAGTATTCAAAGAGAAACAGAGGTAAAATTAATGTATAAATAAAATTTACAAATTTAAAATAGCTGTAATTAATTTATAATTGGCAGATATTAAATATACCTAAACACAGGTATCATTTTAAGTAACAAAACACATTTATTCTTTTAATTGAAACATCTGAACCTGAACACACACAAGTTGCTTCACCTGTTTCTCCATAGATAACACAACATGTTCTAGACCTGCTAAGGCTGAATAATCACACTTCAAATTTGACAGCCTTCAGACAACTGAGCTTTTGCATTGTGGATATTTGAATTTATTTTATTTGCATAGACGAGCCAGGCACTCATCTTAATCACAGAGTCTTTAGGCAAAACACAAAATAAAACAGAAGTATAAAACTTAGGAAAACCCATCTCTGCCAGGAATGATGGTCAAAAGGACTCTTTCCTCAAAATGTAAATTCCAGCACAGAAAATGGTTGTGATTAGATTGCGAAATGATTTTTCCAGACATTTTAATGAAGTAGAATAGCTATGAGTTCACTTATTTATTGCTACTTAACAAACCAGCACCATAATTAAGAGAACAATCATTTGTTTACCCAAGAATCTGTAAGTTGGGCGGGGCTCAGTGGGGAGGAGTCATCTCTACTCTGTGGAGTATCCCCTAGAGCAGACAGACCTCAGGTTGGAGGATCCATTTCTAAGTTAGCTGTCTAATACTAGTCACAGACCGGCACTGCATCTCAGCTAAGAGCACAGCAAGGGTACTTTGTTTCTCTACTTGGGCTTCTCCTGGGCACCCTGGGCTTCCTTCAGACATGGTGGCTGGGTTCCAAGAATGAGTGCTGTAAGAGGACTAGATTTAAACTGTGAGGTTTTTGGTCAAGACCTAGTTTCCTTAAGGTCCCCAAAGCAAAATGAACTAAAACCAGTGACTGAGTATGATGAAAGTAAAGACAACTATATCCACATCACAGGAGGGAAAAAAAGGTCTTTGTCTGTCTGACTATACTGAAAACACGGCAAGGTTTCTAAGCCATAATGGAAGCTCTCAGTGGAAGCCAATTTCAACTTAGCAAATACCTAAATATATCTGACCCAACAGGGTCTGGATGGCCTTCCAGAAGGAGTTGTAGAAAAGGCAGCAGTTGCCCTAGTATTTCATGCTGATCCTTGGGAATCTTCAACGTCCAAAGGTACTTACAATCTTGTAGGAGCACTTAGTAATGAAACTTTAGAATCCTGGCTTTTGTCCTTACTTAGGAGGGATTGCAAGCATCTAATCAAGTCTCTAACTCAGACACTGGAAGGTTGTTGCAAAACCAAGATAAGGGAGAGAGAAAGAAGAATGGCTTTGAGAGTGTCACTTCCCAAATGAGACCTGTCTCAGGGTCAGAGTGTTCCAAAGGAGGAGTCAGCCAGTGGCCAGTTTTATGGACATTTCAATAGCAGAGAGCATCTGCAGTGGGAGTGGTCTGATTCAAGGCAGTGATGGAGAGAATGTGGGTATTAGCATGGTTGGCCTCATGTGAATGATGAGGGTTGAGGGCTTTCTCTTCACAGGATACTCAGCTGGGAGAGGACAGCCCTAAAGATTGTGGTGGACACTTCCAAGTCTAGGGTAATGACTTTTGTTAAGAGGGGAACACATTTGGGAGACCACAGCCTCTTCACACACCACCCAAGTTGCAGAGTCCCCCTCACCTCCTTCATTTCACTGGATGCACAGATTTTATCCACTGAATCCTGGGTTGGCCCCCAGCCAACTGCACCTGTCCTGTGATCCTAGAACAATCTGACTTCCCCTGGTTTTCTAGTCATGGATGAGTGATGGAGGATGGCACGGGTTCCCTGCCCAGGTTCTCATGTCCACCAGTGAAGCTACCTGTGTGGCTGTGCTGATCTGCTCTTGGAGCAGGTGAGCTCACCCCCTCTGCTTGGAGCTGAGGGACTGGGCATTGGTCAGAAATGGGGACTGCCTGTTTACCAGCCAGTCCAGCAGACTGGCTGCCTCTTTGAACAAGCTGACAACATTTCTCAGGTTCTCCCTCCTCCTCCTCCTCAGTAAGTTCCCATCAAACATTCTGTCCCAGCAGGAGCCAATTTTTTTTTAAAGTCTCAAGATTGAAAATAACTCAAAGGCTGTTTGGTTTCTATGTGCAGCCTGTAACAATAAGCCACCCTTTCTGGAGTGTCTTAGAAAGGAATGCTTGTGATGTCAAGTTTCAAAGAAAGACTCTGGCTCCAGATCAAGCTGGGAGCTGTAACAGTGCTCCACTAAACACCAAAAAGCAGTCACCTTTCAACCAGAGAGGAATTCCTCCTGTCCCAGGGGAGACGCTATCCACTCCCCACCCTGCAGGATCTCGGCCTGGTTTGCTTTCACTTCCTCTTTGTCTTACAAAGCAGGATGAAAGCGATCTGGTGTGATTTCTTGATGGGCTCAAGTTTAGCTGAATAGTTTTAGCCTTCACAATCACACTCCCCAAAACGCTTGAGAGAAAACAGAAGTGTAGCTAGGACGTGTGCAGGTGAAAGGTTAAGGCTCTCAGGTCTCTGTGTGTCCTCTTTTGTGGAGAGAAGAAATTCCTTCCTTAACCCACACACAAACTTTTTGGTAGCTAAGTGTTTAAAATTAGCTAAAGCAAAGAGTCAAAACACACAAAACACTTCCCAAAAAGGATTTTCAGTTAAGACAGCTTCAGCTTTGCCAAGAAAGACTGAAAAGCTCAGATCGTTGAGAGCAAGGGAGAGGGCTGGACTCTTACCTGGGCTTCTCTCACTGTCCCGTTTTCACTGTGACAGTCCTTGTTCTGACTGTGAAGAGTCCCATTGCAAACAGCTCCACCTCCAGGATCAGCCATTTGTGAGAAATGATAGACCTGGCAGGTTTTCCTCCACAGGATCTTGGTGAGCTCTAGTTTTGAAGTTGGTGAGGGAAAGAGATAAAGCACGTCTGCTGAACTGGAAGAATCCTACCAATCAGGCTTTTCCGGAAGAGGAGCAACGGCCTATATTTTGGGCTGATCTTTGAGACTAAAAACAAACAGCTACCTTTACACTCCTCAATTCACTGTGGCCTCCATGACAACAAAACTGCTTCTGGAACTACAAAGGAGGTGCCCATGCTGGGTCCCTGCTTTGACTGAGGTGACCAGGAGGTTGCAAACCCCAGTGGCAAACTGGGAGGAGGCCGGCAGGGAGGTGGAGAATCTTTTAAAGATACACACACACTTCTGTCAAGTCAGTGCGGAATTTACCTCCATCCCTCCCGCAGCTCCCTCCTGTGTCTAATTACATCTCTGGTTATAAACCAAGCTCAAAGTCAACATTTCTCCTTGCAGTAAAATAACATTCTGAAGTGCTTTTCAGGGGCAACAGGGAGGAGAGAATGTGAAGTTACTGTTTAATGAGTACAGAGTTTCAGCTGGAGAAGATAGGCAGTTTGGGTGATGGATAGTGGTGAGAATGACAGTGTGAATGTTTTTCGTGCCACTGAACTTACTCTTGAAAATGGCTAAAGTGGTAAATGTTTTGTAATATATATTTTACCATAATACAAAAATGACAAAAAAAAATCAGGACCCACATAACGTTGAAACCAGTGATATAAAGGAGAGGAACTAAGTCCAGTGAGACAGAAGTCTGTGAGATAGAATATTATGGCTGCATTACCTTTAACATAGGACCTTGAGAAAGCTATTTTCTCTCTTTTTACCTCAGTTTCCCAGTCTATAAAATGACAAACTTTTTTTTTCTGTGAGCTCATGTCTGATGGGGTAGCAGATAATGGCTCAGATTTGTTAGGGACACAGGTGATGTGAGGCATGTGGTGACTTCAGCAGCCCAGCCCTGGGCACCACTGGTTTACTCATTAACTCTGATTCTCTCCATGCACCCATCCCCAGAGGTCTGTTTTCCCCTCTCACCATCTAAAGGCATGTGATGACATGGTTTGTTGGACAGTGTCAATCATTTACAACCTGTTGAGTCCTCCCAAGCCCACCCTCCTGGTTCTTCCAAATTGAGGCTCCTTTAACATCAGGCACTTAGAAAAGAAACCCATTTATTGGGTCAATGAACACAAACAAACCACAAGCACAACAAAAAGACAGAAGTAACCCTTGTTGTCAGAGCCTCATTTCTGGTTCTCAGCTCCCTTGGGCAGGCTTTCTTTCCCCTCCAGGAAGATAGGACTGATGGAAGAAAGGATCACAAGTTTTCTCCCCCTTCCAGGATGTGCCTGTGAAGGTGTTCATTTTTCTCATCTCCCAGAGACCTGAAAGAATAAAATACAGTCTTTGGGCAAATCCCTTTTGTGTCTTAAGATAGCATTTTTCTTGCATTTATCCCCACCTTTATCATCTGAGCAGAACTAGGTTTTCACTAGTCTCTTCTGTGGCTGTTTCACTGGGATTTGTTGGCTTCCTTCTAGACTTACATATAAGAGAGAAGAAAATGGAAGGAGGGGTGCTAATAAATGCGGGCTTGACTCTCTCAGTTTACTTAGAAAGACAAATTGAAAACATGATGCTATTTTGAGTGAACTCCATAGACCCACAGAAAGTTATTTTTTGAATAAGGGTTTGGAAATAAAACTTCTTAACATTAGATGCTTCATTCCCTTCTCCATTTCTTCTCTTCTTCCTTTCCAACCCCATCATCTTAAGAGTTTCCTCTTTTTTCTTTCATTCTACCCTTCCTCTTCCCCCTCTTTTGCTTCTCACTTTCCTTTCTTTTTTTTTTTTTCACAAGGGGCAAAAACCATTTATAAAGAAAATATGTCAAAACACAGCTGAAATCTGCTATGTTTTTTCTGTCCTAATCTCAATTGCCAAGTGTAGATCATCATACAGTGAACTTCAGGGAGTATCTACTACACTGTTCTCATTTCTGAAACTGTTCTCCTCATTGCCATATTGGAAGATGTGAATTTCCCTGTGCATAAAATCATTTTTAAGCACCAGCCATTTGGCATCAGGTATTGTAGGTATGGACAATCAGTGTTGGCTATGGCTTCACATCATCTCCAGTCAAAATAAGTGGGGATATCTGTTTGAATGAGTGGTAGCTTTGAGAGTAAAGACATTCATTGCTACTGGTCTCAATATTTGTTTCCCCTCTAAATTCACATGTTAAAATCCTAACTCTCAAATGTGATGGTTTGGGTGGTGAGGCTGTTGGGAAATGGTTAGGTCAGGAGGGTAGAGCACTGCTGATGGGGTTAGTGCCCTTATAACCAGCCTGAGAAGCTCCCTTAGTCCTTCAGCCTGGCGAGGTTACATCTGATGAGGGAGTTACCAATTAGTGAGCCCTCCCCAGATACCACATCTTCTGGTGTGTTGGTCTTGGACTTCTCAGCTCCCTGAACTGTGAGAATTTTCTGTTATTTGTGAGCTACCCAGTTTATGGCATTTTGTTACAGGAGCCTGAGCAGGCTAAGACATTGATCAACACTAAAACACAGACTATTGAATATGATTCCCTGTCTCTGAAAAACTAAATGTATTTCAGATCAACCAGTAAACTCAACAAATGGTTGAATAACTGCTATATATTAGGTTATTTGCTAAGTCCTTTTACACAACAATGAACAAGGCATAGGTATTCTCTACCCTCACAGAAATAAGAGTTATCACCTGTGTATCTGCTGCTCAAGAGGTCTCCTTATTCAAGGTAAAAAGAAATCTGCCCCTTAGTTTATTAAAGGCACAGACTGAATTAGTTAATGATGGCTTTGTGGTTATTTCCTGAAGGGAATTTTGCCCAGATGCCAGCTTCCAGGGGTAGGCAACAAAGGGGTGTTCTGAAGCTTGGTAATGTGTTACTTTTAACCAAGATCAAGTTAAATTCAGTTTTTACACCTCTGGATTTTGTGCACTATTATGTTTGGGTAGTCAGAAATAACCACAATTGTCACCACCTACCTTTGCTGTGACACAGATCATACCCACCATACTGGATGCAATCAGTGCCTCATTTGTAGCTTTTGGCTTCCCTGGGGTCCCCGACAGACAATCCCCTCACTTGCCATCTCCTTCCTGCATCTCACTGTGCTTGTGCAGGTTCTCTGACCAGGAGGTGTGCTCTGCCTCTGCAGTGAGGCCAGACATGCTGGAGACTCACATCCCTGGGAGCAGTCCTCAAACTTTGGGGGACAGCAGATGTTGCAGAAATGCCCCATATCTTTCTTTCTCTATGAGACAATTGTGAAGTGTATTCACAGGCGCTCTAGAGTCCCCAGTGGGATTGTGTCCTATTCTCCTAGGTAGCAACCTGTTACCAAAGGCAAGTTCATGTGCCAGAAGCACCACAAAGCCAAACATTTGAAACATCATAGTTTGGAGCAGAGAAAGATTTACTGCAGACCTGAGCAAGGAGGATGGGGTGACTCATGCCCAAAGAAACCTCGAAGCCCTTGAAGGGTTTTAGCAAAGCAAATTTAAAGGCCAGGTAAGGGAGGGGATCTGCCAGTATCTGATCAGCTTGTGCACAATTCTCTGATTGGTTGGTGCTGAGGTAACCTGGTAGTCAACATTATCAACTCCTAAGAACCAGAGTGTCTGGGGGCCATGTGCTCTCCATCATCAAGTAGTTGATTTCTTCCCCTTGGTCGTGGTTTTTTAGCCTCTGAAAAATTCAGGAAATATACATGAGATAGTATTATCTGGGTACTTCAGAGAGGAGTTACAGCAGAGGATATAGCAGAGGGGTCTGACCCTGGAAGGCCCCACAGGTTCCTGCTCAATTACAACCCTGGTGTGAAAACACCTATTGTTAGCTTTCCTCCTTTCCTTGCACTTACCTACTTTTCTTGAAACCCCTCCTAACACACTGACTGTACCCAAAGCCTTATCTCAGATTCTATTTGGGAGCAGGGGATGGAATCTAAACAGAGACAAACAAGTCCCAGTTGGTCCATCAGATTTGTTGATAGGAAATCCGGTTGTGTCTTTGAACGATTAATATCAGATTGCTCTGAAGATTAAGAGAGACAGTGTAGGAAAAAAATCACAGTATATTCATTGAGTAAAACTTCAATGAATTTGAGAGACAGACAAGAAAGCTTTTGTGCCCCCACAGGAAAGGTTTGCCAGATATACGTGAGAAGAGAGTCTCTGTACCCTAGTTAGGGAAGGAAAGTGATGGATTTCAAGGTATGATATTATAAATGTACTAGACATTTGAATGAGGCTCCACAAATTCTTCTAGAATGTGTTTTATCTGTAGAAAAATTAAAATTAACGTGTCCTTTATTACAAGCTTTGGTGGAAAGAAATCCTTCTGTTTTGAGCTGACAGGAGATGATAAATGTAAATTAAATGTTCAGTATCTTTATTAGTTTTCTATTGCTGCTGGAACAAATTTTCATATACTCAGCTGAAATAACACATACTCCTCACCTCAGAGCTCCGTAAGTCAGGAGTCTCATGTGGGTCTCACTAGACTAAAATGAGTGTCAGAAGGGTTGTATTCTTTTCTGGAGGCTCTGGGAGGGAGTCTGTTTCCTTGGCATTTCCAGCTGCTAGAAGCCACTCACGTTCCTTGCCTTATGGCCCCTTCCACCCTCTTCAAAGACAGCTACACCACATCTCTCCAACCTTTCTTCAGCTGTACATCTCTAACACAGCTGGGAAGATCTTCTGCTTTCAAGAAATCATATGATTAGATTGTGATGATCTGTATCATTCAAGATAACCTCAGAATAAGCTCAATTACATTTAAAAAGTCCCTTTTGCCCTGGACAGTAACAGAATCACAAATTCCAGGGGTTAGGGTATGGACATCTTTAGGTGGGCCATTATTCTGCCTCCCACAGTATCTATTACTATTAACTTAAAGTGTATAAAAATCATGGAGGGTATTTTTAGTTTATTGCTTTTATTTTTAAGGGCTATATTAAATGTGTATATTTAAGGCTTTCATAGATTCATCCTCAAATGAGCATCCCAAACATTTTTAAAGCAGGTTTTTTATTGCAGTCTAATATTCATAGACAAAAGAACACTACGTCTACAGTTCAACAAATTTTCAAATAGTGACCTTATCTGGGAACCTGCCCCACAAAACTTGTCTAGCATCCAGAGCCTGTCTCATGCCTGCCCTGTTCATTGCTCTCTTCTCCCTGCCCATAACTAGTATCTTCATTATTATCACCATAGATTAGTTCTGCCTCCTATTCTGATGTTAACTGTTATGCAGAATATATACTTTTGAGTCTGGCTTCTTTCACTCAGTTCTTGTGTTGAGAGTTTTCTGTGTTGTAGTGTGTAATAATAACATGTTTATTCTCACTGGTATATAGTATTACATTTTATGAACATAGGGACACTTGTCCCAGAAAAGAAGAGGCAGAGTCTGAGAAACATTACACAGTAGCCTGGCATCAAGAGAGTTTGCCTGTTTGACTCCAAGCTCTTGATGGTGCCAAAGCACAAGTATGTGACAAGAATGAACTTGAGAGCATTCAGACTTCAGAATGGTCTCTTTCCTTCTCTTCTCTCTCTCCATTTTTTTTTTTTTTGGCTCTTGTCACATTCCTGTGGGAGTCATGTACAACCAGGTATTTACATTATTGTTAAAATACGTTCTCTTCCACTCCCCTGGCACACACAGGTTCTGATGCTTCACACTTAGTTTTTCTACAAGAAATGCGTCATGTCATTTTAATTTTCCTGCAAGAAATTCTATACCCCAAAGACTTCACTTTTGGAACACAGAAGTCCAGAGCTGGTTATGTTTTTATTCCTCTGCATTTTGTTCTGTACCCTGCCCCCTGGGGTCCAATGAGAATAAAGCATCTCAACAGCTAGGAAGAGGTTGAGGGGGAGAATGATCATGCCCATTAATTAATATACTATGTAAATAATAGTCCATATGTATTAGAATAATACTCTATAACAATAATTCATCTACATACCTTACAACATATAAGCACATACATACAAGAAAGCAAACGGACATCATATGTCCCCCTGTCCTATTGGAAATAGAGGTGTGTGAGCTTAGGCACTTCAAACTGTTTCCATTCCACTACATATATGCGTACACTGAATTATACTGTAAATACATTTGAAATACATTGCTCATGGCTTAGAAATGGGCAAGAAAAAACTAAAGTGTCCTTTCAGGGAAGTGTGAGACACACTCCAGCGAATTCTGGGGAGATCATCTGATTCTGAAAGAGTTTGATTTTTTGTTGACTATTTTTCAATTTTTAGGGCTAGACATTAACATGTAGAAAACTGAGAGCAATGATAATGATGATTCCTGTGGACAGCAGTGCAAATGAATGTTGACTGGTAGAAATACACCTGATTTCTGTCAATTGGAAAAGGTAAACCACAAACATGTTATTGCAGTGCCTGAGTTGACAATATTCAGTCTTATATGCGTTAGAAAATTTGTATCTACATCTATATTTGTCTGTTTTTCAAAATCTCCCTTTGACCCAGTTAACATGTTAATGTTGGTTATTAATTAATATGTTAAATAAAACTCTTGATGTGTCCATTTTATATTTGTTTAAAAGTTAAGTTTTATTACTTTTGAAAATTATAGTGTAGTCATTTGGCTATGAGCTGTTTCTTTGGTGTCTAAACTTTCACTCTCACTCTCTCCTTGCTCCATCAGCAATATTCCAAACAGTTTTTCAGGAATTTTCCACATTTCATTTAGTCTTTCAAATAATCTCTGTAATGATAGGCAATAAAATTTCCATTTTACACATTAAACACTGAGGCACAGAGAATGATTTGTTTCATTGTAGGGCCCAGATAGTTAAAAAGTACTCAGTAAGACAGCTGTGTTTTCAATATTTATTGAGCATGCTTCAACCCTCTTTACCTTTGTTACCCTGAACTATTTTAAAGTCAAAATTGTTCAGGACTATCCAGTCCTCCTGTAAAATTAAAAGTACTGGAAGGACTTAGGCCTTTTCAAGGAAGAGCACCATGCTAACTTTGTAGGTTTCGATTCAAAGTAACATTTGCTAAGAAATTAAAACTGGTGAATCAAGAACTCTTGCATCTCTATCCAGTGTGGCCTGTAGGACACTGGGTGATGCTGTTCAGTTGCATTAAAGAATACTTAAGTGGCTAAATATCAAGAATCTAGTTGTGAAGGCAAGGAATGGATATGGGAAATACAATATATCCCTTAAGATTAAAAGATCTAAGCAACATTTTTCAGAAAAAGACATCACAATAAATTAATAATTAGTGATCAGATGAATTACTCTTCTTCCTGGAAAGAGAAAAGCATAAAAGATAGTGCTCTGTGTCAGCTTGGTATTGATGTTCAAAATCGGTCAGTCAGTTCTGATTATTTTTCTTTTTCTCATCACTCCAAATCACAGGAAGGAGTCATTCAAAGTCAAATGGTCCCAGTAGTGGGGTACTTCATATAACATACACACAAATTCTAGCTTTCTTCAGACTGACTTGTCCTCGTTGATTTTTTTTTCCTGCCCTGAACTCGTGATTCACGACATTTTGCAGAGCTGCCGTAAACATTTCAGCATCTGAGGTGAACTTCCAGATAGGGCAAATACGTTCAATGAGTAGACCTAAGGGCAATCTCTTAGCCCTATGCCCCATCCAGACATAACTCTTCCAAGGGTAGCCATTATCCCAACTTCTAACAGCACAGATTAGCTTGCCTCCTGTTTTGACTTTATAGCAATGGAACCATGCAGTATGCATTCTTTTGTGTCTGGCTTCTTTTGCTCAACATTATTATTGTAAGAGTTTCCCATATAGTTGCATGCCATTGTAATTTGTTTATTCATATTGCTGCATAGTATTCATTTTATAGAATCTTAAAATTGTTACTACTATTATCATAGTTTGTTTCTCTTTCCCCCAGATTTTTCCTCTGTCATGCATGCAGACACAAATACATTGTAATGAATTCATTCTACTCTGAATGGAGGAGCGGAAGGCAGGGTTGTATATTAACTGGGTTTTGACCTTTGAATAGGGTGTTGGTTGCCCAGAAACTAGAATGGGTTAAATCTCCGGAAGATACTGTTTAACACATTTAATCACATTGTCTTTTCTTTCCAAATGACTACTTTTTTTTATCTTCCTCTGATTCAGTTAGTGCAGGAAACTTCATCAGTGATATACTAAATCTATATTCAACCTGTTTTTCCAGTTCTGGGAACCTGACAACTTCCCCTCGCTCCTTTTCTAACTAGCTAATGTATAGTTCTCGCCATGTTAGTATAGTGATGAGTATAAAGAAATCACACGTGCATGATGAAATATGGAAAAATTCAAAGTCAAATGGTCCCAGACAAGTAAGAGTTTCATCAATTACACCTTAGCTTGTTTTGAGTGTAATGTTATCAAATATGTTCTTCTAAAGTTTTGAAATTGAATACAAATTGAAGGATACAATTCAATGGTTTTCCCTATACTCAGTTATGCAGTCATGACCACAATCAATTTTAGAACATCTTCATTAACCTAAAAGGATACTCCACATCCATTAGCAGTCAGTCCCTCCTTATTTCTCCCAAAATTTCTCTCCCTCTACCTCCCCATCATTTCCCCCTAGCTACACAATCACTGATCTACTTTTTGTCTTTGTAAGTTTACATTTTCTGGACATGTCATATAAATTGAATCATATAATATGTGTCCTTCTGTGAATGGCTTTTTTCACTGCTTGATTCTTTTTTAAGGTTGAATACTATTCCATTGTACAGATTTACCACATTTTGTTTATGTATTCATCAATTGATGGGTATTTGGATTGTTTCCACTTTTTGGTAATTATGGATAATGCTTTTATGAAGAGTTCTGTAGCAGTTTTTATTTCTGTTGGGTATATATGTAGGAGTGGAACTGCTGGGAAATATGTTAATCTGTTTAACTTTAAAGGAACAGCCAACTATTTTCCAGTGTCACTGCACCATTTTACATTGCAACCAGCAGTGCATGAGGGTTCCAATTTCTGCACATCCACATTTGAACTTGTAATTTTGTCTGGTTGTTGTTGTTGTTATTATTATTATTATTATTATTATTATTATTATTATTACAGTTATGCTTGTAGGTATGAGATGACATCTTACTACAGTTTTAATTTGCATTTCCCTGATGGATAACGATACTGAGTATCTTTTCATAAGCTCTCTGATTACCTGCATATCTCCTTTGGAGGAAGGATTCTATTCAAATTCTCTGTTCAGTTTTAAATTGGGTTGCCCTTTTATTACTAAGTAGCAAGAATTCTTTACATACTTTAGTTACAGAGTCTTATCATATATATGGTTTGCATATATTTTCTCCCATTCTGTAGGTTGTCTTTTTACTTTCTTGTTGGCATTCTTTGAAGCACAAAACTTTTTAACTTTGATGAAGTCCAATTTACCTGTTTCTCTTTTTCACTTGTGCTTTTGGTGCTGTTGGACTTTATTTTTAAATAATATTTCAAAGCATCAAAGCATTTTTGAATTGTTAATACTTAAAAATACATTGTATTTTTTTCCTAAATACATTGTATTTTTTTTCCTAAATTTACTATGTTTACTGTAATTTTAGGGAAGAATTTCTAATGGCAAACTAGTCAAGGATTTTCTATATGTTTTAGGGAGGGTACAATTCCTACTTATTGCCTAGGGTTAGTTTAAATTAAAAAAAAAAAAAAAACTTAAAAAATACAGGGGAATTTTTTTTTTCTAACAAGAAAACCAAGAGTGACCAAGAAATGAATGACCTTGGAATCAGTCTCGGAAAAGAATGTTTGGTTGCTGATTGGTATCTGGTTATCTTGCCGGCCAAGATGAGACGATCCTATGGTAATCAGCATGGTAATATATACTTAATGATCTGGGCCCCAGACTGGGCTAAGCACTGTGGGAGGTTCACAAGCAGGGAGAGTTCTGTTCTGCTTATGATCTTATAAAGTAGGTGGAAAGGCTTATCTAACACACAGGAAGAAATTTACGAATAATCTTTCTAATGCCCAGAGTACCCAGTTTAATGTGCTGTGAGTAAATCCTAAATAAACATTTAGATAGTTAACTAAAAGATATTCTAGAACCAAGGACTAAATTATGTGGTATGGATTGTAATCATGGTGTGACCTTGGGCAAGTCCCTTCACCTTGCTGAGCTTCTGTTTATTCGTCTGTAAATGGGGACCATAATCACGCTTACACAGAGGGTCATAATAAGGGGCAGAGGAGACCTTGCCGATGCCAGCAAGCACGTAACTCTCATGACTCAGAGTTGCTATGAGTGCAGAAACACAAGAGTGGTTCCAACCTGGGGTTTGGAATTAAACAGAACTGGGTGAAAATTTAGTATCTGTGTGCTCTAGGACAGGTCCTTATCTGTAAAAATGACTTCATTAGATTGTTGTGTGGAGTATTTTAAAGGAGGTAAGATAGTCAAAGAACTGAACATAGGAGGATCTTCTAGGTGAAGGAAGCAACAGATGCAAAGCATGAAAGCACACTAGTTCTCCCAGGAGGAGGGTATATGTTCTGAACTAACAAAGAAGTAGGGTTGAGAATACCTCGGGGAAGGACTAAAACACAATCAGAGAGCTTAAACCGGGCCCAATGGGACGCCACAGAAGGACTTTAATCAACAACTATTTTGCCTGACACTTCAGAGAAGGCAAGAGGCAACACTGGAAAAAAACCTGTTCTGAGAAACTGGAGGCTGAGGTTTAGTTCTGGCTCTATCACGAATTGGCTATGGGTCTCAGAACAGTCATATAACCTCCCTGGACCTTGTCCCAGGTAAGTTCCCCAAAGTGTACTGTGAGAAACAGTAAGTTCCAGGTGAATAGATCTAGTTTTCCTGGGAACGCCACCATCAGACCGCTGCCAGAGTTTAGGGAACAAAGGCTGTTTGATCATCTGGGACTCGGAGCAATTTTCTAACACCCACAGATTTGGTGCTTTGGAACATCCTTGATGGTTTGTAGCAAAATAGATGAGCATATATAGACACTCAAATCCAATCCAAAGTGGTACTTGACAGAATATTCCAGATCGTTCACACATTCTTCTGCAATGTAACAGCCGTTCCCTCGAAACTCTTGCAGCACATTTCTTGGATGTCTTTTAATGTATGCCATAAGCAGAGAAAAGTTCTCCAATCTGAAGTGTCCTGCTCTCCTAATTTTCACAAACTGAGCACATCTGACTAATGTTTCCAAATCAAAAAACAAAATATAACCAGGAACCCTGAGTGCTTCCTCTTCTAGTCATTTCCTTCCCCACTGATAGCCACTGTTTCCACTTGCATAGGGTAGTTTTAAAATGTCAAAAACAAATGAACAAAAAAAAAGATGAAAAAATAAAAATTGCGGGGTCCTTATTTACAGATGTTTACACGTCATTCAGAGATCCAATCTTTGCTTGTGCCCAGATGGATAGGTACTATATATTTTGGGGAAATAGTTTGGTAGTATGTCTTAAGATCTCTCAACATGTTTATTCTACTCTCTTCTTGGGTATTTACCTAAGAAAAATCTGCTTACAAAAGTGATTTCATACTCATGAATATTTTCACTTCACAGTTATGTGTAGTTATTAAATCAGGAACTATTTCAGACATTCAACAATGGGTGAATAATTAATTAGTTTATAGATATAAACCATGACACATTAAGCAGCTGTTAAAAGGGAAGAATATAAAAACAGGGGAAGTATGTTGTAATGTCTAGTGAAAAATTGAAAGTGCAAAATTGCACTATGCTAGAACCATATCTTTATCAAACTCAACTGCATGTGGATAAGAACTGGGCAATGTTTATGCAGAGATGGTTGCTTTCTATATCTTTTATGTTGTGAAATTGTTATTTTAATAAAAATCTGATAGGCAAAATAAGAACATGTGAGCCTTTTATTCAAAATTAACATTTTATAACCACACATCAGGACTTTTAAAGTATACAGGAACAAGAAATTACAAATCTATCTTTTTTACATCTAAAAGTCAACCGACAGCTATGAGAGTAAGAAAGGTCAAAGTACAGCAACCTCCAATGTTGGCAATGATTCAAGGAAATAAGTAGTTTCTTACATTGATGGTGAGTGTAAAATTGCTGCAATCTTTGGAAAACAATCATTAACTGGTAAAATAAAAATGAGTATGCCTTTTGATCCCCAAATCTTGCTTGTAGGAATCTATCTTATGTAAATAAAAGTACCAGGACTCAAAGACAGGTGTATCAAATATATGAAGTTGTTCACAGCATTGTTTGTATTAGAAAAACAACCAACAGCCACAAAAAAGAAACAAAAAACCCTGGACATAACCTGAGTGTCTGTCAGCTGTGCAGTGATAGAGCAAATTGGTACTTCTGTAGAATGAATCATTTTGCAGCTATGATAAGGAAGGACTTTGATCTCTAAGACTGACTTGGAGGAATATGCGTGAATGACTTAAGAGAGAAAATGAGATTAAAGACTAGTGAGAATACTAATTCACTTTGTAAAAACATTACAAAATATCATAAACACTCGTGAGGCATAGAGAAATATATGAAATTATTCTCTGATTACCTGGGAAAGTGGGAGGAATATTAACTTTTTCTTAACATATCTTTATATTAATGAGTGAGTAGGTTATTAAGTAGGTGTCATTGTGTAATTTCTGAAAAGAGATTAAATAAAGAATGTTTTTAAATCAATGATTTCCCAAAGCACTTGTACTTGAATACTGATCAATAATTTCTCTGACATAACACACTGTTAAGTGTACAATTATTACTAATGAGGCTATTTCATCTAATACCAAATGGCATACAATAATCTACAAATAATCCTCTTGTGCATTTTCTTGGAGAATCCAAAGACTTCTAGAATAAATGTAAAACTAATTATGAATATTTCTTTCATAGAATGCTAATTTTTGATGCTTATGAGGACTGTTTTTTTAATGTTTGGTTTTTCTAAATAGACTTAGATAGCATCTCTAACATTTTCACTATGTTCCTAAATATTTTTCAAGAACAACATTATGGGATAAAGTGAGAGTGAAAAGCCTTTCTTGATTGCTTACGTTTACCAGTGTCTGGGCCTCACTGTCACCTGGAAGATGCTGCCACTGGCTCCTTTGTTAACTTACAATGGGTTGGGATGGAAACTTGGACCAGTATCCAGATGTGGCCACTGGCATTCCCCAATTCTCAACCATGCTCACCTGCTCCAAACTTGCTTTACTGGAGGGGCAGGACTCCCATCATCTTTGTCCCTAGCAACCACCTGCCTTATGGTGACCAGTGGGATAAAAGCTACTAGTTCTCCAGCAAGTATAGTATTGGAGATCTAAAGAGAACAGAGGAAACACTTTTTGAATGCATAGAAATTGGGTGTGTGGCCCTCAGGGTCTCTCCCAGGCAATGGTCCTAAGATTCACATGTTCCTCTTGCCAAAAGGTAATCTGACCTTGGGCCTCATGCCATCAGCCAAGGGAGCTGATGGAGCACTGTTGATGCACCAGAGAAATTGTTCCCTATGGGCACAAACTTGGTTAATTTTTTCTTAACCTACATTTCTTTTTCAGTGTTTACTATTCAGCTGAGAAATCTCTGAGGTGTGATTTCTGCCTTTCTCTTCCAAAACATAGGGCACACACTTAGTTGTGCATTACACTGAGTTATGAAGTGACTGAGTTACAGAAAAGAAGGAGTTACTGCCTCGGATCTCATGGAACATTTGACCTAAACCTCCTCCTTCTGTCCCACCAAATATTCTGCACAGATTTTGTTTCCAAGTTTATCTGTTAGTGACTTTGGAATTCAGCCTTACAATATTCTAGGTTGTGAGGGGGAGTCATTCTAAAAGGGCCCATACATAACTCTTTTTTTTTTTTTTTTAATTGTGGTAAGAATGGAGGTCTACTCTGTTAACATATGTTTAAGTGGACAGGTCTGTATTGTTAACTATCAACACAATGTTGTACAGCAGATCCCTGGAACTTATTCATCTGGCATAACTGAAACTTTATGCCCATTGAACAGCAACTCCCCATGTCCTCCCTCCCCCCAGCCCCTGGCAACCACCATTCTACTTTCTGCCTCTTTAAGTTTGACTACCTTAGATTCCTCATGTAAGCAGAATCATGCAATATTTGTTCTTCTGAGATTGGCTTATTTCACCCAGCACACTGTTCTCAAGGCTCATCCATGTTGTTGCATATGGCAGGATATCCTCTCTATGGCTGAATAATATTCCACTGTATGCATAATTCCTAATTTTCTTTATCCATTCATCCCTTGATGGACATTTAGACTGTTTCCACATCTTGGCTGCTGTGAATAATGGCACAATGAACAGGGGGATGCACAAAATTTTTCAAAATCCTGATTTTCATCCTTTTGGATAAATACTGAGAAGTGAGATTGTGTACAAAGAGTTCAATTTCTCATATCCTTGTCAACACTTATTTTTAAAATTTACTTGATGATGGTCATTCTAATAGGTGTGCTCATCTTGAGTACTATAACCTCTTACTGTAATCTAGATCTTTCATAAAGGTATTTTGGTTCGTGTACCATTGTGAAAATCTGTTTCTGTGAGGAATCAAGGACTGGGACTTCCTAGTCTGCCTTCTTACTGATGTCACTCACAAAGATGTCTCCAGGGGCCATTTAACTTTTAAATATTTTCTTTTTATTTTAGATGAGACTAATTGCAATAAAATGGAAATATGTGTCACAACTTTTTACTTTATGTGATAATATCTTACACAATCCTAGGAGAGAGAGAAAAGGAGATATTATTTCATAAATCAGAAGATTGCATCCTGAGAGTTTGAGCTAATTGCCCAAGATCACACCCTGTGTGGATGAGGTGCATGCAGTTTTACCTGGAGCGTGAGAGGTAGGCTCTCCTACATGATAGCACCTGGGGAGAGGGATGACACTTCTGAGCACTATCTGTTATTGAGTCTCTGTCTACCAAAGGCCTAGAACCTTCCACTTTAGTAACTCCATTGACATCTTGAATCAGAGCAACAAGGTATGGCATTCCACACTGAAATGTCCCTGTGTCACGTTCACATGTGTTGGTAGTTTGTAGTGTAGTCTGCGTAGTAAAGTGCCTGAATAAACCCAATCATCGAAAGAGACAATATAAATGGGAATATCCATGTGACATTTATTCACTCAAACATAGATACATTTATAGTTGCATAAAAGCTGACCCTAATCAGGGAGGTAGTAAAGGCAATATTCAGAGGTAATTTTTAAGTGGAATGTTTAAAGGCCAGCAGGTATGTTCTGACAGCAACAGACAGAGTAAATTACGTGGCTGTTTTGGTGACAGTTTGATGCAACAGAAATGCTGTGCCTTCTTTTTGGAATCCGTTGATATTACTCTATTCAAAGAAATTACTGTTCTCAACCAGACTGGCTCTTTTTGTGAGGAAATTCACATGGCAATACACAGAGAAGATGCAAGAGGAGCCACCAGAAGATCAGAAGGATGGAAATTATATTTATAATTTATCAAGCTATAGAATTCCACAAATACATTTTATTTAAATCTATGGGAGTTTTGTTTGTTTGTTTGTTTTTTACTTAACCTGTATTTTAGAGGCTGCAGCAGCACAGGAATAAAGAAGTTCATAACAATTATCATTAAACAGCATTTTTCTGGCTTCACCTCCCAAGGTCTCTGCAAGAATAACAACTTCTTTCAAATTTCTCCTGAATCGTTTTGGACATTCTTCCAGGTTTCTCGCATGCATTCTGCAAACAAATCCTCTTGTTTTGAGAAAGGGGAGGGGTGAGGACACAGATTTCCTGTTTCCTTTCCTAATGCCTTGACTCCTTAGGGTAATCAGTCCCCATCTGTCCCAGGGCATTGCCCTGCTCCAGTGCCTGGCAATGTCCTCATGGAAGCAGCTGAGTCATGCTACCAAGGGGGCCAACGTTTAAGCTGAAGATGTTAGTTCCTGGTCCTACTGGCCCTGATATTGTGGGCTAACTGTTCTCTCAGTCTCATGAACAGTATGCTGAACTGACGTTATCTTTTCTTTTGTTCTTTTATGAAGGTCTCTGTCTACCCGTAGGTCCCCAGCATACTCAGAGGCTACACTGAAGTGTCGCCGTCACCACCATACTGCCACAATCCTATGATACTACTCCAGTATTCTGGAACCAAAGTGGTGGTTTAGACCTTCTTAAATCTCCATTAAAATTTATCTTTGTAGACCCACCTTAAAAGTCCTCCAAACATGTTCAGATACATTGGAATCCTTAGATTATATACAGTTTAGACTCAAACTGGGCTCCTTCTTCATGAACTAGAGTCTCAGTCATTAGTAGCATTCCAGTTCCAAGGGCAACCTTCTTGAGGCCATTAATAAATCTAAAGGAGAAGTTTCCTTGGTAGAAGCCCTACCCCCCAGAATTAATGGTGAGTAGACTTTGGAGGCGTAAGTAACTGGTGAATTCATCTTTTAAGGATCTCATTCCTCTTGAAGGATAAATTGGTTCTCCCCAGAGGCCAAGGATCTCATGGAGGAATCAATGATGTTTTGGGGGCCATGGTGGCCTGGAGTGCCTCTTCTAGTTATTTCTAGAACAAGTGTAGGAGGTTTTCATTACAACCTTCAGTGTTCCATGTTCTTATTGTGAGTTTGCTGCCTTGGCAGGGAGGTGATATAGAAATGGATTTGTTTTTATTTTTCCCCTCCTTAACTTCTTGGTTTTCCCAAGGAAGTTTGATTCCATTTGTAATTAGTTACCTGCTTCTGCAGGAATGCCCTTAGCTTTCACTTGCAAGAGTAGAATGGAGGAGAGAAGGATGTGAGTCTGGAGAGTTTGTCTCTCCCCAGGGCAGACACAAATTTTTGATGTCTGGAGACTGAAGAGCCTTATGGGCTCCAACTGGTACTTTTTAAAATATCACACCACCCCAAAGCCTGGCTTTTTCTGAAGACTCTTTTAAAAGCTCAACTGTTCCATCAGGTCCTGTCTCTCCAAATCAAGTTGTGTTGTTTTATAAGCTTGGAAATATGTCTTTGAAGTTCTCAGATCTTAATATTTATAAACATTCCCCAGACTTCCTTCCCTTATTACTTACTGGGTTTGTATCCATTAGGCCACTTACCACTAAGCCTCCTCATAAATGATGCTAGCTTTTTTAAATCCTAGGTATTCTGATCACCATTGCCCCAGTTACCTTTGTCCCAGATGTGGCATGCAGCTGTGAGTGTTCTTGGGCAATCATTTGACTTCTCTGGGCTGATTAATCTTTTCCTGACCTGTTGTACTGAATCCTATGAAAGACTCACAACAGATGTCTAACAAAGGTGTTCTGAGTGAATGAATGAGCCCAGTTTATTCATCGGTGAAGTGAGGAGGTTGCAGGAGCCTACTATAAGCTCTTGTTCAGCCCAAACATTTGAAGATTCTTTAAGTCTTCATTATTGTAGCTGTTCCAGGTTTTGTGCCATATGCTGTATAGATAGATTTGACATGACACACTCTGCAATTAGTGTTCTAGTTTAAGCACAGAACACTCACATGTATGCATATTTAATGTCACAGAATGAAGACACATTCATTATACACAGAATGGGCTTCAGGATAAAAAAGTTTTCTTTTGAAAAGTATACAAATATTTTCAGGAAATTCCTTAAATAAAACAATAAAAAGATAGTGAATATCTTTTTAAGTCTTGAATCACCAAAGCTCAATTAGATTCTTCCCTTATACATTAAAATGTCCAGATCACTTCATCCAACCACTTTCAAAGTGGGTTGATTGCTTCTTGATATTTATAAGCTTTCAATGAGAAAAAATAAACAAATGTGTTAGGCAGCTGGTTCAAATTGGAGAAGCTTATACCTAGTGTGGGACAAGATACAGAAGTTTGGAGACCCATCAATACGGACTTGGATATTGGGCCTGATCTAATTCTTACTAACTCTAAGCTCTCAGTCATTCAGAGACTCGACTTCCCCATTTGAATAGTGTACAATACATATATTGTTTTTCCTCTGTTTCCAGACTTTTGGACGTTCTGTGATATATTTATTGTATTTTTTCCAACTAACAGTTGAATCTTTTGTTTTAAACTTAATGTCTATTATTTGAAAGTGAAACTAGCATGCATATTTTCCACCTTTTCAGATGTTCTCTAGATGCAAGGAGTTTCCATTTGTGGAAGTGAAACACATATTAATGGGAAATAAAACATTGTCCTTACAGAGAGGACACGAACCCCCCAAACTGACCCAGAAACACTCTCAGGAACTATGAGTGTTTAATCTTCTCTATACCTGAAAACAGGCTACTGAAGATAAAGAGAAAAGGGCCAAATGTAAATAGGGTTACTAACAATGGGTGTGGAAGTAAGATGCCCACAGTGACACTAAGAGCTCAAAACCACCACCAACCAGGGCCAGGCTGAGAGGCTCCAGATGGAGCGGGGAAGGAGCTCTCACCCTGCAGAGTCCCCATCAGGCCTGCCAGACCTGTGCTGCCTTTCTCCACATGTCATTGATTAGTCTCCTGCTTGAGAAATTACTTAATCTGGACACAGAACTGTGTCCTCGAAGTCCCTAACATCTTCAAGTCACCAGTCAGCAGGTTGCTTTTCCTTCTACCCAGCTGACTGCTTGTGGGGACCCAGCAGCATGGAAACAGAACCTTCACCCTGTCACATCTCCTATCTATTTACATGGGTCTGTTCTGGGTAACTCAACCTTCCCAGTTAGACTGCAGTAAGGATCCTAATGCAGATGGAGTGGAATGCCCTGCTTTTGCAGTTGGGGCGACTGAGGCTTAGAGTAGTTGAGTGACTTGCACGAGAACACAGCTGGCTAATGGCAGAATTGGGGCTAGAATCCATTTCTCCTGACCCTAAGTCCAGTGCTCTTTCCCCAAGACTGTGCCTAGCCTATGCAGAATATACATCTAAAAGAGGAAGGGTTTACATATTCCTCCACAGTCTTAAAAGGAAATATCAACTTTGTATGTTTAGTGGTAAGAACTTTGGGAGAAGGATGGGCCTTAAAGATGAGTCTAGTGCTAAATGGCTGATTTCCTGACATTCAAGGAGAGGTCCAGGGCCACAAATAACAAAAACAAGAAGCTGCATGATGACAGCTCAGCTGTGAATATGTACTGGCTTTGGCATGAATTTAAGAGCCAGTCTGAGTCAGAGTCGCTCATTAGTGCTGGCAGCCAAGGCCATTGTAGGTGAGATAAGATTTATCTTAATGAAACTTTCTGGGGAGTGCCTCATGCTGTTTCTTGTACTGTTGATGCTTTTGATTTGTGCAATCCCACAAACTATGCTAAACCCTTTGTTGTGATAAAGTCAGGTAGATACCATACATACAGAATTATTCTTTACCCCTCCCCCCAAAAAAGAAAAAAAAAAAAAAAGAAAAGAAAAGAAAGAAAGGAAGGAAGGGAGGAAGAAAGAAAATGAAGCCAGAAGCTTATTACTTTCAGGAAGAAGACTGGATCTCATTTAAACTTCCTTTTAGACTATTCATCCTTTGGCTCTGGCATTCTGAATCATGTAGCTAATAGGCTCACTTCTCAGTTTATCTATAATTCTAATAACTATACCTCAAAACAGCACTTATGTATAGATGAATAAAAGTCTGTTTCTCTGCTGTTCAATATGGTAGCTACTAGCCACAAGTGGCTATTTAAATTTAAATTTAATACAATAAAAATTGAATTAAAAAATTCAGTTCTTTAATCACATGAATTCTATTTCATGTGCTCAGCAGCCACATGTGCCTAGTGGCTTCCATACTGGCCAGCAGAGATATGGAAGATTTCCATCATCACAGAGAGTTCTGTTGGGTAGTGCTGGTCTATTTGGCAAAAATGAAAGAAGTGAGGTTATTTGACTTCCCAGATTATATTAGATATGCTTAATGACACTCCTGATTGAAACAATGAAAATATTGGATGGAATATATATATATATTTTTTTAAATTTAAGTGCCTTACTGGTACGTTACACACGTACTATGTACCAGTCCCCGTTCTAGGCCTCGAATACAGCAGGAAATAGAACAGATGACACCTTGGCTCTCCCAGGGTGTTCATTCAGGTAAGAGAGACAGAAACTGTACAAAGCTATAAAGTGACATCAGGTAGTGTAAGTCATAAACCATGTGAAGGAAGGCAAGTCTGAGAAAGGAGGTAGGTGCAGGTTTATGGCGGCAGTGTGCTCTGTAGGTCTCTCTAGAAGTGACACTTGAGCAGAGGCCTGAGTGGGCCAGCCATGTCTCCAAAGAAGAGTCCCAGGTAGAGAGGGACAGGAAAGTGACAACATCCAGGACTGATATGGTGTGTTTGGTGATGAGCAGAATTTGGGAAAGGAAAGAGGGAGTTGGCGAAGGTGCGGGAGGACTGGCCAAGCCCAGGTCACATGGGGCCTTGTCAGAGCCCCTCCTGAGGTCCCCACTCCTGGCTTTTGATTGTAGTTTGTGGGGAAGCCAGCAGAGGGGTATGTGTATGCAGCCTGGATGGTAAGGGTGATGGGACGCCGAAGGCTAGGGAAATAGGAGGTGACTGCAGACGTGGACCTCAGATAGGACAGCACATGAAAAAGACTTGGGTCAGGGGAGAAGAGTCCAAAGCTGAAGAATTAGTTTCATGAATCAGGGTTTCATGATGGGATCGGGTTTGTTTAAAGGAAGGGGTGAGTCTGAGCTTGGTTTTGGGTGTGGTGGGTTTGAGGGGCCTCCGACTGGCTTCCCAGGCAGTCCTGGCTCTGCTGCTTACTGGTCGTGTGACCTAAGGCTGGTTCTTGCTCTCTGTGCCTGTTTAGTCTTCCGTAAGTATGAGTTAACCCAACTACCCCAGAGGCTCACAGTGAGGATGCAGTGGATTGAGATGTGAGCCTCCCAGCAGGGTGTGTGCCACCTGGTAAGACTGCAGCAAACAACTCTCAGGGTACCATCCAACCACCCTCCTCCCCACTCTCACTTTCGGCCTCTCAGTGGACTGATCTACTTCCAGCCTTGAATCTTTCTCATCCTATAAAAGTGAGTCTTGCTCATAACCTTGCCCTTGCCCTCCAGCTGCAGCCCGTCCCCTCTCTGAACCTGCATAGTGTTTGACCCCTGGCTGCCCGCCCATCTGTACCCTTGGTAGTCTGGCTCATTTCTCTACCAGAATGGTTCCATTTAAGGTCACCCACAGCAACCTCATTGCCAAATCCACTGGCTTCGTTTCCTGGCTGTGCTCCAAGCATCTGACCCTGCTCACCCCCTCCTTTCAGGAATGTTCCTTTCTGCTCCACCTGCTCTGGTTCTTCTACACTCCTTGCTTCTCCTTCCTCAGAGCAGGGCTGCCAGCCACTCTGGGAAGCTTGTTAGCCATCTGCAGCCCGTCCTCACCAGGCGCTGAATGGGTAGGTCAGAGGGAGGCCTGGGAGACTCTATTTCAACAAGTTCCCCAGTGACTTCACAGTGGGCGAGGTTAGAAACTGCTTTGGCTGTTGGTGGTTCTTAAGGTCTCACGAAAGTGAATCGCTAGGCCCAGGTTTGGTCACTGTCCCCAAGACCCTGTCCCCAGTTGTCAGTGTTCATCACTTCTCTCGGGAGAGGGTCTGAGAGCTTTCTCTGGAAAAGTGTGTGACTCCAAAAAGGTGAGACCTGTTCTTCGATGTCCTCCAGGGACTCCCCTGCCCCCTGCATACTGACAATGCACAAAGCTGTCTCTCCACGCCATCTCTCTGGAGCTCCGGGCCTGAATGTTGAAGTGCCCATTCAGAATCTCCATTTCTGAATGTCCTTAAAACACCTCAAACCCAACTTGTCCAAAGAAGAACCTGTCATCCATCTTCCCCAGAGGCTCCCATGCAACACTGGTTCTTCCACAACAGCAGGAAGTGTCTGTGTCATGATTACCCAGCCAGGCCTGAAAGCCTGGCCACCTTCACCCTCCTCTTCCCTCAGACCCAAAAGCCCTGAAATGCTGTGCTGGGGTGGACCTCAAATGCACTCTTTCTCCTATTTCCCTCTTTCCCACATTTCTTGGTATCTTTGGGCTGCAAAGGCTTGTTTGGCTCTGAGGGACTAAGTACACTTGGTGTGGTGGGAAGGGGAGCGGTGGGCACCACAGTGAACTGGGGCCTGTGTGTCCTGCCTGATGGGAGGTCTCTCAGCCACTGCTGCCAGAACCTCTGAAAAGCCAGAAATCCAGAGTTTTACTTGAAGTCTGATTTTGAATTGTTTTTTCTATTTCATTGTTTTTCACTCTTACTGTTACTAATTTACTCCTTCTATTTAATTTGGGTTTAATTTGCTGGGATTTCCCCCCCCAACCTCTGCTTTTAAAGATGATTTTAAGCCTTTCTTTTTTCTCAACATAAGCATTTATTGTTGCAGATTTCAGTCTAACACTGCATTAGCTATCTCCTAAAAATATAGTAATATTTTTTAAAAAGTGCCTTATTGAGCTGGCATTAAAAAAAAAAAAAAACCAGACATCTGTGGCTTCTAAAATGAAGTGTAAGCAGGAACCCTGTGAATTAGATTAAGTGCTGCAGCTAGTACTTCTCCAGGAGCTTCTAAGGAATGTGGAGAACTAGCTTCTGATTTGATGCTGTGGGAAAGAGGGCACAGAAGGCAAATTTTCAGGCCCACCTAAAGTGGAAGTCCATTAGGACATGCGCTCATAACAGGGATTCTGAAGGACTATGCCCTCAGAGGTAAGCTGAACAAGAAAGAACCCTCCTCCAGCAGGAGGGGACATCAAACAAGCTTGTCTCTCTTGAACTTGGAACTGGATATAAAAAATAAATTCCTATAAAAAACATGTAAGCCAGTTCTCATATGGGTTTTAGTCCATATTCACAGTACGTTTGTAGTCTGGAAAATTTCAATCATATAATTTAGGGGACACCATTTTAATAATACTCTTAGGCACCTGGCAGATGAAAATGCACATCTTTTCTGTAGAACCTCAAATTCTAATACACATTAAAAAACCATGACAGACCAAATTTCAGACAAAAATGAGCAGCTCACAGTCAAAAAATCATAATACAGAAAAAACGATGCTCAAATTCATTTTGAATAATTAAAAAATGCAAATTAAAACCAAAATTAGACACCCTTGCACACTACTGCAATTTGATAAGATTTAAAATATTTGATGATCACTAAGATGTAGAGGGATTATACTATTGGTTTGGGTATAATGGTTCAATATTGGAAACCAGCTTGGCATCAAATAAAGTGTTGAACATACGTATTTCTGTAATACAATAATCTACTTAAAGAGACAGCTGTGCACTCATGTAACAGAATATATATGTAAGAATGTTCATAGCAGCATGATTCATAATAGTCAAAAACTGAAGACAACCTAATTTTCATAAAAGTAGACCGAATAGTCATACAATGAATGAAATTTTCATTTCAGCAGTGAAAATGAATAAATGACAGCAACATGCCTGAACGTGGATGAACTCCTAAAACATAATGTTGAATGAAAGAAGTAAGACTTAGAATAATATTTATAGTATAATTCTATTTAAGTTCAAAACCAAGCAAAACAAAGTTAATACTCATATGACTTATTTTATGTACAAAATATATAAATGATATATGTCTAGAATATATATATTAGAGATTCATAGACAGTAAAACTTAAAAAAAAAACTGAAAGTAAGCAAAATTAACACACAATTCAAGATCAGGAGTGAGAGAGGGATGTGACCTGGAAGAGTCACACAGGGAGCTTCTAAAACATTCTGACTATAATCTCACTCCCTTTTCTCTTCGTTGTTTTAGGATACTACAGTTGCACACATACATGCAAACTGACCCTGGAGGGTACAGATTCAGGACATAGATGAGGACTTAGAGAAACATACTCATTCAAGGATATGTTGTATCCATAAGGCAGGAGCAGAATGCTACAAGAAGGAACAAAGTGTATAAAAGAATCCTTTTAATTAAAAAGAAAAGGGAAAAGGGAAAAAAAATCAAAATATGGAGTAACAAGAAAAAGATATGGAATATTTTAGAGAAATAATAAAAGAGGTTGAATAGTGCCAGTGCCAGAAATATAGAAAGAGGGGCCTAAATAGTCCAAGAAGCAATGTGAGGATTTTTTTCTGAGCTGAAGGGGAACCAAATTTTTAAATAGATGACACACATTTAGATACTGATTATGAAATATCAGAACAGTAAGGATAAAAAGAACAAAATGCAGTTGGCTTCCAATTATCATTGGAAACATCAGATACTAGAAAAATAATGGAACAATGCCATCTTATTTCTGACGAAAAATAATTTCCCTTCCTCCCTTTTCCTCCCTTGTTTTCACCATCCATCAGTCCCTGTTCTCATCTTTCCTGAATTTTCCTTTATAGTCCATGTGTTTCCTAAGCCATCTCCTTACAGCAGTTGACATGTGCATTGTAAACAGATTCTGTCAAGTTTTCCCTCTTAAATCTGAATGATATGATTCACTTTTCTAGTCTGACATTTGCTGATATGCTTTCATATCTTACATGGGAATTTTTTCCCTTGTGAATTTTTACGAATATGAATACTTAACAATACACGTTGTGAAATTTGCCTTTTCTCATTTAACATAGAAACAGTACACAATGTCACTATGGATCTAATTAACTCCACCTCTGAGCTGTGTAATATTTCCTTGGAAATATTTACCACAATTTATTCAACCACCTGTCCATTAAGAGTCATTCCATTTATTTCCAGTAACTGCGTGCTAGTCTCTTAGAGCAGTAGAAGCCGAGAGAATTAACCAATATCCCGAGTGGGGAACTGGAGAAACCCAAATTATCATGGTGTAATTCAAGAGGTTGCATTCTGTGTTTCACTTTCTACTGTATCAACTTTCTACATGGTATCTTCACAGAATTCTGGTCTTTCTACACAGAACCATCATCTACTTATTACTGGAAAACACACCTCCAGGTAACAGCTTAGCTTTCCTTCTAAAAAGAGGTATATGAGTTAGAGACACAGTGCAAGGCTATATTGCCCTTCTCAGACAGACTTTCTGTTGCCCTTCATTGACTTTTACTCCTCAAGCAAGTCACAAGAATAACAGATTCTACAGATGCCTATCTTGCTTTTGAACAGGAAACACAATTTTTGGCTTCCCAAACAGGTAACCTTAAGTGTACACTTCTTAGAGCTTGTCTGGGTGAAAGATGATGAACAGTAATTTAATTTTGCTTCCAAAGCTAATTAAATAAAGTGATATGCTGTCTGTTTTACATGAGTTCTATCTACCTAACAAACAGAAGGACATACTTCAGTAAGACTATATTACTTCTCAGTGTAAGAAATAAATGCAGCCAGATCAGTTTTATTCCTAAAGCAAATTGTGTGAACCATGAACTTAATTGAGAAGTATTCCTTAAAGAGAGTTTATAATGAATACTTCTGAATAAATAAATGTGACATTTGCACATAATACTAACTTTTTCTGCACCAGGACTTTAGTCCTTTTAATTAGAGATTTCTTTAAATATACCATTGCTTTATCTTTTCCCACTGACCTGTCAGAACTTTTGGCCAAAATGTAGCATTTGAGATATAGGCTATTATTAAAATATTAAAGTATGAATTTTATAGCATTTGTTATCTCTTACATGTCATTAAATTGATTTTAAAAATCAAGGCATATTATTTTATTTTTACTATAGGTTTTTATTAGTTTTATTGCTCACCCTAAGTCTTTTCCAACCATTATTTCTTCCATTTTATTTTGATTGATTCCTCAGATAATGCATTTGAGTGTTTTGACTTGTTAGGTGTTTTTTTCAGGGAGGTTGAGTGGGTGCTACATTTTCAACAGCCTAATTTTTTTTTTAAACTGAGATATAATTAACATAAAATGCAGAGTTGTCACATATTCAGATGATAAGTTTTGGACAATTGTATAATATGTGTAATCACCACCAAAAATAAGATGCAGAACATTTGCACCATCCAGGAAGTTTCCTCATGCACCTTTCCAGTCCATTCTCCATCCCTCCCTTTCTTCCCCTCCCTCAACACCACTTATTTCTATTGCCATAGATTAATTTCCCTTGAATTTGTATTTCAAGTAAATGGAATCACATGGTGCATACTCTTATCTGGCTTCCTAAATATTATATTTTTGAGGTTCAACAATGCTATTGTGTATATCAAGAATTCATTCTTTTTTCTTGTTAAATAGCATTCCATTATACAAATATACTGCAATTTGTTCATCTAATTTTTTTTTGATGGACATTGGGTTATTTCCAGTTTTTCAGCATTTTGAGTAAGGTTGCTGGAAATATTCTTACACAAGCCTTTTTGTGGATGTATGCTTTTATTTTTCTTGTGTAAGTACCTAGCAATGAAATTGCTGGGCCATAAGTTAAGGTTAAACTTTATAAGAAATTTGCCAAATAACTCTAAAAATGATTGTTCCACTTTATACTCCAAGCCAGCTCTGATTCAAATTGCTACACGTCTTTGCCAATATTTACTCTTACAATGCATCCCATGATAATTGTAATAGTTGCCTGATTGTTCTATCTTTTATTTTTACTTTTTCAGTTTCTCCCACTCTAATTGATCCTACACATTTCTCCAAGGCTTGCTGTCCTCAGGCTCAATTCTAGTGAAATAATACTCAGCTCAAATTCTTTCAGTGGTATCCCAGTCACCACCTTAGCCTGACAGTGAAGGTTCTCTGTGATCTGTCCCTTACTTAAATTCTAGTTTTATCTCCCAATCTCTAATACATAAATTCTACATAGCTTACATTTCAGCCAGACTAGATTTCTCCAAGCCTGCTGAAATATTTCCTGCCTCTCTGATGTTTTTCATGCTATTCTTCACCCTCAACTTGTCCCTGAGATATCTCATCTCCATAGACTGCCTGTTTCCCAGGATTCAGCTCAGGTTGTACTTCTAAGACATCCACTCCTGTAAACATGACACTGAACTTCAGAATCCCCTTAGAATTTGATTCTTGCCTTTGTTCTAGGATCTTCCACTTTCACTTTTTATTATAGTTCATTTTCTCTATGCCTTTAGGGCCTTTCTCAGCTGCAAGCTCATTTGAAGGCAAGAACATGCTATATTCCATTCCTTCTCTGCTCACAGTGGGCCCTCAATAACTCTTAACTGAAGGAAGGAATAAGCCGAGTGAGTTGGAATGAAAATGGTGAATGCTGTTTATGACTAGTGGTGGGCATTCCCTTTTAATTGAATTTTACTTTGGTGTCTGCTTATTAAAAACAAGTTATTCAGAGAGGTTATCAGACCCACTCACCAGATACTATTTGTATAAAAAAAACAGCAGAAATGGTCAAAGTATGAGCTTTGGGATCAGATAGACCTGTGTTTCTGTCCCATTTACCAGCTGTAAGACTGTAAGAAAGTCACTGAATACTTTGAGTTTAAAGTTTCCTCCTTTATCAAGTGACAATACTATTACTTCATTGTCTTGTTGTGACAATTAGATGACATGAAGTAAGTACTCAATGTTAGTATTATCATTCTCTCTTTAATACAGCATAATACACTAAGGACAAAGTGAGTTACATAAAAACTGCTGGGCCAGGCCCTCCTCCAGGCTTACCACGAGGAGGGAGACACATCATCCCTACTATCCATGAAAGTGCCCCTTCCCAGCCTACTAACCAAGCACTGAGAGAAGTGGGGGGCTCATAAGAAGTGTGGGTGTCAGCCTGGGGAAGCAAGTGTTCATGACAGTGATGCTTTCCCATCTCTGGAGCCAAGTGATGGGGTTTCTGAGAAAACTGATTGTAAGGACTAGGGGTGCCTGCAAAAGTGAAGGCTGGATCTCTTCCCCAGATGGACATCTCCCCAGGCCAGAGGGCTGGCCTATCTGCCTGAGCCTAACTGAAGAGGGAGAGAAAAGACAAGGCAGCAGAATAGAAAGCAAAGACCACTGGTGGAGAGACTGGCACACCCACAACTGGAATGCAGAGTTGCCCATGGCAGCATGACAGCAAAGAGCCAGTTTTGTGTCATCTTATCAAATCTCCACTGAAGATAATTGCTTTAGAAAAAAGGCTGCCTATCAGTCACAGCGTGTGGAATTTTTCACCAGGAAAGGAAGATAAGAGGAAAGGGGTTGAAGAGAGCTACCATATCAGCAAAGTATGTAGTTGGGAGTCCTCAAGCAGGCCTTCAAAAGATTTCATGCACACAATCTGTGAGAGAGCAAGTGTTTGAAAGTCTTGGTGTTGGTGGCAGTCCATGCTAGGTCAGAAGCAGTGGTCACCACAGAGAAACCATGACAAAGTCACCAGGTAAAAAGACTCTTACCATTTTTCCTAATCCTTTCTTCCTCACCCAAAGTCAGAGTAGCTCTCAGATAGAAAAGGACCAAGAGCAATCCCAGACATCAACTGTGTCTTCCCATCTACCAGCTCCAAGGTGCCGGAGTAGAAGAAAGGAAAAGACCACAATCTTGTCCACTCTGAAGTCGGGGCCTTAGCTTGGAGAAAGGGGGAGAGGAGATTTAAATAGATATTTAGGTTAAATTTTTTAAATGAATAGAATCTTGGTAACTGAAAGTGACTAGAAAGTAATGAAATCCACCCAGGACTTACCTAAAGGAATAGATAAGGAAAGCTAGCAGAGCTCCAAGGAAAATAATAGTATGGGAAGTAGGAAAAAAAAAAAAACTTTTCACTTTACCCCACTATGTTGAGATGTAACAAACTGGACAAAAAATGCATTCCAAATAATTAAGTGTTTGCAAATTGCCCTTGCAAGTAGTCAATATAGCTATACACAGAATTGTTTTTAAAGGTTTCACTATACGTTACCTATACAGTGTATATACTTTTAAATGATGTACTGAGAAGAAAGTGTATTCTTGTATGAATTTTTGGCAGGTCTTTTTGTCTGTTTGTGTTGGATAAGTTTTTCATCAGTGAAGCAGATTCTACTAGTACCTCCCCAGCAGCCTTGATAAAAGAGCCCTGTTTTGTTTGAGTCTGGGGCAACATGAAGCAAACAAATATGCACATTATAGGGGTCTCAGAAAGAGAAGAGAGAAAGAACCCGAGAAAATTTTTGGAAAGATAATAACCAAAAACTTCCTCAACTTGGGAAAGGGAATAGTCATCCAAGTCCAGGAAGTGCAGAGAGTTCCACACAGGATCAACCCAAAGAGGAACACACCAAGGCACATAGTAATCAAATTGGCAAAAATCAAGGATAAGGAGAAAATATTAAAATTAGCAGGAGAAAAATAACAAATAACATACAAGAGAACTCCAATAAGGTTATCAGCTGATTTTTCAGCAGAAACTCTACAGGCCAGAAGGGAGTGGCACAATATATTTAAAGTGATGAAAGAGAAGAACTTAGAGCCAAGAATAATCTATCCAGCAAGGCTCTTGTTCAGATTTGATGGAGAAATCAAAAGCTCACGATAAATGAAAGCTAAAAGAATTCAGCACCACTAAAACAGCTTTACAACAAATGTTAAAGTAACTTCTCTAGTCATCAAACCATAAGAAAAGAGAACAAAAAGAAGAAAGAGAAACAAACAAACAAAAAGACCTACAAAAGATTATTTTGGCAGTTCGGGGTCTTTTATAATCCCACATAAATTTTGGAACTGTTTGTTCTAGTTCTGTGAGAAATGTAGTGAGTATTTTGACAGGGGTTGCATTGGATCTGTAGATTGCTTTGTGTAGTACGGCCATTTTGATAATGTTCATTCTTCCAATCCAAGAGCACAAGATATCTTTTCATTTTTTATATCTTCTTCAATTTCCTTCATTAATGTTTTACAGTTTTCAGAGTATAGGTAACCTCCTTGGTTAAGTTTATTTCTAGGTATTTTGTTATTTTTGATGCAATGGAAATGTTTACACCAGTTATAAAATTCTGGGTTTTGAAGTGAAAAAAAAGTGAATGAAGGGCTGCAAATGGCAAAACATCCTTCTTTCTTATGGGTGAGTTGTATTCCTTTACATATATATGCTGCCTCTTCTTTATCCATTCACCTACTGATGTGCACTTAGGATGGTTCCATATCATGGCAATTATAAATAATGTTGCTGTTAATAGTGGGTTGTATGTATCTTTTAAAATTAATTCTTATTTTGTGGTTGGCTTTATTCCTTTGATAACTATGTAAGTTTAAAAAGCTAAAGCTCTAAAAGTTCTTAGAAACAATGAACAGTACGTATATGTAAATTTTAAAAATATGTGTGGTTAAAAAAAAAAAAACCTGAATAGTATGTGTAGGGTGGATTGTAGAGAATGGGAATTATATCTCCATTAAGCTGTTTTTTAAAACATATTGAATGTCTACTCCAATCTCATCTTTGAGTACTCTCACCCATTCCCATTCTTCTCAAGCCACAGGGTCCTTTCTTTTGCCTCGGGGCCTCTGCACTGACTGCAAGCCAGAAATATTCCTTCTCCAGAGCACCACAAAGCTCTTTCCCTTCAAGTTCCCTTTTCAGTGAGGCCTACCTTGCCCACTCCTGGCACTATGGATCCCCTAGACTCCATTCTCTCTCTTTTTAAAAAACTTTCTAAGATATATATTATACTTGTCTTATATATTGTCTTTATTATCTGGTTCCTCTCTCCTACCCACTCTACTCCCCAAGTATATGTTCAATGGACTAGGATTTGTTTTGTTCACTGGTTGATCCTTAAGTAGTTAGAATAGTGCCTTGCACGGAGTAGACCCTCAGTAAGTATTTACTGAACCAGATATTGTTGAATTAGTAAGTTATACAGATTTAAAGATGTAAGTAATGAACTAGAACATAAAGCTATACATTTTCCTATATATTAGAAACCATTTTTATTGCATCCTAGTTTTGTTGGTTGTACTTTTTTAATCACAGAGTGTTGTACATCCTTATCTACATTTTATGTTCTTCTGCATACACCCTTCACCCCACTCCAATGACTTTTTAATTCTTTTTTTTTTTTTTTAATGGAGGTACTGGGAATTGAACCCAGGACCTTGTGCATGCTAAGCATGTGCTCTACCACTGAGCTATTACCCTCTCCAGTGATGATTTTTTAAAGATTTTTTTCAGGAGCTATAAAGTGGCCCATTTTGTAACTAAAGATCTGTGACCTCTATCAGTCTGTATTGTAAACACATATAAAACCCAATAGATTAAAAGGTGATTAACTGCCAAGCTTCAAGGCTTGTTCTTTCATTGTAGCATAAAGAGATTATAATGATGAGGAAAACAACCTTGAAAGGTTTTATGAGGATGAGTTTTGAAGTGGGAGATTTAAAAGAGCAGAGATAGGGTGTCATATTAAGCAACATACAAGAAACACAAATAGAGATAAAATTAAAGACACTGAGTAAAAGGAGACCAAAAGCAAAAGAAATAAGGCGTAAAGGAAAATAAGAGCCTTCTTTACTAGTATTTGAACTTTTACCTCTTCCTCTGGCTTTAGTGCTTGTAAGCATTTAACCTCTATTCACTGAAAATTTCTGCCAGTAGAGCAGAAATTGCTTGTAAGATCTATTCTGTGAATAACATGCATTCTTATATTTCGCTTTGGTCCTCCTTTCCTTTGGCAGTGGAATGTCAGTCTCAAGCTCTAGAATATATTAAATATTTAAAAAGATAATTTATGATAAAAAAAAAAAAAAAAAAGGAGGAGGAAAGCCATTTTCACCTGCGAAGGCGTCGCGGAGATGCCGAGCCCGCCCGGGAGTCGCCTGGGCGCACAGGCGGCGAGGCAGGTACGTGGCGTCCTCTCCGCGGGCAGAACAGCGGGTGCCTTCCCTGCGCTGGAAGCGCGGCGGATGCACTCGCCCAGTCTCCGGGCTCCGGAAGGCGGTGGGAAGGAAGGGCGGCTCCTCCAAAGGCTGCAAACTGCGGTGAGTGGGCGGAAGCCCTTTTAAGTGCCCAGAGTTCGAGGCAGAGAGTATTCATCTGCTCGGAGTCATGAAGGCGTGGGTCTCACCCATGAAGAGCTTCCAGTGGCCGCTGTGGTCACTGTGCTTGTCCTGTAGGGTTTTAGGGCTCGCTAACTTCCTCCTGAACAGACAGAAAAAAACAATTCCGTAGGCAGGAAAATGCCGAAGTGACTAGCCTTGGGCTGACATCCTGTGGTTGAGAGTGAAATAGGCACATCACTGGGAAGTGACATCCGCAGGTGGGGAAAGGGTGGGAAGAGAGGTGTCCTGAGACTAGAAAATAATAAAAACCGTTTTTTTTTCCGAATTGTATGGTGATATTCTTTAACTGACTTTAAAGACTATCTTTGAGAAAGGTAATATTTAACCAAATTTTATTTTTGACTAATCCGAATGACCCAGGTAAAAGTAACCTCCAAATATGACTTATTCTGTGGTTAATTTCCAGTGTATGGGAGGTCTCCTTTCCTGTTCAGTGATCCCTAATCGGAGCCTCCTGTGGGTGCCAGCAGGTGTTTCTGAGGACCCAGAGGAGTACTGGAAAGTTCCTCCAGCCCACCTGTGCCCTCGCACCTCATGCTCCAGGCTCAGGCTCAGTTCCCTCCATCTCCTCCTACTGGTCTCTGACCCCTTTGCCACACTGTCCTTACTCTCTCAGGTCTGTTCTGCCAAAGAATGTGGACAAAGGTGATTCCTCCAGTCATAATTTACAAAGGGGCTGTAAATGAGACTTTCCTGATGCTTGAGGATAATTTATGGGAACTGCCGTGAACAAAGGGAAAATTTTAAATTCTGCTTTTCCTAGAGTTTATCAGCTGCTGCCCCTTCTCTTTGATTTCTCTGCTGGTCATAGCTCCTGGTGTGATGCTGGGTACTGGGGCCTGTGCTCTGCCCCCCAAAAAGAGCAAGTTGTTGATGTCCTCCAGAATGGAAGATCCCGAACACCGCCTCTGGGCCCTCTCTGAGGAGGCAAAGCATGAATTCACATCACATTAAGCTTTGCAGTAGTGGACCTGCCCACAGCCATGATGGTCACGTGTTTAAACATGAAGAATTTATCATCTTATTTTGGAGCACTTGGATTCGGATTACATTGCCGATGTTCAGTTTCCCAAAGAATAATAGGGCCCTGTTTGTTATATGTTCCATGACACAAGTGGTTCAGAAGGATGACTCTTCTCAAAACCAAGTGAATCTATATTGACCCTTAATTTTAACTTTTATCTTTAGAGCTACATAGGTGTGTTTTTAAATAGAAAGTTTTATTATTATTATTATTTCACTATGTCACCATATGCTGATGGCAGTGTTCTACTTCCCTAGGTCTCCAAATGAGGACAGTAATGCATACTTCATTGAGTGGAGATCAAAAGAGATAATTTATGTGAAAGCATCTTGTAAATGATAAAGGATTACATAAACCTAATGTCCATTAAGTTTTCTTTTCAAGTCTTTTTAACTTAATACTTCAGAAGCTGGTAAATTAGAGTTCTTTAGTTATAGTGTTCGATTCTGTGTTAGTGCAGGGATACTGTGGGAAGATGCTAAAATTACTCTTCATGTATTTTGCATTAATTCATTTCAGTATGTCGGGATTAACATTTTGAAAGATATGAATATGCATTTCTGTTTTATGTTTTTGCTGCTCTTGTCACCTGAAGTAACCTGTTGCCATGGGCAGATGGGTGAAGTGAGGCTTTCAGAGGATGGGAAGAGATAAGAATTGTTATAGCAGGAATGGAAAGAGAACAGAAGATAATCTGATATGTAAAATCATTGTTGCTGTTGTTTTAAAACAAGTGTCTGGACAGTCAGACTTTATTCTGAGAGAAAGAAACTTCTAGAACTCCTGTTAAGTCCCACTGACCAGATCCAGAGTTGGACCTGGAGGCTCTGATCACGGAGTTTCTTCTGCATCCCTTCCATCGATAAGCACTAGGAGAGAGGTGAATGGATAGACAGTGGAGGAAAGAAAAGCCCAGTGGAAGGGTTACCACCCTGGGAGGGTGTAATAGCAAAGAAAGGAAAGCCTGACGATTACTACTTTAAATACTCAAAGTTTGCATTAAAGAAAAAGAAAAGGAAATATGGGGAAGAAACATCAGTTGCTGAAGTTGTTATTCCTAGTAATGTGGCTGGCTTTTTTTAAGTTCATATAGACAGGTCTGGGGTAGTCCAGAGATGCTGGGGCTGTGCCCTGCTTCCTTGGTCATACTGGACAGAATCTGCCAGCCTCTAAGAAAAGCACTGCATGTGGCCACTTCCAGCCTACAGTGGGCAGTGGTCCTTCTGCAGGGGCCAAGGACTGACACAGCGAGGTGACAGGTGATCAGACATATGTCTGATATGCCTTTTAAGACCATGTTCCCATTTATGACCCTGCAGAAGATAACTTCACAATGTTGAAGGCAAGGAAATGTTCATAGGCACAGGAAAGGGCTGGAAGTTCGGTGATCCCAAGATGTCCTTAGTTCCTTCCTGGTATGGATGGGACCTCAAAGATCCCACATGTCCATTCAGAGGAGAAACAGAGAAAATTGGGAGCGTGGTCAAGGATCTTGCCTGAAAGTCATTGTGGTGGAGAAAGAAGCATCGTCTTGAAAATGTTTGGGCCAGGATCATGACCATGTATGGGAAGGGATTCAAATCACTGTCCAGAGCTGATGTGCAGATGGGGGCAGTAACCAGGGCACTGCTCAGCTATGCATTCCCTGAGTCACACAGATACTAGCAACTGATGACAGCGGGGTGAGCATTGACTGTTGTCCCAGAACCAGGGTCGAATCTGAATGCAGGACTGAGACCCTGCTGCCTTCAAATCATGAGGAAATTTCTGCCCCACAGACTCCATAATTAGTGCTCTCTTGAAGAGCACAGAGAAGGGAGGAAGGGGTGCGGTGTGACAGACTGAGAACTTTATATACTGAACAATTTTATGCATGGTTTAAAATATTGAATCAGACTGAGATTCCCAGATTGGATTATATCAATTACCAGGTTTAGTAATAGGGAGGTGGCATGAGGGGGATAGTTCTGAGGTGCTGGTAATGTTCTATTTCTTTATCTGGGTGCTCACTCCATGGGTATGTTTACTTTGTGAAAATCCATGCAGCTGTACACATAAAATATTTGCACATTTTGTTACGTACATTATTCTTCAACAGAAAAGTTAGCCTGAAAATTCTAGTGCTGCTGAACTTCTGTGGACATTCATAAGGAGAGGCACGACCCAGCAGGGGGCACTAGTGAGAAGCAAAAAATCAATTTTAAAGAAATTAAGATGCCCCCTTTCTCCATATTTGAGTACAGTGTGAGTAAATGTGTGATTTCACCTCATGTGCTGTTGATAAAGAAAGTGGGTCAAAAAATCCATGGGCCTAGAAGACTCCCCCAATAGTGGCAGGGATACCATAAGAAAAAGACTCAGGCTGGGTCTATAGAGAGGTAAGTTCAATAGGATCAATTTCAGGTGACAGAAAATGAAGAAGAGATTTAGTCATCATTATATCTGCGTACAAGCATACGTTGGAGATAATGCAGGTTTGGTTCTAGACCATGGCAGTAAAGCAAATCACATGGATTTTTTGGTTTCTTAGTACATATAAAAGTTATGCTTACACTAGACTATAGTTATATTAACTGTGAAATAGTGTTACACCTAAAAACAGCACCTTAATTAAAAATGCTTCATTGCTAAAAAATGCTAACCATAATCTGAGCCTGGAGCAAGTCTTTATCTTTCTGTAGTAGTAATATCAAGGATTGCTCATCACAGATCACACACACACAAATATAATAATAATGAAAAAAGATTGAAATTTTGAGAGAATTACCAAAATGTGACCCAAAGACATGAAGTGAGCAAATGCTGTTGGAAAAATGGCACTGATAGACTTGCTCAATGCAGGGTTGCTGTAAACCTTAAATTTGCAAAAAATGCGGCATCTGTGAAGACCAATAAAATGAGATACACCTGTACTATCATACTATATGTGTTAGCAGTTGAAACCTATTTCTTATATTTTATTGTGATTTTGACATATTTTTGGAACTATCATATATTTTCCAACGTCTTTGGAGGTCTTAAATGAACTTTGACTAAAATCTTCCCCAAGATACGGCAAGGTCTAGTGGAAAGGAGAAAAGAGAAGGAAGAAAGAGGATCAAGTCTGTACCTCTTTGCAGTTGTAAGGTGAACAACATCATGTCTCAGGCTACTTCCTCACCAGTGAGATAATCCTCACATCTGACCACCCCTCAGCCTTGTGAGAATAAAGGACATTCAAACTGCACTCACGGGACACCTACTGGTGATTGCAGATCACCGAGGAAGACAGAACATGAGACAAGAAAGACAGCATATTTCCATACTCTGTGACTCCAAGGTAACTTCCTATTTCTGGGGCTTTGGTAACTTGCCTGAAGGTCTAAAGGAAGCAGCATTGGCAATGTTAATACTCAATTGGCCCCTGATTAATGATGCTTAATAATCTGCCACACAGAGCCGTGTGGCTATAAAATAGCTTGTGCTACATGGAAGTCAACTGCTCTGGGGTATGATACAAGGAAGGGTGCAATAATCCCTTCTTTAGATTCAGCCTTGTACAACTGCAGCTGTCACTGATTCATTCCCATATGATTCCCTCCCTCCCTCCCACCACTTCAGTGCACACCCATAAATTCCAACTCTCAGCTCCTGTGTCACTGTTCTGGGGGGCTTTCTCTAGTGACTGAGGCTGGCTTTGCCTGCTCATGAAAGGGGCTGGAAGGAACACTCATTCAGTGGCTCATTTCCTTGCCTCTGGAGAGAGAGAACAGTGAGGTGTGGGTTCTCCATTGCCTCCAAGAGCTCTCCAGTGGGACTGAACACTAGTTACTCCAGCGGTAACTGGTTGATATTGTTATGGAGTTACTTCCCTTCTCTGTCCCACTTTCTCACTGTCCTGCACATGTTTCCTTCACCTCACAGATACGCTAATTGCTTCAAATCCCTGTCTTAGTGTCCACCTCTGGGGGATCCCAAGCCAAGACAATGATGAACAATATTGGCTCCAATTTTTGAATCTTGAAATTGGATTACTGCCACATTGTATTGTTTTCCTCTATTGTCCATGCTCCAAATTAAGGATCAAAGGTTGTAAGGCTGAGGTGGAAATGGGGTGTTGGTTTATTTTGATAGACACATGCATATATCCACTTGCATACTTTCTAAAATGAATTGTTATAGTTTAGTATCATTGAGGTTGCTTCTCTTCTCAAAAATACTGATTCTTTGGAATTCACTATAACCCCAAAGAAAGAACTTTAGAATGTGTTAAAGGTAACAAAGATGTTTGTTTCCTGAAGGAAAATAGATTTCTGAATGTGCTGATTTATCAGGAAGAAATGAGATTATTTAATAGATGAGATTCATTCTGCAATTCTGTCTCTTCCATCCATCCTTCCCCACTTTCTTTCCTTCCCTTTTATTTCTCTACATTCTTTCCCTAATCTTTTGTCTTTCCATGGACTTCAACTTCCCACCCCATTTTAAAATAAATATCAGATGACTCCTTCAGAAACCTATCACTGGACGAATGTACTTTCAGACAACCATAAGCCTTGCAAGGTCTTTTTTTTTTTTTAAAGTACTAAATTAATTAAAAAGACATTGGTTTCTAAGTGCTTCATGAACCAAAGTCTTGCAAATTAGAATATTCATTAGTGGAATGAGCTCTCTGGGAGTCATATGTTATAACTGAGAGCTCAGATACCTTAAACAGCTCATAAACAGATCGCCCAATGGAGACTATGCCTTAATCAAGGTGAAGAGCAGTATTTTTAAAAAACTGAATCATGTTTTTTCCAATTTGAATATCATGACAGACTCCATTTACCTTCATGTAGTTTTATGGGAGAATAAGGACTGGCTTATAGTCACTAAATCACTTGGAAACCAAGCCCTCCATAACCAAGAGTCCACCATGAATTTTTTTTTTTTTTCTGTTTTAGGCAAGGGGAAGATAAAACATTCCACCCCTGAGGCCAGGGGATTTGGTCATTGGCACGGACACTAATCCTGGGCCGTTCTCTATAACTGGAATACCAGGAAGAGATACTAATTTCTCTCATTTTTACTACTAGATAATCCAGGTTAATGTTTGAAGAAGTCAGAGACCTTTTCAAAATGAGTGGGACCAAGACACAAAGGAGGAAGCTTCTGTTGCTACTGTTAATGTTTTCTCTGGATTTTGCAGAATCAGGAGGGGTGGTCTATGGCCCCATAAATCTTCTTCTATAAAATTCAGTAAGGAATCAGAATTCTCAGAGTTCTGAAATGTTCTGAAGATTGAGAGCTAGCATTTTATGGAGGTCATAGTACCTAGAAGTTTTCCATGGGGAAAGGAGTTTACCGTAAAAGCATAAGATGTGTGATAGAACACAGTTTGTTTCGTTGGCTGTGAGAATATCCTGACTTTTTATGGCCTGCATTTTTATTTCTTTGCAAAACAAATCTTAACACTTTTACTCATTCGAGTGTGTTTGCCCAGCTCCTTTGCAAAAGTGCTAGGGTTTCTGAACTCTACTGAGAACAGAAGGGCTCTGTGGTGAATAAGAAATCTGCAGTCCCTGTGGTGAGAAGCCCATTTCTCACATTGGGAATTTTCCATTTGGTGGGATTTTAAGGTCCCTGTGTCCTTGAAGTGTTAATATAAGTGTGTTCATGGAAAATGACATTTCCTGCAACCTCCATGAACTGGAAAGTTTTATTTTCATCTACTGTGACCACAGTTTTAAAGGTCCTTAATCTCCTTGTGTTCGTAATTTGAGTAGAATGCTTCATCAATCAAACATACATAATAAACCTTCTTTTCTTTTGTAGAAGAGACAAGAAAAGTGAATCAGTTCTAGGGAAAAGTAAACATTTTTGGTTTTAAAAAAAGTACTAATTTTGTCTGTGTTACTCGAATCATTCACAACTAAAGAGAATGTGGAGGTGTTTAGGACTCATTACTCACTATACAGTTACAATGTTCAAGCTGAGAAAGAATTGAAAGTTAGATATAAGACTTTCTAGACTCTGATTTTTAGTTCAGAATTTCCCTTTAGTGTTCAACAGTCCTATGAGCATTGGGAAAACAAAGATTTTGCAGGTATATAGTTCCATCCTTTGGACGGGTTTGTGCTGGATGATCAATATGCTTGACTCTCTTAGGGGCATTTTACTTTGTTCTCAGCTACCAACCTCTGTGACCTCTGTACTCTTCCACACTCCTAAGACAAAACATTATTTGATCTCTCTTTCTCACCTGAGTTACTGGCACAAACCACAAATGAATATGTGTAATTTGTCTCTATAAAGGTTTTTGAACCCAATTTTGAAAGTCTGACATTATTAAGTGCTTCAAGAATGTAGACCACTGGGGACTTATATTTACCTCTATGGGAATAGACATTGTTATAACACTTTGAAGGATAATTTGCTATATCTGCTGAAACTGAAAATTTGCAAATCACATGCCCAGTTATGCTTTCTGATAAGTAAAATGAGGCTAATAATTATTTCTCTTATAGGACTGATGTGAGGATAAAATGATTTCATGTATGTAAAATACTTAGAAGTTATATTTTTAGCTCTTTATAAATTGCAGATTTTGTTTTTAGCAGTATCAGTGTTATTCTTATTAGATATCACCCTAAAGAAACTCACACACACGTCCACAAGGAGGCATGTACATGCATGTTCACAAAAATATTGTTTGTAACAGCAAAAAAAAATTGGAAAGAACCTAAATAATCAGAAATGGAATGGATAAAAATACTATACAATGGAATATTATACCACAGCTACATGTATCAATATGGATAAATCTCAAAAATATAATACTGATTGTGATTTACAAATAAAGTGATTTACAAAACAATACCTGAATGATGCCAGTTACCTGTAGGTTATAAGTGTGTATCCAATACTACATAGTTTTAGGGATGAATATACATGTAGAAAATAATAAAGAGATTCATAGGAGTAATAATCCCTCAAGTTTAGAGAGCTGTTACATCTAGTGGGGAGAAAGAGTTCTGTGATCGGGATGAAATCACGAGAGGCTTCAAGTGGACTGAAAGCGTTTCATTTGTTAATGTGGGTAGTGTGTAAATGTGTGTTCTATCACTCTTTATGTCTTTTGGCAAATGTGAAATACTGTACAACAAAGAGCAAGAGTGAAGGATACATACCATATTCATAAATCAGGTTTTCATATATGTATTGGAAAAATAGTTATCTGTTAACTTAGTAAGGTGGCCCTTGGACTCAAGCATATAAGTTTTATGTAATGATGCCTTGATTCCATTTGAATCCTTGCAAAGGAATTGAAAACAAGTGAAATCCAAATGCACTGTGAAAATTCACGGAGCAAGTATGTACTAACAGACACTCGTAGGGTTAAAGATAGCAAGACAGTTTACCTGAAGCTAATTACACCACCTGAATGTGAGTAAGACTGCAGTGAAGCTAGTACTTTTCATTTTTCGTTGTGTCCCCAACACTGCCCCCCATGGCCAACATGCAGGTCTTTATTAGAATGCATTGTGCATTTATGTCTAGACCCTTTTTATGCTGTAGTCTGGTTGCCCATCACTGAATGCCCATAGCAGTATTTTCTTTGCCATTTAAAGTTTCTAGAGGGCTGGAATTCGGTCAAATGCACTCATCACAGCCCATTTATTCATCCAGCTGACATTTAATAAGTGCCCACTGTGTTCCCAGCACTGTACTACAACCCATGTCAATTGAGTCTTTATTAAACTACCCCAATAAGAGATGCTGTCTAGACTAGGAGAGAAAGATGAGAGTCCTTGGGCACTGCGAGGAGTAATGATGCTTTGAAAGACCTTTTTCTGATGCTAAGAGCTTTCGGTTCTCACCAGACCTACTTTATTACCCTAGTGTTTATGCCTTCTGTATTTTTAAATGTTTTTTCCTGATAGCCTAGAGCCTTTTACAGTAATCTATCATATGGATGTAAATGCCATCTATCATTAGTATAAGACCACGCATAGTAGAGTGAGAAAGAGTTCTCACTGAGAGCAGCTTCTCTTTCCATTCAGCATTAGTTAAGGAATTGATTTGAAAAGCAGCCTTAGACACCACATTCTAGCCCATAAAATCCAAAAGCTCCAAGCATGGAGCTTGTTGAAGGAGCATTTCAAATGTGTGATGGGTTCTGCCAGCGCTGAGACTTCGCCACATAATCACAAGTGGGATTTCTGAAGTGGAAAACCGCCTTCAGAAAATCTCTGCAGACATGGTAAAGATTTAATTATTTGCCCTCCTTCCATTGGCTCAAATCCTCCTCAGTAAGAATGTCAATAAAAAGGAAGACTTTGGAAAAGGAGAATGTGGGGTTTGTAATGGATCACCCAGCTCTGGGCTCTGTAAACGTTCTGTAAAGGGTCAGGGAGTAAATATAATAAGTTTTATAGGTCATATGATTTCTATGGCAACTGCTAGACTTCACTGTTGTAGCATGAAAACATCTACAGACAGTACATAAAACAAATGAGTGGCTATGTCCCAACAGAAGTTATTTTCATAAAAACATACTGGGTCAGATCTGGCCTGCCAGCACTGGTTGCCTGACCACTAATTTAGTTGGATCCTTTTGGGTTTTTGTTTGTTTTGTTTGGTTTGGTTTTTTATTAAAAGGAACACTAATATGCCAGCCAGGCCCATGTTCTTGGCATCATCTAGAGGATGTTAAGACTAAAAGAGCAAGAAATAAAATGAGATTGAACACAGTAGCATTTACTAAAATTAAAACATAAGCATATGTTACAACACTACACATTTTAAATGAATTTAAATTAAAAAAAATATATATTAAACATATAATGATTCTCTTTGGGGGAGGTTAGGGAAAAAGGGATGGCAAATTGGAACAAATGAATAAAATAAGAAAATAGACTTTGAGGGACCAGTAATTATACTGTGCTTTGAGTGGAGCTTCGGATAAATTCAACCTCCTGCTGCCGGAGTCCCCATCAAGAAAAGACACTCTCAAAGTGATACAAAAACAACACAAATTTTCATCTGGATTTGAATCCAAAGAAAGGCAGCCATGGAAAAAGACTTTTTGGATGTAGAAGTTCGTGACCTATCATGAGTATAGTATGACATAGCCTTACTGTATAACTCTATGTGATAAATATTGAAAACAATCCAAAAGCAGTGCAGGATGCCATAGTGTGATTTGTACAAGCCATGAAAATGACCTAAATATCACTTCTAGAGGTTCTCCATCTTTGGGGAGAAAATAATGCCGACATAAGTTTCAAGGTGTGGTCTGCTGACCAGTGGTTTTTCATTACGTGTGTGGAATGAGACAAATGCTGCAACTGTTTAGAGACGTCTGAAGCAATTCGTGCTGCAGCACCTAAGTGGACAGCCCTGTCTTACTGAACCAGGTATGGACTGGGTGTTGAGGGACTCATGTGATAAGACACAGAAGAGGCACTGCATAATTGTTGAATGTAGTAGGCCCATGTTCTTCGTTAATTATCCAGAGTAAGGAGTTTGTCCAGATGATAAATCAAGTACTGTTTTCTTCCTTGGAAGAGTCTTGTTATGAAAAAAGGAAAAATCCAGTTGAACTAAACAGTGTGTTTGGAAAAATAGTAAAACATATGAACTCTATAAAGGCTATTAATTCAAGACTATTTTCTTTTGCAGATGGTAATGTGGAAATTGATCACAAGCATCTGTTAATGTCTGTGGAGGTACATGTATGTGGAGGATGTTTGAACCATGGTATGAACTCAGTGTTTCTGAAAGGTCAGCAACCAGTTTGATTCTGACTTTCAGGACAGAATTGAATAGTCTTGTTTGTTTGTCTAATACTCAATGATCTTAATACTGCCTTGCAAGGAGAAAATTTAATGTGTCTATGGCAGACAAGATTGAAGGGCAAAAGCCCAAGTTAGAAGCTTGGAAGAATCATCTATTTTGCAGACTAATTCCATAAGTTAACAACTGTAAGACAACTCCATCAACAAAAACCTGTTATGTAGATGGAGCCCCTTCTGCTCCTCTCCTGTGTCTTTCCTAGCTGGTCCTAGTTTTGGCCCCTGGGGACATGGGAACATCAAGGCTCCCTCTGGCATGCCTTCATCCCTATACCCTCATCTACACTCCTTAGACCCCATCTCCTGTTCTTCACATCACAACTACTCTGATTCCCCAGGTTCCCAGGCCCAGAACTGGAGTCTCCCTAGGGTGGGTCTGTTCATCCTTGATTCTCCTTGTACCTGCTCAGCAAATCTGCACTTCTGGGCTGTCAACTCTTGAGTGGCCAACAAGATTGGGAATGGAGTGGACCTAGCAGGGGTGACCAAGGCAGTTGAGGCTTGTTTACTGTCATCATGGAAACCAATCATGGAAATGCATGAAAGTACCTATTTCCTTGAATAATGATTCATTGCCAACATTGGAGGTCACTGTGTTTTAATTATTTTGTCATTCTCATAGTTATTGGTTACTTTTAGACTTAAAAAGATAGATTTGTAAATTCTTGATCCTTTACACTTTAAAAATACTGATGTACTGTTATGAAATATTCATTTTAAATAGAAACCATACATGTTTCTATTTTGCTCATCTGGGTTTTACTACAGTAACAATTTTACAACATAATAGATGTAGAAAGCAATCAACATTTCTCAATAAATATTTTCCAGTTCTTGTCCATACGCATTTGAGTTTTATAAAGATATGGTTCTAGCATAATGCAATTTTGCACTTTCAGTTTTTTACTAGGCATTACAAGATAAATTCTTTCCCTGTTTTTATATTCTTCCCTTTTAACAGCTGCTTAATATTTCATGGTTTATATCTATAAACTAATTAATGATTCACCCACTGTTGAATGTCAGAGTTACTTTCTGGTTTAATCATTACAAAAAAAATGTAAATTGAAAATTTTCAAGAATATGAAATCACCCTTTCTTAAGCAGATTTTCTCTGGGTAAATTTCCTAGAAGAGAGTCAAATAAACATGTTGAGAGATCTTGAGACATAGTACAAAAATAATTTCCAAAAGCATACTACCTGTTCATCCAGGAACTAGCACAGGATTAGATTTCTGAATGATACGTAAAAGTTTCTAAATAAGGATCTGACAATCTTTATATTTCATTACATTTTTTTGACATTTTAAAACTACTCTATGCTGTTAGAAACAATGGCTATCCTTGGGTGAAGAAAGGACTGGCAGATGGAGCAAGCTGTGTTCTGTGCCTCTGGTTATGTTCTGCTTGTTGATTTGGAAACTGATTAGTCAGATGTGCTTAGTTTGTGAAAACTAGGAGAGCAGGACACTTCAGATTGGAGAACTTTTCTCTGCTTATGGCATACATCAATAAATGTCCAAGAAATGTGCTGCAGGAGTTTCAAGGGAACGGCTGTCACAATGCAGAAGGACATGTGAACGATCTGGAACATTCTGCCAAGCACCACTTTGGATTGGATTTGAGTGTCTATATATGCTCATCTATTTTGCTACAAACCATCAAGGATGTTCCAAAGCACCAAATCTGTGAGTGTTAGAAAATTGCCCCGAGTCCCAGATGATCAAACAGCCTTTGTTCCCTAAACTCTGGCAGCGGTCTGATGGTGGCGTCCCCAAGAAAACCGGATCTATTCACCTGGAACTTACTGTTTCTCACAGTACACTTGGGGAACTTACCTGGGGACAAGGTCCGGGGAGGTTACATGACTGTTCTGAGACCCATAGCCAATTTGTGATAGAGTCAGAACTAAACCTCAGCCTCCAGTTTCTCAGAACAGTTTTTTTTCCAGCATTGCCTCTTGCCTTCTCTGTAGTGTCAGGCTAAATAGTCATTTTCTGTTTGTTTGTTTGTTTTACATTTTCTTATTGAGTTATAGTCATTTTACAATGTTGTGTCAAATTCCAGTGTAGAGCACAATTTTTCAGTTATACATGAACATACATATATTCATTGTCACATTTTTTTCTCTGTGAGCTACCACAAGATCTTGTATATATTTCCCTGTGCTATGCAGTATAATCTTGTTTATCTATTTTACATTTTGAAATCCCAGTCTGTTCCTTCCCACCCCCCACCCCCTTGGCAACCACAAGTTTGTATTCTGTGTGTATGAGTCTGTTTCTGTTTCTGTTTTGTATTTATGTTTTGCTTTTTTTTAGATTCCACATATGAGCGATCTCATATGGTATTTTTCTTTCTCTTTCTGGCTTACTTCACTTGGAATGACATTCTCCAGGAACATCCATGTTGCTGCAAATGGCATTATGTTGTCAGTTTTTATGGCTGAATAGTATTCCATTGTATAAATATACCACCTCTCCTTTATCCAGTCATCTGTTGATGGACATTTAGGCTGTTTCCATGTCTTGCCTATTGTAAGTAGTGCTGCTATGAACACTAAGGTGCAAGTGTCTAGTTGTTGATTAAAGTCCTTCTGTGGCGTCCCATTGGGCCCAGTTTAAGCTCTCTGATTGTGTTTTAGTCCTTCCCCGAGGTATTCTCAACCCTACTTCTTTGTTAGTTCAGAACATATACCCTCCTCCTGGGAGAACTATGTGCTTTCATGCTTTACACCTGTTGCCTCCTTCACCTAGAAGATCTTTCTGTGTTCAGTTCTTTGAATATCTTACCTCCTTTAAAGTACTCCACAGATCAATCTAATAAAGTTATTTTTACAGGTGAAGACTTGTCCCAGAGCACACAGATACTAAATTTCCACCCAATTCTGTTTAATTCCAAACCCCAGCTCAGAACCACTCCTCTCTGCTGCCTCTGTTCCCACACATAGCAATCATGAGTCATGACAGTTATGTGCTCACTGGCATCAGCAAGGTCTCCTCTGTCCCTCTTTATCACCTTCTGAGTAAGCATGATTATGGTCCCCACTTACAGATGAATAAGCAGAAGCTCAGGAAGGTGAAAGGACTTGCCTAAGGTCACACCATGATTATAGTTCATACCATGTAATTTAGTCCTTGATTCTAGAATATCTTTTAGTTAAGTATCTAAGTGTTTTTTAGGACTTATTCAAAGCACATTAAATTGGGCATTAGAAAGATTGTTCATAAATTGCCTCCTGTGCGTTAGATAAGCCTTTCCACGTACTTTATAAGATTGTGAGCAGAACAGAGCTCTTTTTGCTTGTCAGCCTCCCACAGTGCTTAGCCCAGCCTGGGGCCCAGATCAGTAAGTATGTATTACCAGGCTGATTACCTTAGGATCTTCTCATCTTGGCTGCCAAGATAACCAGATGCCAATCAGCAACCAAAGATTCTTTCCTGAGATTGATTCCAAGGTCATTCATTTCTTGGTCACTCTTGGTTTTCTTGTTAGAAAAAAAATTCCATTGTATTTTTAAAAATTCAAACCAGCCCTAAGCAATAAGTAGGAATTGTACCCTCCTCAAAACATAGAAAGGGGGGAGTGTATAGCTCAATGGTTAGCGTACACACTTAGCATGTATAAGGTCCTGGGTTCAATCCAAGTACCTCCCTTAAAATAACTAACTAAATAAATGAACTGAATTACCCTCCACCCAAAAACAAACAAACAAACAAAAACAAAAATATCCTACAATGAAAATAACTAAATTTTTTTAACATAGAAAAATATTGTCTGGTTTACCATTAGAAATTCTTCCTTAAAATTATAGTAAATATATCAGATTGCAGAAAAATACAATAAATTTTTAAGCATTAAGATTTCAAAAATGCTTTGAAATATTATTTAAGAATAAAGTTCAATAGCACCAAAAGCACAAGTGAAAAAGAAAAAAACAGATAAATTAGACTTCATCAAATTTAAAAACTTTTATCCTTCAAAGAATGCCATCAAGAAAATAAGACAAGCTAGAGAATGGGAGAAAATATTTGCAAACCATGTATATGATAGGACCCTTGTAAATAAAATACATAAAGAATTCTTGTAACTTAATAATAAAAAGACAAATAATCCAATTTAAAAATGAACAGAGAATTTGAACAGAAAACTTCCTCCAAAGGAGATAGGCACATAAGTGTGATCATGAGAAGATGCTCAATATCGTTATCCATCAGGGAAATGCAAATCAAAACCGTAGTAAGATGTGATCTCATACCTACTAGCACAACTGTAATAAAAAAATAGATAAAATTACAAGTTGAAATGAGTATGTGCAGATATTGGAAACTTTATGCACTGCTGGTTGCATTATAAAATGGTGTAGCCACACTGGAAAACACTCTGGCAGTTCCTCAAATGTTAAACATATATTAACATATGGCCCAGCAATTCCACTTCTAAGTGTATACCCAACAGAAATAGAAACGTGTACAGAAATGTTCATAGCAGCATAATCAATAATAAGCAAAAAAATGGAAACAATCCAAATATCCATCAACTGATGAGTGGATAAATAAATGTAATATATCTATACAATGGAATAGCATTCAACCTTAAAAAGGAATCAAGTAGTGAAAGAAGCCATTCAGAAAAGAACACATATTGTATGATTCCATTTAGGTGAATGTCCAGAAAAGGTAGAACTATAGAGACAAAAAATAGATGAGTGGTTGTCTAGCCAGGGGAAAATTGTGGGAGGAAGAATTTGGGGAGAAATAAGGAGTGACTGCTAACAGGTACGGAGTTTATTTTTAGGGTAACAAAGATGCTATAAAATTGATTGTAGTGATGATTGTACAACTCCGAGTATAGTGAAAACTACTAAATCATATCCCTTAATTTGTATTCAAAACTTTAGAAGAAATGATTTGATAACATCCCTTGGCATTCAAAACAAACTGGTGTAATTGATGCACCTCTTACTTGTGGTCTGTTTCTGTGAATTTTTCCATATTTCATCATGCATGTGTGGTTTCTTCATACTCATCATCATACTAACATGGCAAGAACTACACATTAACTAGTTAGAAATGGAGTGAGGGTAATTTGTCAGGTTTCCAGAACTGGAAAAATAATAATAAAAAAAAAAAAACAGGTTAGGTATAGATTTTGTATATCACCCATAAAATTTCCTGCACTAACTCACTCAGAGGAAGAAAAAGATAAGTAGCCATTTGGAAGAAAAAGACAATGTGATTAAATGTGTCAGACAATATAATATCTTCTGGAAATTTAACCCATCGTGGTTACTGGGCAACCAACGCCCTATTCAAAGGTCAAAACCCAGTTAATATACAACAGTACCTTGCCCACCTCCATTCAGAGTAGACTGAATTCATCAAAATATGTCTGTGTTGTGTGTGCATGACAGAGGAAAATTCTGGGGAAAAGAGAAACATAGTATGATGATAGCAGTAATAATTTTAAGATTCCATAAAGTGAATGCTATGCAGCAATATGAATCAACAAGTTACAAGGGCTTGCAACCACATGGAAAATTCTCATAATTACAATGTTGAGCAAAAGAAGCCAGACATAAAAGAGTATATACATTCCACATGGTTCCATTGCTATCAAGTCAAAAAGAGCGCACACTAATTTGTGCTGTTAGAAGTTGGGATAATGGCTACCCTTGGGAAAGTTATTCCTGGATAGGGCATAGGACTAAGAGATTGCCCTTGGGTCTACTCATTGAACATATTTGCTCTATCTGGAAGTTCACTTCAGATGCTGAAATGTTTACAGCAGCTCTGCAAAATGTCGTGAATCATGAGTTCAGGGCAGGGAAAAAAAATCAATGAGGACAAGTCAGTCTGAAGAAAGCAAGAATTTGTATATATGTTATAAGAAGTACCCCACTACCCTACTACTGGGATCAATTGACTTTCAGTCATATTTTCCTGTGGTTTGGAGAGATGAGAACAAGGAAAATAATCAGGACTGACTGACTGACCTGTTTTGAACCTCAACACCAAGCTGATATAAAGCATTATTTTTTATGCTTTTCTCCTTCCATGGAGAAGAGTGATTCATTTGATCACTAGTTACTAAGTAAGTGTGATATTTCATCTAGTCATTTTCCGAAAAATGTTGCTTAGATCTGTTAATCTTAAGGAATATGTTCTATTTCACATGTCCATTCCTTGTCTTCACAACAAGATCCTTGATTGTTAGACACTTAAATATTGTATATTCTTTGATACGACTAAACGATATTACCCAGCTTCTGACAGGCTATGCTCTGTAAAGTAGAGATGCAAGAGTTGTTGGTTCACCAGTTTGATTTCTTAGCAAATGTTACTTTGAATTGAGACCTCTAAAGTTAACTGGTTGCTTTCCCTTGAAAAATCTTAAAACGAGGACCTAAGGCCTTCCGATACTTTTAATTTTATAGGAGGACTGGATAGTCCTGAACAATTTTGACTTTAAAATAGTTCAGGGTAACAAAGTTAAAGGGGTTTGAAGCATGCTCAATAATTATTGAAAACACAGCTCTCTTACCAAGTAATTTTTAACTATCTGTGTCTTACAGTGAAACAAGCCATTCTCTGAGCCTGTGTTTAATGTGTAAAATGGAAATTTTATTCCCTATCATAACAAAGATTATTTAGAAGACTAAATGAAATGTGGAAAATCCCTGAAAAACTGTTTGGAATATTGCTGATGGAGCAAGGACAGGATGCGAGTGTCAGTTTAGACACCGAAGAAAGAACTCCTACTCAAATGACTACAGTATAATTTTCAAAAGTAAAAAAACTTAACTTTTAAACAAATATAAAAGGAATACATCAAGGGTTTTATTCAACTTATTACTTAGTAACCAAAATTAATATGTTCACTGGGCCAAAGGAGAATTTGAAGAACAAATATAGATGTAGATACAAATTTTCTAATGCATATAAAACTGGATAGTGATCTCTAAGTCACTGTGGTATAATGTTTGGGGTTATCTTTTCAAATTAGCAGAAATCAGGTGTATTTCTACCAGTCAACATTCATTTGCACTGCTGTCCACAGGATTCATCATTACCCTTGCTCTCAGTTTTCTACACATTAACATCTATCCCTACAGAACTGCAGAATAGTCAACAGAAAATCAGACTCAGAATCAGGTGATTTCCCCAGAGTTCACTAGAGTATGTCTCACACTCCACTGAAAGGACACTACATAATTTTTTTCTCGCCCATTTTCAAGTCATGAGCAATTTTTACAAATGCATTTACACTATTATTCAATGTATGCATGTATGTAGTGAAATGGAAACAATTTGAAGGGCCTAAGCTCACACACCTCCATTCCCAATAGGGTAGTGGGACATCATATCCACTTGCTTTCTTGTATGTATGTGCTTATATGTTGTAAGGTAGGTAGGTGAATTATTGTTGTAAAATATTATTTTAATATATTATTCTAATATATATGGATTATTATTAGAATAACATTAACTAATGGGCATGACACATGAATGACACAGCAGGTTTGAGGAAACAGGGATGATCTGGGACTAGAAGAGAGATGCTTCCAGGTTGGGAAGAGGGAATAAGATGGGAAGTGAGGAGAGCAGAGGCACAGGTGGGGGTCAGTGGGAGGGGCTTACCCTGAGCCCCAGGCAGTGCCTCCCTTAGAGGAAGAAACACCTTTGAGAGAGAATATCTTCAGAAGGAGTCTATGTGGAAGGGGTCTAGGCAATCTGGTCAAACTGGTAAGGATCCCTGATTCCCAGTCTGGCAGGAAGGGAGCAGAATGACTCTTCTGCCTTTGCCCATGGTACAGGGAAAGCAGAGAGAATGCCAGAGCTGAAAGGGGCAGGAGGGCAGAATGAGAATACCCAGTAGCATATGCCAAGGACCAAGGACATTCATATTCTTCAAGCCTACTGTTCCCATCACAACCTCATTTTATGAAAACTCCCCATAACTAGGCTCATGGCTCAGATGGTCTCAACACCTGATGGAATGAGGCAGGTTCTCAAAATTAAAATTAAGTTGTAAGAAAAGTTATATTTTTTTCAGAGCAGAGTCATGGACTGTGCTTTATGTGTGCTATATTTATGACTGCTGTGTTTGGAGAAATTTAGCCCCCCAAGAGGCCCAATGGCTTGTCATCTTTGAGGATCCACAATGCTGAACCTCTTATTGTCAGCATCAGAAATACTCAGCCACAAGCCCCTTGGAAGCTTAGAAACTTCTCTATTCCAAGGCACAGAATCACCTTAAGATTTACCTCCAGGGTCAGGCCACTGAAGGATAGGTTTATCCTTCAAATGTCTGGAACTAGGTGGGCCTTTTAAAAGCAGACCATGCCCAGCAGGGGTATAAAATGATCCAGTCACACTTAGAAGTCCAAATACACTGCCTAGGAAAGTAAGAGTCAGATGAAGTAAATGCCTCCCACTGAGTCTTTTCATTCAAGAAATCTTGAAATAGGTTTTAAGCAACAGGACTTAAAATACTTTATGACCATATTTGAGAGCATCTAATCTTTACCTGCTTTGCTGCTGCAGTGATGTGGCTATGACTTTATTTCCATCAAGATGGGAAAGATTATCTTGGGTCAGACTATGGACCATCTGCGGTCATTGAAATCTACATTCTCCTCTTCCTCCTGGACATCCCACTAGATGGCATTTCCCAAACTCCCTAGCAGTTAAGTGTGGCCAGGTGACCCAGCTGCAGCCACTGGAATTAGGAAGATGTGTTCTGTGCCACTTCCAGGCCTGGCCCAGGACTCAGAGAAGTCAGTCTGCCCAGTCCCAGCAAAGCCAGTTCTATACACCACCCAGCCTGCACAAGACACGTATTACTGAAATAAAAATTGAGGCTGTTTCATTTAACAGAGAACATCCAGGCCACCATCTCTTCACAAGCCGACTATTTTTTTCCACATTCTTTACTTGCAGGCAAATTAAAATGACATGGCACATTTCCTTTAGCAAAATTAACTGAGAAGCATTAGGGATTGTGTATGCCAAGGGCGTGGAAGAAAACATATTTTAACAATGACGTAAATACCTAGTGGTACATGACTTCCACAGGAATGTGACAGGAGGCCAAAAAAGAAGGAGAGAGACCATTCTGAGGCCTGAATGCTCTTGAGTTCATTCTTGTCACATACTTGTGCTTTGGCACCAACAAGAGCTTGGAGTCAAACAGGCAAACTCTCTTGATGCCAGGCTACTGTGTAATGTTTCTCAGACTCTGTCTTTCATTTTCTGGAACAAGTGTCCTTCGGATCAGTAGATAATGGCCTATGAGATAAGTAGCATATAATGACTCAGTCAACCCAAGGGTTCACAGACCGTATTGGATGCCTGCCTGTGTCTATTACACTAGGCACTAGAAGGAGGGCTTAAGAGCATGAAGCAAATACAGTTTCCCTCCTCAACCACAAGAGATTTAATTCTCCCAAAGCCCTGTTGATAGAAAAATGCACACATTGGAACCTGAAAGCTCAAGCAAACTTAAAGGTTGACAAAATTCATTGAATTGTACTCTTAAAATTTGTGCATTTTATTATCTATAAATTCCACCTTTAAAAAAAAAAACAACAAAGAAATCATAATGAGATACCACTCTATACTCACCTAAATGGTTAAAATATTTAAAAGACTGACAATACCAAGTGTTAGTGAGGTTGTAGGACCACTCAAATGTTCATGGTAAAAACATCTGGAAAATTTGTCACTATCTTCCAAAGATGGACACATGCACACTTTATGTCCCAGTCATTCTACTTCTAGGTACATGCCCAACATCAGTGTGTATATCTGGCTACCAAAAGTTATACTAGGAAATTCACAGTAGCACTAATGTTAATAGTTAAAACCAGAAACAACCCAAATGTTGACAATAGAATGGATAAACAAATTAGGCTATGTTCATAAAATGGAATACTATATACCAGTGAGAATGAACAAGTTACTGCTATACATCACAACATGGAAAACTCTAAGCACAAGAATCAGGTGAAAGAAGCCAGACCCAGAAGGATATATTCTGTATAATTATGTTTATATCAGAAAAAGAGGCAGAACTTATCTATGGTGATAGAAATAAAGACACTGGTTATGGGGTGTCAACTGAAATAAATGTGCTGGGCCCACTGACGTCCTTCAAAATCCAGTGACCCCCATTTCTGGGCTTTCAGGTGTCTGCCTATGGTCACTCAACAGATAAAGTACATTCTTCACTAGGTGTGTTTCCCCAAACAAATGAATAGCCCTAGGTAATGCCTAATCTCACAATAGCTCATTCTGGCTTGTTTCAGCCCATCTTATTAGAGCCAAACCCCACTGCCGTTCATGGACCCTAAACGTCTTAACTCACCTACAACCAATCAAAACTTGTGCATGAGCTAATTACACAGCCCCTAACACACTGTGACCACCAACTCCTGTCCCCAGTCAAAGACCCTGTACTTCTATCCTGGTGCTCACACAGACACCTCTTATCTGTGTGGCCCACTGCTGTCTATGACAGTGTACCCTAATAAACTCCTTTCTATTCTTATACTTAATCTCTGTTAAATTCTTCTGCCAACCCACATATCACCATGTCATGGGCCACCCCATTGGACCCACAACAAAATGCACACCCTAAAAGTTGAGAGTTATGTTTTATTTAGCTGACATTTCTTAGGACTCAAATCCCCTTGAGCTTGGGATGACAGCCTCTCAGATCACCCTGAGGGAATGCTCCAAAGAGGTAGGGGAGGAGTCAGGATATACAGGAGTTTTGACAAAGACCAGGTAGTGGGAACATTAAAAGATTACTGTTAACTAAGAAAACTAGATATCTCAAGTTAAAGAAATGAGTGCTTTTCTATGTGTGGGGAAGGTGCAAACACCTGGGCTCACTGAAATAATTCCTTTGATATGCACTTAGCTATCTAGGGTCAGTGTCCTGTTCTTTCGTGTCCCTTAGGGAGCACCACTGGGGTTGGCTGTAAAGGCTGGGCTTCCTGCTTGTTTGCATCCTGAGTTGGCAATAGCAACTGATGACTTGATGGCCACAGCATTCTTTGTTTACTGATATGGCTTGCAAATATTTTACTCACAGTGCTTCCCCTTGGTCCTAAATTTGACCAATATTTTGGGAGACATTTCATGACCAATTTTGTCCCATGGTGCTAGGAAAGCTCATTCCTAGATCAGGCAAAGATCTTGTTGACATGTCACTCAAGGTGCTAATTTTTGGATCAGGCCGTATTAATAACCAAAAATTCTCTGGATCACCTGTCCTACTAGCCTATTATGATCCAGGAAATGTTTTCTCTTGTTGATTCTTTCCATACATAGAATCAAACTATTACAGTTATTTTAGTCAGGATTATAAATGTGATCTATTTCACCAATCTTGCCAGAGGCCTAGTTACACATTGGGAAATGTAAGAGACAACAATCTTATAAGAATATAAGTAGTACAGCTAGTAACATTAGTAAAGTCATACAAAACATAGCAACTTAGAAACAAAGAACAAGTTAAAACAATGATTAGTATAACTAGTTGTAATCTGGTTGCAGTAACTATCAGGTCCACAGGAGAGCCAGCTGGAGAAGTTAAATTCTGGAAAGATCAAGTAGAGAGAAAAAGATAAATGTTTCATCCCTGTTTATGTCAACTGAAATAAAATCATACAATGTGAGAGTTGTGGGTTAAGTTTTATTTGGGGCAAAATGAGAACTGTAACTTGGGAGACAGAATCTCAGATAGCTCTGAGGAACTGCTCTGAAGAAGCAGGAGGGAATGTCAATATTATATAAATTTCAGTACAGGGGGATACGTGCAGCCAAGCATACATTTTAGACAGAGACTTGCTATTAGTCATGAGGAGCAGATGTCACTATTAATTATTTTAGTGCTTTCTAGATATGAGGAGATGCAAAAATTGGGCTCATAAAATCTCCTGAAAACATCTAACTATCCGAAGGCCTGTTCTGCCAGTTTTCCCAGAGCACAGAGGGCCTCATTCCTGATCTCCATCCTGAATACCTTTCAGAGTGGGTTGGAGGTCAGTGGCTGCAGTGGCTCATGGTCTAATCCATGAAGAGGTAGATGACAAGTGCCAACATGATCCAATCCTTGTAGAGGCAGATGACAAGTGCCAATTTTCAGTTGGCATTTACAAAGGCATACTTTATCTAATTGTTGTAGGTCATAGAATAAGAGGAGAGGTTTTCTGGAGAATAAAGGGTAAAGGCCAGTACATTTCTCAAAAAACATAAGGTTATCAATCATATTTATCATTCATTCATGTAATTCCATGTTCATTCAATTCCATGTAATTATTTTTTATCTGGATGAACTCATAAGGTTTACATTAGAGTTTCATAATTTACCCAGTTCAGTGGTATGCTGTAAAGGATATCAGAAACATATTTGTTTAAAAGTCCATTTCTTATGAATCTTCCTGAAGATCTTCATATTATAAAAGCATCAGAGTAAAACAATGACTGTTTATATAAATGACAAGACTTAAAATGGCATGGTGAAGTATTTAATTACAATGTAATTGACAAGCAACTTGGATTATTTCTAATATACAACATTTTAAGATAGTAATTAGGATTATGAATGATACCAGGACTATATTAGATTTTTAGGAATTTCATACAAATTTTGGAATAACTATATTAATGACTTTTTAGTTTACAATATAACTTAAGCTTTATACCCAATCACCTGGCAATGCTTTTTAAGTAATTTAATATAGAAAATAATTCTAGTTAGTTTAAAATCTCCTTCAGATTTTTCAGGGGCCCTCTGAAGCATCTCAAAATTTGCTGAAGGTCAAAATAACTTTAATCAAAATTTGATACTTAGGAAGCTTGTTAAAAAGTTTCAAAACACTTGATCAATTAAAATCATAAGTCATTGTGAAAATGCTTAATTATTCAACCAAAGTGACAATGGTTTCAAAAATAGATATAAATCACTCAAAGCACAGACACTTACCCAATCTGTTATCAAAAGTAGCACTCTTAAGAAACTTTGAGTTCTTAATATAGAGAATCAAAACCCAGTCTTGTACTGAGACAAGAGGGAAGAGGGCAAGGGTAGAGTCACTCAAGGAATGACAACAACCAAAATGGTGGAAGATTCAACTCCCAGTTGGCCTTAAAGATTAAGAGGTTTAACTTCTAGTAGACCTTGAACTTTACTGTATGCTCATTGTAACAGTGTGATAAATAACATGCCTGCAGGCACCATGACAGTCCCAAGGATAACTGCAGTGGCCCAATTCCTGGTAATCTCAGCCCCTTCCCCAGGGCAGTTGGAATGGTCCCACCTATAGGCCTGTGAAGCTACTAAGCCCATAAAAACTGACAACACCACTTGTAGTGGCCCTTTTCACTCCCTCCTCTTTGGAGATGGCCCACACTCTGTCTGTGGAGTGTGTACCTAATTTTACTTTAACCTGAGCACCCAATTCCCACACCTCTTTACTTGCCTTTCTCTTGCCTTACACTCTATGCTGTATGTATCTCTCTAAATGAATCTGCTTTTACTCAACAGTGGCCCTTTTCTGTGCAAAACCATGGACCCACACTTGGCAGGGCACATCCCAGGGGCTCAACCGAGACCTGGGACATGGCCCTCTTCACACCCCACAACCTGCATCAGTAGAAGCTTACTTTTAACAAAACTCCATTTAGTCAATCCCAATCATACATATAACTCTTTTCTCAGGATTCCTTCTCCACAAATTTTCTACCATTATTCATATTATTTTATCCCTTAATTCTCCCATCTAGAAACTACCAACTCTAAGTAACAAAATGTAATTTCATCCTTTATATTTTCTTTTTCTGAAAACATACACCCAATTTTTCTACTGTATACTAAAATGTTTTCTTCATTATTTATAGTAGAGTTAATTACATGTTTAAATTAGAAGAGTTAACTCTTAAAATCCTTAATTTGCCGTGAAAACTAGGAAATAAACAATTATGAACTGTCTTCTACACTAGCATTTTGTACATTGGCAAACATAAACAACAATAATAATTTTTAAAAGCATGTTCTTTCTTAGAAAAATCTCTTAGGGTGGTGCCAAACATATTTATCAACAGTCCTATTGACTAAAATAAATGCACAGCCTAAAAGATGAGAGTTATGTTTTATTTGGTGGGAGGACTCAAGCCCAGATGACAGCCTCTTAGATGGCTCTGAAGGACTGCTCCAAAGAAGTAGGGGAGGAGCTAGAATACATAGGAGCTTTACAACAAATACCAGGTAGTTGGGACAATAAAAGATTACTTGTTCTCTAAAGAAAAACAGCCTTCTCAAGTTAAAGAATTTAATGCTTTTCTATGTATGGGAGGAAGCAAACATTTGGGCTCATTTAATTCATTCCTTTGACAAGCATCTAGCTATCTAGGGCCAGTATCCTGTCCTTTCTTATTCTAAGTCCTGTCAGAGTGCAGCATTGTGAGTGGCTGCAGAGGCTTGTCTTCACTGTGGGGGCTGGCAGCAGTGGCTGATGACTTGATGGCTTTAGCATTCTTTGTTTGCTGATATGGTTTGCAGTATTTTTTGTTCACAGTCCCACACCTTTAGCTTCTCTGCAAAGGGAAGCCAATGTTCAGTAATTAATGTTTCAATATCTTACTTTATTTGGGAATGATCTAGTTATTTAAGAAAACTCCCATCATTTAACTTAATTTAGCACAACTCTAGAATTTCAAGATACCAAATATGTGCAGAGATTATTTTTAACAGACATTTCTAAAATATATCTTAAAATGTTTACCCAAAAGTTCTTATCTCATTTGTGTTTGATTAACTTATAAGAATTTTACAACACCAAATTACTATTATTTTTTGACAAATCTACAATGATGTAACAAGGTCTTATTTGACTTTAATTAAACCTAGGTACAGTAAAAGTATTATACTTAATATTGATGACTCTAAAGACATGTCTATATTTAATTAGATCAACAAACTAAACTTCATATCAGGTATTAACAATACTGAATATTTCCCAGTTCAAGTGAACCTGAAAGTCAATTTGGCCAGTTTTTATTTTTGAAATATTTAATTTATACATGCTTTCTTCTAACTCAATTAAGTTGAGCTCTTTTATAAATTTAATTTTGATATTTTTTAGAACTAGAGACATATCTTTAATGTGTACGCAGACATATAGACAAAACTAGTGATCTCATAGCTTCACTTCAAAACTTAGTTATAAATTATACATTAAAATATAAATTTATTGCTTATAAATAACAGTTGGAATAAATTGAATTTACTTACTCAAAGCACAAAGGCTTAGTATTTATGTAAAATACTCTTAAGATTTGCACTTGTCCTTGATAAACTCTGAAGGACTTGTCAGAACTTTGAGTTTTAAAATGCCAAATTTTTTTTTTTTTTTGGTTTTGAATTTTACCTCATTGAGCTATTAGCCTCAGTCTCAGATCATTCTTGTATTTACATTTCTGATTTGTAAGACAAAGAGAGTTGCTTTTAGATACACAAAGAACTGGTCTGTCACCTAAGTCCAACTGTATCTTCTTTAATTTGCTTTTCTGTATTAATGAGAAATTTCTAAATAGTTTGATGTTTTAAACCTTTAGGGTTTAATTTATCGTACCGTCAAAGTACCTTCAAAAATAAATGTGCAGCCTAAAGGTTAAGATTTATGTTTTATTTGGCAGGAGGACTCAAGCCAGGATGACAGCCTCTCAGATCGCTCTGAGGGACTGCTCCGAAGAGGTAGGGGAGGAGCTAGGATATATAGGAGCTTTACAACAAAGACCAGGTAGTTGGAACAATAGAAGATTACTTGCTATCTAAAGAAAACCAGGCATCTCAAGTTAAAGAATTTAGTGCTTTTCTATGTATGGGAGGAAGCAAACATTCGGGCTCACTGAATTTATTTCTTTGACAAGCACCTAGCTATCTAGGGCCAGTATCCTGTCCTTTCTTCTTCTGAGTCCCCTCAGAGTGCAAGCATTGTGAATGGCTGCAGAGGCCAGGCTGCAGGCCTGTCCTCACTGGGGGGTGGAGGCAGCCACTGATGACTTGGTTTCAGCATTCTTTGTTTACTGATATGGTTGCAGTATTTTCATTTACATTGCAGTATTTTTGTTTATAAAACTAAGAGAGTTCTTAGGTTAACCATTAGATATATATTTTTCCACCTTTACATCTGATTAATTTTTATAGATACCAATAAAACAGCTAATTATAATGAGAGCTTTCTAAAGTTTTACCAATTTAGAAGTTTCTCCAATTTAAAGGATCCATCATCTGGTCATCAAAAAGATGTATATTAAACCAATACTATGAAAAGATTATCCTGCAAGAGAGTCAGGGAGGGAATGCCACCTAAATAAGATTCAAAAGTTTACTCCCCAAAAGAGTGAAGGCCTTTGTGTCCCAGTCTAATTCAACAAAGGTTAAAATGGCAAAATACCTGAGAACTGGTACAATCAAAGGATTGCTCAGAATCCCAACCTATTTGCTTGGCTGCCATATGTACACTATACTTGCACTTTTTGGATAGCAGAGAATAAGTTTTTTTAAAAAACACATACACACACATACATACAGGCAAACTACCCAGAGAAAGATAAAACATTTACATTGCAAGGGAAGAGGAAGAGAAATGCAAATTCCCCCTAGAAGAGCTTTTGCTTTTCTAAGGTCAGAATTCTGAAAAAATGTTTTTATCGGGCCAGCTTTTCTTTTTTACTTAACTGCATATATGATAAAGGAGCCCAGCTTAGTTATTTTCATGGTGAGATTTTCTTTAATTTTGAATTAAGTAAGTACTTGTAAATTTTTTACTCTCATAAACCTGGCTGGGATATTTAGTTGGAGGCTGGCAATCTGTCTTTCCTTTCTCTTTTGTTTTGAAAGCTTTATTCCCCATTCAAAAGTCAGTTTGTCAGAATAAATAACTAGTGTGTTTCCCCACAGGGAAACTGCATGGCATGAGGCCTCTGCCTCCACCACTCCTGCAAGTTTCTCAGTCACCTGAGAAAACCATTGCCAGCCCAGAGGAGAGTATCATCTTTGGAGCATAATGGCTCTCATAAGATTTCAGTTTTATTTTGACAAACTCTATTAAGGTAGCCAATTCAAGAATAAAATGACAGGACAGTTTTTCCTCTAGTCACTCAGGCCAACACTACTTAGCATTCTCTTGACTGAGCAAAGTCTTTCCAGTCTTTCAACTAAGGCTAAAAGCACTCAGACTCTAAACTGAGTAAAATCTTCCCAATGCCTTTCACTGAGGACAACCTGCTCGACCAAAAATATTCCCAACGGTTTTTACTGAAGATATCCCACACAGTGTCACGCAGGAAAACAACGTGGGGTGTCAGGAGGGCTGTGTCCCAGGTCTTGGTTGAGCCCCTGGGACAGTGCCCCGCCAAGTGTGGGTCCTTGGCTTCTCACAGGAAAGAATTCAAGAGCGAGCCACAGTTGAGTAAAGGTAGATTTATTCAGAGAGATCCATTGAAAGGCAAGAGAAAGGCCACAAAGTGTGGGGGTTGGGTGCTCAGATTAAAAGTGGGTACACAATCCATAGACAGAGTGTGGGCTGTCTCCGAAGAGGAAGAGAGAGGGCCCATCCCTGAGGCATCGTGTTGCTGGGTTTTATGGGCTTGGTGATTTTATATGCTAGTAAGTAGAAGGACCAGTCTAAGGGGAAGGAGCTGGGATTCCCAGGAAGTTGGCCATTTCCCACTCTTTGACCTTTTGTGGCCAGCCTTGGGACTGCCACGGTGCCTGTGGGCATGTTATTCACCATGTTCATATTACAATGAGCATATAATGAAGCTCAAGATCTGCTAGAAGTTAAATCTCTCACCATCCTGAGCCTCAAGGCCTCCTGGGGGTTGAATCTTTCATCATTTTGATGTTAATTGATGCGGCATTCCATGACTGGCTGGGCCCTGCCCTCTTCTTGTCTCACCACTTCTTGAAACTAAGTTTCAAGGATAACCTACTCCTCTAGAGAGGCAATTGACACCACAAAATAAAACTTAGGGAGATAACGGGAGATCCTAGAACCAGAAGAGACTCATCCAAATTCATCTGGACTCTCCGAGGAACCAGATGGGCCCAAGAGGCCTCTGCTGGTATTGAGACTCAAATTCTTATAGAGTTCAGGTGAAGGAGAGAAGTCTGCTCTGTGTCCCATGTGGTCACCAAAACTGTCAATTGAAATAAAGCACAACCTAAAAGTTGAGAGTTATGTTTTAGTCTGTGGACAATTCTAAGGACTCAAACCCCTTCCAGCCTGGGATGACAGCTTCTCAGATCACTTTGAGGGACTTCTCCAAAGAGGTAGGGGAGGAGTCAGTATATATAAGTGTTTTACAACAAAGGTCAGGTAGTCAGAACAGTAAAAGATTCCTGTTAACTAAAGAAAACCAGACATCTCAAGTTAAATGTGTAGGAAGGTACGCACTTCTGGGCTCATTGAAATACTCCTTTGATGTGAACCTAGCTATCTAGGGCCAGAATGCTGTTCTTTTACATTCCTTCAGGGGACACCATTGGGGATGGCTGCAAAGGCTGGGCTGCCTGCTTGCTTGCAACCTGAGGTGGCAATGGCAACTGATGACTTGATGGCCACAGCATTCTTTGTTTACCGATATGGCTGGTAATGTTTTTCCTTCACAGGGGGAAAAGAGAGCAATGAGTGAGGCAGGACACAAATCGAACCCTAGATGCTAGACATGTTCTGTGAGGCTGGTTCCCAGATGAGGTCACTTTGCAAATTCATTGAGCTGAACACTTAGTGTTCCTTTGTCTATGAGCAATAAACTGCAATTAAAAAAAAAAAAACTGCTTTAAAAGGTTTTGAACATTCATTTGAGAATGTACATTTAAAACCTTAAAAAATGCACAAATAATATATTCCTTAAAAAATAAAGATAACAAAATAAAGATACCTTCCATGACTTTTAAATATATTTTAAGTTAGTAGTAATAAGTACCGTGGAAGGCATATTAATGGCCAACCTAAAGAAGTCCACACTCCAATCCCTGGAACAAGTATATAATTGTCCAGGGAAAAAGGAAGTTTTTAAATGTGACTGAGTTTATTCCAAGGTCATCTTGGATTACTCAGATTATAGCAATCTAATCATGTAATTTCTTGACAGCAGAGAACTTTCCCAGTCAGAGATGTACAACTGAAGAAAGGTTGGAGACATGTGATGTAGCTGTCTTTCAAGAGGGTGGAAGGGGCCATAAGCAAAGGAACATTGGTGGCTTTTACAAGCTGGAAGTGCCAAGGAAATAAATTCTCCCCCAGAGCCTCCAGAAAGGAATACAACCAGGCTGACACCTCTATTTTAGCCTAGTGAGACCCACATGAGACTTCTGACTTATGGAGCTCTAAGGTGAGGAATATGTGTTGTTTCAGCCGACTTTATGAGAATTTGTTCCAGCAGCAATAGAAAACTAATAAACATACTTAGCATATAATTTCCATTTATCATCCCCTCCCAGCTCAAAACAGAAGGCTTTCTCTCCATCAAACTTGAGAGAAAGGACAAGTTAATTTTATTTTTCTGCAGATAAAACAAATTCAAAAAAAAAAAAATTGTGGAGCCTGTTCACATTCAAATGTTTAGTGCTTTCAGGATATTATAGCTCAAAAATCATCACATTCTTTTCCTAACTAGGGTGCAAAGACCCTCTTCTCACATATATCCCATAAATCTTTCCTGTGGGGCACAAGAATTTTCTTGTCTATCTCCCAAGTTTATTGAGGTTGTATTCAATGAACTTACTTGTTTTGTTTTGTTTTTTTCCCATAGGCTGTCTCTGTTTTCAAAGCAATGTGATATTAATCATTCAGAAGACCCAGTTGGATTGTTGATCAACAGATCTGGTAGGCCAACTGGAGCTTGCTTGACTCTGTTTAGGTTTCCCCCAAATAAATCCTGAGATAAGGCATTGGGTGCAGGCAGTTGTTTGGAGGGTTTTCAGGGAGAGTGAAAAAGCACAAGGAAGGAAAGAAAGCTAAAAATAGGTGTTTTCACATGAAGATTACTGTGGAGGGGAACAAGACACGATCCCACTGGGGACTCTAGAGAGACTATGAATGCACCTCGGAATTGTCCCACCCAGAAGAAAAGATATGTGACGTTTCTATATCAACTGCAGTCACTCAGTGTTTGAGGACTGCTACCAGGGATGCAAATCCCCAGAACGTCTGGCCTCACAGCAGAGGCAGAGCACACCTCCTGGTCAGAGAACCTGTACAAGCACAGTGAGATGCAGGAAGGAGATGGAAAGTGAGGGGGCAGTTTGTTGGGGCCCCTGGGAAAGCCAAAGTCTACAAATGAGGCACAGATTGCATCCAGTATGGTGGGTATGATCTGTGTCACAGCAAAGGTAGGTGGTGACAATTGTGGTTATTTCTGACTACTCAATCATAATAGTGCACAAAATCCAGAGGTGTAAAAACTGAACTGAACTTGATCTTGGTTAAAAGTAACACATTACCAAGATTCTCAACACCCCTTTGTTGCCTACCCCTGGAAGCTGGCATCTGGGCAAAAGTCCCTTCAGGAAATAACCACAAAGCCATCATTAACTAATTCAGTCTGTGCCTTCAATACACTAAAGGGCAGATTTCTTTTTACCTTCAATAAGGATACCTTTTGAGCAGGAGATATGCAGATGCTGCTAACTCTTATTTCTGTGAGGGTGGAGAATACCTATGCCTTGTTCATTGTTGTGTAAAAGGACTTAGCAAATAGCCTAATATGTAGCCATTATTCAACCATTTGTTGAGTCTACTGGTTGATCTGAAATACATTTAGTTTTTCAGAGACAGGGAATCATATTCAATAGTTAGTCTGTGTTTTAGTGTTGATCAATGTCTTAGCCTGCTCAGGCTCCTGTAACAAAATGCCATAAACTGGGTAGCTCACAAATAACAGAAAATTCTCACAGTTCAGGGAGCTGAGAAGTCCAAGACCAACACACCAGAAGATGTGGTATCTGGGGAGGGCTCACTCATTGATAACTCCCTTGTCAGATGTAACCTCGCCAGGCTGAAGGGCTAAGGGAGCTTCTCAGGCTGGTTATAAGGGCACTAACCCCATCAGCAGTGCTCTACCCTCCTGACCTAATCATCTCCCAACAGCCTCACCACCCAAACCATCACATTTGAGAGTTAGGATTTTAACATGTGAATTTTGGGGTGGGGTGGGGTGGGAAACAAACATTGAGACCAATAGAATTGAATGTCTTTACTCTCAAAGCTACCACTCACTCAAGCAATGTCCCCACTTACTTTGACTGGAGATGATGTGAAACCATAGCCAACACTGATTGTCCATACCCACAGTAACTGATGACAAATGGGTGGTGTCTTAAGATGATTTTGTGCACAGTGAAATTCACATCATACAATATGGCAAGGAGAACAGTTTCAGAAATGAGAATATGTAGTAGATACTCCCTGAAGGTCAGTGTATGATGATCTACACTTGGCAATTGAGATTAGGATGAAAAAATATAGCCGATTTCAGCTGTATATTGACTTGTTTTCTTTATAAGTAGTTTTTGTCCCCTTGTTTAAAAAAAAAAAAAAAAGAAAGAAAAAGAAAAAAAAAGAAAAGAAAATGATAAGCAAAAGAAGACGTGAAAGAGAAAGGGTTGGATGAAAGAAAAAAGAGGAAACTCTTAAGATGATGAGGTTGGAAAGGAAGAAGAGAAGAAATGGAGAAGGGAATGAAGCATCTAATGTTAAGAAGTTTTATTTCCAAACCCTTATTCAAAAAATAACTTTCTATAGGTCTATGGAGCTCACTCAAAATAACATGTTTTCAATTTGTCTAAGTAAACTGAGAGAGTCAATCCTGCGGTCATTAGTAAGCCCTCTTCCCTTTTCTTCTCTCTTATAAGACTTCTCTCTTGTAAGTCTAGAAGGAAGCCAACAAATCCCAGTGAAACAGCCACAGAAGAGACTAATGAAAACCTAGTTCTGCTCAGATTGAAAGGTGGGTATAAATGGTGAGAAAAATTCTATCTTAAGACACAAAAGGGAGAGTACATTTCATTTTAATCCCCTCATTTTCCCAGAGACTGTATTTTATTCCTTCAGGTCTCAAGGGAATGAGAAAAATGGACGCCATCACAGGCACATCCTGGCTGGGAGAAATCTTATGATCCTTTCCTCTGTCAGCCACATCTTCCTGGAGGGGAAACAAAGCCTGCCCAAGGGAGCTGAGAACCAGAAATGAGGCTCTGACAACAAAGGTTACTTCTGTCTTTTTGTTGTGCTTGTGGTTTGTTTGTGTTCATTGACCCAATAAGTGGGTTTATTTTCTAAGTGCCTGATGTTAAAGGAGCCTCAATTTGGAAGAACCAAGAGGGTGGGCTTGGGAGGACTCAACAGGTTGTAAATGATTGACGCTGTCCAACAAACAGTGTCATCACATGCTTTTAGATGGTGAGAGGGGAAAACAGACCTCTGGGGATGGGTGCATGGAGAGAATCAGAGTTAATGAGTAAACTAGTGGTGCCCAGGGCTGGGCTTCTGGAGTAACCACGTGCCTCACATCACCTGTGTCCCTAACAAATCTGAGCCATTATCTGCTACCCCATCAGACATGAGCTCACAGAAAAAAAAAAAAAGTTTTATCATTTTATAGACTGGGAAACTGAGGCAAAAAGAGAGAAATAGCTTTCCCAAGATCATTTATTAAAGGTAATGCAGCCATAATGTTCTGTCTCCCAGACTTCTGTCTCACTGGAACTCTTCAAGAGCTATTTCCTTTCCTTTATATCACTGGTTTCAACATTATGTGTGTCCTGAACTTTTTTTGCTATTTTTGTGTTATGGTGAAATATATATTATATAAAATTTAGCACTTTAACCATCTTAAAGTGTATAGTTCATTCAGTGGCATGAAGAACATTCACACTGTCATTCTCATCACTATCCATCACCCAAACCTTGTCTATCTTCTTCAACTGAAACTCTGCACCCATTAAACCCAGTAACTTCACATTCTCTCCTCCCTGGAGCCCCTGTAAAGCACTTCTAAATGTTATTTTACCACAAAGAGAAATGTTGACTTTGAGCTTGGTTTATAACCAAAGATGTAATTAGATGCAAGAGGGAGGTGTGGGAGGGTTGGAGGTAAATTCTGCACTGACTCTGTGGAGAAGACTGACTGAGCATGCAGAGTGGGGTGGGTGTGTGTGTGTGTGTCTTTAAAAGATTCTCCACCTCCCTGCCGGCCTCCTCACAGTTTGCCACTGGGGTGTGCAGCCTCCTGGTTGCCTCAGTCCATGCAGGGACCCAGCATGGGCACCTCCTTTGTAGTTCCAGGAGCAGTTTTGTTGTCATGGAGGCCACAGTGAATTGAGGAGTGTAAAGGTAGCTGTTTTTAGTCTCAAAGATCGGCCCAAAATATAGGCCGTTGCTCCTCTTCCGGAAAAGCCTGATTGGTAGGATTCTTCCAGTTCAGCAGACTTGCTTTATCTCTTTCCCTCACCAACTTCAAAACTAGAGCTCACCAAGATCCTGTGGAGGAAAACCTGCCAGGTCTATCATTTCTGACAAATGGCTGATCCTGGAGGTGGAGCTGTTTGCAATGGGACTCTTCACAGTCAGAGCGAGGACAGTCACAGTGAAAACTGCACAGAGAACGGGGCAGTGAGAGAAGCCCAGGTAAGAGTCCAGCCCTCCCCCTTGTTCTCAATGACCTGAACTTTTCAGTCTTCCTTGGCAAAGCTGTTTGAAGCTGTCCTAACTGAAAATCCTTTCCAGGAAGTGTTTTGTGTGTTTTGACTCTTCACTTTAGCTAATTTTAAACACTTGGCTACCAAAAAGTTTGGGCGTGGGTTAAGGAGGGAATTTCTTCTCTCTGAGAAAGAGGACACACAGAGACCCGAGAGCCTTAACCCTTCACGTGCACTCTTCGCAGCTAGACTTCTGTTTTCTCTCAAGCGTTTTGAGGAGCGTGATTCTGAAGGCTAAATCTCCCCAGCTAAACTTAAGTCCATCAAGAAATCACACCAGATTGCTTTCATCCTGCTTTGTAAGACAAAGAGGAAGTGAAAGTAAACACAGCTGAGATCCTGGTTGAGGGGGGTGAGTGGTGGACAGAGGATGGCTTCTCCTCTGGGACATGAGAAATGCTTCTCTGAAAGGGGACTGTATTTCATTGTTTACTGGAGCATTGTCATAGCTTCCAGCATGATTTGGGGCCAGAGTCTTTCTTTGAAACTTGACAACACAAGCATTCCTTTCTAAGACACTCCAGAAAGGGTGGCTTATTGTTACAGTCTGCAAACAGGCTGCAACTCAAAGGCTGCAAACCAAGCAACCTTTGAGTTGTTTTCAATCTTGATACTTTAAAAAAAAATTTGGCTCCTGCTGGGACACTATGTTTGATGGGAACTTACTGAGGAGGAGAGGAGGAAGAACCGAGAAATGTTGTCAGCTTGTTCAAATAGGCAGGCGGTCTGCTGGCCACTGGTAAACAGGCAGTCCCCACTTCTCACAGGATGCCCATGCCCTGGGCTCCATGCAGCCGGGGTCAGCTCACCTGCTCCAGGAGCAGATCGGCACAGCCACACAGGTAACTTCACTGGTGGACATGAGAACCTGGGCAGGGAACCCATATCGTCCTGTTTCATGCATCCATGCACAGAGAACCAGGGAAAGTCAGATTGTTCTAAGATCACAGGACAGGTGCAGCCTACTGGGGGCCAACCCAGGATTCAGTGGATAAAATCTGTGCATCCAGTGAAATGAAGAAGGTGACAGGGACTCTGCAACCTGGGTGGTGTGAGAAGATGCCGTGGTCTCCCAAATGTGTTCCCCTCTTAACAAAAGGCATTACCCTAGCCTTGGAAGTGTCCACCACAACCCTCAGGGCTGGCCTCTCCCAGCTGAGTATCCTGTGAAGAAAAAGCCATCAACTCTCAACATTCACATGAGGACAACCATGCTAATACCCACCACCTCTCCGTCACTGCCTCGAATCAGACCACTCCCACTCCAGATGCTCTTTTCCCCTTAAATGCCTGTAACACTGGCCCCCGGCCGACTCCCCCTCTGGACCACTCTGACCCTGACGGCTCTCATTTGGGTAGCGACGCTCTCAAAGCCATTCTCCTCTCTGTCTCCTTTATCTTGGTTTTGCAACTATCTTCCAGCATCTGAGTTAGAGGCTTGGCTAGCTGGTTACAAGCTCTCCTAAGTAAGGACAAAAACCAGGATTCTGAAGGCTCATTACTAAGTGCTCCTATAAGACTGTAAGTACCTCTGGACACTGAAGCTTCCCTAGGATCAGCAGGAAATATCAGCGCAGCTACTGCCTTTTCTGACGGTTCCTTCTGGAGGGCCATCCAGAGCCTGTTGGCTCAGATGTATTTATAGATATTACTAAGTTGAAATTGGCTTCCACTGGGAACCTCCATTATGGCTGAGAAAATATTTTCTGGAAAGATGAAACCCTGCTGTGTTTTCAGTGTAGTCAGACAGACAAAGACCTTTATTTCCCTCCAAGGATGTGGATGTAATTGTCTTTACTTTCATCGTCCTCAGTCACTGGTTTTAATTCATTTTGCTTTGAGGACTAGGTCTTGACTAAAAACCTCACAGTTTAAACCTAGTCATCTTAGAACACTCACTCTTGGAACCCAGCCACCATGTCTGAAGGAAGCCCAGGGTGCCCAGGAGAAGCCCAAGTAGAGAAACAAAGTTCCCTTGCTGTGCTCTTAGCTGAGATGCAGCGCCAGCTTGTGAGCTGTATGAGACAGCTAACTTAGAAATGGGTCTTCCAACCCGAGATCTCTCTGCTCTAATGGATACTCCATGGCGTAGAGATGACTTCTCCCCACTGAGCCCTGCTCAGCTTACAGATTCTTGAGTAAACAAATGATTTGTTGTTTTCAATATGGTGGTGGTTTGTTAAACAGAAATAAATAAGTGAACACATAGCTATTCTGCTTCATTAAAATGTTGAGAAAAATCATTTTGCAATCTCATCATAACTATTTTCAGAGCTGGAATTTACATTTTGAGGAAAGTTTATTTTGGCCATTATCTTGGCAAAGATGTGCTTTCCTGGGTTTTATATTTTTCTTTACTTTTAATTTGTGTTTTGCCTAAAGACTCTGTGATTAAGAAGAGTGTCTGGCTGATCTATGCAAATAAAATAAATACAAATATCTGCAATGCAAAAGCTCAGTTGTCTGAAGGCTGTCAAATCTGAAGTGTGATTATTCAGCCTTAGCAGGTCTAGAACGTGTTGTGTTGTCTATGGAGAAACAGGTGAAGCAACTTGTATGTGTTCAGGTTCAGATGTTTTAATTAAAAGAATAAATGTGTTTTGTTAATTAAAATGATAACTGTGTTTAGGTATATTTAATATCCGCCAATTATAAATTAATTATAGCTATTTTAAATTTATTTAAATATTATTTATACATTAATTTTACCTCTTTGTTTCTCTTTGAAAACTCTATTAGAGGTAGATTGACATTAACTCAATTACTATCAAGAAATTTATTTTGAAATGCACTAAATTTAATCTTTTTACTAAGTTTTTTCACCTCTGTTTCATTTGGCCTGAACTAATGTAGGTTTCCTGGAATTCTAAAATTTACCAAGCTGTAAATTCGTGTGAGAAGATAGATGTAGTTGGCACCATATTAGAAACAAAGTCATTGACCTGTTAATTCACAATTTATATTAAACATTTGAAAACAATTCAAACAAAAACTATTGAGCATATCTCTAAGTAGTATTCAAAAGTGTTCTACACAGTTTCCTTCATCTGTCACATTCAAGAGTTTTGCAACATTGAAGAGCATTTGATTACAGCAGAGGCTGAGATTACAAATGACTAGGACTCTGGCAGGGTCAGGTGTGGACAATAGGAAGTGGTAAGAATGGGTTTACCTGAACAAAGCTCATTGTCTCCTGAGGAAACACAGGTCTCATGTTGACAAATCTCATGATTTTCACAAGAGGCTGGAAATCCTGATGGGGTGGGAAGGGAGATAGACTCTCCTGATTTTTTAAGTATTTGCATCCTGTCCTTCAGAATTGCAATAATGTAGATTTCAGGGAGACATTGCTACCAGGCACTAATCTGTCACCTCTGAACTACAGGCAGAAAGGGTGAGAAGAATAAGAAGTCATAAGTAAGGTCCTATTTTCTCATACACATTTAGGAAAAATGATTCAAGGAATCTTGGATCTTCTTAATTCAGACTTATTTATATTTTTTAAAAGCAATAGATGGATGTAAGATATCTTCTTTTCCCTGAGTGGTTCTATGAACACTTGATCCTGGAGTGTGCAAGTCTGAGGAACAATTATGACCCAACACTTTTAATAGATTTCCCTGACTGGCCCTGATTTCAAATGTTAGGTGCCAAACTGTCAAAGAACCGACACTGTTTTACAGCTCAAACTTCATCTGGTAGCATTCATGTAGCTTGGTCACCATGATTGTTGTCCAGCTGTGGTACAACTGGGCCTTCAAAAGTTGCCCAGGAAAATGGCCACATACAAGTCATGACCCGTTACCCCCAAGTCACCCCTGACTGTTCTTCCTCTGCCATGTGGAGCTTGGCCTTTGGAAGTCAAGGGTCCTTTAAGAAGCTGGTAGACACTGTCACAGAAAAGTGAGTCTGTCTGTATTAGAAAATTTTCCATGTAGAGGGTTCATGTCTTCCCAGACTTTCTATGATCCCCAGGTTAAGAACCTCAGTTCTCACAACCCAGTTAGAAAAAACAGTAAATCAGCTTTTCCAGAGAAGATAAATTCATAATTTGATGTTCCAAGGAGAGAAACCGACACATAAGCCAAAGTGACTCAGACAACAAGCCCACGTGTGTTATCCATTTATTTAAAAATTGATATTAGAACTCTGCATTCCACTTTACATTCATAGTTCTTTTACTATAAAATTACTTTCATATCCTCCCTTAAAATCTTGAGTAAAACTGATCTCAACAGAAAGATGTATCTTTCCTGCTGACTTTTCACACCCCAGGGACCCTTCAGGATTTCCCAGGGAACTGCTTAAGGAAAAATGATATCCAGAAGACCACAGGCCTTGACATCAGCTAGAATTGGGTTTGAGTTTTAGTTTTGCCTCTTAATAGCTGTGCTGCATTGGGGAGGTAGCTTCATGTCTCTGAGCCATTCCTCACAAGGCAAGGGGAAGATTAAATGAATTGCATATGTAAGGCTCCCAATAGCTATCACATGTGGAGTAGAGACCCAATAAATGGCAGCTATTATCAATTAAAGTTAGCCTGCAGCTGCCTCTTCCTTCTCTACTGCTATTATACATGAGTGTTCAGGACAGTGCCTGGCATTTAATAGGCGCTAAGTAAGTGACAGTCTTAAAGCCTTGAATGCCCTCATCCAAAGATAGGTTCTCAATCCTCATTTTCCTTGGCCTGTCAACAGCACCTGACACAAGTCATCACTCCTCCTTCTTAAAGCACCTTCTTCTCTTGGCTGCCAGGTTATGACCTTCCTATATTTCTAGCTGTTCCTCTGCAGTTTCTATTCCTGGTTTTCCTCTTCTCCTTGACCTTTGAACAATGGAGTAACCCATTGTCAGTCCTTGTATCCTTCCTCTTTTCTAACTGCGTATCTTTCATGAAGATCTGACCTTGTGTCTTCACTATATGTATACGTGTGTGTATACATGTATCTTACATATAAAATATATACATGTATATACACATATATGTATATAATTTACAACTGCCTACTTGACCTTTTCACCTGAATGATCAAAAGCATCACCAGTTGAACACGTCCAAAACTGAGCTCCTGATACTGCCTCCCTCTGTCCCAAACCTGCTTCCCTTATAGCCTTTCCCATCTCAGTAAATGACACCTCTGTCCTTTCAGGGGCTCACACCAAGAACCTGGGCATGGTTCATGATTTCTCTCTTTCATTCTACAGTCAGTGTGTCAGCAACTCATGATCCCACTTTCAGGCACGTCCTAAATCTGACCACTCCTCACCTCCCCCACAGCAGCCACTGTGGTCTCAGCCACCACTACCTCTCACTTTGATTGTTATGGGAGCTTCATGCCTTTTCCTGGTGCACTGGTTATTCACTGCTGTATAACAATCCATCCCAGCTCAGAGTGGCATTAAACAACCACCACTTTGTTATGCTCATGGGTTCTGTTGGGCAGGAATTCAGAGCAGACCATGGGGCTGCTCTTCCCTATTCCATGGTATCTGGGGCCTCAGTTGGCTGGGCCTTGAATGGCTGGGCCAGGAAGATTTGCCTGCAAGATGGCTTCCTCACCCTTGTGTGTGGCACCCAGGCTGGGATGGGTGAGAAACAGGACAAGCCAGGACTGTGGACTGTGCGCCCCATGTGGCTTCTCCAGCAGGAAGGGCTCCTCGAGAGTTTCCTAGAAAATGAAGTGGAAATCTCATGGCCCTTTATAAGCTAGCCTCAGAGGTCAGCTTCATGTCCCTGCTCTATAGGTTGTAGCAGCCCCAGACAAGCCCATCAGCTTCAGGGGATGGAACCATCCCACATCCAAATGGGATGATTATTAAATAATCCATGGACATGTCTTTATATTGCCATACCCCACCTCCACCCCCACCTTGCCCTCCTCTAAGAGTCTCTCAACACAGCAGCTTCTGTGACCCTGCTGATATGACATCCCTATCTCACTCTTCTGCCCAAATCCTTCCCAAGTCTCCCATTTCACTCAGAGTAAAAGCTCAGATTCATACAATGGCCTCAGTTCCATGTGGCTTGGTCCTCTGACTCACCTTCTGCTGTTTCCAGGTGCTCCCTGTATTCCAGCCACACTAGGGCCCTCAGCCCTGCATCCTCCCACCTGAGGACTATGCACTTCTCTCATGTTTTCACTTCCCAGACTTCCCAGTGCCTGTGCCTCCCTCCTTTCAAGTCCTTACTCAGATGCTATCTTCTTTGTGAGACTAACTTCACAATCTGGTTGCTCCCTCTCCTGCTAGTTTCCTTTAGTATTTAATGCTGTCTACACACACACACACACACACACACACACTTATTTCCCATCTGTTGTCAGCCTCTGGCTCTAGATTGTGAGCCCCATCTGGGCAGAGATTTCTATCTTACCCACTGCTGAATCCCCAGAACCTAGACCAGAGTCTACATAGTTGCTCAATAATAGTTGTGGAATTAATAATACCCACATGTTCTTACTAATATATTGTTTGTAAGAATTCTGATTTCAACTTGTTTGTTGTTTAAATTGCCATTTGCTGTCCAGAGGCCTGGTTCTTTAAATGACTGGAAATGCCCTCATATGATAAAGGGGCTTCTTTGTAGACTTCAAAATGTATAACTTCTTAGTAAATAATATGGTAATGTAATTATTTAATAAGTTAATTATCAAATTATTTATCAATAATTTAATTATTCAGTGATTGAATTGATAAATTAAGTATTTAGCATTTTAATTAGTCAATAATTAATTTTTTCCTATACTTTGTTGGAATATATGATTAGTACTCACTGCCCTCCTTTTCAAAATCACTAAGTCACTAGATTATTTTGTGTGACCAGAAGCTACATGCTTTTATATTGATATCCAGATATTACAAATACTCCAAGCCTAGTATCAGGGCATGTGCTTTAAGCAAGTAGAACTTTTTTATGGAAATGAAAATGGAAATTAAATATTATTGATTTATCCCAATGATTCCACTACCTCTTAGCAGGAGAGAAAATGTGCCTGGGTTAGAGGGATAATGACTAATAACCCAGAGTATATAAACCTGTCATATGTTTGTAATGATATCCTGCATTCTCAGGGTTGAGTGTCCAAGAGAAGTCAGTATAATCTGTTTTCCCACCCATAACTCTGTATATGAGATGATTTTTAAAATTTTATTTAACAAACTTTTACATCACACTCTTTGCTAAGAAATTCATAAATACAAGCTTACTTGATCCTTACAAACTTAAGAATTTCATACTGTGACTATCCCCATTTTTCTATATGAGGCAACTGATCACACAAAAGTTAAGTCAGTTTGCCTAAGATTAAACTACTAGTTAGTAGTAGCAGTATTTCCCCAAATAAGAGCCACATGTAGGGAGCTTCCTTCTTTGCATATCTTAGAACACCATGTCAGAGAAATCAATATTATCATTAATGATTGCTGCCACACACAAGGTCCTACCATGTGTTTATGCTTTTTGAATTATTGTTATTTCTTACATGTTGTCTTCAAATTTCACATTCAAGGATCCAGGGTTCAAAGAGGTCAGATTATCACCCATGTGCCTGGCAAGTAATAAAAGGATTTTCTGACCCCTAATATCTTCTAAACTGTCAACACTTCTGCAGTCCTCTGTCCTAGTAAACTGAACCACCATATGGAGATCAGGAGTAGGGCCTCCTCTTTGCACTCCCTGGACTTGAATTCCAGCTTCACATGATAGCTCTGTGACCTTGGACAAGTGGCTCAAACTCTCTGTACCTTAGTTTCCTCATCTGGAAGATGAGGATAAAACTAGTGCCTTCCCAAGAGAGTCGTTGTAAGAATTAACTATGATCGTACATGCAAAGACTTAGAATGTCTTCTTAAAAACTTAACCAGTGCTTTGACCTTTTAACCTTCAGCATCAACTATAGATTACTATATCCAAGATCTTGTTGGACTCTCATAGCAATACTGTGAAGTAAACAGAATGAGTGCTATTGACCCATTTCAGAGATGAAAGAAACAGAACTCAGAAAAATATTGTGAACAAAGCCACACGGATGTTAGGGACTACCTTAGAATTCCATAGCCAGACAGCAAAGTGGATTTTACATGGTGCACCAGCTAGCAAACTTCATGCACATCTTTCTTTAAAAATCATTGACCTTTGTCTTTACACCTTTCTGTTATATAGCATGCGTATTCCTCAGAATCCCCTTCTGAGCCCTTGCTTATCCTCGACTTCATTTTCAAACACATGCCTCAAACGACATTGAGGACGTTGTAAGGTTTCTTCAGTCTTGCAACATGGTGTGTTTCTCATTCATCTACTCTGACAGTCCTAAATAAACTAAGCTCCAGATCGTGATCACTTGAACCTAGTTATTTGAAGCTAAACACTTGAATAATCATGGCAGAACTGAACTCAGATCTCAGGAAAACATGTTATCTCATTTTCTCAATCTTAGCATCACATTTCTCAATAGGCTACTGAGACTCACATGCCCAACATCTCAAAATGGCCAGTCCAGAGCAAGACACATCCCTATTTACTGCCAGTTTCTAGAGCCTCTACACAATTCTGCCTTTCACAGCACAGAACCAAAAACAAACCCCATAGGAGCCCCTGGTAGTAACATATTTTCCAAAACACACAAATAATTTGGGGCACCTGGGAAAATCCCACAACTGATGTACTTAGATTTGATTTGTTAGTTTATACAAGAGGAAGTGACATTTTCTCTAAGGAGCCATGCTTTCCATTGGTTAAGTCTTAGCAAGACCACTGAATCAGGTGCCTGCCGACTAAGACAGTTCTCCACAGAGTGGCCTGAGAAAATGATTTAATGGCTGAAGTAAATAGGTTTTGAATATCACTTTTCTTTTTTTAAGTGTAGTAGCAGTCTTTGTACCAATCAGATGACTAATGCCTCACACCCCTACATTATGTAGGGCTAATAAATTATGATGGATTAAAAAAAATGCTTGGAAATGCTAAATGTTAATTCAGAAGTACAGGTAAAAGCTAGTCAAGACTAGCCTTGCTCTGGGACAGGTTGCTTCTTTATTTTTTCCTGCATGATATGCCACATAAGAAAAATTAATCATGTAAATATAATCTGTGACCATGGATGTTATCAGAGCTTTGGGGGAAGCAAATAAACAAATTGTTCTGGTGTCATATTCTTTGGGAATTGGTTGTTTGGAGATAGTATGCTTATTTTTCCAAGGAGAAAAAGGTTTTCAAGAAGAATAAAATACACACCACCATCAATGAAAACCAAAGCTGCCTGACAGAGAAGCTATATACATTCAAGTAAGCATCATCTCTTTAAGGACACGTGGTCTTCAAAGACAAGCAAAAGCTCAACCATCCTAGTTTCGTAGGCTGCTCTTGACATGTATCTAGTATGAGCGGTTTTACAGGGTGACAGGCAGGGAAGAAGGGAGGGAGCCAAGGAGAGTAGGTCTGTACAACCGTGAGCCTGAACCTAATAAACACAGAGAGAAGGAAGGGCAACCGAATCCTTGGCAGGTTTCTCTCTTTCTGGGCAGGAAGGCTTTCTGCTTCTTTAGGTTATTGAATAGCAGGCTCTGTTTGGTCTAGCTTCAGGGGATGGAGAGTTTTTGGTTGAGGCCCAGGGATGGTAGGTAATTCAGCCTCATCAAGATGCAAGAAGAAATTGTTTCAGTTTGATGCCAAGAGGAAAAAAAAAAGAAAAACCTGTTTATAATCCAATTTCAAAAACCTAAGCTCAGCCAAGGGAGGCTCAGACCACATTTTGTGTGCTCCCAGAGCCCCACCCTTATTATAACTCCCCTGTGAGTCATCAGCTGCCTGGCATGGGGAGGAAATGCCACAGGACACACCTCACTTTGATGGCAAAGCCGGTCTCTCTGGCTGGTTCATCCTCATGCAGTTTAAGGGACACTTTCCTTTTGATTTTTGGTCATAGGTTCAGAATTTCAACATCCACGGGACTAGTTTACTTCATCAAATATTCTTCCACAATGGATACAAGAGAGACTTTAAAATGAGCAACCACAAATCAGTGAATCACTGTGAGTCATTAAATGCAGGCGCTCCCCAAAGATCTGTTCACGTGGCTTTGAAGGGGCCCTTTGGAAAACACATGTCTGATCAGGTTTTTCAGCCACCGTTTGCTTAAAACTCATCAATGGTTTCCCTTGTTGCTCAAGGCTGCAGTCCTGAGCTCGGTTTATGAGCTCTGCACAACCTCCCCAGCTTATTCTTCCATCTATTCATCAGGTATTTATGGGATGCCGACTCCATATTGGATGCTGTTCTAGGCACTAACAATGAACAAAGTGAATGGAGTTCCCCTTTTAAAACTGACATACAGCCATGCCTGTCCCCTCCCTATCCCTGCCAGCCAACCCCTCACCCCCGCCCCTTCCCTCCATTCCTCAGGTTCTTCCTTCTGCTGGAAACCCTGTGCCCAGTAAACTACCAACTATTCAGATCTTACTGTAAGCACCACCTTCTTTAGGGAGGCCTTTCTTTTTTCCTGAATGAGGTCAGATCCCACCCTACCCACTCCACAGCACCCTTATGTAGTCATCATTTCCCTTTATGTCAGTATTTGCTCTGCATCTATATGTCCATCTAGACCAGGGGTTGGTAAACTGTTTCCATACTGGGCCAGATAGTACATATTTTCAGCTCTGTTGGACACACAGTCTCTGTCGTGACTGCTTAGCTCTGCCGTTACAGCGTGAAAGCAGCAATAGATGAGACATAAACACATGGGTGTGACTATGTTCCAATCAAACTTATTTTTAAATAAAAGAGCAAAAGCAAGTCAGAGACCACATCTGGCTTGTGAGTCACAATGTGCTGACCTCAGAGCAATGGAACCTCCTGTGATGATGGAGATATTGTATAACTACCCCACCCAGTAAGGTAGGCTCATTGTCAAATGCATGAAACGTGGCTAGTGCTGTTGAGGGTCTAAGATCTCTAAATTTATTTAATTTGGATTATTTAAGTTTGAATGTAAGTAGCCATAGGAGACTAGGGATGACTGTATTGGACAGCTCACATAGAGACCATGAATGTCATGAGGTCAAGGGCTCTGTCCCTCTTGGTCACCATTGTGTCACCTGGACCTAACCCAGCAGCTGGCACAGAGTAGGTGTTCCATAGGTGTTTGCTGAGTGAATGAACAAATGTGTCTTATCTGCCCCACCTCCCACTTTAGCTTATGAGCCCCATAAGGATGGGAACCATAAGAGAAACCACCTGAATGACCCTTCCAATGTCCAGCACAGGTGCATGCACATGGTAGTCAGCCCTCCCACAGAGTACTGACAGCTACCAGTACCCAACCAGTAAAGAAGAGAGAGTGGCTATTTTATTTCTAAAATATGTTCCAATCTGTCATGTCTCAAAACTCTAACTTAATCCTTCTTTCTGCTTCAGCCCAGTGTTGTGGACTTCAGAAATTTAACTTAGTCCTGTCTTTTCCTGCTCTATAGCTTAGGGGAAAATGCTTAATGCCCTGTGTCTTATTAAGTGAAGATAATTCAAATCCTATTATAACTACCCACCGCCTAGCTCTTAGGAATATTCTGTAAATAAATGAGATCTTGGCCACAGGAGCTTTGAGCACTTCAGAGATAAGCACTGTTCTCACAAGAACTGAGAACATAGTAACTGAAGAAGGTAGTTAATCTCAGTGCTATTAAAACACTGATGCATTGTTTTCTTTAGTTTATCAGGATAACTTAAGAAAAGCTCTGTGTTCTTCAAATGACCCAGCTGGTTGTAAGATCAGAAGAATGCAGTCATCACAGGGTGATGAAAGACAACCAATTTGTCCCAAAGTTCAATTCTGTCCAATTGACTTTAGAACAACCCACCCCAACTGTCTTCCCAGGGAGGATCCTGGGGTCCTACAACTCTTTCTTCCCTGCATTTCTTTCACTGCTCTCTGAAACAGAAGGTCTGTTTCACCTTGCATAAAAGGCCTATTCAGTTCCAGCTGGCTCTCCACATCTCATCTCCAAGGAGGAAACACGGAAGTCCAGCCAGAAGTCCTTGTAAGGTCCTGTTCTTCTGATTTCCACCCACAAACAAATGCCCATGCTGTCCTGAAAGGCCCTCACCTGTCCCCTCCACGCTTCCCAGTCTTGGCTCACTCTCTCTCATTCACTTATTCCTACAGCAGATTTTCATTAGACACACTGCTGGGGACTCATTTAGATCCCTCCAAGCAATTTTGCCTTTTCTGTAAACCTTCACTCTCAACCTGGGTGTATCTGTGGAAGTCTGGGACTCTCTTCTTGGGCTGCCCTGGCTTACTAGCTGACTTCTCAGGTGATGAAGGGGAAAGAAAAGACAATGGGAAAACAACCTGGCATCTCAAGAACAGAACTGGGGCATCACTAGAAAGAAAGTTTGGAGTAGCTAATACATAAAGAACTTGTCCCCTCAGAAAATTCCATGTTTCTAATCTGTCTTTCTCTCTCTTTGACTTCTGTGGTCACTGAAGCCTAAATCTTGTAATGTGCTTTTCTTTTTTTTTTTCTTTCATGCACCACCTAACACAGAGAGATGCTCAATAAATCAAAAAATGAGTCTTTGACTCAGTTGATTTCCTGGCAAAAACTTCCGCAGATTGATCGATTGATTGACTTATTGATTAAATATCTCATTCCATTTTTTTTAACTGATGTATAGTTGATTTACAATGTTATGTTAGTTTCAGGTCTACAACATAGTGATTCAAAATTTTTATAGATTATACTCCATTTAAGTTTATTAAACAATATTGGTTATATTCCCTGTGCTCTACACTACATCCTCTTATCTTACTTATATTATACCTAGTAGTTTGTACCCCTTTCTTAAACACCTTCCTCTAACTTGCCCCTCCCTACTGATAATCACTATTTTTTTCTCTTATTTCTGAATCTATTTCTGTTTTGTTATATTCATTTGTTGTATTTTTTTTGGACTAAAGAGAGAATATACAGTATTTATCTTTCTCTGTCTGATATACTTCCCTAAACATATTGTCCTCAAGTTCCATCCATATCGTTGCAAATGACAAAATTTCATTCTTTTTTATGGCTGAGTATTATTCCATTGTATATATGTATACATATATATCTTTTTTAACATTATTTATTGATGTATAATCATTTTACAATGTTGTGTCAAATTCCAGTGTAGAGCACAATTTTTCAGTTACACATGAACATATATATATTCATTGTCACATTTTTTTCCTCTGTGAGCTACCATAAGATCTTGTGTATATTTCCCTGTGCTGTACAGTATAATCTTGTCTATCCATTCTACAATTTTGAAATCCCATCTATCCCTTCCCAACCTCCACCCCCTTGGAAACCACAAGTTTGTATTCTATGTCTATGAGTCTCTTTCTGTTTTGTATTTATGTTTTGTTTGTTTGTTTTTGTGGTTTTTTTTTTTTTTTTAGATTCCACATATGAGTGATCTCATGTGGTATTTTTCTTTCTCTTTCTGGCTTACTTCACTTAGAATGACATTCTCCAGGAGCATCCATGTTGCTGCAAATGGCATTATGTTGTCAATTTTTTATGGCTGAGTAGTATTCCACTGTATACATATACCACTTCTTCTTTATCAGGTCATCCATTGATGGACATTTAGGCTGTCTCCATGTCTTAGCTATTGTAAATAGTGCTGCTATGAATATTGGGGTACAGGTGTCATCCTGAAGTGGGGTTCCTTCTAGATATATGCCCAGGAGTGGGATTCCTGGGTCATATGGTAAGTTTATTCCTAGTCTTTTGAAGAATCTCCATACTGTTTTCCACAGTGGCTGCACCAAACTGCATTCCCACCAGCAGTGTAGGAGGGTTCCCTTTTCTCCACAGCCTCTCCAGCATTTGTCATTTGTGGATTTTTGAATGATGGCTGTTCTGCCTGGTGTGAGGTGATACCTCATTGTAGTTTTGATTTGCATTTCTCTGATAATTAGTGATATTGAGCATTTTTTCATGTGCCTATTGATCATTTGTATGTCTTCCTTGGAGAACTGCTTGTTTAGGTCTTTTGCTTATTTTTGGATTGGGTTGTTTGGTTGTTTCTTATTAAGTGGTATGAGCTGCTTATATATTCTGGGAATCAAGCCTTTGTAGGTTTCATTTGCAAAAATTTTCTCCCATTCCTTAGGTTGTCTTTTTATTTTACTTATGGTTTCCTTTGCTGTGCAGAAGCTTGTAAGTTTCACTAGGTCCCATTTGTTTATTCTTGCTTTGATTTCTATTGCTTGAGAAGACTGTTCTAGGAGAACATTTTTGAGATGTATGTCAGATACTCTTTTGCCTGTATTTTCTTCTAGGAGATTTATTGTATCTTGTCTTATGTTTAAGTCTTTGATCCATTTTGAGTTGATTTTTGTGTATGGTGTAAGGGAGTGTTCTAGCTTCATTGCTTTACATGCTGCTGTCCAGTTTTCCCAACACCATTTGCTGAAGAGACTGTCTTTATTCCATTGTATATTCTTGCCTCCTTTGTCGAAGATGAGTTGACCAAAAGTTTGTGGGTTCATTTCTGGGTTCTCTATTCTGTTCCATTGGTCTATATGTCTGTTTTTGTACCAATAGCATGCTGTCTTGATGACTGTAGCTCTGTAGTGTAGTCTTAAGTCTTGGAGAGTTATTCCTCCAGCCTCTTTCTTTCTCTTCAGTAATGCTTTGGCAATTTTAGGTCTTTGAATGGTTCTGTATAAATTTTATTATGATTTGTTCTAGTTCTGTGAAATATGTCCTGGGAAATTTGATGGGGATTGCATTAAATCTGTAGATTGCCTTGGGCAGTGTGACCATTTTAACAATATTGATTCTTCCAATCCAAGAACATGGAATATCTTTCCATTTTTTAAAGTCTTCTTTAATTTCCTTCATCAATGGTTTATAGTTTTCTGGGTATAATTCTTTCACCTCCTTGGATAGATTTATTCCTAGGTATTTTATTACTTTGGGTGCTATTTTAAAGGGGATTGTCTCTTTACTTTCTTTTTCTGTTGATTCATCATTAGTGTAAAGAAATGCATCTGATTTTTGAATGTTAATCTTGTAACCTGCTACCTTGCTGAATTCTTCGATCAGCTCTAGTAGTTTTTGTGTGGACCTTTTTAGGGTTTTCTATATATAGTAACATGACGTTGGCATATAGTGACACTTTTACTTCTTCTTTTCCAATTTGGATCCCTTTTATTTCTCTCTCTTGCCTGATTGCTGTGGCTAGGATTTCCAGGACTATGTTGAATAGGAGTGGTGATAGTGGGCAGCCTTGTCTTGTCCCAGGTTTTAGTGGGAAGCTTTTGAGCTTTTCACCATTGAGTACTATGCTGGCTGTAGGTTTGTCATATATAGCTTTTATGATGTTGAGATATGTTCCCTCTATACCCACTTTGGTGAGAGTTTTTATCATAAATGGGTGTTGAATTTTTTCAAATGCTTTTTCTGCATCTAATAAGATGATCATGTGGTTTTTGTCCTTTCTCTTGTTGATGTGATGTATTGCATTGATTGATTTGCATATTTTGAACCACCCTTGTGTCCCTGGGATGAACCCTACTTGGTTATGATGTATGATTTTTTTGTGTGTGTTGTTGGATTCTATTTGCTAATATTTTGGTGAGCATTTTTCATCTGTGTTCACCAGTGATATTGGCCTATAATTCTCTCTTTTGGTAGTGTCTTTGCTTAGTTTTGGTATCAGGGTGATGGTGGCTTCATAGAATGAGTTTGGGAGTATTCTCTCCTTTTTAATCTTCTAGAAGAGTTTGAGAAAGACTGGTATGAGTTCTTTGTATGTTTAGTATAATTCCCCAGTGAAGCCGTCTGGTTCTGGACTTTTTATTGCTATTTCGATTTCATTTCTAGTGATCAGTTTTTCAAGTGGTCAGTTTCTTCTTGATTCAGTCTTGGTGGACTGGATGTTTCCAGAAACTTGTCCATCTCCTCTAGGTTATCTAGTTTGGTTCCATATAGTTTTTCATAATATTCTTGTATGATATTCTGTATTTCTATTTTAATTGTTGTAATTTTTCCATTTTCCTTTCTTATTTTGCTTATTTTTGCTCTCCCTTATTTCTTCTTTGTGAGTTTGGCCAGAAGTTTGTTGATTTCATTTACTTTTTCAAAAAAACAGCTTTTGGTTTGATTGATTTTTTCTATTTTTTTTTAATCTCTATTTTATTTATTTCCTCCCTGATCTTTATAATTTCCTTCCTTCTGCTGCCTTTTGGGTTTTTTTGTTCTTCTTTTTGTAGTTCTTTTAGTTGGTGTGTTAAATTGTTTATTTGAGATTGTTCTTTTTTGAGGAAGGCCTGTATTGCTATAAACTTCCCTCTTAGCACGGCCTTTGCTGTGTCCCATAAATTTTGTGTGGTTTTGCTTTCATCTTCTTTTGTCTCAAGGTATTTTTTAATTTAAGCTTTGATTTCCTCATTGACCTATTGGTTTTTTAATAGCATATTGTTTAATCTCCATGCTTTCCTTTTGTTCTCCTTTGTTTCTCTGTTTTTGATTTCTAGTTTCATGGCATTGTGGTCAGTAAAGATGCTTGAGATAATTTCTATCTTCTTAAAATTGTTGACATTTCTTTTCTGCCCAAGTACATGATCAGTCCTAGAAAATGTTCCATGTGCACTTGAAAAGAATGTATAACTTACTTTTGGGGGGTGTAATGCTCTGAAAATATCCACAAAATCTAATTTTTCTATTGTATTATTTAATTTCTCTGTTGCTTTATTTATTTTCTGTCTGGAAGATCTGTCTAGTGATGCTAATGCGGTTTTAAAATCTCCAGCTATGATTGTATTCCCATCAACATCCCCCTTTATCTCTGTTAGTTATTGTTTTACGTATTTTGGTGCTCCTACATTGGGAGCATATATATTAACAAGTGTAATATCCTCATCTTGTATCACTCCTTTAATCATTATAAAATGTCCTTCTTTATATTTCTTTATGGCTTTTGTTTTAAAGTCTATTTTGTCTGAAATCTTCTGCAACACCTGCTTTTTTGGCTTTTCCATTTGCATGGAATATCCTTTTCCATCCTTTCACTCTCAATCTATATGTTTCCTTCTCCCTAACATGGGTCTTTTATATGCAGCATATTGAAGGTTCTTGCTATATTATCCAGTCTGCCACTCTGTGTCTTTTGACTGGAGCATTTAGTCCATTAACGTTTACAGTAAATAATGATAGATGTGTGTGTATTGCCATTTTGAACTTATCTTTGCAGTTGATTTGGTATTTCGTCTTTGTTCCTTTCTTCTTCCTTTTGTGGTTTGGTAATTTTCCTTTGTATTATCATGGATTTGAATTAGTTTTTGTGACACCTTTGTAAGTTTTTGGCTTGTGGTTACCCTTTTTTGTAAGTCCAAGTAACATGATCTCAAACCCATCCTACTGAGAACAAAAACATTTTAAGTGAAAAAAAAAATTCTATATTTTCCTGTCTCCCTCTCCCACTCTCAATGATTTGTATGTCTTCTTTTATAATTTTGCGTTTACTTTATTTGTAATTCATGAGTTATCACCTTTCCAGTTATGAGTTCTTCATTTCTGTAGCATCCTGCTTCTTTTCTGTTTAGAGTAGAACTTTTAATATTTCTTTTACCATGGGTTTAGTGTTGCTAAACTCTTTTAGTTTTTGCTTGTCTGTGAAATTCTTTATCTCTCCTTCTATCCTAAAGGTTAGCCTTGCTGGATATGGAATCCAAGGTTGCATCTTTTTTCATTCAGGACTTTGAATATATCTTGCCACTCCCTTCTGGCCTATAGTGTTTGTGTAGAGAAATCAGCTGAGAGCCTTCTGGGGGTTCCTTTGTAACTCACTCTTTGCTTTTCTCTTGCTGCCTGTAGGATCATTTCTTTATCCTTGATTCTGGCCATCTTGATTATGATATGACTTGGTGTGGTTCTGTTTGGGTTCTTTCTGTTTGGGACCCTTTGAACTTCCTGTACTTGGATATCTGATTCCTTCTTTAAGTTTGGGAAGTTTTCAGTCATGATTTCTTCAAATATCTTTTCAATTCCCTTTGATCTTTCTTCCCCTTCTGGGACCACTATTATGCAATGATTGGCATGCTTTATATTATCCCGTAGGTCCCTTATGTTGCTTTCATTTGCTTTTGTTTGTTTATCTTGCAGTTGTTCTGATTGAGGGCTTTCTGTGTCCTGTCTTCTAGGTCACTAATTCATTCCTCTGCATTATCTAGTCTGCTTTGCACAGCCTTTAGATCCATTCTTATCTCAGCCAATAAGTTTACCAATTCTACTTGGGTCTTCTTTATAGCTTTGATTTCATTTTTGACATATTTTATATCTCTAAACACTATCTCTTTTAGTTCCTTCAATAATTTGATCACTCCTTTTTTGAAACCTTGATCTAGAAGGCTATTGATGTCTATTTCATTGATCATTCTTTTAGGGGATTTCTCTTGTTCTTTTAATTGGGAATGGTTTCTCTGCTTCTTCATCTTGCTCATATCTCTCTGGCACTGTGGCTTATGTATTATCAGTTATCTATTGTGGTCCTTAAAGAAGTTTATTTATTTATCTATCTAATGCCTATGTAGGAATAAAACTTAAAAAAAAAAAAAAAGGAGAGAGAAAAAGAGAATTTTAAAAGAAGGGAGAAAAAGGTTTGAAAACAATGTATAATCAATTATAGAAGCGCAATTTGAATCAGACTAGCATTCGAGTTGAGACATCTTTTTTAAAAACCCTTAAAAAAAAAAGGAAAAAGATCAGAAAACGATATTTGAAACCTATTTATAATCAATAACAAGAGATCAAAACCAAAAGAAATGAAAATGAAATCAGGTGGATTCTTTTAAAATAATAATAATATAACTACTTTAAAAGAAAAATTTAAAAAGCAGTTAAAACTAGAAGCATATACAATTGTTTAGAAAGTAGAAATTAAAAAGGTAATAGAAAATAGAACAGGTAAAAAAGATAAAACAGAGAATTTTAAGAGAAGGAAGAAAAGTTTTGAAAACAATGTATAATCAATTATAGAAGAGAAATTTGAATCAGACTAGCATTCATGTTGAGACATATTTTTAAAAACCCTTTAAAAAAAGGAAAAATGATTAAAAAAATGATATTTGAAGCCTATTTATAATCAATAACAGGAGATCAAACCCAAAAGAAATTAAAATGAAATCAGGTGGATTTAAAAAAAAATAATATAATTACTTTAAAAGAAAAATTTAAAAGGAATTAAAACTAGAAGCACACAAAATTGTTTAGAAAGTAGAAGTTAAAATGTAATAAAAAATAGAACAGATAAAAAAAGATATGATAAAGAGAATTTTGAAAAAGGGGAGAAAAAAAGGTTTGAAAACTAAAATGAGTAATTGAAGAGCAAGTTGAAGCAGAATAGCAATCGGGTTGAAACATCTCTTAAAAACCTTTAAAAAAAGGTGAAAAGAGGAAAGAAAATATATTTGAAACCTGTGTATAATCAATAACAGGAGATCAATACCAAGAGAGATAAAAATGACATGACGCGGATTTTTTAAAATAATATTATTTTAAAAGAAAAATTTAAAAGGTATTAAAACTGGGAGGATATATAATTGTTTGAAAAGTAAAAATTAAAAAGGTAATAGAAAATACAACAGGTAAAAACAGATTAAAAAAAAAAAAAAGGTGTGTAGGGAGTGTTCTCCTGGAGACAGTGTGCTCTTAATGAGAAATCTTTCTGTCTTTGCCCTGTTTCGCAAACTCAGCTTGCTTTTTCCAGAGGCCCTCCGTTGGCGCCCTCATCTATGCTGCTCCCAGTGCCTGTCAGCAAGCAGATCGTGCCTCCTTCCAGTACAGCATTCCTGCCACAAAGGCAGGGGGCCACACGCTGTCTCCTGGCGCCAGTCGCTCCATGGCTCTGTGCTGCTGCGTGCTCTGCCTCGGGGCAGGAGGCCACCCACCGTCTCCTGGAACAGGTCACTCAGCAGCTCCACGGCCGCCCTGCACTCTGCCCGGGGTCGGCGCTCCGCAGGCGGGCCCTGGGAAGACCTCGGAAGAGCCCCGCCCACGCTCTGTGTCCAAACTCAGCTCCTTGTTTGTCCTGGCCGCGCGAACTTTGCGAGGCACCAGGGTGGAAGGATCCTAACTGACTCAGGCTGCAAACAAGTTGCTGTCTGTCCTTTGAGGCTGCTGAGCCCCTAGGCATGGATTCAGGTTTCGCCCCCGTCCCCACCAGGGTGCCAAGCGCTGGAGGATATGGCTGCCGAACCTGAGCCCCGCCTCTCCTCGCTGAAAACCTTCCTTGGGCTTTCAGAGATGGGTATGCACCTTTTCCCCCAGGGCACATCAGCCGTGCTGTTTTATGGAGGGCCCAGGTTGTTCTGCCCTGTGCACACACTCATCCATGTTGCGCAGCCCCCTGCAGTCCCCCAGGGCTGCCTCATTGCAGCCCTCCTGGTCCTTTGCCTGGCTCGGGCAGCTTGTCCTGGCCCCCAGCTCCCGGTTCGGGTATCGGGCTGGGTGTCGCAGGGACCCTCTGTGCCCACTTAACTTAGTTCTGTAGGTCAAGGGCTGCTCCGTACAGATCTGAGCCTCAGAGGCTCCCCCTCCGTCCTGCTGGCCTCTCCTTTGGAGAAGGGGAGACCCAGCGAGCGAACTAGCGTCAGTCCTCCTTTGCCGCTCCCTCCCCACGGGACTGGTCCCAAACTGTTTTGCCTTTTCGTCTTTCTTTTTTTCCTTTCTCCTACCAGATTTTTGGCGTCTTTGTCTTTTGAAGAAGACAATGTTCTGTAGGAGTTCTGCAGGTACTCTGGTTGGCTGAGTGGGTCCGTGGATGTGAGTCTCAGTGTATCTATGGGAGAGGGTGAGCCACAAGCATTCTATTACTCCGCCATCTTGGCCTCGTCCCTACATATATATCTTTATCCAGTCATTTGTCGATGGACACCTAGGTTGCCTCCATGTCTTGTTTATTGTCTATTGCTATGAACATTGGGGTGCATATGTTTTCAAATTAGTGTTTTCATTTTCTTTGGATATTTACCCAGGAGTGGAACTGCTGGATCATGTGATTGTTCTATTTTTAATATTTTGAGGAACCTCCATACTGTTTTCCATAATGGCTGCACCAATTTACATTCCCACATTTAAATTTGAATTTTGGCCCACCCAGACTGGTCCTGATACAAACTGTTCCTTGGGGAGGTAACTCAGTTCTCAGACTTCTTCCAAATGCTTCTAAACAAGGGTTAGATATGAAAGAATTTGAATGCAATTCCTGTAGTACAAATTCATTAAGGTAATACCAGATGTCATAATAAATGAGCCACCAAATCACAATGGTGTAATCCAATTGAAGTTTATTCCTCACTCATATTCAGTCTAATTGGCAGTGATAGGAAGTTGGAGGGGGAGATGATGAGGACTCTGTTCCACATGGTAATTCAGGGAACAAGGTTGGTGAAATCTCTGGACACTATACTGTGTGGCTTCCAAGGTCACCTTGGCCATCAGAATTCAGATGGCAACAGGGGAAAGAGAGAAACAGATGGATCAGGAGAGAGGCTTTTGTGGGCCAGGCATGGAAATGGCACATTTCAGTTTTACCAACTTCACGTTGGTCCAAACTCAATCAAGTGGTCACACTTGTCTGCAAGGGATGTGGGGAGTGTAGTCCAGCTTGTGAGAAAGAGGGGAGGGAAATGGTTTGATGCACAGCCAGCCTTTGCCACACTGGACAATGTTGTTAAAATATTTGAGATATATGAAATGCCTGAGATATAATAAGAGATTTTTTTTTTTGCAAATGATTCTTTATTTTCCACCCTTTTGTTAAATAACTTGTCTTTTAAAAATACTATTGTAGTAAAATGTGTTGAGTGTTATAATGGTGTTATGCAGTGAGAATATATAGCTGAGATCTTTTTAGGAAATGAAGCCAGAGCTGAGTCTTAAACAGGAGCTATTAGGCAGACGAAGGGTGTCCAAGTGTTGTGTAGAGATGAGGGGGAGGGGGCAGCAGAGAACACTTGGAAAAAGGAGTAGAAACTGAGGAAGTTGTAGGAAAGTGGCAACATGAGAGGCTTGGAGGGGATAAAAATCATGGTGTGAAATTAAAACAACTCAACTATTTGTGATAAGATGGTATAAGTTAGAGTAGCCTGAGACATATGAGTTTCACAAAGCTTTTTTTAAACTTTTTTTTATTGAGTTATAGTCAGTTTACAATGTTGTGTCAATTTCCAGCATGGATAACAATTTTTCACTTATACCTAATTAAACTTACAAGCTTCTGGACAGCAAAGGAAACCATGAACAAAACAAAATGACAACCTATGGAATGGTACAAAGCATTTTTAAACACATATTTATAAAAGATACGATGACACAAGGCTGAGATTAAAGTACGCATTTGTTAAAATCACCAACAACTTTAAGACATTAAGTACTGTTCCAACTAAGGTAGAACCACGTCCTCTCATCATTCTTGTGTCATTCTACTTGCATGAGACTGGGTGCTACATCATTTATGTAACTTTAGCCAGATCTGATTGACATTCCAAAGTATTTTAGAAGAGAAATAAATGGTAACTTTGAAATCAATAAGACTCTCAAATGTTTTAGAGTAAAAGTAGAGGATTCTACTGAGGAAAAAAGCATTTTGAATTTTATCTGCCATTGGGAATGAAAATTATATACATGTGTGTGTTTATATATATAGTTTATACACACACACACAATAAGGAATGCATACTTATCAGTCAGAACAGGGTGCTCATTAGCCAATAAGAATGGATGCTAAGAACGAACAACTGAGATGAATATATTGATGTGTATGAGATGAATATCAGTCTCCCCCCCCCCCACAGTCTCATCTAGTCTACAGTTCTTGTTACCCCCTTGACTGGGGATGAGAGCTGGTCTGAAGGGATACTTTAGGCTACAAATAGTAGTGGAAGATTCAAATATAGGTAGATTAAAAAGATTTTGTTATTCTCACATAATAAGAGCCTAGAGTTGGGAAGGGTCTAGATTTGGGTGGTCTCTGGATTGGTTGATTCACTGACTTAACAGTGTCTTTAAGGTCCTCAGGGCTTTCCACCTCTTTTTTCTACCATCTTTTATGCATAAATAAATATCTTCCCTTTGTGGCCAAAAATAGTTGCTTCAATTCCAAATGTCCCAAGCAGACACAACAATGTAAGTCTAGAGAAGAACAGAGCATTTTTTTGCATCCAGTTTTTTTCTTAAGTAAAGCCTGTCTCAAAATTCACCCAAAGGACTTTCTCTCAGTTCCCATTGGCTAGCACTGGTCCACATGTCTAAACCAGTCACTGGCAAGAACCACTATGGCTAGCTTGGACTAATCATGCTTTACCTTCTGAAGCAGGGTCAGGGTTACTAAGGCTCTTCCAGTAATAAATAAGGAGTGTGTGTTTGTAAGGTAGGCAACCAACAGTGTCTGTGTAACAAACCCCACTAGATGAGATTTGAAAGGAAAGTTTATAGTCCTTGCACACACTTGTACTCAAGTTTCAGTGTTTAAGCTCATGAAACCTAAAATTATATTCCATCCCCAAGTTTCATTTCTTCTGGAGTAATGGCAACTGGACCAGAGGGCTGGTTCAGGATTCTGAGGGAGAAGTGCTAGTATCTAACCCAGAGTGAAGATTGGACTTCTTACTATCTCTAAAAGTCCATCCCGTACAATAGTACTCACATGGGGTTATCAGAAATGAAATCAACTTTAGACACTCAGATGGTCTTTATCCTTGAAAGCATCTTTATATTTTATCTGTAGAGATAGGTGGATTAATCAGGATGAATAATATTAATTGCTGAAATAGAAAAATCATAAATTTCACTAGATCAACACAGTGAGTTTTATTAATCACATATGGAAAACTTATTGAGATCAGACACCCCCCCCCCAATCTTGTAGCTTCACCACCTGGATCCAGTGACCTACAAGTTTCCCATGGTAGAGGAAGAGATAGATGGAGAAGGCACACGAGCTCTTGATTGCCTCAACCCAGAAGTGACACAAGCCATTTCTACTCATAGTCCATTAGCCAGAACGAGTCATATGGCCCTTCATAATTGCAAAGAAAGCTGGGAAACATAGAAAACATCATTTTTGCCAAAACATTTGAGCAGGTTTTGCACTGTGTCAATTTAGTCAAACTGGAACCTCATCTCTAAAAATTTCCTGGTTGGGGTTGAACCCAAGATAAACTGTGTGATATTGGAAAGGGGGAGAACTCATTATAATATAAAGGCCACTGAAAGGCATGAGATACAGTTGCAATATGTAAACCTTGTTGCTGATCTGTGGGCTCCTTTTGTTGACAAGGGCAGCGACTGAGCTTGTGGCTTCTCCAGGTCCTGCTAGGTTCCTTCAGCTTCTCTGAGTTCTGAGACTGGTGAGTTTGCATATTCATGGCAAAGGGCTCCAATACTTTGTGAAGGACACATTCATCATCAAAGTTGAATAAGGTGCCAGACTGACATAGATTCTGGTTTGTCCTTTTTTTTTTTTTTAACTTTTTTTATTGATTTATAATCATTTTACAATGTTATGTCAAATTCCAGTGTTCAGCACAATTTTTCAGTTATACATGAACATATATATATTCATTGTCACATTTTTTTCTCTGTGAGCTACCATAAGATTTTGTGTATATTTCCCTGTGCTATAGAGTATAATCTTGTTTATCTATTCTACAATTTTGAAATCCCTTCTATCCCTTTCCACCCTCCACCCCCTTGGCAACCACAAGTTTGTATTCTATGTCTATGAGTCTATTTCTGTTTTGTATTTACGCTTTGTTTTGTTTGTTTTGTTTTGTTTTTTGAAATCCAGTTTGTCCTAATGGGTCCCCACTTGTCTTCACTTTCCTATGTTTTAGGCCCAATTCTTCCCAATTGCTGGCCCTGCTACTGACCTACAAAAACTCCAGTTCAACAACCAGATGCAGAAGCAGCAGCCTTCCATAGACTAGATGTATGTGTGTGTGTGTGTGTGTATATATATATATATATATATATACACACACACACACTTTATTGAGATACAACTTACACACTCTACAATTCACCCATTAGAAGTGTATAGTTCAGCAGCTTTTAGTTTAATCACAGAGTTACGCAGCCATCACTACAGTCAGTTTTCATCATCCCCCCAAAACACTTGTACTCAGTAGCAGTCAGTAGCCATTTCTTCCCAAACTCCACCCCTCATACTGAATCAGCCGCTAATCTGCCTCTCTCTCTGTGGATTTGCCTATTCTGGATATTTCATCTAAATTGAATCATACAAGATGTGGTCTTTTGTGAATAGCTTCTTTCATTTAGCATAATTTTTTCATGGGTCGTTTATGTTGGAGCATTTGTCAGTATATTTTCTGTATTTATTGTCAAACAATAATCCATTGTATGATTGTCCTACACTAATTTATACATTCATCAGTTAATGGACATCTGGGTTGTTTCCACATTACCTGTTTTGAATAAAACTACTATGAACATTTGAGTACAAGTTTTTTGTTTTTAATTGAGGTATAGTCAGTTACAATGTGTCAATTTCTGAGTAAAAGTTTTTGTGTGGACATGTTTTTGCATTTCTTTTGGGAACACCTAAAGAGAATTTCTGGGTTACATGGCAACTCTATGTTTAACCTTTAGAAAAACGGTTATGTATGAGAATCACAGTTTCTTCACATCTTTGATGACACTTGTATTAAGGCATGTGTATGTTGTGGGGAGTGTATAGCTCAGGTGGTAGAGTGCATGCTTAGCATGCACAATGTCCTGGGTTCAATCTCCAGTACCTCCACTAAAAGTAAACAAATTAAAAATACCTAATTACCTCTTCCCAAAGGAAAAAAACCTAAAAAATTAATAAAGTTTATATATAAAAAAAGACTTGTGTACATTGGTGTACTCAATGATATCCCAAATTTTTCTCAGATCCTATTCACTTTTCTTGATTTTTTTCTCATTTTGAAGGAGAGGGCTTGTATAAACACTATTTATGTGTCTTCAAATTTAGTGCTGCTTTCATCTTTGAATATAATTCTACTGTTGAACACCACTAGTAATTTTTGTTTATTATTACATTTTTTAATTCCATAAATTCCATTTTTCTTCTTTTTTATAATTTCTTCTCTTTATTGATATTTTCTACTTGATGAGACATTGTTATCACGTTTTCTTTTACTTCTTATAGCTTGGTTTCCTTTGGTTCCTTGAATCTATTTATAACAGCTGCTTTGAAGTCTTTGTAAAGCCCGACATCTTCATTCGTCTCATAGGCAGTTTCTGTTGCCTGATGTTTTTCTCTTTTTTAGGTCACATTTTCCTACTTCTTGTATGGCTCATAGTTTCAGTTGAAGATCGGACATTTTAGATTATATATTGTAGCAACTCCGGATACTAATCCCTTCCTCCACACCTCCCCTGGGAATTTTTGTTGTTGTCCTTGCTTATTTACTTGTTTAGTAGCTTGGCTCGGCTATTTTCATAAAGTGTCTTTACCTCCCAATGTGAAGCCTCTGACACTGCTCCTCAGAGGTACAGCCTTGGCCCATGTGCTGGGATGACTGTGGTTTTAGCAAAACCTTCCTGGCCTGTCTGTTCCCTGACCTGTCTGCCTCCAAGAAGATATGCCATTTTCTCTCTGATAAATAAAATTACATTACATTAAATTAAAAATATGTAAAGTTATGGGAGAGAGGGTAAAATCAATTTTGGTTTGGGCTGATGGACATTGTTGGAAACATCTCCTTTGTTATATAACTATTTTCCAGAACAAGGTCACAGGGGCCAAAAAAAAAAAAAAAAGGAAAAGAAAAGAAACGAAAAATTACACAGTTCTGGACTGTGCACCCAAATGAGGGTTTTATTTGCTTCTGTAGACAGTCTGTTACATACAGTGCAGGTTTGCCTCAGAGCCAATGTAAGCAGAAAGTTCCCATGGATTTCAGAGGAAATGCTCTGCTTGATTTGGCAACATATGGAGCTCAGAAATAGATACAGGGCCAGGTTAGGAAAAAGGGAAAACACCTTGAGACTCCCAGGATGGCCTTGAATATCCTGGAAGTTTCTCTGTTATATGTGCTGATGTGACTTTGCCATCCTCTAAGATAGCCAGAGGAGTTAATTTGTGAGCCACTAAGTCAGGGTTCTGAAGTCACCCACACTGGGCACCCTTCACTCACCCTTCGTCTATGGCGCCCTTAGAAGCAGTGAGTCCTGAAATTCAGTCCTAAGCTTCCTGCTATTCTTTTTATCTTGTCCTTTATCACATTCACCTTCAACTGTGGTGCACGTTGAGCCTCAGATTCATTGAGGCCCAGATCTTCTCCTTTAGTCAGGCCTCTCTTACCTCCTGCATCTCTAACTGCCCAGAAAACATGTGCACTTATGTGAGCAATCACCACTCCAACTCAGCAAGTCCCATGCATTCTCGTTGTTTTCCCCCCATATGTTAATCATTTGTTCTGCTATGAAAAAGCTTTTTAGTTTGATGTAGTCCCATTTGTTTATGTTTTGCCTTTAAAGAACAGACCAGTTGTCATATAGAATGTCCCATGTCATGGATTATCTGATTGTTTCTTCAGGAATTAATTTATCTGATATTTCTTTTGAAATGAAAGTTACATATTAGAACTTGACTAAATTCAGGTGAAATATTTCATCAGCATATTGAATATTAGATCATGATAAGACCACAGAGTGGTGAGTTGTTCTAATATCTGTGTTGTAATTTGACCGCCTGGTTAAGGATGTAAACCCAGGTTTGTGACTGGGCAGTAACCTGTAGGGTGATACTTTGGCATCTTGCGAAAGCCCTATTCCTCATTAACTTTTCACTTAATGGATTCAGAGCCTGTTGATCACTTTTGCATGAATCAATTATTTCAATAGGAATTGTAAAATAAAATGACATTTTTGATTATCCTCTTCAATGATCAGTTTCTACTTTTCTCCAGGGAGCTTTTACAATCTTAAATATGTTCTTTGAAATGTAAAAGGTTGAAAGTCCAAAATTTCAAGTATCAGAGTTTATTGTAATGGGAGAGTGCTAACCTTCAATTTTCTTTTGTCTTTGCAGCAAAATGGAAATTCCAATTTCTATAAGCCAATTGTTGAATCCTTTGAGGAAGCACCTCTTTATGCTGTGATTTTTACTTATATGGGATATGGAATTGGGACGCTGTTTGGCTATCTCAGAGATTTTTTGAGAAACAGGGGAATAGAAAAATGCAATGCAGCTGTAGAACGAGAAGAACAAAAGGTACGTATGGGCATCTTCTTGGATCTCTGTCAATGCCTATTGTTCTCTGAAGTGTTCTCACTGTGGTGATGCATGTTCAGGTCCTAAAAAGAGTGACACACTCAGGAACTATTCAGGGTAAATCCTATTACTCTGCACCCCTGGACACCCTAATCATCCCCTGTGTATTCATGGATTTTTTATTACAAATATTTATTGAGCAACTACTACTTGCCATATTGAACTAAAGATTTTCTCATATATTATCATATTTAACTTTTATAATAACCTCATGAGATATATTTTAAATACCATTTTAAAGATGAAAAATCAAAATACAAGTGTGAGGGCACTGGAGTGGGACTGTATTCTGGGCTTCTAGTTGTAGGTTGAGTATTATTTATGTTTCATTCTGTTTGTTTGTTTGTTTGTTTTTTGGAGGAAGGTAATTCTCTCTCTCTCTTTTTTTTAATGGAGGTACTAGGGATTAAACCCAAGACCTCCTGAATGCTAGGCATGCACTCTACCACTCTATTCCCTCCCCCTTTATATTCTATTCTGGAATAGAAAAGTATGCTTGAATGAAATGTGAGATTATAATTTCATCTAGGCCTGAGTTTCTCAACTTTGGCACTGTTCACATTGTAGGCTAGCTAATTGAAGTGGGAGGCTGCTCTGTGCATTGTAGGACTTTCAATAGCATCCCTAACCTCCACCCACTAGATGCAATTAACACTCTCCCACTTACGTGTGACAATCAAAACGCCTCCAGACATTGCCAAATGTCTCATGGAGTGCAAAATCACCCTCAGTTTGGAACCACTGATTTAGATACTTTCAGTAGTTAACCTATAAAAGTCTACATCATCCCCTTTTCACACAGCTAACAGGACAACCTGGAAAACATTCAGAGATCTGGGAAGAGCCTGTGTCCTATTAACATGTTTTCCAAAATTGGTTCAAATGATTTATGATGCCATGAATCTCTTTTTCCTAAAAAAATTGCTTTGGAATGTATGATTGTGGGTATGGAATATCCACATGATGGAGCCTTGAACATACCTAAGCAAAGAACATAGGTGAGGCATGAACTTCCATGTAATGAGAGAACCTTGAAAACTGTAACTTAGTGACCAATACCTGGAGTAAGATAAACTCTTGGATAAAGTAACACAATCATTAACAAATCATGTAGAACACTTATTTTAGAATTACCTTAGTTCAAGTGTATAGCCTTCAGAAGGAAATCAGGTCTGGTTTTATCATTTGACTCTCTCCTACCCTTAGCTGGTATTCGAGCCCATGCTCTACACCAAGTAATGAAGGCTAATAGAGAAGAAACAATAGGTCCTTCATCAGAGAATCTGAAGCTGGGTGTGTAAGAACAGACTCGGGAGCAAAATGAATGAGAAAAAGTGACGATGGGGAGGAAGGTGATATAAGAAACAGGGATCTGTGACCTGTGATTCACTCGGGAAGTCAGAAAGGCATGATGCTGGGGCTTGAATGTGAGCAGGAGTCTATCTAGTAAGCAAGGGTGGAAAGTAGACACTTTCAGAAGAGTTAAGTCAGATTTGTTTTGAGCATGTATTTTGTGCCAGGCACTGTGCTAAATTTGGGGATATAAGAATAAATAAGCCAGATTTGGTTCTTGGCTTCAGAGAGTTAACCATAAAAAAAAGCAATTGCATCAGATTTTGATAAGAAGTACCATAGAGGTAACAATATGACATCAAGGAAGCAAAGAAGAGAAACATTTAATCTGAACTTGGTGTTCAGTGAAGGTTTCTGGGAGGAAGAGGAAGTCAAATTAATTTCTAAATACTGAAGAGTAAGTAGTAAGGTAAAGGGTGTGGCAAGATGTGAGGGAAGGAGTCTTTAGGGATAGGAAATATGGTGCAAAATAGCTAAGAAGTAAGAGAAAGCTTTGTCCACTTAAGGAACCAAGGAATTCTAATGACCAGAATGTTGCGAGTGAGAGTGGGAGTATGTGGGGAGAAAGATTGTTTGAGAGGGAAGCAGGAACCACACTACAATGGGTTTTTATAAGCCATGGGCATTTATTATAAGAACAATGAGAAGGCATTGAAGGATTTCAGGCAAAGGAATGCAGATTTGCAGATTAGAAAGTTTGTGTTCCCTGCCCTCTGAAAGATGTATTTCAGGGAGATAACAAAAGGACCAAAAAAGAAGCTAAGAGGCTGATGCAGAAATCCAGGTTGTAGGGAAAATTCTAGCTAAGGGCTTGGGCTGTGCCCAGGGTAGTGATCATAGGGATGATGATAATATACAAGGCCAAAAGATGTTTAAGAGTTTGTTTAGGGATGATTGATTTGACTTGACGAATTAGGGAAATGTACAAATCGAAGACCCCACTAGGTTTATGACTTGGACAGCTGGGTAGAAAGAAGGTGTTATCATTCATTGAGATGGGGAATAGAGAAGGAAGGGTTGGTTGGAGGGGGAAAGTGGTCAAATCACATTTTCACAAATTGAGTTTAACGAATTGGCAGCTGGAGATAGAGGTCTAGACCTCACAGAGAAAATTCTCAGATGGACATCATGGCACCTTACACATATCTGGCGCATGTTAACAGTCGTCAAAGCCACTGAAGCAGATGAGATTTCCCAGGGAAAGTCTGTACAAGGAAGAAGAGAAAGGATGAGAAGAGAACAAACAACTTTAGAGAATTTAATAGATGTTAGAGATGGAATTTCAAATCAAGACTGGAAGCAAAGTGACAATAAAAAGCCTTATAATCATCTAGGGAAGAGATAATTTGTACTTCATCTGGGGAAGAAGGAATGAAGAAAAGGGAACTAATTAGAGATACAGGAGGTAGGATCAACAAGTTTTGATGCTGGAATGTATGGAAAATAAGCAGAGGGAGGAAATCAGGATAACCCCAAATTTCTAGTAGGGTCAGACATAAGAATGTTTGCAGCACACCAGTCATGACAGAATGGTCCTGTACTTGGCAAACAGATAGCCACAGACAGTTTTGAGGATATAAAGGTCCTTTAATGGTAAAGGATTGAAATGGCTAAATCAAGCTGGAGACAACCCAGCGCACTTCCAGAGAAGAATGCAGTTTTCCCAGATCCTAGCAGAGCTGATGGTGAAACTGGAAAATTGGAATGAGAAGGCAAGTTCCTTTTGGCCATTCTCACAAGGATCTCCACAGCCCCTCCCTGCCACCAGCTGGTCTGTTCTAGAAGCTCTCATCACCAGTCTGTCTGCTCCCCAGGCACAATTAACTGGTGCACAGTAAATCAGCATATTCTAGAATACTTACTGGAGCACAGCGTAAGTCAAGTGTACATTACTCAGGTGTAACATGCTTGGCAGGAATAGGCTTCAAATCTGCCATCTATTTTCCAACCGATTGCAATATTTTTGCTCTATCAACCCAGCAGGGCTTGTCACTTTGGTTTTTCTAAAACACTTCTTACATTTCAAGTAGAATGCATGTGTGTGTGTGCGTACATATACACATACATGTGGCAAGCTTGTCAGGGAAACAGGCTCTGAGATGGAAGGCTGAGGGCTGAGAAGTGAGTGGGTGTGCTCCTGGGATCAACACTTGGACACCTGTGAGGAAGTGAAGAGGCAAGATGTGGCAGGTGAATTATGAGACAGTCCCAGCAGAGGCCTCTGGGGATCCCACAGGGCTCTCTGGTGATGGGAGTGTCCTTCAGAAGCATTCTTAGTTAAAGGAAGAGGTGAAGCCTTCCATGATGCTAGATGGGGCTGCCATCAGAGCGGGATGTGATCTTGAGCCCGGCAGTCCCCTGCAGTCAGCTGTGAGGCTCCATGCTCCCCTCATCTGGGGGCAGGGTGCTTGAGTTCTGAATAACAGCATGTACATAGTGCACAGCTGTCTGTACCGCAGCACCTCTCAGTATTGCCCCAAGAGCTGTAGAACTACCTCCCAGGAAGAAGGCATTGCATTAAATAGATCTGTGTCTCATTTTTTTAAACAAAATAAGCGATTTCCATCTGTTTGATCTCTGTGAGGTAGAGGGCATCAGTCCACTGACTGATAGACACACCTTTTGTACGACACACTTGTTATTTTGTGTTCTTCCCTTTTGAGCTGCTTTTTAGAGATTGAGGCCTTTCAGAGTAACAGGGTCTAACAATCTGCAATGGCTCCAGTCATGTGTACTTTTGGTGGGACTTGGCCACCAGAAACCCTGGCCTTCAGACTGGCCTTCTCCTTTTAATACTGCCCCCAGTCCTGGACTTCTTGCTGTGTTAACAAGCTGTCTTAGGCACATCCTGAAGGCTCTTGCTTGAAATGTGGACTGTGCTGCTTTCAAATGACCCCTGGTTCTTTGTAGCAAAAATGAGTGTTATTCTAATCTAAAATCCTGTTATTGTGTATGCAGAATAGATTGTCCCATCAGACAAACCAGCCCTGAGCAACGTGACACCAGGATAGCGAGCGCATCCAGGAAGGGCTGGTGGAGAGGAGCTCACGGGTGTTTTACAAAGATCATCACTGGATGCTCTCATGTCCTGTGACACTCGTTTACTATGCACTCATCCTTTCCATTTTTATTTTGTTTTTCATGAAGTTGTATAGATTTAGTGTGCACAACAGGATGTTTCAAAGTACGCTTATGCAGCGAAGTGGTTACTGTGGTCAAGCTCATTGACATGTCCGTCTCCTCACTTCTTTTTCTTAATCGAATAGAAGAATTTATGAATCCACTTTCTCTCTTGTCTTTCTCACTCTCATGACTCCTCTCATACCAAACCAGCCATTCAACTGAAGTGTTGCCCCAAATGCAGTATTCTTTTTTGCTTTATCTTCTTTGATTTCTAGCCCAAACACCCAGAAATTGATTCCAAACCATGAAGCCCTGATAATCCTTTTTATCTGAATCACTTGATTACTGATTCACTCAGTTTTTACTGAGTCAACCAGTAATGCTAAGTAAAAAGAACAGACAAAGCAAAACCTCCCTCCAGGAGAACACTAAAGAGAGCATAGAGAACACACATCCAAGAGCCCCTGCTGCCTCCATGGACTTCAGAGGTAACCAGAAGACACTAACAAGGGAAAGGACAACACAGACAGATACAACGTTAAATATTTTGCTTAAATTTTTCCTTTAACCCTTCAAAGGCAACTCTAGAGTTGAATTGCACTTTATTAAAGATTTCTAGATAAGTTACTTTCTCAATGATGTAATGGCCCAACTTTGCTTAATCCAGAAGAGGAGGTCAGCAAATGTAGTCAAAGGAATGTCAAGCATCATCAGAGATTTTAAAAACTTCAAACGCAGTCACATTTCTCAGTCCCCGTGGTTTGATAGCAGGTTCAGCATGAGGCAGGCCATGTGGCACCAGCCTGGTATAAAATATTTCAGTTGCATTTCCATGTTCACATTACATCCAGATAGTCCCAGTGTCCCTACAAGTAAACTCCAGACATCTCTGGCCCATCTCCAGAGATTATTACTCCCACGTGAAACAAAAGCGGTTTAGCGAGTTGTAACTGTAGATCATTTTAAGATAAACGTCTGAATATTTGCATGAATTAAAACTTGCTCTTTCTCATTCACACGTGGTATCTGAAGCAATAGCAGGAAAGCCCAGAGGGAGTTTCTTCTGCGTGATTTGAAGGATGGTGTCTATAATTGAGTGTGAGGTATAGTTTTGTCCAAATCAAACAGATGGCCCAAGCACTGGCCTTCCTGTTTGGATCTAGGTGGGTCCACAATGAGAGTTTCACTGGGGTTTCTCTAAGAACTATCCATGCTAGCCAGCAGCTTATGGGTGGTCATACTATGTGCTTCCACCTTCAATACCTCCAGTCTCTTTCCAACTAACAACCAACATGACATTTTTTTAAACCTAAGTCAGTTCACAGGGTATCTCTGGCCTTTAATACCTTCCCTTCTCACTCAGAGTCAGAGCCAGAACTAGCCAAGGTGCCTCAGCTTGAAGCCCCTCTATGTCTCTAACTTTATCTCCTCCTCCTCCTGAGCCCTGTCACTACTTCAGACATGGGGAACTCCTGGCTCTTCCTTCAGTACAGCCCACGTGCACCTACCTCAGGGATTTCGTACTTGCCCTTCTCTCTGTCTGGAATGGTCCTCCCTCAAGCATGACTCTCTCACTTCCTTGGCTTAAATATTTCAAGAAGTCAATAGCTTTAAATGCAACAGGAATCAGTAGACTTGACCTTCCCCAAAACCCCAACCAGGTTTGGTTTCAAATACTTTCTGGTTGCTTGTAAAAAGCAAATGCACCCTGACAAGGAATGAATATTTTCCATGATTGCATCTGGCATTGGAGCGTGTGATTAAGAAATAAAACTCCAAAATCAAAGTTCTAGAAATATTTTGTAAAATAAGACCATCAGTAAAATCAGATTACAGCCTCCCACATTGGATGCCCAAGTCAATATTTGTTTGGATATTTATATTTTAAAAATGTCAAGCACAGCCAAGTTTCTCACTTTGGGTATTTATATCCAAATCATATAAGTATACAAGCAGACATACACACATACACACAATTTCTGATGTGTCACTGAAATGTTAGTTAAATCATTTTTTTCCTTAGTTCTTTTGCAATGTAGACCTCTCTGCTTCCCTTAGAAAGAAGGAAGCTGCAATAGTAGGAAGTCTTGACTGATTTTGATAAGATAGAGCTTTATTAATATCTGTAGACTAATTCTAAGCCAATGTGTGAAGCCAGAGGGTTATGATAAGCTCTAATGAGGAGCCCTTCCTGTGTCTTTTTTCCTTTTTATTATGGAAATAGAGAGCCAAAGCCATCTCTTTGTGTATCTTTCCTTTCTTTTTCATTCACTTAATTACACTTATGCTCATTTGCTCTGTCTTTCCCTTAATATAAATGGGTTCATATCATATGCTATGTGACTGTCTTTTTTCATTTAACCATATGCTGAAGATCTTTTCATTCCAGACAAGATTACCTCCTTTCTTTTAACAGCTGCATGACAGTATTCCAAAATATAGTTATATGAGTGTTTATTTTTATTCCCTTTTTATTATTGAAAACAACCCTTCAATGAACAGCATATGCATTTATTCAAGGACATTTCTTAGAAGTGGCTTTCTGGGTCTAAGAAACGTATATTTCAACTTCTGAAATATTATCAAGTTGTGTTTGAAAAAACTTGCCTAGCTAGACTCCAGTCAGCAGTGCATGAGAGGGCTTGCTATGCATTGATACTATCAGCATATTTTTCATTTTCGTCAATCTGATAAGTAAACGTTTTTATGTTCTTGTCTTTTTCCCTGATAAATAGTAAAACTGGGATTCTTGTGTTATGAGCATTACTTATTTGTACTTATCCCTCTTGAGCTGCCTATTCATATCCTTTGCTCATATTTTTATTTAATTGGTTTTTTTTTTTGTACTGATTCACAGGAGCTCTTTCTATATATCCTTATATCAATAATTCATCTATTAAATGTTTTAAATATTTTCCAATTCTGTTTCAAGGTTTTTAACTTTTTCTATGTTATATTTAGCCATATATACATTTTTTTTTTTTTTTATCTTTAGGTCATACGTATCAAACACTTCCTTTTACGTTTTCTTTGTTGTTGTTACTACTTTTGCTGTTTTTTCAACTTGGGGATGGGGAGTTAGTCATGTTCAGGAAGGCTTTTTTTCATCTTATAACAAGTTTTCCTATAATTTTATTTAATACTTTTATGATTTATGGTGTTTATACATTTAATCTCCTAGGATTTATTTCTATTTGCTGTGTGAGATAGAAGAACTATTTTTTAAAAGAGATTTTCAAATTGTCTCAATATCATTAATTGATTAGTTCATTTATTTACTCACTAATTTGAATAACTGGTTACTTTGTCACATTTTTAAGGAGAATCTACAAGTTTTTAGGTAATTCTTAGAGATTTTATCTCTATATAGACTTTAGAATTAACTTGTCAGGTATTTATTTTTTAAAAAAGAAACTGTTGCCATTTTAGTTGGTAATATATGATATCTATACATATAGGTTAACTTTAGACATCTTAATAGTCTTTCCACTCAGAAAGGTGGTATGTTTCTTTATTTATTGAAATATTTTTCATGTCCTTCAATAAACTATATTTTTTCATAATCTAAAGCCTTATCCTTTCTTCTTATGATTATTATTTGGGTATAATTTTTTGACAGCAGTGCTATTTGAATACCATATTTTTTCTTTATCCCATATACTAATTAGTTTTTGATGGTGTATGGGAAAGCTGTTAATATTTTCACATTTTAATTTCACATACTACCACCTTAGTAAATTATCTCCTCAGTTGTCACAGCTTCTTAGATGTTGTATTGGAATTTCTTTAAATTTCCGTATGTGCCATGTATATTGTATTTTATGTCTACTACATCAAACTTGTTAATTATGTTACTTGACTCCTGTAGATTTATCTTTTTGGTCTACTAAAACTTATAATTTCTAAGAAATGTGTCTTAATGTCTGTGTGCTAATGCTTTCCACCTTGATTGTGGATTTCTTGTTTTTTTTTTTTTTTTCCCCTTCTATAATTCAGTATAACTGTCAGATGCACGAAAGACCATGGCTCCTATAGTTTTTGGTGAATTTTTTTCCTTTTATCATGCTTTTACCTGTACTCTATTTTTCTTGATATTAATATTTACATATCTACTTTTGCTTCAATAGACATCTCTTTATTTTCCATTTTCATCATTTGCAGACATGTATGTCTGTTATGAGAAGCATACAGATTTATTTTTAAAACAAATGTGAAAGCTTCTGTATTTTAATAATATAGTCTATGAACAATTACTTACTTGAAATATATGAATTTCCTATTTTTATTGGTCAAAAATAGTCAAACATTGATAATTCCACATGGTTAAACTTAATATTTAATTACTCATTTGTTTAAATTATTTCTGCCATCTTTATATTTTACATTCACATTTTTTATTGCTTATTTTTAATTATTAAATTTTAAATATTTTCCCTTTTATATTTTTGGTACATTTGATTGAGTTTTCTTTGTTCTGCATTTTTTCCTCCTTGTCACTGTTAAGAAGTTATATATAGTATATCCCCTACTATTTTTTTAATGGTTCTCTTTGAATACTTAACACATGTATTTAGGATTTATGTACCATTATTTAGCAATTAGAGTCTTCCCCTGACCAGAAGAAGTTCATAAAGTTTCACTTTCTTCCTCCCACATACTCATTCTCCAGGTTGTCATTTATTTATAAATTTTAGTTTCTGTTTCTTTATAGTACATATACAGAACTGCTTGGGCTAACCCATATTTTATCAGTTTCTTCATTCACTATTTTTTTCTGGCATCTGTCTTCCTCCATAGTTATTTCATTGTTTTACTGAGGTACATGCTCAATTATCACAGAAAAGGCCTGTGGGAGTGCAACTCATGACTCCTTACATATATTAGAATGTCTGTATTTGAATTTCTCATTTGGTTGCTGGCTTGGCTGAGTATAGGATTTTAAGTTCAAAACAATTTTCCCTCATAATCTTTCCCACCACTGCCACCTAAGAAAATTCTGAAGCAATCTAATTCTGATTCCTTTGTATATAAACTGACTTTTCACCTTCTCTGAAGACTTAAGATTCTCCCTTTATCCTTCTGAAATTTAACCAGGATGTAGCTTGGTGTGGGTTTTCTCCTATTTGCTCATGTTCAGGAGTTGAGAGAACACATATGTCTTGGGAGTCAAACCTTTCTTCCTCTGTGAAACCTTCCCCTCCTCCTCCTCTTTCTTTACCTTCTCTCCCTCCTCTTCCACCTTACCTTCTCCGTCTCCTCCTTCCTTCAGTCTTGCAAGTCCAATTTGAGACATTGGACCTGGATCTGCCCTTCATATCTTTTGTGTCTTCTTTTATATTTTCTTTCCTCTGTTCTTTGTTATTATGACCTGGAAAGATAGTCAGCTGATTATGCTGGTTAATTAATTTCATTCTCTGATGTCTCCATTATACTTTTGGACTTTTAACTGTTTTAAAGGATGCACTGTTTTGTTGTGTCTTTCTAAACATGTTACTTATGTAGTTTTAATTCTTTTCCTGTTTGCTCTATTAATCGTTTATTAAATGTTAGTTCTGTTTATTGAATTTGGTGCCTCATATTGTGCTATTTTCCTCAAATAGCGATGACATTTTGTTTGATGCTCATTTTTGTATTTAAGGGTTCTTATTTGCTTACATATTCAGCTGTCTTGAGTGACTGTAGAAGGGAAGTGGAATGAGTTGCTGGGGCCAGCGGCTTGCGTTCTTGCTGTGTGGGTGTCCCACCTCTCTACACAAGGGCAGTGCTCTTTCACTCAGGTCTTGCCACCCAGCACGGTGCTCTGTGCTGTGGGCAGTGCACCTGCTTCTTACTTATTAACCCAATGAAAGGAGGACGAAGAGGTCTTGGTTCCCAACTGATCACCTGGGGTATCAACTTCTTGTTGTTACTCACTCTTGGCTTTAGATTCCTGCAGTTAGTGTCTGTCCACATCAGTCTTCTCCATAGATGTTACAGGGCTATGATTTTCTATGATCTTATTTCTACATTAATCAGATCTCATTTAAACTCTATCTTTTGTATTACTTCAATATTTCTGATTCATTGATGATACTCTTCATTGTCTTTCTAGGCACTTATAAATTTATTTTGTTTTTAAATATCTACATTTTGTCATTTCACAGGACTTTTAGGTGAGTGGTGGATTACATACAAGCATGGAGTCTGCCATCTTTATTCAACCTCCCTCTAATTATAAGAAAAATTAAATTTAGCTATCTTTACTTAGTATTAATCATACTTCAAAGAATTGTTTATGATATAATAAAATAATTACTGTTTCCAACAAAAAAAACCCAAAACATATTTTATTATTATTTTGTACTCACCTGTGGTAAGAGAAACAGCTGTTTCTCAAAAGGAAATAATGACATAAAATGAGAAGTGTCAGTGTAGTCACAAATGACAAACTGTGTTTTATGATGATTCTTTCTCTCCCGACAAATCTCCCTACAAATCTGTCTGCTGCTGAATGAGCATGTGTTAAATCAAATGAGAAGGGATATGCTTCCAAATTTGGTAGTATTTCTTACATTGGGCCATGGATATGTTCTCCTCACTTCCTTTTAAACACCTAGCCCTGAAGCATGGTACAATTCTCAATTTGTCCACTTGAATTTTCTGACTTTCTATTGATTTGTCTACAAATGTAGGATTAAAAAAATGTCTGTAACACTTGGAAATTTATAAAGTACCTTATAAACTTCTAACTGGGATGAAAAAGTTTGTCATATTGTAGAAGAAACAAAGCCACTTTTGTGGCTGAATTGTTAGACTTTGCTCAACACATGTACACCATACTCCCCAAAGTGATTTTATCCTTGTGGCTGGGGTTCAGTCATATTTAGCCTTTTGTGTAAGGAAGAAAAATAAAGATGGTAAGTAGGCCAAGTGATAAGTAATCTACAGACAGATAAAGATATATCCTATTTTAATGATTCTGCTTTTGCAATATCTAGTCCAGATTCATTTTATAGTATAGTTAAAATGCTGTGGGAGGCTTACCTGAGACTAGAGTTCAGTGACTTTTTGAAGGTGTTGACTGCTCCTGAAGAAACCTTGCTAGTGCACAGAGGAATGAGGTGGGGTCAAAATACACCCACACAGAGGCATGGAGCCTCACAGTTACAGAGAAATAGGACAGTGCCCCAGAAGCAACCCCTCCTCCCTGGGCCAGATCTTGAATTCTAAGCAGGTTTCAAACTCCACCGTCCCATTCAGGAACATGTAGACTGCTGAGTGTGAAATTCAGATCTGAGTTAGTGTTCACACCACCCACCAAGCAATGGCTGCTCCATGTGGTAAAAAAAAACTGGCCCATCCCTTTGACAGAGATGTTTCAAGTACCTAATTGATAAAAGTTTCTATTGAGTGTGGAGATCATTCCCTGGCAGAAAGTCTTTACTGACCCTGCAGAATTGGTTAGAATCCCTTTGTCTTGCCCTCAGAGCATGTATCTCAATCAAGAGCTACCTGCTCATTTCCTCATAGGTAGAAATTCTGGATCTCTGAGCAAGTAGCCAGGAGAATTGCTCAACCATCCTTCAAATTCACATGCAGTAGATGACCCCCAGTGTGTTGTTGTGAACATTCTTTCTTGTAGATAATTACAATTTCCCCCCAGATATGATATTGTTGTCACTAAAAACCAAAAGGTGAAGTGATAGAAAACACTGTGGCTAGGATGCAGCCACCAAGCCACAAAAGATGCAGATTCTATATTTTCCCTCCAGACTGGACCAGCTCAGAAGATAAGCGGGCCAGAGGAGTAGCATAAGAAGGTCTTCCACAAAGACTTTCCCCAGGGTCTTCCTTGTTCCTTCAGGAAATCAGCTCCATTCCCTAAGGGGAAGGAGAGCAAATAAATCAGAGAAGATGGGAGGGAGGATGGGAAGCTCACTCCCTATTATTGAGTGGCTCCCTGCTGCCTCCAGGATAATTTCCAAGTTCTTCCTATGGACACGTACGGCTCCCATTCTCTGTGCCCAGCTGACATTGCAGGGCAAATAAGGGAATCAGAGAGGAAGCAGGGACCAGACCAGTCAGAACTTGGCTTTAGCTCCAAGTGAGATGGGAGCCATTATAGGCTCTGAACATAGAGGGACAGTCTTCACCTTGTGTTTTATTCTACTCATTCTTCTCAAATACACCCCAAATTTCCAGCAAAGAGACCTGTTCACCCCAAGGACCCTCGCCAAGCATTCCTGCCTGTGGCAACCTCATTCCACCTTCAGTGCCCATCTCCAAGGCCCCTCCTACAGAAAGCCACTTGATTCCTCCAGCAAAATGTGCCTCTTCCTATGGATCAAATCTTACAATCACCTTTAGTACATGGCTTTGGCCAAGGTCTTACATTTTTTGCCTTGTACTTACTATTTGCAGTTAGATGCCACAGTAAGATGTGTCTTGCTCTGAGCCTCAGTTGAACAGCAATGCCTTGGGCATGGATGAGACTTTATACAGCAAAACAGGGCTGTGCCTTTGAGATAAGCCAGGTGTCTTCACAAGCTCTTCAACTCAGATTCTGGGCCCTCAGTCACCTACCAGCAGTTATACCAACAGAGCCAACAGCTCAAGTTCATCCCCATGTCTAAAAACATAACAAATGGGGAGACTCATGTTCAACAGGGTTAAGACCAAATTATCATCCAACAATTTTTTTCCAAGTAAATTGCTTTAGACATAAAATCTGTTACCCTTTGGATGGAACTGACAGGAGTTCCTTGTCTCCTGCATTCATTTAGGTCTGGTATGGTGCTGTCATATTTGTGATCCTTATTTGTAACATTTTTCACTTCCCCACTAAAATGTAAGTCCTTTGGGGGTGGAAACCTCACAGAGATATTTGTTGACACTGCCTGTCCCTTTCCCCAGGTACCCTTGCTCAGAATATTTGAGATGAAATATTTTCATGGCTCCTCCAGGTCTCTTAGCCTTCAGTTGCCAATGAACTATACAAAAAGTGAGGAACCAAAGGTAAACTTCTGCCTCTGTTATAACAGGATTTTGTGCCGCTGTATCAAAACTTTGAGAATTTTTATACACGGAACATTTACATGAGAATCAGAGACAACTGGAACCGGCCCATCTGCAGTGCCCCGGGGGCTCTGTTCGATGTGATGGAGAGGGTTTCAGATGACTACAACTGGACATTTAGGTGAGGCAGCCACCTGGAGGGGCTTGGTTGAAAGAAAACCCTTTCAAGGAAATTCTAGCATGGGCACCAGATTACAGATTTGAAAAACCAAGGCATGGAACAGCTGATCTTCTGTTATTCAGCCCTTTGCAAGCCTTCCTGAGCCCATTGGGGGAAGTCACAATATTTAAGTGACCAAGGGTGGCTTGCTTGCATTGTAGTGAAAGAGACATGTGTATCAGAAGGTGCAAGGTACATAGAGCCAGCTGGGAAGAGTCCTTTTCAGCTTTATTGACAAATTATACCCTCCTACTTGTTGCTGCAGGAGACAGTGATGACCATGGCTCTTTCTCATTGGAAAGTTCTCGCTTAAATTTACACCAGAGCACAGGGGTCACAAACGCAAGCACCCAGGGAAAACCAGGGCTAAGTAATACTCCGTGACCCGGATACTTTTTTCCTGATGCTCTGCCCAGCTTCATGATGGGCTTACTCTCCCCTAAGGGCAAAATAATGTGTGGTAACAACGGTGCAAATCAAAATTAAAAAAGAAAATATATGACTTGGGCCAAAGCTAAGATCTCTTTGTGAGAGTCTTTTATGGGCACTGGGATGACATTATGTGAGCAAGCCCCTTATGTTCACTGGCCCTTCTCTCTGCAGGTTTACTGGAAGAATCATCAAAGATGTCATCAACATGGGTTCCTATAACTTCCTTGGCCTGGCAGCCAAGTATGATGAATCCATGAGGACAGTAAAGGATGTGTTAGAGACGTACGGCCTAGGTGTGAGCAGCACCAGACAAGAAATGGGTATGTGCGGTCACTAGTTTGAAATTTTGTCCAGTCGGGTCTCAGATTCCTTGTGGCGACTTCTCAAATCCAGATCATGTTAGACTGTGTGCCTCAAAAAGCTGTTATAAAAATGCAAAAGAAAAAGGAATTTGAAGGTCTTTTTGAAAGTTTCAAACATTGTGCTCTTACCAGGCAGCTTAATAGTTAAGATTTTAATTCTCCAAAATAAAAATAGTTCTTTCCTGACCACATTCTCTAAAAGAGCAGCTGTTATACCTCCTCCATCTGGTCCTTTTCTGGGTTTTTTCTCCCACTTTTCTTTTTTTCCACAGCTTTATAGAGGTATAATCGATATTCAAAAAAAAAATATCAAACCCTGTACTTAGTTATTTTACATAATTTGATGAGTTTGGACATATGCATACACTTTTGAAACCATCACCACAATTAAGGAAATAAAAATATCCATCAACTCAGGAAGTTTGCTTCTCTCTTTTGTGGTAAGAACACTACATATGAGATCTACTCTTTTTTTTTTTTTTCCTAAATAAAATTTTATTTTATTTTATTTTTATTTGTTGAAGTCTAGTTGATTTATAAATTATATTAGTTTCAGGTGTACACCTAGTGATCCTATATTTAGAGATCTACCCTTTAACACAGTTGTCAAGTGCACAGCACAGTACTGTTAACTGTAGGCTCTATGAGCTACCAGAACTTATTTATCCTGCATGACTGAAACTTTGTGCCCATTGAACAACTTCCCATTTGCACTTGGCTCTTTCTCCCACTTTTCTTAACGATGCCCATCACTGATCTTGCTTTTGTGCTTGTGTATTACCCATCTCTGCTACTAACACGTAAGGTTCATGAAGGGAGGAAGGGTCTTGTTGACTGTTGCACTGAATGAATGAATAATAAATGATGAATGAATGAACATGAAAGAGGGAGCAGACTGCCTATTTAATTCTCTTTTGGCTGAAACATTTTTCTCTTATTCAAAGCAGTAAAATCTCTGAGATGCAAACTTCTGCTCTCCCCACTTCAGGGAGTATGAGCGGACAAGTCTACTCTGGTAGAGAGCTTGGCTCTTCCTGGCACCTTGTCTCTCATATAGCATCTCATTCATTCCTCACAAAACCCTTTGTTAAAGGGGCAGCACAGGTCTTCTCAAGGAGGAAACTGAGGATCACAGTGACTAAGTGACTTGCCCACAGGGCTGGATTCCCTGTCCTAACTCCCAGTCTAGCTCAGCTTCTCTACTAAGCAGTTACCCATCTAAGTTAATCCATGCAGGGCTCACCAGGTCAGTTTCAGGCCCGTCTACGGATCAGAAGTAAATCTGCGGAAAATGGATTTACCTTTAATGAAAAATAAGTCACATGCCCCTCTTAGATAACCAGTTGGTCAGAGGGCTTTAAAAACCTGTAATTATGCAGACCTGTGCAACAAATAACAATTCAAATTGAACAAAGTAACTTCAAATTGAACAAAATAATAAGATAAAACTCCTATAGCCTTTGTGCATCAAGTAACAGCAAATGTATATATGGCTGTTTATCTTCTGTACAAACTGGAATAATAGAGTAATGAATTATGGGAGGCTTTGAAAATCACATAGGTCAACTTAACATTCCTGATTAGAAACAAAAGTGAAAAAAATAAAAATATGAAATAGTGATGGAAGACCAACCATAAAGTATGCCCCAGTCCTTGAAAAATGAAAAAAAAAAAAAAGACAAAGAGGACATTAGCAATGCAGCTGTTGAGTTTATTTTGATATTTGTATATTGAATATTGAAACTTAAAACATAAAAATGACTTTATCTTTTTAAGCACTTACTGAATTTTCATAAAAATGTACTACATACTATGCCACAAAGTAAATCTCATTAAATTTCAGATAGTGACATCTATAAGTCACATTGTTGGGTCACAGTGAAATAAAGCTAAAGATTAATAATAAAATTATAAATGGACCATTTTTAAAAATCACTTGAAAGTTTTAAAGCCCTCTCCTAAGTAAATCTTGAATCAATAGGGAAATGAAGTTACAATTACATCATACTTAGAAACTAACAATTTGAGAGCACCATAGGATTCAATTAGTTGTATACTTAGTGGAAAATATGTATATTCTTAGTTTACTAAAGAACAAAGTTTGAAGCTAGTAAATTACACAACCAGTGTAGTATGGAATAAAAGGAAAGCAAATGTACTTAATTATTAAAGATAAAAACAGAAGATTATGAATTAGAAAACAGTAATTTCTATTGGGCTGAGACACCTATATCTTAATAAGACATTAGAGGAGATTCTGATGGCCAGCCAGAGTTGACAACCACTAAGCTAGCATAACCCTGATCCCAAAATTTGACTAGGAAGCATTTTTAAAAAAGGAAAATTATAAAGCAATGTTGCTTGGAGAAAGTAATGTAAGAAATCGGTATTGCAAACTTAACAGTATATTTAAATAACAGAATTCCATGATCAAGTAGTTATATTCAGGGATTATAAAGATAGTTCAAGAAGGCAATTTGTAACATTGAAAGATCCAAGAAAGAAAACATATGATTATTTTGATACATGGTGGCATTTTAGTCTGACACACTTCAGAAAATTCAAGTTCTCAGCAACACAGGAATGTATCTGAAATCATGCCCACAATGGCTACCTAGTTTTACTTTATAAATCTGAAACACAGCTACTCCATTTTGACTTTCAAATACATTTCTCTCCTTAATGGCCAAAGCAGATGACACCATAAATGATTTAATTGCTTTTCTAGATATTAGTAGATGGAAGAATTTGGGCTCATAAAATCTTTTCCTAAAATTATCTAAAGGCCTGTTCTGCCAGTTTTTTTCTCAGAGTACTGATTGCCTCATTCCTGATCTCCACCCTGAACTTCTTTCTTTCAGTGTGTTGAAGGTCAGTGACTGCAGTGATTTGTAACTTAATTCTTATATAGACAGATGTCAAGTGACAATTTTTATTTGGCAGGGTCACTTAATGGTCATAAATTTGACCATGATCTGGGAAGCATTTCATGGCCATTTCATCCCGTGGTGATAGGAATTCTCATTTAGGTCAGGTGAGGATTTTATTGATAGACCACTCAATGTGCTACCACTGGACTAGGCCTTATTAACAGTAGCCAAAAGTCTCTAGACTGCCTGTCTTACTGGTCTGTTATGGTCCAGGGGAAAAAAAAATCTCTTTTATTGCTTCTTCCCATGTCTAGAGTTACATTATTACAATCATTGATCTCATATAAAACTATTATCTGATCAACTGCTTCAAGTTGCCTAGTCAGTTTTGCAAATAATGTAGCTAGCAGTATTGGTAAGGTCATTAGTAAGAATTTAAGTCAAGAACCTCCATTAGGTGCAGCCCAGTATATCCCCAAGCTGTCTGACTTAGTCTGTTCTGTACCAATCCTTATCTTTCAGGAAAATTATATATTGACATTGTCCATAAAGCACCCAGCCCAATTTCCTAGTGTTACTAGACTGGTTGTCCTTAGTATGATTTAATTGTTCCCAACATAAGGGGCCTTTAAACTTAAATATCCATAGCCTGGTGTTAACCACATAAATCAATCCCATAATTATGGGAGGTAATATTCTTTGGCTGAAGTTTTGGTTGTTGCTCTGATGGAGCTTGAGTAATTTTAGAAGAATATTCATATTTATGGCCAAGGCCAGAGCAGGTATTATTAATTGGCCATGTGAAGGGATCTCACCTAGTAATATCAACAGTGTCCTGAACAGAATATAATTTCTTTCTTCAAGAATAAATTTCCTAAGGGCCAACCAATAAGAGCCTTGGAGTGGAGAAATCAACCAATGTAATCTAGAAATACTGGATATAAGTAATTGACCATAGACCTAACAATTTGATTAACTTTATGCATAAAGTTATGAAATACATCTGGTTCATAAGCAACTGTGTGAGCAATTATCAAAGTAATTAGTATACAGTCCTGGTCTGGTTCTTGGGTCAGCTGTCTACTTCAGATATTGTCTTCTCATTCTGGTCTGGTAGGTTCTCTGTTTGATCATTGTTTTAAAGTGATTTTGAGGTCAGCAGTCCTTTCTACAGGCCAGCCCAGTGCAAAGGCCTTTTGTAAGTGAAAATATTAATCCAAGAGTCAATTCCTTTCAGTTGCACTGTGCATGAGCTAGTTATAGGACCTGACAAATTTAGGTTTGTGATGGTCCTTTAAATTGTGTCTTTTCCAGTATGCACAATCTCCTGGTTGCAGGTCATGGGGCATTAGAACTTCATACAAAGATAGATTACTGAAATAAGCTTCAGAAACAAACTTAGGGTACCATTTTAATAATTCAATTAAACTTTATAATAATATAATATAACAGCAAGGAGTTATCTGGGAAGTGATTCTTGGGCAGTAAGTACAGACCTCAATTATCAGAACTAGAATTTAATATTTGATAAAACATATTTTTCTCTCTAAAATTACCCTCATCTCCACAAAACACAGCCAAAGGAAGACAATTTGTTTGCAAAACAAGTCTAGTCAATTGACTATATGGCCTCCTCCAAATTGGCCATGGTGGAATTTCCCAGGAGTCTCAGACTGGGTTCCCAAAAGGCCTCTAAGGGCCAGGAAAGCCTTGCCATGGATTTGTCACAGATTTTGCCATACAGGTTTACATGAATTGCTCCCTTTTTGAGGTCCCCAAAATACCTTGAGATGCCTGCTCCTGGTAGAAGGTGACCTTCCTAATTTATCTGATATAGCTACTGGGAAACTAAGAGTTTCCAATCTCTGGAGAGATCAGATAGAGAGTAAAGATAAATGTTTCAAATTTGCTTACAAAGGTATAATTTACCAAATTGCTCAAAGTCACAATTAACTTAAGGCAAAGGGTTTCTCTATATCTGATAAACACAGGTTAAAAGCAAGTAATGTTTCAAACAGAAACCATAAAAAAATATAACCATGTTCACCAGTTCACTCAGTCCTATGTAATTAAATCTTTTTGTTAACAGTTTTATGAAATTAGTTTCCATTAGATTTTTAAAATATCTTACCCAGTTCAGTGGTATGATTTACAAGTTATTAAAAACCTGTACTTATCAAAAAGTCTTTTCTGTGAGTCTCCTTGAAAATGAAGCTATTTTGTAAAGCGAAATTTTACCTGTCTATGAATGGCAAAAGACTTAAAAAGACGAGGTTAAAGATCTAATGACAATGTTTTTGACAAAGAAGTTTAACCAAATTGCTGGGACACATAACATTTTACAATAACAAGCTAGAATTATATTATACTAGGACATACCCAAATTTCAGGAAAAAAATATAATTTTAGAATGTCTATATTAATAACATTTATCCATATAGTATATTCTAAGTAAGTTTATCACTCCTGTGATAATACTCTCCATGTAATTTAACATACAAAATAATATTAGTGAAGTATTTCTCTCTGAGGTGCCTCAGAGGCCCTCTGAGGCATCCCAAAGTTAGCTGGAGGTCAAAAAAATTTAATTAAATTTTTATATTTGGAAAGTTTGTCAAAAAGTTTCAAAACCCTTGGTTAAATAAGATCATAGGTCTCTGTGAGAAAGTAACTTATTTCTTAACCAAAATGAGAAGAGATCTCAAAAGCAAATATAGATCACTTAAAAGCACAGAAACTCATACAAACTATTATCAAAGATAGCATTCCAGGAAAACTTTGTTTTCTTAGCAGAGAGGGAAAAACAAATCTAGTCTTGCACTAGGTTACTTTTAATAACATAATTAATCTATTCAATTAAATTCAATCTAAACTTAACCAATCTTGACCATGGACAAAGCTGTTTTCTTAGGGCTCCTTTTCCACAGATCTTCCATCACTTTGTGTTCATATTATTTTATCTCTTATTTTTTTTTCCATCTAGAAACAACCAGCCCTAGAACAACATTACTTTCTTTTCCCTTAATGAACTGCAATTACATTCCTCATGACTTCTTTACTGAAAACATACATCCTACTTTCCTACTGTATACTAAAATGTTTCCTTTATTTTTCCTAGTAGATTTAGTTATATATTTAAATCAGAATCCTCAACTCTTAAAAACTAATTTCTATTAAAAACTAAGAAGTAAGCAATTATGAACCATCTTATATTAGCATTCTGTAGATTGATAAATGTAAATACCCATACTTTCTAAAGGCATATGGTTGTAGAGAACATATCAGGGTTGTACCAAACACGTCCATCAATAGTCCAAATACCTTTAGTTTCTCTGCAAAGAAAAGCCAATGTTCAATAATTATTTTGTTTGAAAATGACCTAGTTATTAAATAAGCTTCCATCATTTAGCTTAATTTAGCACAACTCTAAATTTCAAGTTTCCAAATATCTGGAGAGATTATTCTTAAGTAGACATTCCTAAAATATAATTATTCCTAAAGAATTTGTGCAAAAGCTTTTATCTCACTTGCATTTAATTTACTTACAAAACTTTCATCATACCAAGTTATTTTTCTTGCTGAGATTTGCAACAGATATAACAAGATTTTATTTGCCTTCAATTTAACCTAGGTAAATAAAAGTGTTATACTTAATATTGATGACTTTAATGACATGTCTATATTAATTAGATTAATAAACTTTAACTTTAATACCAAATATTAACTTAATATTGAATATTTCCCAGTTCATGTGAAATTCATGCTGGTTAGCTTTTCTTTTGTACTTCTGAGAATTTATATAAGTGCTTAATTTCCTTTAAGTCAATTAAGTGGAGCTCATTTACAAGTTAATTTTGATTATACCACCCAAAGGTAAAGACATATATAATGCACACATAGACATATAGACAGACACAGCCAAATATCCCATAGCTTTATTTTCTAAACTTAGTTATGAATGAGATATCATGTAAAACTCACTAGTTCTTAACAACACTTGGAATAAGTTAAACTGAAAAAACAACCTCTTTCCCCATCCTTTTTCCTCACTCTCAAGAATTAGATATGGTCTAGATAAGTGTTCCTGAGAGCCCTGGTCTCAAGGTAGAAGAGAGAAAAGCAAGTTCTCTTGGAAGGACTTGTTCCCTCAGGGCCAGAATTCTGAAAATATATTTTATCAAGCTAGCTTTTTTTACTAACTGTATATTCAAAAAATTAAAAAAATTTTTTTTGGGAATTTTCAAAAGAGTTCACCTAAACCAATTTTCTCTCGAATCTAAAGAATATTGTGGCCACATGGTGTTATTATAAAATATCAATTTTTTCTTAGTCATAGGCTCATAGACTTTTAATCATAGATTTTAGTATTTCCAGTCAGATGGAATTTGCCCAAGAGGGCTTCATCATGGAAAAGAACCAGTATTTCCCATTTTACAAGGCAGAATGACAATTATAAAACATAACACAGACCACAGAGTACAAAATACTCACAGGCATAGCCATCATAGATTGAGCAGTACAAGCCCCAATCAGACTCTCCCTTAAATTCGAATGGCTCTCAACAGCATATGCACATCAGAACCACCTGGCTTGAAAGAGTACCCCTTACCCAAATCATACCTGAGGCAGGAGGTTGGATTCTTCATCATTATCCATTATGTGCAGGCTGGCTGACTCTTCAGATGTTATCTTGCCTGCATAATCTGCCTGCAGGATTGATAAGGGGGCTATTTGGGGTGGAGAACTAGTCATTCTTTAACTGCTTAATTCTTTATTCCTACTTCTTTTAGGAAAGAATCAACAGGTTAGGAAAGTATGATGTACATTCAGGAGAGCATAAGGCAAGAGTTAGTTTAAATTGACTAGTGATCTCATTTCTATCATTAGATTCTTTCAAGATTAGAAGGGAACAGAAATGCACAAACAGGAAAGAGGTAAAAGAGCTGCTTTCAAAGCCTCTTTATTTTCCCTTAAGAGTATTTGTAAAGGAAGGTGGACTCTCAGAGGACTTATTTAGGAGGAGGAAAATGAACGTATATCTTGGTTTCTGAAAGCTTTTTGGCAATTTCCTGATACCTGCTATAATTCTGATGAGGCAATTGCCTTCTCTTGAGAGTGATAGAAATTATAGCAGAACCAAACTTCAACTTGCAGACATGTTTCTGCAAATAAAGAATTTGGCCCTGAAGTTTCAACAAAGCCAAAAAACAAACAAACAAACAAACAAACAAACAAACAAACAAAAAACAATTTAACAAGGTAGGCCGATAGTTTTACATAAGGATAATAGTTGCCAGTAAAGTAATACCTAAGATGGGTGAGTAACTTTGAAACTCATAGAATTTCAGAATATGTAGATCACCTACCACCTCCCTTCGCCTACAAAAATATCATAAGGTAAGATACATGAAGCCTAGAGTTGCTCCTGTTTTTGTACTGCCTGCAAGTTAAAAATAGTTTTTACAGTTTTAAGTAGCTGAAAAAAAAAATAAAAATAAGAATAAGAATTTATGACATGTAAAATTTTATTGAATTCCAATTCGAGTACCCATAAAATTTTATTGGTACACAGCTACACCCATTCTTTTGTATGCTGTCTAGGGATGCTTTCATTTTATAATGGCAGAGTTGACTAGTTTCAAAAGAGACCATATGGCCCACAAAGCCACAATATTTTCTCTCTGGATCTCTATAAAAATGGACAGATATAGTTAAGTACCTGCCATCATGATGACTTGGGGAGAAGAGTCCCCTAGATTTACTAGCAATTGTGCAGATTTCCAAATCCAGTGCACATCAATGTACATCAAACCATAGTCTCCTTTACTCCATTTAGACTAAAATTCCTGTTACATCCAAATATATTAAGAATACAGATTAACTTTCAATGATATCAGTACCTGTACTTATCATTTAAAGCCACTGGTAATGTCAATAATTAGTATCAAGGCTACAAAGTACTAAGAGTTTTATTTAGGGGTCTTAAGAATGGCAATTCAGGAGACACAGATTTGGGTAAAACCAAGAGTGCTTTGGAGAAGAGAGAGTCACAGGTTTATAGACAAAAAAAGCCCACAGGATTATTTATTAAAAGATGCCTGACAAGAACTGTGATTGGTTCTGATACAAGTCAGAAAATATTTGTCCTATAGCAATCACAAATTATTTTACGGTAGAGGTCTGATAAGCAGGTAGGCTGTCACAAGTTATTGTAGGTAGGCTATCACAAGTTATTTTAGGATAATGATCCAGTAGGTATCTTAAGGTTCTGGCACATGTTCTGGATGTCTTCATTAGGACAGTAAGTGATCAAAAAGTCAGATTTAATCCAGGCTGAAACATGCATAATTATGTGTCCTCAGTGGTCTCCCAGCTCCATTTTAGAGAGTTCTCTTTAGCAATACTGGCTCCATTTTAATCCTCCTTCCCTCAATATCAACTTGAAAAAGACCAAGGACATCAACATCTACCCCTAACCTCCCACATTCAGGCCATTATCTGTGGGTATGGGAGCATCTGAGATAGCAAATGTGCTACTTGACAGAAACATAATACTTACCCATTTATTCTGTACCCTCCTTTTAACACAAAAGAGTAAGATGGAGGTATAGTTGAAGTCACTCCTGTTCATCTTGACACCTGTGTTTCTTTTAATACACTGGGCTTAACTTAAATGTGTGACCTGAATTTCATTTGGAGTTGACGAGCAGGTGTGAGAAAGGTTGCATAATCAAGGAATTTATCCAGATTTTATTTTTCTTCTACCTAGTTCATGTGTCTTTCCTATTCCTTCAGGGCAAACATATTCCTTTGAACTCTACACCAACCTGGACACCCTCTGTACTATGTCTGTTAGTGAGCCAAGACAGAATTGTATAAACTCTACAAGTAAAAAGCTGAAACTGAAAGACTATACAGAAGCCCAAATATTAATCTCCAGCCATCCTACAGGGTAGAACCTACCCATTTTATTATACACCATTTCCAGACTTAATTATGTGCCATTTAATAGAAATAAAACAGAGAATGAGTAATGGAATCACAGAACTGAGTTTTGACAAGGCCTCTAGTGTTTGCCTAACTTCCTTTTATGAAAGAGCATAATAAAGTGTAGAAAATTTCAATAACTTTCCTAAGGTCACAGATATAATGAATGAAAAGGTCATGTGGATCACAAACTCAGGAGTGCAAGAAGTGTTCAAGTATTTTTTGTTTTTTTAACAAGTTAAATTTGACTCCAATCCCCAATCTAGCTATTTTATTGTAGTCCATTTTAGGGCTACCATTCATCAAGATAGAGCAACAATTCTAGAGAATGATGCATCTCCCAAACATTAGGAATGTCTCCCTAGTCTTTAGTCCCCTGTTAAGAAGCACACAGCTTCAGTGAACACAGTCCCAGTGGTCCAGCCAGCCCAAGTATTTCTGTCTCATGCTGGGGGCTGAGGAGCATCTAACAAGGATACAAAGCCCAGTGTCTAGCACTCAGTCTACCCTCATGCAACTTGCAACTGTCCCCAGGCAGCTACCACCAAGAGAAGCACATGGAATCTAAAAAAAAATCTAAAAAATTCAAGCTAGGGAATAAAACAAACAAAAGAAAATGGCAGGCTCACAGATACAGAGAACAAACCAGTGGTTACCAGTGGGAAGAGGGAAGAGCAAGGGCTAATACAGGAATAGAAGGAAAAAATAGTTATTATGGGATTAAACCCATATGTGGGATTTTGAAATCATATGTGTGAAACTTTTGAACATTTTAAAGCACTATAGAATTTAAAGAATCTTGAATTCAATAAAAAAGAAGTACCTGGATCAGTTTACCCCAGTTTTAATCAAATTCCCCTTGCCCTCTCTGCTTCCCAGATACCCTGATTTCTGTCCATTGAGTACACCTAGTGTAATCCCTTCAACTTGTGTAAGCTTTTTTGAAAGACAGGAAGAAAGCAATTTCCACTTTCCATCCTATATCATGAATTTATTCAGACACAAAGGGCTAAATAGTGACTGTCTACCTATAAACATGGAAGAAAAAATAAGCAAAAAGTTTAAGGAGAATATACATAAGTTATTATTTAAAATTGTCCTATGATGTACACAATAAAAATTGTAATATCTTAAAAAAATACAGAAATGCATAGTACTCTCTGGGCTAGTAGCTGACAAACATTTCTGCATTGGAAAAATGCCATGGAATAGTGATGAAGAGTTCCATCTCTAGAGTCACACATGCTGAATCTGAATGTTGGCTCTGGACTTACTGCACAAACTTGGGCAAGTGATCCAAACTCAGGCTTTGGTGTTGTTCTCTGTAAAACTGGATAGCAGCAGTACCAAACTAAAAAAAAAAAAAAAAAAAAAAAAAAAAAGTATGACAATTAATTGAGATAAAGCTTGAAATGTTTCAGCATTCTAAGTTATCACCTTGTTAAATAGGTGACCTGAACGTATTAACTCATGAGTGGTATCACTTCTTTGTCTGTTTCCTCATTGTTAAAATAAGGACTAAGAGTGCTTGTTATATAGTGTGTGTGAAGTTGTAATAATTAAATAATCATATTATATAAGTGGACCCTCATTATAAGTTACTTCATTCAACATCCTTCTTTTGCCTTTGTTTTTAGAGGTGGATTTTTAAAGTGAGAGAATAAAATATGAATTATTTCTGTATAGTAGAAAATATTATTGTATCAATGATAATAGTACTATAGTTACATAAAAGAGTTCCATGATTTTAGGAAAAACACAGTGAAATACTTGGGTAAAAGGGACATAATGATTGTAACATATTAAGTATTTCAGAAAAAAATATATAATTACATACAATCTCTCAGAGAAGAGAGAGAGACAGAGAGGAAGAGAGAGAATGATGTTTAATGAAACATATTAAAATGATAACATCTGGGGAATCTGGGTAAATACTGTTTGAGGATTTTTGGTATTATTCTTGCAACTTTTCTATAGATCTACAATTACATCAAAATAAAATGTTAAAAAATAATAAGAAGGAAGAAGCATGACTCTACTGAGCCCGTGGTCAGAGGTGAGGCAGAGAGCATGATTTCACTTAAAATTCCACTTAAAAATCCACTTAAAAATTCTTCTTTTATCAAGACTATTTGTGACAGGAAAGCTCATCATAATTCTAGGTCCACACCTGACTTAAGGCTTTTGTTTGTATCAGATTCTTATTATCCATTAATGTTATAACCTGCCAAGAGGTGGCAAGTGGTTTGCTAAAAATAAAGGCCCGGGAAGATGGGCAGATAAAAATTATTCCTGCTATTTTACTGGACTTAGCCAGGATGGAAGATTTCTTGACTCAACAGCTGTGACCTACATTCAAAGTAACAGTATGTTCTAAAAACATTTCAGACACCAAAACTGGCTTCACCAAGACTCTTTGAAGGTTTCACAGCAAAACAAAGCCCCTCAAGAGGCTTAATAGCTCCATCACCCCTACCACACTGGACACAAGTGGAATAAGAAGGAGAGCAGGGTATTCTAAGAGCTTTGGAGTGAAGAGCTGGAAGGTGGAATCTTTTAGGCAGAAGGGCTGATGCTGGTTTTCATGCAGTAATTACCAGTTTAAGCAAAGTGGCTCAGAAGTGGGCTGAGAGCCATGGCATAGTAGGAACAGCTGGATGAGATAGCTGGCATGTTACCATGATAAATGACAGCATACTTCTAGGTCAAGGTGAAGGAACAATCAACAAACACGATATCCTGGATGAAAAGTATGACAATCACAGTTTGGAAAATAGTCTTCACTTGTGCTGCACAGGAAGAATTGGTGGTTGTGAAATGAGCTTGCTAATAACACCCACACTCTTTACTATTAATCAGTGTCAATATGAAGGCCAGCAATCCTCTTCCTGACTAAAAAGTATGAGCCAGGTGAGATCAATAAAAGATCAGCTGAAATGTATTCATCATAAACATAATATTGGTACTTTTTCCTAAATTTGATTTTTATTGATTTAACTAATGGTAGCATACCATGTACTTGGCATATTAAAATACTGCTGAGAGCTGGCAAGAGGATACATCCAGCTTGTATTTATTCTTTTATTCACAAAGCAGATTTCAGTATCTGACTGGGTAAATAAACCTTCAGGACAGGAACAAGTGTCAATATATGCACAACATCACAATTTGGAGATCCACTGCAGTAGCCTATACATGGCTACTGTTGACCTTTAGAGACTAAAGAAAAGACTAAAGTCACAGAAAGAAAGAGAAATAAAGATTATTGTGAATTTATTTGTACCTTCAGTGTGGACTACAGCTACGCCTTCTTAGGATTAAAAAAATGCCCAGATTTATATGTCAACAATGAAAGGTTGAGTATAATTTCTAGAACCATTCAAGAACTCAGACCAAAACTGCAAATTGACACAACTCAGGCATCTTAGTTCAATCAGGGTACAGCCCAAATGTTGGTGGAAACAAGCTAGTTAAGTATGTAGGGATCTTTCTGTTGCCTCAGGGACTCCCTATATTTTTATTTATTGAATTCAAGGAATGGGAGGAGGAAAGCAGCAGTTAATATGAATAAGCCATATTTTAAAAATTTTCCTTAACAAACAAACCTCACCCAACCCCAGACCAGCCCAGTCTAACTGTTAAAGACATGGTTTCCTGGAGTAGAAAATGTCCAGCCATCCTGAGGATTTCTCAAATCTGTTGATGGAATTTGAGCTATGAATATTAAACGTAAATTTTATGATAATGGGGGTTGGGAATGGAGTCTATTGTTTTCTATAAATTGAAGGTAATCCCCTCGGTGCAAAACCCCTCATAACTTGTAACTCATCTTGAGACGTCAGGTCATAGAAACTGGCATATTAAAAATTACTTTACTAACCAATGGTAACCAAAAACTCAGAAGAAGGCTGGTTTCTGGAGACCTAATACAGTCACCTTCATTTCTTCCCTTCTTCTAAGTCTGGCCTAGTGAAAGAGAACTTGTAGAGGGCAATTTCCCAGGCTGTTCATAGACACACCCACTCCTTATCAGTTGGTTGGCTGTTTAATTATTTACAACACATCCCATACTATCCTAAGGACTTTTAAGTGATACGACTGCAATAAACAAAACCCTGGAATGGCAGATTTGGGGAAAATGGAGGTGAAGGAAGACATTATGAAGATTCATTGTGAACTTTTACTCATGCACTTCTGTGTGACTGGGCCAGGGCACAGTTATCCCTTAAGCTATGGACAGGAAAGTCTCATGGGGAAAGTTGCCATGTTGACAAAGTTTGAGCACCCTCCATCCTTGCTGGAAGCCTTCTTCAGGTATTGGTGTTTTCAAGCTGGTGTTCGCTACCTGGTCACCTTGTTGCCCTGGCATCACATGGCTTCTTGACCTTCTTCCCTATGCCATCCCCTACTCTAGTCTCAGTTTTGTCTTTATTCTCCGTCAAAAGACATCAGGAAACTCAACAAGATCCTACTATGTGTCAGTACTGCAGTGGGCACCACGGTTGCCAAGACAAATATCTCACACACAGTATCTGCTCCCTGAGGGCTGTTTCTCTAATAAAGAAGATGGCCTCATGAATGTACCCAATTCAACTTAGTAAGTGCTGTGATCATTATGTTATGAAGCTCATGTGGCCTCAGAAGAGAAGATGACAAAATTGAGCTGAGGAAGCTGAAGACAGCATCCGAGAATGGATGTCATGTTAGGTGGATCGCAAAGAGTGGGAGATACAAGAAGACCGTTCTAAGTGGGCGAAAGAGCCCTCCCAACGTCAGGGAGCCCTAAAACAGCACCTCTCCCACCCTCTCCAGAAACTGCGAGGAGAGGCAGCCAGGGGCCACCCAGCTGTTCAGTGGAAGAGCTGGAGTCAGAACCAACTCTGCTCATGCCCAAGATAATTGTCTTTTCACCACTCGTTGTTGGAGCCATTCCCTTTGGGTTGCAGTGTCTGTAGATAAAAACAAACCTGACAAGTGATCATGCGCCCACATTTTTATCTTTAAATTTCAGTTTCTCTTTTTACTCTGTATCTTTGATAATAAAGTTTTAGATTACAGTTTAAGTTTGTAACTTACCCCATCCCAAAATCTTGAGTTAAATTGCCTCAACTAGAATGTTGGTTTTGTTATGTTTTCTAACAGTTTGGAGGATACATGAATTCTGGTTTGAGAAGAAAGGACACCAGCCATCAGTTGTGACCTCTCAGGAAGGGGAAAGTGGACATCAAATGTCCTCCATTATGTAAATGCAAAATAAAACTTTGAAACTAATCTCTCACCATTTTAGCTCAATAAGCAAGCAAATTTACCAATTTCAATAAAATTTTGATATCACACTCTGTATAGTAAAATATGTTGATCTTTAGCTTAAAAGAAGCATGTTTATAATAGTCCTGAATATGCTAAGACTATCCCTCTAAATCAGAGTTAAATCTTCTCCTACAGTCTGTGGATAAAATTACAGCATCTCTTCACTTGTACATTTTTCCTTTTGTTGCCAAAAGATTGGCCATCCTCCCTGATGAGCCAAATAACTCAGAGACAGGGTCTTGGAGCTTAGACGGAAAGAGACAGCTTTATTACGTTGCCAGGCAAAGGGGACCCACTGCAGGCTAGTGCCTTCAAAATTGTGAACCTGCCTTGGGGATGGGGTGGGTTGGTTATACAACCACAGCTCAAACAATAAAACATAGGTAACAATCAGTACAATTATTTTCTTGTCATAAGGTTTAGAATGGTGTCATGGTTCTTCAGGCAACCAGTTCTATAGAGGCTAATAATTATCACTTCTTCAATCCTTTCATCTCACAAATGCCTGTGGCATGCTTCTTTTTGACAACTTAGCATTTTTTGTAGGGTTACAGTTTTGTGACCTTCTTCTTGGAGAACAACTCAGAAGCCAAACATGAATATAACTTTTGATTACCAGACTAAAGTAGATACAGTAAGATCAACAGCTTTAGATTTAACAATGGGCTGAGAGCTGTGGATAGTAACTGGTCAGTCAGGATTATTGACCGTTCTAAAGGCAAGCATAAAGGTAAGAATCTGTTGGCCTAAGTGTGGCCATTTTACTATTCCTCTTTCAAAATCCCCACTGTCAAGTTTCATTCCATTTCTATGGAAACAGGGAGATGGGTGTCGTGTTTGTCTGTTTCCTGCTGAATGGGGGTGTTATTTGTGGGTTTCTGAAATGGAACAAGTGAGCCTGATCTTGCCATGTGACTGGGAGTTCAAAAGGAATCTCGGATGCTCATCTTCTGCACATTAGACAAAAAAGTCCAATATAAATATCACATATATGCTTACTCCTATTAACAGAAGTGATGACAAAACTGTAGAATTCCTATAAGGATGGATTTGAGACCCTGGGGTATCCATGAAAAAAGGTGTTAACTTGAGATGTGACTTCTCACACATATGCATCTGAATCTGCTATATTATGTGTTTGTTTCTTTATGTTATCCAGGGTAGTTATGATGTTCCTGGATTCATCTGGTATGAAAGAACAACAGTCAGTGTGAAACTAGAAACTCAGTAATTACAAAAGAAGAACCTAAACCCATAAGTTTACAGCTACAAATTACCAGAAGACACTGATTTGAGAATGGCTGGTTGTGTCTCAATTTTGACACCTCTCAGAAAACTCAAGATCTCAGCAGTATAGAAACTTGCCTGAAATCACATCCACAAAATTACCTAGTTTCACCTTGGGTGTCTGAACTACAGTTATTCTATTTTGATTTTCAAGTGCATTTCTTTCCTTAATGACCAAAGAAAATGTCACCATTAATGATTTTAATGCTTTTCTAGATATGAGGAGATGCAAGAATTTGGGCTCATAAAATATCCTCCTGAAAATATCTAACCATCTGAAGGCCTGTTCTGCTAGTTTTCCCAGAGCACAGAGGATCTCATTCCTGATTTCCATCCTGAATTCCTTTTAGGGTGTGTTGGAGGTCAGTGACTACAGCAGCTTGTGATTTAACCTAAGCAGAGTTAAATGGCAAGTGTTAACATGATCCAATCCTGGTAAAGGCAGATGGCAAGTGCCCTCATGATCATAAATTTGACCATGGCTTGGCACAACCATTTCATCTCGTGGTGCTAGGAATGTTTATCCCTAGGTCAGGTGAGGATTTCTTTGATAGGCCACTTAATGTGCTATTATGGGACTAGGCCTTATTAACAGTAGCAACATCTCTGGGCCACCTGTTTTACTAGTCTGTTATGGTCCAGAAAAAGAGCCCCTCTTGTTGTGTTTTCCCATATCAAGAGTTACAATATTGCAATAATTGGTCTCATACAGAAGTATATATCTGATCTACTGCTTCAAATCTCCTAGTTATTATTTTATCTGAGGCTTAGTTACACATTTGATAATGCAAGAAACAACAATGTTGTAAAACAAGCAAATTGCAAATAATATAGTTAGCAGTATTAGTAAGATCATAAGTAAGAATTTAAGTCAAGAACTTCCACTAGATGCAGCCCAGTATATCCCCAGGTCATCTGACTTTGTCCTGTACCCATCCCTATCTTCAAGGAAGGTGTTATACAGGCATAATTTATAAGGCACCCAGCCAAGTTATCGAGTGTTATTAGGTTGGTTATCCTGAGTATAGTTGTTTTTCTTTTTTTTCCCCCCAGTGTAAGGAAGCCTTTAAACTTAAATCTCCATACCCTGGTGTTAACCATATAAGTACTTTTCATAATTGAGGGAGGTTATATTCTTTGGCTGAAATTTTGCTTGTTGCCTTGGTTGAGCTTGAATGATTTTATAAGAAAATTCATCTTTATGGCCAGGCTCAGAGCAAGCACTATTAATTGGCCAGGTGAGGGCTCCCACCTCACAATATCAATAGTGACCTAAAGAGAACTATAATTTATTTTTTCTAGAATAAATTTTCTAAGGGCTATCTAGTTAGAGCCTTGGAATGATGGGGAAACCCACCAAGGTAACACACAATACTAGATATAGGTAATTGACCATAAACCTAACAATTGGATTATTTCATAAGCCAATGTGTGAGCAATTATCACAGTAATTGGTATACAGGCCTGGTCCAGTGTCTTGGGTCATCTGTCTACCTCAGATATCTTCTTCTTCTCATCCTGGTCTGGTAATTTCTTCTCCATCTGAGTATTGTTTTAAGGTGAGCAGTCCTCTACAGGCCAGCCCAGTGCAGGGGCTCTTTCTGACTGGTAATTAATGCAAAAGTCAATTTCCTTTAGCTTTTACTGGGCATGGTCTAGTTAAGAGTACCTGATAAAGGGCCCTTCCATCCAGGTTGGAGATAGTTTTTTAAGTCATGTCTGTTCCAGTATGTATAATCCCTACTTGCAGGTCATGGGACATCTGATCTTCATCCAAGGATAGATTACTGAGCTTTAGAAACAAACCTAGAATGTCCTTTTAATAGTTCAATTAAACTTTGCAACAATATAACATAACAGCAAGGAATGATCTGGGAATTGAGTCTTAGTAAACACAGACCTCAATTAACAAAACTAGAATTTAATATCCACTGAAATATAATCCTTTTCTCTCTAAGGTTACCTTCCTCCTTCATTTTTATCAAATATAACCAAATCAAGATTAATTTGTCCTCAAGTTAAGTCTAATTATTTGATCATATAGACTCTTTTAAATTGGCTGTGCTGGAACTTTTCATAAGGAGTCTTTGGCTAAAATGTTAATAAGGTCTCCTAGGGCCAAGAAAGCCACATTAAGGGCTTGTCACAGGTTTTGCCTTACAGGTTTAGGTGAATTGCTTTCTTTTCAAGGAACTTAAAATACCTTGAGATTCCTATGCCTGTTAGGAGGTGACCTATCTATCTTACTTTCTTTCTTTCTTTTCTTTCTTTTCTTTCTTTCTTTTCTTTCTTTTCTTTCTTTCTTCCTTTCTTCCTTTCTTCCTTTCTTCCTTTCTTTCTTTCTTTCTTTCTTTCTTTCTTTCTTTCTTTCTTTCTTTCTTTCTTTCTTTCTTTCTTTTGAGTGAAGGTAGATTTATTCAGAGAGATACATTGAAAGGCAAGAGAAAGGCCACGAGGTGTGGGAGTTAGGTGCTCAGATAAAAAGTAGGTACACAATCCACAGACAGAATGTGGGTCGTCTCTGAAGAAAGAGAGAGAGAGGGGTGGCCAGGAGGTGATCTTAACTTATCTGATAAAGCTACTGATAACCTAAAACCTTCCAGCCTCTGGAGGGATCAGATAGAGAGAAAAGATAACTGTTCCAAGTCTGCTTACATAGGTATAATTTGCCAAATTGCTATGAGTCATAATTAGCTTAAGGAAAAGGGTTTCTTTATATCTGGAAAATACAGATTAAAAGCCAGTAATATTTCAGGCAAAACCAAAAATTAAAACCGTATCCATCAGCTTACTGAGTCCCAAGTAACTAATCCTTTTTTTTTTGTTGTTGTTAATAGTTTTATGAAATCAGAGTTTCCATCAGATTTTCAAATTTCTTACCCGGTTCAGTTCAGTGCTATAATCTGAAACTTATTAGAAAATACCCCTAAAGAGAAAACATTTTGCAAAGGCATCAGAACAAAACAATAACTGTCTATAAGTGACAAAAGGCTTAAAAACATGGATAAACACCTAGTTACACTGTAATTGATAAAGAAACCTGGATACAATAACCAGAATTATGGCTAATAACATTTCAGAGATACCAGATTATAGAGATTTCATATAATTTCTAGAATATCTACATTACTAACATTTTTCATACAATATAACCTAAGAAGATTTATTATTCATTTGACAATACTTCCCATGTAATTTAACATGTCAAATGAAATTTACTAGTTTGAAATCTCTCTTTGGGATATTTCAGGGGCCCTCTGAAGCATCCCAAGGTTATCTGGAGGTCAAAAGAATGCTGATTAAAATTTGATATGTAGGAAGCTTGTTAAAAAGTTTCAAAACACCTGGTCAAATAAAAGCATAGGTCACCGTGAAACAAAACTTATTCAATAACAATAAAATATTTAAAAGATAAATACAGAACAGATCACTTAAGGGGTAAAAGAAACTTTACAATCTGTTACTAAAGGCAGATTAATATTTTAAGAAAACTTTGTCCTCTTAACAGAGAGAGAGAAAACTAAATCTAGTCTTGTACCAGCTTACTTCTAAAATTAATTTACTTGATTAATTTTATTCTGAATTTAGCCAATCCTGACCACATATAAAACTCTTTTCTCATTTGTATTTGTTACTTATAAGAATATTATACCATATTATTTTTCTTGGTGACAAATTTGTAACAGATATGACAAGGTCTTGTTGGACTTCTATTAAACCTAAGTACAATGAAAGTTTTATTCTTAACATTAATGAATCTAAAGATATGTCTATATTAGTCAAACCAATAAGCTTATGCTAACTTCAACTACCAAATTTCTATTAAGTACTGAATATTTTCTAGATCACATGAACCAGATTTTCATTCTAGCTAATTTCTTTTATATTCCTGAGTATTTATATAAGCAATTAATTTTCTTTAAGCTAATCAAATAGAGCTCTTTTACAAATTAATTTTGGCAATGCCACATATCTACAATACACATATAGGTACGTACAAACACATAAACACAGAGACCTTATAGTTCCTATCCCAAAATTCTAGCCATGAATCAGATACAACAATATAAGACTCATCAGTTAAAAGAGGTTGAATTCAAATTGGGTTTCTGGCAGATGGAACAAATCAAAGTTGCCTGTCTAGATAGCTAAACATTTTTACTAAATTCTATGAAAGGCAGTTAAGATTTCTGTTTATCCTTGACAAGCCAAGTTCCAAATTATTTTCCCCCTTTTTCAAAATTTGCATTCCAGAGGTTTAACAGTGGTTGAGTCATTAGTACCCCCTTAATTCCCACTGCTGGGACAGAAGTTTCTGATAGTGTTCCCAATTTACAGTTCAGAACTGAGTATGTCACTCCAGTATCCACTAGAAAGGCCACTATAATTAAGACCTCACTGTCAGTTGTACCTGAGGCTCTTGGGTGGCAATTGTTATAAGGGTCTTTAACATGGATAAGAGTCCAGGGCCCCCTCAATCATTACCTTCCTCATCTATGGTTCCTTGGGTGGCCATTAGTTTGGAAGGTGCTTATTCTTTCTCTTTTCTTTCTTTTATTTTAATTTTGGGCAATTCTTTCTCCAGTGTCCCTTCTCTTTGCAATAGGCAAAACTCAATAAAAAATGTTTAAATAAATAAATGAAAGAATGAATAAATAAATATTTTTAATTTAATAAATACAAAAAATAAACTACAAATATAAAACCATAAAAATAAAATAGACAGACTGATTAATAGTCATGGATGTCTTTTTCTTATCTCCCATTTACTGTTTGGGCTTTTGTTTACTAAAGGCCCCCAGGTGAGTTGTTATCACAACAATAACTAGCTTCCTGCTTCTTTCTTCTCCTGCATTATAAATCTTGAAGGCAATTTCCAGCAGTTCCCCAGGATTCCTGGCTACCACTTCTTTAACCTTATTTAATTTGCACCTTATATCACCTGAGCTTTGGTTTGTGAAAGTCATATTTACCATGTGTACATTTTCAGGATCATCAGGATTTAGGGTAGTGTACTTTTGATAGGACTGACAGATCCATTCCAAAAAGGCAGATGAGTTTTCTGTTGGTTCTTGGTTTAGGGCTTGTATCTTGTTAAAGCTAGCCTATTTTGGGAAGCCTTTTCTGAGGCCAGCTAGGACACATTGTCTATGGTGGGCATTTGCATGTTCCATTGATTTAGACATTGGGCCTCCTTCTGAGTGGCCTCTAAAACCATTAATTTTTTCAGTTACTTGTTAGACCAGTCATTCAAGATCTTACCCAATGGGCTATTGGATGAAATAGATGTTACACACCCCCCTTAGTAACTTATTTCAAATACAAAATACAAATACAGATTTCAGATTATAATATCAGGCTTTTGTCGGTAGATGAAAGCACAAACTTACAAATGACAAGCTAAAACAAATTCAAATTCCAAACTTACAAATCAAATTCTACTTTTGCTTCCAAGTTCTCTTAGACAGAGATCTCCATTACAGATGGCTACCCATTTCAAATCCAAGTTCAAATTCAGTGGGGAGGGTATAGCTCAAGTGGTAGAGTGCATGCTTAGCATGCATGAGGTCCTGGGTTCAATCCCCATTATCTCCATTAAAGATAAATTAATAAACAAAAAAACAAACAAGCAAACTTAATTACCTCCCCTCCACCAAAAAAAAAAAAAAAAAAAGATAAAAAAATATTTTTAAAAAGAAGAAAAAAAAATAAAATTCAAACAGGAGTTCCCCAGTGTGAGATCAGGGGGCCTCAACCATCACTGGGAAATTTACCCTAGGCCTGCCGATCAGATGTGATGGTTCAGGAGAAATAGAGCCATCTTCCTCCAAGGAGTTAGTTTGGGTGACTGCAGTCCATTGATGGGTGGAAGGGAAGAGATGAAAGGATCCCCAGAGCAAAATATTCTCTGGCAGCTGCTGGGCCCTATTCCCTGTTGTCCCTCTTGTCTGAAAAGAGGAGCAATCATTCAAGCCTTGTTGGACTGGCAGCAAGGTGGAACCTAAAATCTCTCTTAGACAAGAGGGTGGTTTAAACTGCACATTGGGCACCAAGAATTCTGTTAAGTGTAAAATCTAGAGCAATCAATATATGGTGCAAGACACATGTGTAATTTATTTTTTTTTTGTAGCCACATTTTAAAAAGATAAAAAATTAGGTAAACTTAATTTCATAATACTCTTTATTTGACCAATGTACCCAAAGTGTTATCAATAAATATGTAATCAATATATAAAATATTAATATTATATTATGTTTACTGTTTTTGCACTGTCTTCAAAAATGGTGTTTATTTTAACTTTATGCACATGTCAATTTAGACACAAAATTTTCATTAAAGTGAAATAAATGGAAAATAATCCTCCCAAAATAGTAAAGTGGATAATATTTACAGTGCTTCAGTTTTAACATTTAAATTAACTAAAATTAAATCAAATTTAAAACTCAGTTCTTCCATTGCCCTAACCATATGTAGTTGGTGGCTACCATATTGGACAGTAGATCTAGAAGTGTGAGTAATTATGAATATAAAACTATGGGGAGCATTAATATTTACTCTCAGTACACATGAGGCATTATGTGTAAGAAGGGGTCAGAGAGTAGACACATAAATGTAGTAGAGTAGTAAATACTTTTTTCACTCAACCATGTATTTGTGAGATTTTCCATGTTGTATGGGATATTAGTGTGTTCTTTCTCATTTCTGTGTTGAATTGAACTATGTAAAGACCCCCACAATGTATTTATCCATTATATAATAAATATATATTTGGGTTGGTTTTGGATTGGGGCTATAGCAAACAGACTTGCTATGTGCACTCTTGTTTGTGTACTTTGGTGATAGGTTAGTACCAGAATTTTGGTTTTCAATCTTGGATATGTTGAAAACAGGAGACTCACCTATCCTATTATTTCATATGCAGGAACCTTGGATAAGCATAAGGAGTTAGAGGACCTCGTGGCAAAGTTCCTGAATGTAGAAGCTGCTATGGTCTTCGGGATGGGATTTGCAACTAACTCAATGAATATCCCTGCATTAGTTGGAAAGGTGAGACTTTGTTAATATAATTGTCTTCAGCTGTGCTATTCCTAAGAGGTATAACTCTGAGCAGGTCCTTTGTTAGAAGAATGACTGAGAAGTTTCTTTTTCTAGGAAAACCTGATTCGATGTTCAGCTTTTTGACTACATATACCAGCTTAATACAGCAAATTTATTCATTGTGATGTTCTGGTTACAGAATTGCAGCCCTAAAAGTGAGTCAGAATTCATCTTTAGTGACAGTTTAAGCAAAACTAATTAAATTTGTAGGCTCCTGAGTCACCACTTGCAATGTAGTAAATGCTTATTAAGCATTTATTTTGACAAAACACTTTGCTCTGTTGTTCATTAACTTATTCATTCAATATATCACTTATTGAAAACCTATTATGTCCTCATATGAGGCAAGATACAGGGCATACAAAGATGAACGAGACCTTTGCCCTGTAAATTCATTCAGTTTACTGTCTCATGGGAGAAGCAACACACCAAATAACATAGGATGAATACCACGATAAAGGTATGCACATAAATGAGGAAGGACAAAAGAGTTGACTGCTAACTCTTCTTGAGAAAGGCTGAGATGCCTGTGCAAAGTAAGACATGAGAACAGAATGTATTACTCATCTGTTTCAAAAAGTAAGTTATTTACTCAAGACAAAGAAGAGGGAGTAGTGTGTGTAAAGCCCTGAAGTTTGGGAGAATCAGAACATGGGAGAGTGGATGAAGAGACCAGAAACAAGAGCTGGTACTAAATTGTAAACAGCCTTGTAGTGTAAATCATGCTAGAGTGTTTGAGATTCTTCTAGAGATAAATGGAGAGTCGGTTGGTTCATTTTAAATGAGCAAGTATCATAATCAAGTTTATGTTTTAAAAAATCAGATTCATGACAACCAAGTACAATATGTGATCTTTGGTCAGATTCTGCACTAAAAAATGGAAGTAAAGAATACATCTATAAAATGCATTAAGATGTTTTTATGACAGTTGGAAAAATATGAATTTGAGTTGTATATTTGATGATAATATTTTATGAATGTTTAATTTCCAGGGTGTGATAATTGCATTGTGATGTAGGAGGATATCCCTGTTCCTAGTAGATTCGTGCTAAAGAGTTTCAGGGTGAGGTATCACGATGTTTATAAGTAACTCAAATGTTTACATATATATAATATATAAATGCACACACAATGTTTGGAGTAACGAGATTTAGGATTTTGCTGGCCCTTGTCTCAAAAACTTCAAACTTGTCACGTGTGAAATTTCTAATATAAGGGAGAACTCAAGATTCTGGCTGGCCACAAAAGACAAATGTCTTTTTTTTTTTTTTTTTACATATATCAGCATTTTTAGTGTGCTTGGGCAACCTCATAATATAGAAATCTTTAAATTAATAAAGAAAAATAATTTTACAAATAGGAATTTATAAGCAGTAAATTAGATTGACCTTTTCTCCTTGCCTCAGACTGAACTGCCATCCATACTTGTGCAAATGCAAAGTTTTTAACTGTAAAGCAATGATGCTTCTAAGTAGATGTTAATACAGTGGAGAATGAGAATCAGAAAACAAGAGCTTGAAATTTTTTACAGAAAAGATCCCTGTGTCCTAGTAAGAATATCCCAAAATCATCCCAAATAATCCAACGTGGGAATGAAAATCCACAGCAAATCAACATACCAAAAAATATGTTAGTTCTCCAGCAAGCTGTCAATTCTTTAGATGCTGCTCCGTGCTTAACCAAGACCTTGAATGACCTTCTCTGCTGAAAATTTTATGTATATATTTCAAAAGGATGCTGTCCTTTAAGAGAATCCCCATCTCCATCAACTGATTGCTCTAGAGGTTTTATCCACATAGACACCAGTTGAACTCTTGGCCTTTTAAAATTAAAGAGGGTTTGGGGAATCTGTGTTAGGCATCTTGAAGTGTCTTCCTGCTCCCATATATTTTCCCTTCACTTTATTTATCGGCCTATTTTGTGTGCTTCTTTTCTCTACACAGGGGTGCCTCATTTTAAGTGATGAGTTAAACCACGCATCTCTTGTGCTTGGGGCCCGCCTCTCAGGTGCAACCATAAGGATCTTCAAACACAACAGTGAGTATCAATGTCTTTATCCAACATGTACCGCTTACTCTTAGATGAAAGTAAAGATGGTTGATGGAGCTCTGTCCTTGCTCTTCAAATTGTTTACATTCACTACGGGCTTGTTAACCTCTGGTGACCGGGGACAAATAGTTGAAATGCATTCAACACTCAGATTGCTAAGGGTAACCCAAAAGCATTAGTGTTGCTGTTATTAGGGATCTTGTGACATGACCTCGGAGGACATGACTGATCTTAGGCTGTGTGTAATTATCAGCAGTGTAATGTGCTTCCTGTTTTGTAACCCTGTCTTGAGAAAGTTTGAAGACTTACATTTTATGTACTAGTCAGGGAAAAAGTAATTTATTCCTCAGCATAAACACTTCCTTTTACTATCCCCCCACCACACACACTATCAAGTCAACTTCGTTGATGTGCCCTTTCAGGCTCCAGGTTGTGAGGCTCGGTGCTGAGGTCAGGGTGGCATGGGAAGTACTAGGAAATACTTAGAAGGAGGTGCTGGTGGACACCTGAGATCTCCCGTCCAGCTCTGTGCCTGATTTGTTGCATCACCTTGTGTAGATCCTTTCATCTTTCTTGTACTTAGTTTTCCATCTGTGAAATGAGAGGGTTGAACTATATGATGTGTAAGGATCCATCTAGTTCAAAGTTCCTGATTCTAACTCTTTATTTCTGTCATCAGAACTCCCCCTTCACTCTGTGTACATGCACGTGTACACATGCACACACATGCACACACACACGTTTCCTCTCTCTTCCTTCTCACCACTTTCTCTCCTGCTTTCCCTTTCCCTCTGCTTTTCCTTGTTCCTCTTCATCGGTTCTCCTTGTTCTCCAAGGAGGTAACAAAGATTGAAGTAAAGAGAAGAAAACAAAGAAGTGAGGGAGAAGGATTGTTCCAGTTCTGTCATATCACCTCACAGAAATCTCAGGGCAAGAACAGCTGTCCTTTGGGAGAGGAAAGCAAATGCACAGGAACGTTATAAAGTGAACTACCTTTTCCAGCTTGTAGACTTATTCTAATGAAAAATCTCCTCTCTCACTGAGTGAGGTGAGGACTGGCTATGTGTTTACTGAATCGCTTTCAGCGGCTGTGCAAAGATGAACTCCCTGGAGTGAAGGTCGGGGCCAGGCCCTCTGCAAGAACCACACTTGAGGCCCCTCAGACCTACAGCTCAACTATGACATTTAGCTCAATGTTAATTCAGAATATGTTGGCTCCATTTCTTTCTTTTTTTTTTTTTAACATTTTTTTATTGAGTAATAGTCATTTTTCAATGTTATGTCAAATTCCAGTGTAGAGCACAATTTTTCAACTATACAAGAACATACATATACTCATTGTCACTTTTTTTTTTTGCTGTGAGCTACCACAAGATCCTGTATACACTTCCCTGTGCTGTACAGTATAATCTTGTCCATCTATTCTACATTTTAAAATCCCAGTCTGTCCCTTCCCACCCCCCACCCCATTGGCAACCACAAGTTTGCACTTTATGTCCATAAGTCTGCCTCTGTTTTGTATTTATTTATTTATTTATTTATTTATTTATTTATTTATTTATTTATTTATTTTTAGATTCCACATATGAGTGATCTCGTATGGTATTTTTCTTCCTCTTTCTGGCTTACCTCACCCAGAATGACATTCTCCAGGAACATCCATGTTGCTGCCAGTGGCATTATGTTGTTGGTTTATGTGGCTGGATAGTATTCCATTGTATAAATATACCACCTCTTCTTTATCCAGTCATCTGTTGTTGGACATCTAGGCTGTTTCCATGTCTTGGCTATTGTAAATAGTGCTGCTATGAACACTGCGGTGCAGGTGTCATTGTGAAGTAGGGTTCCTTCTGGATATATGCCCAGGACCAGGATCCCTGTGTCATATGGCAAGTCTATTACTAATCCCTTGAGGAATCTCCATACTGTTTTCAACAGTGGCTTTCCTTGCTTCCCTCTCCCACTCTTAATGATTTAGATGTCTTCTTTTACAATTTTGTGTTTATTCTATTTGGAATTCAGGGTAGTTATCACCTTTCCAGTTATGAGTTTCTCATTTTGTAGCATCTTGCTTCTTTTCTATTTAGAGTAGATCTGTAAATATTTCTTTTAGCATGGGTTTAGTGTTGCTGAACTCTTTTAGTTTTTGCTTGTCTGTGAAGTTCTTTATCTCTCCTTCTATTCTAAAGGATAGCCTTACTGGATAGAGTATCTGAGGCTGCATCTTGTTTTCATTCAGGACTTTGATATATCTTGCCACTCCCTTCTGGCCTGTAGTGTTTGTGTAGAGAAATCAGCTGAGAGCCTTCTGGGGGTTCCCTTGTAACTCACTCTTCGTTTTTCTCTTGCTGCCTTTAGGATCATTTCTTTATCCTTGACTCTGGCCATCTTGATTATGATATGTCTTGGTGTGGGTCTGCTTGGGTTCTTCCTCTTTGGGACCCTCTGAGCTTCCTGTACTTGGATATCTGATTCCTTCTTTAGGTTTGGGAAGTTTTCAGTCATGATTTCTTCCAATACCTTTTCAATCCCCTTTGTTCTTTCTTCCCCTTCTGGAACCCCTATTATGTGAAGATTAGCACACTTTATATTATCCCATAGGTCCCTTGTGTTGTTTTCATTGTTTCTTTTTTATTTGTTTTTCTCTCAGCTGTTCTGATTGGGTGCTTTCTGCTGTCCTGTCTTCTAGGTCACTTATTCGTTCCTCTGCATTGTCTAGTCTGCTTTGTACAGCCTTTAGATCAGCTCTCATCTCAGCAAATGAGTTTACTAATTCTAGTTGGTTCTTCTTTTTAGCTTCTATTTCATTATTGACATATTTTATATCTCTAAACACTATTTTATTTAGTCCTTTCAGTACTTTGATCACTCCTCTTTTGAAATTTTGATCTAGTAGGCCATCAATGTCTATTTCCTTGATCATGCTTTGAGGGGATATCTCTTGATCCTTTAATTGGGAGTGGTTCCTCTGCTTCTTCATATTGCTTATATCTCTCTGGCTCTGGGGCTGGTGGGCATGTGGGTCACTCCCCCTCCTGATGCTGCAGTCAGATGCTGCACTTGGGTGAGGCAGGTGGGCGGGCACACCCCCTCCCAGCACCATGGTCAGGTGCTGCATTCCTGCCAGGAAGGTGGGTGGCCGCCTGCTCTCTCCCAGAACTGGTCACTCTGCTGCTCTGTGCAGCTGCCCGCTCTGCCTTGGGTTGGCACTCCATAAGCGGGCTCAGGGAAGACCACAGAACAGCCCTGCCCCTGCTCTGTGCCAAATCTCAGCTCCTTGTTTGTCTTGGTGGCATGAGTTCTTTGTGGGAGCAGGGCAGAAAGATCCTATCTACCTTGGGCTGTAAACAAGTCTCAGTCCTGCCTAGGAGGTTGTGGAGCCCCCAGGTGCCGATTCAGGTCTCAGCCCCACCCCAGCCCGGGCACTGCACACAGGAGGAGATGGTGGCTGTGGCTGCGCCCCACCTCTCTTCTCATGAGAAGCACTAGTAATGGCGCTGTGGGTCTGAGGAGACAAAGGCTATGGTGCCCCTCCCCCCAGGGCACACCAGCCCTGTTGCTTTGCTTTTTTCGCAATTTATGGGGGACCAAGGTTGTTCTGCTCCATATCCTCTCCTAGCCATGGTGCACAGCACCCTGCAGTCCCCTGGGGCTGCCTCATTGCACCTGCCCCAGTCCTCTGCCTGGCTCAGGCAGCCTGTCCTGGCCCCCAGCTGCTGGCTTGCATCTTTGTGCCCATTTATCTTAACTCTGTCAGTCAAGGGGTGCTGGGGGCAGATCTGAGCCTTGGATGCTCCCTCTCCATCCAGTTGGCCTCTCCGTTGGAGGGGGGAGACCCAGTGAATAAGCGCTATTCCTCTTTTGCAACTTCCTTCCCGTGGGACCAGTTCTGCACTGTTTTGTTTTTTCTTCTTTCTTTTTTCCTTTTCTCCTACCAGATTTTTGGTGTCTTTGTCTTTCGAAGAGGGCGATGTTCTGTCGGAGTTCGACAGGTGCTCTGGTTGGCTGAATGGGTCCATAGATATAAGTTTTGGTGTATTTGTGGGAGAGGGTGAGCTACGAGCATCCTTCTACTCCACCATCTTGCTTCTCTATTAGTTGGTTCCATTTCATAATTTTGCATCAAACACTCAGTCTTGGCTTTAGTCTTTGTTAAGTCAAGTTCAGTTCCTCCAATTCTGTTTCATTTATCACCAGTTGTCACAACCAGGTTCAAATTACTTTTATGGTGTTGGGAGTAGACATCTTTTAGGGGTTCAGGAAGTGAATTTGTTAGGAGATGAAGGAAAATGCTTTTGATATTAGTATAATGTGCTATGCCTTTTTGATTCTTTGGCGCATACAATTGGTGATCAAAGATTCTGTCTACTTGAGGAAGGATAAATGGAATAGTTGATAATTATTCAACTGTAGTTCCATCCATAGATATGGTTAAATGTGATAATCTCTCTTTTGGAGGGAGACATCTATCAGTGTCAACCTCTCATTTATTCACCCCATTCTACTGAAAGCAGTGGAATGCCATTACTCTAGATGCACCATAGAAACATCTAGGGAATATCTATGAATGATCAATGACTTGACTCCCCTCCAGACCAACTGAATCCAAATATCTGGTTGGGACCAAGGCAGCTGTATTTCTTCAAAGCTTCCCATGTGATTCTGACACATAATGAGGGATATAAGCCCTAGAAACTTATCTTCTAATCTTATTTTTTCTAGCCTGACCCTGGAACTTGCCAGAATGCCCTGAGATATATCAGCAGACACACATTGTCATATTAACTATCCTCCCTCTTCCTCTGACCTTGAGGAGCACTCTTACACTCTTGGCCTAAAGTTGGCAAAGGGAATCACAAAATGCAGAAAGTATTTTGAGCCAAAACTTGTTGAGCATATATTGAACACTTCTTCTCATTTAGGCACTTTGTTAGACCTTTGGAGAACTATAAAAATGATAGGATAATACCTTAGATAACTGAGAGTCTATTTGGAGAAGCAGATATATACAAAGGTAATTATCATGGATTGAAGTTGAAAAGGGCCATGATGACATTAGGCAGTAGTTAAGAGTAAAGGCTTTGACCACCATACCTTTTCACACCCACTGTAATAGCTAAAATGCAAAAGATGACAAAATCAAATATTGGCAAAGATATAGAACAACTAGAACTCTCACCCATTCCTGGAGTGTAAATGCCACAACTTCTTTGGAAAACTCTTTGGCAAACTCTTACAAAGCTAAACATACCCCTATACAATGACCCAGAAATCTAACTGATCAGAATTTCTAAGAGAAATGAAAGCATATGTCCACACACACACACAAAAGGCTTGTACAAGAATGTTCATAGCAGCTTTATTCATAATAGGTCAAATCTGGAAATAACCTAAATATTAACAGGAGAATAGAAAAAAATTATGCATTATTCATATAATAGAATACAATTATAAAGAAAAAAGGAATGAACTACTGATACACACAACATGGATGACACTCAACATTTTAAATGAAATAAACCACATACAAAAGAGTGTATGAGTTTGTTTATGGAAAACTCAGAAACAGATAAGACTATTCTATGGTGATATAAATCAAAACAATACACACTTCTTGTAGGGGAGGAAATTGGTCAGAAGAGGCATGAAAAACTTTCTGGAATGAAAAGAATTTGATATTTTGCCTGGATTGATGCTTACTTTCTTATTAAAATTCACTGAATTCTATACTTAAGATCTGCACAGTTCCTTGTAAATAAATTTTCTTTAAACGTTGATTATCATATAGCATATATAAATTTTAAAACAGTTGTTTGGTATTTTAAAGAGTTATACACTTTAACCCAAGTACATGGTCCTAGGCAAATTACTTAACCTTCATGCATCTCTGTTAACTAATTCCAAAAAATGAGGATAATTATGATGACTTAGTCATGGTATGTTGGAGGAGGCACTTAGCATATACCTAGTTATGGAAACTACTATATTGTTTGTACCTGCTCTGTTACTATGATTATTATTCCCCTCATCATTCTCATCACCAGTGCCACTAAAAAAGTAGAAAACATTATGGTGATCCAGAAGGATGCAGAGGTCATGTAATTTTGAAGATTTTATAAAACGGACAGCATCTGCCTAAGACTTTGAAAGATTAAGAGAATTCTAATTAGGGACGAAGGAAAGGACATTTCAAACAGAAGACTAATCTGGAGAGTGCAAAGACAGCAAGACCCCCAGTGTATCCTGAGTGTGGGGCTGAACTACTGGAGAAGAACCTTGAGGCCTTGGCCAGTTAAAGTAAGACCACAAAAACGTGCATACAAGCTAAGATGTATGTACTTCAAGAAGCAGTGAAAGGAGCCTGGGCAGCTCGCTTTGTGCCATGCTGTTCCTTGGAGGAATCCCCTTTGCACAAAGCATTTAGAAGCCCTCCCATCTGTCCAGTGGAGATGAAAACAGAAATACAAGCAGTTTTGAGTTAAGTTAAAACTTTGAACAGTATTGGATAGAAAATACTTTTCTTTATGGTTTGTAAACACTGGTTCACCTCAAAGCAGTTCTTTACACCCTCTAATAGTTCAGGAATGAATTCCAATATGTTGAGGGTTTTCTCACATCACAAAGCACTTCCACAACACCAGCTGGATATCCTACAATTCAGCTCACTTCTGACACTACCTACCTGGTGATAGCATCAGACTCCACAGGTTAAGGGCTCAGTCCCACAAGACTGTCCCCACTTCAGATGCCAATTGCAAGTCCAGGTTGTCACCTGTGCTTCAGACTGACCAGCTAAAAATCAGAGGTTCCCATAACTCCCTCTTTGGGTTTAACTAATATGCCAGAACAGCTCATAGAACTCAGGAAACCAACTGACTTACTGAATTACCAGCTAATTATAAAAGGATGTAACTCAACAACAGCCAGATGGAAGAGATGCCAAGGGCAAGGGAGGTGGGAAATTATGCAGGAGTTGCCAAGCTCTCTCCCTGAATCTCCAGGCTGATGTTTCCCAGACCAGAAGCTCTGTGAACCCCATTCTCTTGGGGCTTTATGAAAGTCCCATCACATGCTCACAGTTGATTAAATCATTGTCCATTGGTAATTGAATTCAATCTCTAACTCCTTACCCCTCTGCAGAGGTTAAGAGATAGGACTGAAAATTCCAACCATCCAATCACAGAGCTGATATCCCTGGCAATCAGTCTCCATCCTCAGGTGCTTTCCAAAAGTCATGTCATTAACATAATAAAAGACACCAATAAAGCTATCATCCCTTTAGCAGCTATGTGCCAGGAAGATTGGAGGAAAACCAAATACATATATTTCTTATTATAAATCACAATATCACACCTTCTCTATCCTGCACTTATTATTATCTATAATTCAGCCCAAATTATACCATTCACTAGTCTTCCTTTGGAGGCTCTATAGAGATGATGATGATAGATAGGTAGATAGTTAGCTAGATGGATGATAGATAGATAGATAAATAGATCAATGATAGGTCAATAGATACAATGATAAATCAAATGGGATGATGTGTTCATAGACAAATTGGGGTAAAAAGTAACTGGGTGTTCTCTGTAGTGTTCTTATTCTTGCAAATTTTGTGATGGATTTAAAATTATTTTAAAATAAAATTTTAATTCCTTAATCCTTTGCTGAAATTACAATCAGGAATTTCATTTTCTCCTCCAGTTTTACAAAGCTCTGAAAGCATTCAGTAACTTATGCCTCATGCTCTTTCTTGGTACCCCCAACTAATCAATAATAGCTCTTATCTATATCTTTATAATAAATGTTAGCTGTGATTATTTTATACCAGCAACTAGCACTTACTGAGAATTTACCCTGTGCCAGATACTGAGCTACTGACCTTCTCTCATGTATCTATTTAACCCTGTGGACAGCCCCATAGATAGGTACTAGTTTATAGATGAGGAGGTTCAGGCTTAAAAATATTGTTTAGTACCTGTCCAAGATCATAACTGCTCACTGGAGCAGCCTGGAACTGAGCTTGTGACTGAGCATATGACTCCTGGAACTGGAGTCACAACACGTAAGGCATCAGTTACTGCTGGCTCCCTTTCGTGCTTTGCTATTCCCAGGATCATACTAAATACCTCCATAGACAACGATACGTTAGTCCTTAATGTATATCCATGCACATTGGAATGATAATGTGGAGATTTTTTCAAGGCTCTGCCGAAGATGTTGCCCTCCTGTGTGTGTGTGAGGCATACAACCAGCCCATGCAGGAGCTAATAACTTGTGAGATGAGTTCTGAAGGATGTCCACCTAAACTGGAATGTTCATAAACATCAGGATTATGGGATTTCACACAACTACACTTGTTCTTTTTTTCCTGAACTTTGCTCCTTCTGTGTCCTCTGCTCACACATTAAGGATACATTCCTCACATTGGGGTAGAAAAGGTCCTATTTTCATGTAGATCAGTACCAGTGGATAGCAGTTTGATATTTAGAGCAACTGTAAATAAGTCACAATTCTGGGCCCTTGCATTTTTGCATTCTGTATGGGAAAAATATACCTGAAGTGTTGTTAAAACTATTCAGACTGTATAATAAACTTTGAATCCAGTGTAAACAGGCTTGCCCAATACTTTCAAGCTATACATCATTTCTCTATTTCCCACCAAATCAGAATGAGGAACTGAGAAGAATAAAAGGAGGAAAATTCTGAAAGGAAATTAAATCAGAACACCCTAAGGCTGTACTCTCTAAAGAAAAGCAGAGGACTCTGAAGCACATTTTTAGCAGAACTTATCACCATGGATTAATCCTTCCTGGATAGTGAATGTGGACAGTTACAATCAGCTCTCCATTTCTGCAGGTTCCATGTGCACCAGATTCAACCATCCACACATAAAAATACTCAGAAAAAAATTCTAGAAAGTTACAAAAAGCAAAACCTTAATTCATCATGTGTTGACAAACGCTGATACATTCACATTGCATGAGGCATTATAAGTAATCTAGCGATGACTTAAAGTAAATCAAAGTAAAGCATGTGGGAGGATATGTATAGGTTACATGCAAACACTTAGCCATTTTGTACAAGGGACTGGAGCATCTGCAGATTTGGTGTCCACAGGGGTTCCTAGTATCCCTCATGGATACTGAGGGACAACTCTACTGAGATCATATCATATCAGAGATCAGCATTCTCTGCTGCCAAGCACTACATCAAGCCCTTTATATAATTAATTCATCTAAATTTAACAAAAATCCAGGTTCATATTTCTCTTCATTGTTCCCACTTATTGAGATAAAACCCCTCCTCAAAGTGATTAAATGACCTCCCTTAAGGGACACACAGATGAAATATGGTGAGATTCAATTTTCAAACTCAAGTCGGTAACTCTGGTCTTTGTTCATTTCCCCCAGGAGCAGATCTAAGACCTAGATGTGAGGGCAAGTCATTTATTTAGGAACGGATCCCAGGACACGCCAGTAGACAAGTAGGGGATGAAGACAGGGAAGGGGAGGCAGCAAATAAAGGGTGTTCTGTGAAGCAAGTTACCATAATAGACAACTGGAGATACAGCCTACTAGGAAATGCTGGGCACCAGTATAAACGTGCCTCAGTGTTATCCCACCTGAGGGGTGGGAGCTGGGGTATTTATCCACCAGTTACCACTTGTGGTTGGTTGAGGGCTGTCCCTACACAGATGGAGTATGCTACCACAGCTAGAAATAAAGCCTTTTGGACAAAGAATGACCTGTCTTAGCAGTAAGGAGCTGGGCTGGGAGGTACAAGTAGGACATGCACAGCTGGGGCTGATGTTTTTATCCACTGGCTGAATCCAGCCACTGCCTGGCCACATGCAGGACCCCGAGAGCTGTGGGTTCTTGTGTGAAAACCAATCTAGTGGGATTGCTTATCCTGTTAGTAACCTAAATTTCCACCCACAAGCTGAAGTTTGGCTTCTGAATTTTTCTGGCTATGTGCTAAGTTCTCCTTGCACTTTCTACAGTTGGCAACTTCAGTGAAATAGCCAATCCTCAGTTTACCCTTATGACTCATCAGTGCCACAAAACAGACTCTCCAGCCATTTCAAAGCACAAGCTAAGAAATCAGCTTCAACCAGGGACCCACAAGTTCATTTTCCTCAATGATTCTGGTGCATTTGAGGAAATGGATATGAACCCCAAGGGGTAACTGGAAGCCTTTGATAAACACATCCTTGGGACTGAGTATATTAGCACACTGCCATCCTAGGACCTCAAACCCTGACTGAGTTTTAACTCTCTGGAAAAGTCAACCTCTTCTTTCAGAGAGTTGGGAAAATTAGAATTGACTTACTCTTTTCCCTGAATCTGTTCACTCTCCTGGTAATTGCATATGATATAGAATCTAGACCAATGTTTCCAGACTTTAAAGTACACGGGCATCACTGTGGTTGGGGTGGGGAGGAGTCTTGTTAAAATGCAGACTCTGATTCAGTAGATCTGGGTGGGGTCTGAGCTTCTGCATTTCTGAGGAGCTCCCAGGTGATGCTGCAGCTGCTTGTGCAGGCAGGACCACACGTGCACTAGGGGGCTGTAGATAATGCCCTCACTCAGGTGAGTCACAAAGGGCTTCTTGAGCTGGCTTCAAAAAGGAGAAGTTTTTTCAGCTAGGAGAGTTGTCATGAGGTCAGAGGACTGGGCAGGCCAAGAATTTTGGGTGATTTGGGAAAAAAAAGTAGAAAGAACAATGATAGAATCTGAAGCATTTGAAGGCAGGGAGGAGGAGGAACAAAGCATGCAGTGTTGGTGGGATCACTCTGAGCCCTACCTCTCTGTGGAATGAGGGCATGGGTGTCATTTGAGTGAAAGGTCAAACCTGTAAACATCCCTTAGACCACTTTTCAAACCATGACCTTTTAGATCTCAAGGTATGACTTGGAGTTCTGAATCATGTTGTTTCCTTTAATAAATACAGCAACTGCCTCTATCTCTTTTAACAATAACAGTCTTGAACCTTTGCTGGAATGAATTTTCATAGGTATTCACTCAGTTTAGCCTCACAACCACAACAAGGCACCTACAGATTATTCCCTTTTTACAGATGAAGAAACAGGAGGCACACACGGAGAGGTGACTTGCTTAGAGTCACAGAGCTGGAAAGAGGCAGAGCTGGGGTTTAAATCAAGGAGGTCTGACCCTAGAGTTCCCATTTCTAAGTGCAATGAACTTTTACCTCCTTTCCACCCACTGCTGTCCCCAGATGGTAGCATGATGCATGCAGGGTGTGGTACCCTCCATCTCCCAGGCAGCTCTCCTGGGTCAGGCAGTCAGGTTAGGTGGGCACAGCCAGGTTCAGTGGTTGTCCTTGCTGCACCTGGACATGAGCCCCTGAGCCCTGGGCTCCCATAGCACCCCTGAATCCTGGCTCACCTCCTACTCTGACCCTGCTCACTCCGGGTCCCAGCTCAGTACTCTGTCTAGTTTCACAGGCCCTACTCTGAGGATCAGAGCCCTCCATGTGACATTGGGCCCAGAGCCTGAGCACACAGGACACTTTGTCCCCATGCATTAGGCTCTGCCTGTTCTTCATCTCGTGTCCTCAAGGCCAGAACTTTCTGGTATGACCCTCTCCACTGGGGAAGCAGGCCCTGCCCCCAGCACCCCCTACTCCCTGCCCAGCCCAGTTCCTCTGCCGCCAGCTGACTTTTGGTTCTTCCAGGAAGGTCACCTTGCTTCTTTTACCTACCAAGGCCCATGTGATAGCTGTCCACATATTTACAGACCCATCCAGAAAACCTGAACCAGAGTATTACCCAAACTGTCTTGTAAGACTTAAGGCATCAAATTTTCAATGCATCAGAAATGCCCTCATTGATCTCATGGAGAAGAGACTCTCTATTTGTGACTTCGAGAAAAATATTTGCTTTGCTTGCCAGAGTTAGCCATTATGATTATGTTTTCCCCCAAAGGCTAAACAAGGGGGAAGTCTCCCTGCAAAACCATCTTAAAAGGAAGAATAATTTACCATCATTCACAGGTATTTGAGTACCGATTGCTTAATGTATCACATGTGGGCTCAATATTGAAGGATGAATTGAGTATCTCAGAGGGAACAGGAGGAACTGGGAAAAGACGGGGAGTTCAGCCCTGACCAGGGGCCCCAGTTCTGGAACGGGGGAAGGGTACTGAGGGGTGGCCAGGAGAGGGGTTCTCAAGTCTCAGCAAAGCTCATTTGCACAAGAGATGAGGAAATAGGCCACCAGGGCTGAATAGACAGTGTTGTTTCTTTGTCGTTACGTTGGTGCAGGTTTTCAGGGTGGGTCTGTACAGGAAAGCAGGAAAGAAGCCATAGCCCTAGTTCTTCTCTTTAGGCAGACACTGAATTACACCGAACCCTCCTTCAGAGAAGACTATGCTTTGTTGTTCACCTGTGTCCTTTTTTCACAGGACAGTTCCTGTAGTTATCCCAGATCCTGGAGGCTTGCTGATATTATCAGAGCTTGCAAATTAGGGACAGGTTGGCAATGTGTAATTGTCACCTAAGCCTGATAGTTGCTTTAGGCACAAACCAGCCTCCCCTGGTATTTAGAAATCCATAATCCAGTTAGCCGTGCCTGTGACAAAACAGGACTACTCTGCACCAGAATGTGGCCTCCACACCAAGTTCCATCACCCACTGTGCCAGTTCAGTCCTCCCCGCATTCACAAGCCAAAGGGACACGCCTTGGTGAGGCAGACTTGGTGGTGAATAATGTTTAAGGCGTTGGTGATACTCACATTTGTGGTGATTACAAGTCCACAGGGTGTCATTATAACTTCATAACAACCTTGTACAGTAGCACTGTGTAGGTGAACCTTGATGGCATCAAATTTATTCTTTTAATTTCCATAGCTCAGAATTGTCTTTATAACCCAAGGAGAAACTGGTTTGTTTGGATTTAAAGGACTTATTTGTTTGCTTTTTATTTTGTGTTTTCTTTATTTTGTTTGTTCTTGTTGTTTGTTTTACAAACCTTCTGGCATTAGTTTGCTTATCAGAAAAAAAATCACCTAATCATTCTTCCCACTTCTCAGTGGTATCATGAGGATTAACAACGTGCAAGGATAAGTGCTTTAATAAGCATCATTATGTAAAAATCAGTTTCAGATGTCAGCATGTGCTTTGCTGAAGCAGCAGACTCTCCTAAGGCCTGCAGAACATAAACCACAATCCCTGGAATCCTATGGGTCTGTAACCCACACACTGTAGAATTATAGAGCAAGGCCCTCAGAACCAGAGAGAAACTACCAGATATTAACATGGGTGGAGATCCCACAGTGGGTGAAGTGATACCTTTCTCTGTCCAGTCTCTGTGAAGAGGTTAGTGAGTTTGTCCCCCATGGGAAAAACAGCTGATTGATTTTCCCTCTGCTCAGAGATCCCAGTATGTGGACACCAGGGGTTTCTGAAGTTCCACTGAAAGCTTTTCCCCAAGGAACTCTCCTTTCACACTGAAAACAATGAGTCCCCTGTCAGAGGGACTGGGGATTCCTCTCATTTCCATTTGCAAAATATGTAAAACACATCAAGGTTATTTGAAGGCTTGTTTTCTGTCCTGCTTTCATTTTAGTTAGTAAGCTTTATTTAAACTCCCAAACTCAACCTCTAATATGTATGTGACTGTTTTGATTGCACAAACAACACAATAATCTCTACATGAACAGATTTTTCAAAACCTTAGTATATTCATTATTAAATGACAACTAATTTAGTTCAGTGGGTTTGCTTTTATTACTTTGGCCCTGGAACCACACTCGTGTTATTTCTGTACAAAATCTTGTAAGTTCCAAGTCTCAGAAGGAAAACTCTTTAAACAGGAATATTTACATTCATCATCTCTTTATTCTGTTCAGAGACTAACAAGCCTGCAGTGGATTATACAGAAGGGAGCTGGTTCCCCCAATCAAATGGGTTTCTTTAACATTTTAGGAACCCAGTCCAAAGCAAATCTTCAGTAAAGATGAAGGTTTATTTTCTCTGAAGTTCTCAAAATGAGAATGCTATTTCCCTGGCTGCCATCTAGTGGTCAATGGTGTAGTGTCACTAAGACACAGCATCTTAGATGAAGACTCAGAAGATATATCTGCCTGCCCTTAAAACTAAAGCCACTAACACAGTTAATTATTATGTGTGTGTGTGTGTGTGTTTATACATATAGTTTTAGGCATGACACAGTTATTCTTTGTCATAATTCCTATTTAGATACAAAAGTGCCATCCCCTTTCCTGTTTCCTGGTCTATAATATTTTCCATGAAAAGACAAGGGATTCACTTATCAAATATCAATTTAGTGCTAATACTGGACATTAGGACTAAGGCTAAAAGGATGACTAACATAAGGTCCCTACCTTCCATGGAGGGAAATGAGTTCAAATAATGAACAGCATGATGAGTGCTTAAAAACAGAATCGATGAGTCATCAAGGACACCAAGAAGGAAGAAAATCTGTTTTATTGGCCAGAAGAGTGTGAGTGGAGGCTTGAGTGGTGTGTGGAGGTTCTCCAGACAGACGAGAGGGGAAGCACATAGGAGCAAGTGCTGGGAGGCTGTGTGCCAGGGAACACTGTGAAACTACATCAGGAAGGTGGCCAGGGGCCAGATCAGGAAGGGCTTTTGATACGGTGTTAAGTAGCTCTTACCATAACCAATGACCTGAAACCTCAGTGGCATCCAACAAATAGCACACGTTTCTCACTCATGACTGCAGAGGGACTGGGCTGACTGTGCCCTTCTTGTCTCTCAGCCTTTCTAGGACCCTCCCAGGACCAGTGGCCTAGTCTGGGAGTGTTCTCTTCATATTACTGGTAGAAATTCAGGAGGAAAGCAGGAGCATGGAAGACCTCTTAAAGCCAAGCTTGGAACTAGCCTGCTCTCCCTTCCCTGGCTTCTATTCACCAAAGCAAGTCATTTGGCTGAACCTACGTCTCAGGCAAGGATACAACCTCCACCCTTTGGTGGGAAGGACTGTGAAGTCACATGCCAGAGGACTGGAATGGGGGGTGTAGGAATTGGGGCTGGGGTGCAGTCTGCTGCAAGTTCTCTCTCAGAAATGCTGGGTTTCAGGTACCCATGGGTTTGTCTAAAATATGGTGAGAAAAATCATTATTTCAACTGAAATAGAGGTGACTTTGAATGATGGACCCAGAAGTCCCAAGACCCCAAACATGCACACTGCAGACACCACCCCACACCAACTTGTTCAGAATCTCTGGAGTGAGCTGGGGAATCCACGTTGTAACTCGTTCCCCAGATGATGACTCATGTTCACGGAAGTGTGAGACCCACTGGCAAGTAAATGACAAAACAAAGAAAAGGACCCTGAAGGAAGTCCCAAAAGGAAAAGCGTGAAAAGGAGAAATGGCTCCCACAAAGGATACTGGGAAGAGCGAGAAGAGGAATAAGAGAAAACCAAGAAAGAGTTTCTCAGACACTAATAAGGAGAAGCTGCAAACTCAAGTGTGTGTAATTGTGTCACTGGCTGCCCACAAGTCAAGTAGGATGAGGATGAAAAAAGTCCTGTACATTTTGTAATGAGGAAATATTGTATGACCAGGACACAATACTGACCCCAGGGGTATCATTATATCTGTTCTGCAGATGAAAAAACAGGATATAAAATAAAATGAAGGCACTCCATCTCTTCCATCTCTTCTTTCATGGGCTTTGTATTATCCTGATGAAATGGATTAATTCCAGTTTTAACCTTGATAGGTCAACTAAAAAGTCAGTCTCTGGCTTATTGTTAAAAAAAGAAAAATGGCATTTTTTTATGTTCGTTGGTTCCCATATCATGCCAGATATTGCTACTGAGTCCAAACTCATTCTGCTCGCTGCATAACAGGCCGATAAATTGGGAGCGAGATGTTGGGGCAAGGAATAGCGACTTTATTTGGAAAGGCAGCAGACCGAGAAGATGGCAGACTAATGTGTTGGAGAACCATCCTCCCCCAGTCAGAATACAGGCTCCTTTTATATAGAAAGACTCTCGGGAGGGGGTGTGCTTGGTTGTTGCAAACTTCTTGGTGTAGGAATTCTTTGTTCTTGCAGCTGTTGACGTGAGCCTGTTCATGGTGCTCCTGCAAAATCTCCAACAAAACAAATGTTATTCTCTATTCTGCAACTTGTTATCTTTAGGTATGTGCAGAACTAACAAGACTAAGCCCAGAAAACAGGACACAGGATTGAAGTCAAAGGAACAGATCTAATATGGAGTCAGATTTGTTCTTTTCTATTGTAATATTATTGATAGCATACTACAAAAAGGCTATTTCCAATAACTATTTGTCTTCTTCATTATTTGTACTGTTAGTCTTCTTGTCAAAGGATGTCAAAGAGTATATCTAATGCTTGGGTTTCCAAGAGATTCTAAAACACAGCACCCCTAATCACTTGTCATACACTTTTTCTGAATGCCAGAACTCAAGATTCAGTCACTAGAGAGTGGATGCTGGGGACAGCTTGGGAGGCACTCTATTAACCAGGAAAGCCTCAGATTAAGAGGCTTTCATATTGGGTTATCAAGGTAATTGATCCTATCCCTCTCTGCTTCTTCTGCCAGCACCTTGATTTAAATGTAATTTGTTCAAATGTACTATATCATTTTAAAAATATTACATCCAAGTTCTATTTCAAAGAAATACCTTGTAGCATCATTGGGGGTAGAGGGTTGCAATGTGGAAATGTGAAAGCATCCACCAGTGCCCACCCTGAACACTGAAGGAAACCCTAAACCAGATCCAAACACAGAGTAGGGGCAGAAGACAAAGCTGAGGGGCTCTCCATTGAGACCAAGAACCTCAGTGAACTTAAGCCTGGACCAGTGATAAACCAATGAGTGTCTGCTGCTTGAAGCAACGGCCAAAACCAGTACTGACTGTGCTGGTTCAGATTTATCTCTTCTGGGTCTTTCCTCTGAGCATTTAAGTGGGATCTCAAATGCCTGGTGAACATTACGTAGCAGGCAAATCAGCAGCTCTACAGCATCTCCGTCAAATTCTATTGGTTAAAATTCTATTGTATAACTAAAGTAATTCAGTTTCAGACTCTCAAAAAGGGAAAGTTTCCTGAGCAGAAATATGATGAGTCTGAAAAACATGCCTATAAACCTCTACTTTTGTTCTCTCTCCTCTGGGCTTTGCAGATTAAACCCACACACACCTACACACACACACACACACACCCCTACACACACACCACACACATACACACCACACACACACACACACAAAGCTGGGTTGGTAAGCAAATCTTGCCCAAGCCATCCACACTTGATTGCAGATAAGTGAAAAGTTACCATTAATTATATTTGATTTTGAAAGTTAACAAGAATAATTGACCAGACCTTCATCTTTCCTTGCTGTACATCACCATGGAGTTTGGGAAGAGAGGACCATGGCTGTCATATCAGGCAGTAAAAGGTAGTGGTTGCAAACGTGGCTCAGGGTACAAGGCTGCATGGTTTCAAATCCTGGCTCTGCTGGATCTGATCATAGACCTCAGGCAATTTACCAGACCTCTCTCTGCCTCGGTTTTTTGAAATGTAAAATGGAGGCTCCCACTCCTCAGGGTCTTGTGAGGATTGCAAGAGTTATTACAAAGAACATGCTTAGATGGATGCCTGGGATGCAGAGAAAGCCCAATAATTGTGAACTCTTGTTAATGTTTCCAGAAGCCTCAAAATAACTTGCAAAAGATGCTAATTGTTCCCCTGCCATAAGGTTTTGAAACCTCCAGAGATGGAGGATTGCAAAAGTTAGGTACAAATGCTTAGGCAGTGAGACCCCTGCTGGCCAAAAATGCTACTGTTAAGGCAAACCCTGCTGAACTCTGAAGCACTGGGGGCTAACAGATTGGTGTTAGTTAAGGACACCTCTCAGGATCAAGTTTAACCTGGCAACAAAGCTTAAGAAACACATTTAATGTAAAGCTTCCATCTTGCTGAGACAGGAGAGGAGAGCCGTGTAGGAGCCTGTGTGAAACCATGTTTCTCCCCTAAAGGTTCATTCTGCCTGCTTGACAAACCAGACTGGTCATCTGGTCAGAGTTAAATTTTACTAAAAAATAGACGTCTCTCTATAAATCAACTGTACTTTGATAAAAATAAATAAAAATAAATTAATTTTAAAAATAGGCCTCTTTTCCCCTAGGTGTTATCTGGTTCCAATTTTGCCCTATGAATATTCGAAGCTGAGGTTAAGTCTAAAAAATCTGATGACTCCTGAAAAAGGAAGATGAAGGAGGAATAGAAAAATTCTCTCCTAACTTGAATTTTTATATTATTTAAAGACATGCAAAGCCTAGAGAAGCTCCTGAGAGATGCTGTAATCTATGGCCAGCCCCGAACCCGCAGAGCTTGGAAGAAGATTCTCATCCTAGTGGAGGGCATCTACAGGTATGTAAATAACCAGGTATATTTTAACACTGAGGCCCACAGCAAGCTGACAACTGGGGCAAGCTGGCCTCTTCTCGCTAAATGGAAGAAGGAGCTAGATGTACGTGTTATGGAGGGATGTCAGGTGTTGGGTCACCTGCCTCTTCAGTGACCACACATATGGCGGAGCACCTTGGAAGCTGGTGTACTTGAGAAGGTGTCCTCAGAAAAGTCCCCACAGGGCATTGCAAACTTGCGTTGATTCTTTCCACTACGTCTGACTGCCCCACAGTTTCAAAGGCCTATAGGGGCTGGGTTACTCAACATCACACTCTTTGTCTTCACGGCAATAGTTAATGTTGCTGATGGGTGCATGGCAGCCCCTAATTCAACATGGCACCCAAATTCCAGTTCCTTGGGGGAACTTGGCCAATTGTTGGCATTAGAATGTAGATGGCCTGCACATTTTTCTCAAGGTAAGACTAACCTGGATTGCAATTCTTTATCCAGAGCTGGGAAGAGGGGGAGATGGTCTTTGCATCTGATGGAATGCTCAGTTTTCCCACAGCTTTTAGGCTGAGCAGACAAAACATCCACTAAGCCATTCAGAGCTGCACTTTGATACTGCAGGTTGTGATTGAATTTGCTTCATTCTCTTTCTAAATCTGTTATAGATACTGGGATGGGAATTACCTCTAATCTTCTCTTCTGGTGGATGCCCAAGTCCATAGGTCAAGGAAACAGTATCTTGGAGCTGCTCCCTCCTAAAACAATTCTCAGTCCTCATGTTAGAGGAATCAAGGGTGATCTTTCCTATGAAATGATTCTAGAAAAATGAACAATACTAAAGGAAGGGAATGAGGGCTTAATTTCCCAAAAAGGAGGAGTGTGGCTGCAAAGGAGGCTGGAGATCAGAAGCAGCATTTCTTTCAAGCAGCTGATCTAATTGCTGCTGGTAGATGTAGCCGGTGTCCAGGTTCTTGTCGTGTCCCAGAATGAATTCAGAGACAAGACTCAGACATTAAGAAAGCAAAGTGAGGATTTATTAAGGGATGGATAGTACACTCTCAAGGCGAGAGCGGGCAGGCTCAGGCAAGCAGCTGCCCTGAGGTTTTTTGTTTTGTTTTGTTTTGTTTTGTTTTTTTGTCAGATTGGTTACATACAGTGTAAAAATGAATGGGAAAAATACTTATTGGGAAGGGAAAGATTTGGAGTCATATTCCCTGATTTTCATTCTAACTCCACCTTTCCAAAGGGAGAAGGGATTTTTGTCCTTATTAAGTCTGATTGGAAGTGTCATGGCTTCATGCATGATGGATACTTCTAATATGCAAGGCTAATTTTATTGAAATGAGGGTATTTGCTCATGAGAGCAAAAGATTCTTTTTGAACCCTATAGATTCTTGCCTTTTCTCACCTTTCTTTGTTGGCCTCCAGGCCACTCACCACCCCAAAAGATGTGACCACTTATAAGCTCAGAAGGTCCTGCTTTTCCTTCTCTGCCCAGGGACCTCTGGTGCTTACATGATGTATGGTTTCTGTATTTGGCCAGTCCCTCCTTCCTGCCCAATTCCTGCCATTTGGTCCATGCCCCCCTTTCTCTGTTCTTATCTAGCTATCTGCCTGCTCTAACATAATCACTCCCCCACCAAGTGCACCACCCAGGCATGTTGGGCAATTTTCAGTTGACACAACTGGAGTAGAGGTCTGCTGGTATCTGGTGGACAGAGGCCAGGGATGCCGCTAAACCTCCCACAATGCACAGGACAGTCCCCCACAACAGAGAATTATCCAGCTCAAAATGTCAACAGTTGTAGGTTCTGTCTGGCAGAATTCTCACTGCGATGGAATGAATTACTCAAGACTGGGTGGAAACTCAAGAGAGTGAGAGGGAGTTGGAGACCAACTCCCCGAGCCTCTCAAATACTCCCATATTTATTGTGCACAATCAAAAAAAGATCACAAACAATTGTGTCATGGAATGCAGGAGCTTAAGGAAAAACAGGATAGGGTAGAGATCATGAATTCCACATGGGTACAAAGGGTTAATTTATCCTTAGGGCAGTCATGGACGGAGGGAAACAAGGTACATTCTTCAGATGTAAGAAGCTGATTACAGAACAGACCACTAGACCACCATCTTCTTGACTTGGGTATTATAGACTATTTAAACAGCAGAAAACATGCCCAGCATTTATAGCTGAGGGCATGGGTCCTCGCTTTGCAACAAGCAGAGTAAACCCTGAACTTATGCTTATGATAAACAAGCCATGTCCTGTGCTTATAGCAAGGGACACACAATGGCTCTGCCATTGCAGAAGGAACCCTAAGCTAGAACCTCAACTATGCAAGCAAGGCATTATCTCTGCTTTTTACAGCAAGGAGACAGCAGTGCAGATGCACAGGCTCCTGCTAGCAAAGCACATTTGTTCTTCTTAAAGGTCACAAGTGGCTGGTGTCTGTTACAATTTATTAACCCAATCATGGGCTCCCACAAATAGCGTGGAGGTTGAGAAAGTCTGCTATAGAAGAGTTTAACCACTCACTGACCCTGAACGTGCTCCTTTTAGGAAATAATCTCATCTTGATTTTTGGCTGCTGTAACCTCAAGCATGGGTCTTTCTCCCTGTATGATGTGTGCCAGATACCAGCCTGGAAGGAGAGCCATTATCTAAACTCCTGTCAGCCAGGCCTGGATCTGCTGAGGGAGGGCAGGCTGGGCGTCTCCTTTAACCAGAGTAAACAGAACCCAACTGCACATAAACAGAACTTGGCTCCACTAATGGGAACTTGTGTTCTCAGCCCTTTGATCATGGCTGACATTAAGTGGACTACCAGGGGTTCACTGTCAAATATCCCCACCAGTTACCCAGAGAAACCACTCCAGTGGCAGCGCTTGTTAATGGCTGTGCTGGGCCTGGGTCCTACTGTGATCTCAGGAGAATAGGGGAGCCAGGTCTGGACTTTGTCACCAAACCACAGCTTTGGGTTCATTAGCAATGGTGACAGCCCAGTGAAACAAGCCACCCCAAAGTACCATGGCTTACACAGCACTGAGTGATGATTCCCACACTTTGTGGGGTGTCTGGGCTAACTGGGCAGTTCTGCTTCATGTGGCATTGCTTGGGGTCATTCATCAGGCTGCATGCAATGAAGTATTCAGTTGGGGCTGGAACATCCAAAAATGACCTCACTCCCACATTTGAGCTCTAGGTACTGGCAGTAAACTGAGGTGCCTTATTCTCTCCTCTTCCTGGGGTGCTTTCTCTGTATGAAGGCTTTTGTCATTCAGCAGCCTAGCCAGAGCTTCCTTACAACATGGCAGCCGGCTTCCAAGAGGATGAAAACAGAAGTTGCCAGCACTTAAGGGCTAGGCCCCGCACTGGTACAGCATCACTATGCTGTAACTTATTGGTCACAAGGGCAGCCCAGATTCAAGGGGAGGGGAAATAGACCCCACCACTATGTGGGAGGGTTGGCTTGTGTGTACTGGGCTGGGAAGACTTGCAGATAGCCACCTTTGAAGGCAGTCTACCACAGCAGCTCAAGCAACCTGATCCATATACAGAGGGATGTCTCCACTGTCTATGGACGTGGTTCACAGAGTGGTTTCTTTTATCTTATCTGCACAGAAATACTGTCTTTAGATGAGACTGTGACCTAAAAGGCTGGAAACAAGGCATCTTAGACAGGTCTCAGTGCCTCCTGGGGACTCAATTTCTTCATCTGTAACATAAGGCTAGCCTAGACTAGAGTTTTAGAACATATGGATGTTCTTACTTGCTGCTATACCCAGAAAATGAAACTATTCTGCGTAAAATTTTCCAAAGGGCCAGGGTTAGGAATGTGAAATCAATGCTTCACATATGCACTTCTACTCTTTAGAGATATATTATAGACACATACTTGTTGCTGTCTACACAAAGCCTCCTTAGAGTTTTCCCTCCCAGATCTTTTTTATCTCTGACTTGTGGTTTGCCCCCACGGGCAAACTTCCCCCACCACGGGCAACTCACATAAATCAATTTTCAAAACTCCAGAAAAGAGCATCCAACAAAATCAGACATTTTCAGGTAGGTATCAAGATAGAAAGGCTACACACCAAATCTGAGAAGTCAGCAAACTCCACAAAAGCAGTTATGATAATAATTATAGTAACAATAATAATGTCATAATCAATAGATTATGTAGATATTATTATTTATATATAAACAGGGGAGTCAGGATTTGTGGGGGGCCTAGGTCATGGGTTCAATCCTGTGTTGCTGCCTACAGGTATGTCCCCTTCATAGGGCTCTATTGTAAGAATTAAATGAGATCATAGAAGCTAGTGCTTGGCAGAAGCCCAGACCACAGTGAACCCACAACCAGGGACAGCTGTCTGCATCATTAAATTTATGTCCAGTTGAGGAAGCTGCAACTTGGAAGACAATAATCCATCTGCATAGTGAAGCTATTTGACACCTGGAGGATGGGACTCAGAGACAGGACTCACATTTATCATATGTCTACTCCTTATTAAACATTTCATGTGGGCCAACCTGGGTCAGCTTCCCCAGGACTCTTGAGTTATTGTGAGGATGAAGACACTGAGGTTCCAAGGCCTAGAGATCTTGCCCCAGGGCAGATAATTGCGATAAAACAGAGCTGGGATTCAAACCAGGTGGCCCTGCTGGGACAGAGGCCCAGGGTAAACAGACAGTCAGCCCACATGTCCACATCCAATGAAGTAGACATGGACAATGCAAGGTCATCCATTTGACTTTCTCCATTAACCTCTCTAGGGCTTAGTTTCTGCATCTGTAAAATAGGGACATTGAAACTTGACATCTAGCGTTCTATGATTCCATGATTTGAGGTTTAAAAATTGTTTTCATCTTCATTTTCCTTTAAGTGTTGTTATAAAGTCACTCTCTTCTAGTTTTGTGTCTCTGAGAAGTCTAGTTGTCGATTCCCTGTGGTTGAGAAATCTCAGTATTATTCAAAAATACACTAGAGATGGGAAGAGGGATCTCAAATATCCTGGCATATAAACTAGCATACTGGAGCCTGAACTTTCAAGATAAAACTAATCAAGAAATACTATCCAGCCTTTCCAAAAAATACATATAAACAAACATTGAAATCTCAGAATTCCATTTTCTCTAAGAATGTAAGCCACTCTTCTGCCCAAAATAATGTAAGCTGAAAGACTGAGAACCTTGGTGGTAAACTCTAACCTGTATCTGTATGTTCAAGCAAATAAAGACAAAGAAAAAGAAAACAGTAGTTACTCTAGTTTTAATTAATCTTAGCTCTTTTCCCTCCTCTCTCTCTACCTCCCTTTCTTCTCCTGGATTATACTTCGGGCCACCAAGGAGATTTTTTCACCATGTAAGTTGGCACACCAGTGGTTTCATTCCCAAACCTGCCAGTGGGTAATATGGTTTTTATGTGGAGGAGAAGGTGGTGAGAGGGAGATTTCTAAAAGGAGTCTTGTCACTTAGCTAATACATTATGTAATAGAAAATATATAAAGAAATTACTCACTGGCTTGCTGGTATAAGAATAATTCAGGTCCCTGCACAGGGCTTCAGATTAATTGGTGGAATTATATTTACCTGCAGGTGTATTTTAGTTTTTTTTTTTTTTTTTCTATTGAAGTCAAAAGAGAACAAACTTCCACTCAGGAAGAAAATGTCAAATGCTGTTCTTGTTTTCTTTTATCATTTTTGGCACAGTGTTATTTGATAGCAACTCACAGGAATAACACAGCCTTCTTATGTACACAAACTCAATATCCCACAAAAGGAAAAGGTTCAATTCAAATCTGGTCACACTGAGTAAATGAAAACTTAGTGCAGGTGAATATAACTTTTTATAAAAACTGAGTTCTCTGTGGATGTATATGTGCCCTGTATTAACTTCAGATATGGGAAATATCATAGAGTCATTGATCTTAGAGGAAGAACTATAAACCAGGTGGACAGACTCCTAATATCAGCTAGTCCAGCCCCAGCAAAGATGGCTAATTAGCTGCCCTGAGTGTCTGCAAACTATTTAAGTTCAATTCTGGCTCCTGCCAAACTCAGTTCCTGAACAAGATTGGCTATTTGTGACATGTTCAATTTTTTAGCCTGTTTGTGTTACCAACTTATAACATTTTAAAAGGTAAGAAGAAGATTCTAGAATTTTTCAGGGCATACAGCTATTTACACCCTTTTTCCTAGAAGATCCAACACAGAGCATTGGCAAGGGCTCCCAATTTCTCACATTAGGGCTCATCGTTGCAACCAGTTCCACCTGAACTCCTTCTGAGAACAGAGACAACTCAATGTGAGCTCATTGTATGTCAGACACTTTACAAGCATTGTTTCTAGTCGTCCTTATAAAGACCTTGGGAGCAGCGTGACTCCATTGTGCTTATCTTACATCTGAGGAAGCTGAGACAGAGAACATCGTGTAAGTTGCTCAGGTCCTCAGTTAGTAAGTGGTGTGGCTACCATCTCAGCGTGGGCTGTCAGAGAGCTGAACCTCCTCCCTCTTAGTGGAAACAACTTTAACAAGCAATTCCTCTAAGAAAATGGTAGAACAAACTCACAAACTTACATAAGAGAAATGACTCTGATCTTTGTTTCATTAAAATCTGAAAACAGCCATTCAGAATGATCTTTTGAGAAAACAAATGCAAAAAGCTGGTCTTGATTAAAATTAAGAACCATTGCTCTGCCAGTCAATGTCAAGAGCATTAGAAAACAAGCCACAGACAAGAGAAAATATTTGCAAAAGATACATCTGATGTAGGAATGTTATGGAAAAGATACAAAGAACTCTTGGAACTCAACAATAAGAAAACAAACCACCAGGTTAGAAAAATGGGCTAATGACCTTAGCAGATATCAGACCAAAAAAGATTTACAAATGGAAATAGGCACATGAAAAGGTGCGCCATACCATATGCGAACAGGGAAATTAAAATTAACACGATGAGATACCACTGTACACTGATTAGAAGCTCAGGAACACTGACTATAGTAAATGCTGGTGAGGATATGCAGCAACCTGGAGCTCTCGTTCACTGCTGGTGGGAATGCAAATGGTACAGCCACTTTGGAAGGCAGTTTGGTGGTTTCTTACAAATATACTCTTACCTTACAATCCAGCAATCCTGCTCCTTGGTATTTACTCAAAGGAGCTGAAAACTTGTGTTTTCAAAACCCTGCACACAGGTATTTATAGCATCCTTATTCATAATTGTCAAAACTTGGAAGCAACCAAAATGCCCTTCAATGTCGGTGCTTGGATAAATAAACTGTGGAACATCCAGACAATGGGATATCATTCAGCACTAAAAACAAATGAGCTATTGAACCATGAAAATCCATGGAGGAAACCTGAATGCATATTACTAAGTGAAAGAAGCCAATCTGAAAAGGTAACATAGTGTACAATTCCAACCTCATAATGCTCTGGGAAAGGCAGAACTATGGACACAGTAAAAGGATCCTCGGTTGCCAGAGGTTGGGTGGGGAAAGAGATGAAGAGGTGTAGCACAGTGAATTTGTGGCGCAGTGAAAATTGTCTGTAGGATATTATAATGATGGATACATGGCATTATACATTTGTCCAAACCCACAGAACGTATATGAGGAAGAGTGAACCCCAATACAAACCATGAGATTTGAATGATGATGTATCAGTGTGGGTTTATCTGTTGTAACATTGGTACCACTCTGGTGGGTGATGCTGATAACAGGGGAAGTTAGGCATATAGGGGGCCAGGGGTATGTGGGAAATCTCTTTACCCGCCACTTAATTTTGCTGTGAACCTAAAACTGCTCTGAAAAATAAAGTCCTTAAAAAAAAAAATAAATAAAGCACAAATGCTACATCCAGCACCCATTGGTCTAGGTAACTATGTAACAGCCAAACTGTTTTGACTGAATGCCTTAAATTTTGTTATTTTTAATACATCAAATTTATTAAATAAATTAAGTAAGAAGAAGGGAGAAGTTATCTCTCTCTTACGGTCAACTGACTCATTCTTGAACTAAGATGATGGGTTGCTTGAATTGCTTGACAAGCCCCTTTGTGGGGTAAGGGTGCAAGTCTGTGAGTTTTCACAGAACTTGCCTGTCAGATCAGTCAAAACGGTACACAGTGTAGACACAGCTGACAAAGTGTTCTGAGAACTGATTAAAGACAAAAGTTCTTTTAAATTCATTGTGTTCCAGAGGCACCATGTAAATATGAATGCTGATTTTTCTTGCTTATTTACTGCCTTGTTTACCTTTGCTGGAGAACTTGAAGTGTTTTTGCAATTTATAATACCATGTAAATTTACCAAATTACAATAATACCATGAAAAATTTAGCAGTTGGGACTAAAACAAAATTTATCTAGAGCAGTGGTTCTCAGAGTACTGTCTCCAACCAGCAGTGCTGTAATCTGGAGCTTAGTACAAATGTAAATTCTCAGCCCACCTCAGACCTACTCAGTCAGAAACTCTGGAGGTGGAGCCCAGCAATCTGTGTTATAACAAATCATTCAAGGGATTCTGATGCTCACTCAGGACTGAGAACCACTGCCCTGAAGGAAGAGAAAGAAGGGACAGCACCAGGTGCCTCGAATAAGACTGAGTTCATGAGGACTGGACAGGAGAGCCCAAGGACTTTCTCCTATGCATCAATTAATATTATGATGTCTTAAAGTTCTTTTGTGTGTTTTTAATTCCTTCTTTTCATCTTCGGTAATTCAAGCACTGAGTTTAGGCCACACAGAACTGGCCAAAAAGATAGTAGCAGACTGATAAAGATGGATCACCACAGAGCAATTTAATTAAAACTAGCAAAATCCCTAGAATCCAACATGATCAGTCTAGCTACCCTAGGTGGCTTTACAAATAAACTCATCATCAAGGCAGTCGCTAGTTGTTTGCTTGGGAATTAGCAATAACAACTCAAGGCATGTAAATCCATTGAATGTAAATTATTTTTCCCCAAGTAAAATACTGCCAGAGTAGCCTTACAAGATTGGGAAGGTTTTCTCAACCAAATAAAATTTGCCTTAAGAGAAAAGGAAAGGCCTGTTGCTGTCATCCCTGTCTGGCATCGGGCAGGCTGTCTGAGAAGTACTGAAAGGCAGGTGACACAGAGCTTCCCAGGAGGGTGCTGCCTGGTGACCAGCATTTCTTCTTATGCTCCAGCATGGAAGGTTCCATCGTGCGTCTGCCCCAGATCGTGGCCCTAAAGAAGAAATACAAGGCTTACCTCTACATAGATGAAGCTCACAGTATCGGATCTGTGGGCCCCAGCGGTCGTGGTGTGGTGGAGTTCTTTGGAATGGACCCCAGAGATGTTGATGTGTGCATGGGCACATTCACCAAAAGCTTTGGAGCCTCAGGAGGTTACATAGCTGGAAGAAAGGTAAGAGAGATGTCCCTTGTGCCTGGGAAGGCATTCTTTGGGGTTCTCTGATTCCCATGAGTGCTCCAGTTCAGCTCAGCACACTTTGATCCATCAGCACAGGTAGCTGCAGTGTGATAACAGCCAGGTCAGACCCAGAAGGTCAAGGAGCTCACCCTCTGATAGAGCAGATGAGCCTGATGAGTGATCACGTGAGCATAAAAAGACAGCACTGTGTTCACAGGCACAGACTTAGTACAAAGGAGAGGGATGATGACCTCTGCTGGGCAGAATCTAAGAAGCCTTAGAATGAATGTCAGTCTTGTAGACAAATGATGGGGGAGAGTATATTTCAGAAAGAGGGACTCATGAGTATCAAGCCACAGAAGTGATAATGGGATGTTACAGAACTGCAAGTAGTTTGGTTCGTGTGGCATGAAAAACAAAAGGTGGGTGGTAGAAACAGTGGACAAAGGTCAGATGTTAAGGAGTCTAACCCTGTGTTACAAGATGTGGGTTTTAAGAGTTTTAATCAAAATAGCAGCAAGATCAGAAATGTCTTTTTCTGAGATTTTTCCTCTGCAAAATAATTCTCTCCTACAATTTTGGATGAGCTATGGGTCAAGATTTGTCATCCTCCAATATCTACATGACTTCAGATTCTGATCTGACGGGATTAGACTCTTAAGTGAGTGTTATCCCTCTGTCAAACGAAACAAAATCCACAACCTAAAAGCTGAGAGTTATGGGGTTTTTTGGTGGATTTTCTGAGGACTCAAACCCAGGAGGCAGCCTCTCAGATCACTCTAAGAGATTGTTCCAAAGTGGAAAGGCAGAAGCCAGGATACATGAATTTTTCCAGAAAAGATCAGGTGGTCGGAACATCAAAAGATTACTGTTAATTAAGGAAAACCAGACATCTCAAGTTAAGGAATTTAGTGCTATTTAGGGTCAGTATCCTGTCCTTTCCCATCCTGAGTACTTTGGGGACACTTTTGGGGATGGCAGCAGAGGCTGTGCTGCCTGTTTATCTCCATCCTGACTTCCCTTCGCTCACTGTCAGGGGGTGGCAGCAGCAGCTGATGACTTGATGGCCACAGCATCCTTGTTTACTAATATAGCTTGCAACATTTTTTATTCACACCTTTCATTCTAGTGCTAATATCACCAGGGGGGTTGCCAACACAAAACAAAGGTTCAAAAAAATTGTAAAAGAAGAGGGAGGAGAAGGAGAGGAAGAAAATGAAATATTAAAACCTGGGTTTGAGGGATAAGACTCAGCCATCTGCTCCCTCATATGACAGTTTTGTCCAAATCCTAGTAGCTCCTCCTACAGGTCTACGCCTGTCCCAAGACACTGTCAGGGTGGTGTTGGCTCCACCTAGGAGGGCACAGCAGGCCCAAAAGCAGTGCAGGCAGGTGGTGGCTAACAGCTCATCTGAAATTCCCAAATCCTTACTCATCGTTACCAGCAGGAACAGGAGATTAGACTCTTGGAAACCGGTTCAACAGACCAGGAATTACAGTGGAAAACAGTCTGGTTTTGAAAGCCCAGGATTTAGAACAACAGATTTTATTGTGGCCACTCACACTGCCACGAGGTGCACAAATGCTTAAAATGTCCAGAGCTTTCAGTGATCTTAACCCTTCCATAAGCATCACTATCTTCCGAGCTCGGCACATTGTTCATCCTTCCTCCTCTGGCCTGAGGGAGTTAGCTGGGAGATGCTAAAAACATAGGGAATGCCCAGGATGCTACAGAACTCGCTGAATCTGGTGAGAGGTTAAATGTTCCTCTCCTCGACTGTCAAAGCCGTGGGATCAGAGGGTCTCAAACTTAGGAGTGCCCTCACCCTGGCTATTCTGTTCTGTGAACTTGTGCTTTGTGATGACTTTAGCAGCAGTTCTGAGCTACAGATTTTTCTCACCAAGCATAACTCTGCTTCCTGAACCAACAACACCTGAATAAACTGAAGTGAGTGGATGCTTGAAATGTCAAATTTGGTAGCTGTCACAATTTTCCCCTTAGAGTTCTATCATTGAAACTCATTTCATTTATTTTTTTAAATATTTTATTTATTTATATTTATGATTGTATTCTTTAATTATTTTTGGCGAGGGGAGGTAATTAGATTTATTTATTTTCAATAGAGGTGCTTTGGATTGAACCCAGGACTTCATGCATGCTAAGCATGTGCTCTACCACTTCAGCTATACCCTCCCTCTGAAACCCACTTTAAACAAAGTCTCCTGACGGTCTGAAGTTCCGACCAGTTCATTGTGGTTATCTCATACTCTCCATCCTGAAGTCTGGTGGATTTACTTCAAAAGTGTAATTGATCTTGTCTATGTAACTTTTATTGATTTGGGGTAGATACTGAGCAACTGTAACTTATTTATTGTTTACATTAATCAGGATGAAGAAACCGTTTATAGATTTTTTTTTTCTGTTTAAACACTTCATTCTATGCATACTTGGGCCCAAAGTCATCATTCTCCCTCCTACCTGTGCCCTCTCTCCCACTCCTCCCCTCTCCACCCCATCTCCTCTGATGTCCCCCTTGGTGTTACACTGCAGCCTCCGAATTTACCACTAGGTGGCAGCAGGAATTAGAGCGTCTTAGGCAGAGACCCATTGGCTTGAACAGAGACCTACCGCCCTGACATACAGGACGAAAAACCTAGAATGCAGGGCAGTCTTCAAGACGTGGAGGGTGAGCAGGAGATAGGAGACCACTTGAGAAAGTGTCTGCATATGTCATTCCCTGATGATTTGAAAATCAGTCAGATAAAATACCTGTCCGGAGTCGTTTGGTGAGACTGTGACAAACCCAGGTAAACTGGTTTCCTTCCAGCCTAGTGAGACCATAAGTCAATGGGACTTATGCATCTGCTCCTCTGTGCCTTTAATTTGTGAAATTATGTTAATTTTAAATTATGTGTAGTTTCAATTTAAATCATAGTTTTTATTCCCCTGGACTTTGAAGAATGTTGTGAAGAATTATCACAGTTTGTTTTAAACTACGCTTTTTAATTGCTAGGACGTAGGATGGGAAAATGCTAAAGATCTTTGAAAAGATATCTTCCTACTATCTAGTTAAATAACTGGAGTTTAGTTTTCTGAATATCATCATACATATTTTTTTCTGGATATTTTGAAGTATATATCTCGATGTGGGGAGTATTGCAAAATATCCAGCATTCTAGATTCCAAACCAATGAGTATAAAAGCAACAAAATTATCCATAAAAAATGTTAAAGTGCACACACTAGGACTTTATGTTTTCCTGAAATCTTAATAATTTCAAGTTCACTATGCTCATAGGGCTCCTAGTAAATCTTGAGATTTGAAAGTAATCACTTGGCTCTAAAATTCTAGAAAACTATAAAACTGCCTAGCTCTTCACTCTCTTTTTAACTGTCAACATCCGTGTTAGGGGTAGAGGGACAATATTCCTAGTAACAGTTTCAACGAGGCTCTAGAAATCTTTATGGAGCAGATCAAGGTCAGAACTGCACCCATTAGCAACCAGTTGTGTCATGTAAGAAAATGTATTTGGAAACACACAAGAGGAAAAAGAAATGGTTTGGTGCTAAGATATGACTACAGAGAGGAGAAATTTTGTCTTGGTTTTAGCCTTCCTGTAACAAAACGTCCTGCAAGTTCATCTTTGCTCTTGGAGTTTACTGCCCTGGCCAGACCGACTCTCCCCGCCTCAGGGAACCTGAAAATAGTCTCTCAAGAGCCAGCAAGGTTTTGCTGTTTTGCTCCCTGTGAGTTTGGAGCTTCTGGAGATGACCTGTGAACAACCCAACTTGAAGTTCAATTCCATCCTTCCCAGACCTTCAGTGAAATGCCAGGTCCCTACTTCTCTCCACCTCTCAGAGCTCCCCACCATAAACGGCTTCTTTGAAGGAAGCCTGAGTTGACAGGGCTAGTTTCCTTATTTTATTTTTTAATTTGTGTTGATCCAGTCTCTGAGATGTGGATGACACTGTGGACCCCAGGTTCTGGGTCCAGATTTTTCTCAGGCAGGATCCTGAGTCCTCTTGCCTACCTGGGGCTGACCACTGGCTTTCACAGCCTCCACAAGGCCAGACACTGGCAAATGAATGGGGACAAGGCAACCCTCCTGACTGCTAGGTTGCAGGGCTGGGATTCTGCAGGAGGAAGGTGGGGCAGGGCAGCCAGGTTTGGAGTGAGTGTTACCCCAGGAGCCTGGCACCAAACCAAGGCAGAAACCAGTTCTGTCCTGCATGCTCAGGCCTGGCTGTTTTCAACAGTGCTTTGAAGTAAATGGATGTCATGCCATGAACGCCAAGATGTTTATTCTGGAGCCTCCTGTCTGATTTCCTCAGAAAAGCCACCCTTGTCCTTGAACTTTGCAGGCTCTGGTTTTGCACTTACTAATGGTCTTGGAAACTCAGTCTGAGGAGACCTGTAACACCCCCACCCCACCCAACTCCCAAAGGAAAACACAACCCAGACCCGCCTTGCCAGAGACCAAAGCCAATTCTTAATTCATTGCTCATGGCGCCCAGTGGGTGAGTGACAGGAGGGAATCAGAAACCAGGAATTGAGTCTCCCTTGATGCTCTGCAGAAGTTACTCCAACAGACCTACTTTCTGAATCACACAAGCAAATCAGCTCCCATCCACACACTCAGACTCTGAGAGAAGGTGGACTCTGTCTGAAGGAAATAAGATTATGGGCAAGACAGTCTCAGTTTTTAAAGGAAGTGATACTGAGCTGATGAGGTACTAATTCAAACGAAGGATGCAAATGACTTTGGCTGTGTGAAATTCCTCGAACTGGGAAGGAAAATTGGGGGTTGGGGTCATAAGGAGCCATTTAGGGATAAGAGGCAGATTTGTTTTGTTTCTTTGATCTTTGTCAGTGATGCCCCAGTGTTAAGAGAATATTGCTACACCTGTTCCTAAGAATGGAGCTTTCTGCCCCCTCTATAATCCAGGGACCCTCACCATCCTTCCTCAGTCTCTAAACCCCTCTGCTTTCCATTAGACCATCAGTATTGACAGACCCACCTCTATGGGTTTTAAGCGAGGGTATAATAAAGTGTCTATCTCTGCTCCCTGCTCTCGAGAGGGTTCCTGTCTCTTTGCAGAAATACAGTTAATACGTGTGAAACTTTTTGAGACTGATGCAGTTCATTCTGTGGTTTATCACTATGAACATTTTAGTATATTAGGAATGCTCCCCTTCCCCTCCTCCTCCAGAGGACAGTTTCTGTGGATTAGGAAAGCACCACAGGGGTAAGAAGCAGTGAAGGTGGTCCCTGTCCAAGACAAGCCAGCTCCTCTGGTCTGAAGAAATCATATACTGTGGTGCTAAAACAGGGAAGTGGGGAAGCAGTGGTTAATCTAGAGTCAGACTCTCTGGATCAAAATCCTTGTTATCTAACAATGTTTTGGTTGGATAATTTTCTGATCTGTTCGGTGACTCATTGATCCCATCTATAAAATGGAAGCAAAAATAGTACCTACCTCATAGCATTATTGTGAATCTAAAATGAGTTAATGTTTGTAAAGTTCTTCAAATGGGGCTTCAAGCAGCCAATGATTATCAGCTCTCGGTCTATCAGTGGATGTATCATCTCTCCTATCTCTGCAGAGTCATGCAATCTGTCATCAGCTCTGTGATCTCCTTTCTTTAAAATGCTTCTGTTTTCCTATCTTTCACTCCTACCATTACTGCCCAATAAGGATGGAAAAAGTTCTGGGCTAAAAATCTTTGGTTTGATGTCTAAGTCTCCCAATGTGCAGTTACATAACCTACAGCATCACCCTCTGCAAAATGAGGGAGCTGGAATAAAGACACTCCAACAAGTTTTATTTTTTTTTGGTCCCCTCCTCCCACTCCATGCTCCAGTTTTAAGAAGCTCTGAGCTGGCAGTCCATTACCAATCATTGCCAGCAGCATCAGGTCTTCACTATGTACTTGATGCTTTTCTAAGCACCACATTTATATAAACTCATTTAATCCGCAAAATGATCCTGAGATAAATATTGCCATTATCTCACTTTTTAGGGAAGAAAACTAAGGCACAGAGAGTAACTTGCCCATGATCACATATCAGCAAGTGGCAGAGCCAAGATTTGAACCCACGTGAACCAGGCTCCAGAGCCTGTCTCATAACTCCACTGTCAGACCTGCCCTTGAGGGAACAAGCCCTCAGCACCTTTCCTTGGAGGCACTAGATTCTCCTTCTGCTCCCATTTGACTTCTACATCCTTTGCTGATTAAGACATCATCTTCATTTCTAATTTTAGCATGTGTCCCTGCCTCTGTCCTCCTCTGCAACAATCTCCCCATTCTTCAAGGTCAGATCACCTCAAAATAGCCCTTTCCTGACTTGGGTCCACATGAGCTTCTATCATCCTGTTTTCTGTGTCCCACCCACTCCCTCCTCATTGACATTCCCATCATCCTGTGGGCAGGCACCTGCTCTCAACAGAGAAAGAAAATCCTGCTGCTGCTCACGGAGGAGTCTGAAGGGCAGCCTGGCCGTAGCTACTTTGGAAAATGACCACCTCTTTCTCCCTGAGCCCCTTCCCACCTCCCCCATCCTCCAAAGTGGGCTTCCTGGGTACCATGTGGCCTGGGCATCAGGTCAGGCCAACGTCATTCACATCCTCGTTAGATATGGTGATAACACACCCAACCGTTTTTATGAAATTCACTAAACAAAAGAATGGGCAGAAATTTCACCTTGATTTAATCAAGAGGAGGGCAGCCAGGGACCAGGCTTTCTGCCCTCCTCTTCTGGGACCCCTGCATCCAGAACAGAGCCCAGAGCAAGTCCTTGTACCAACTTCTGGAAAGAAAGATGGAAGGAAGGAAGAGGTGGGGGGAAGGGAGAGAAGAGAAGGAGGGAAGAAAGGAAGGAAGGGAGGGAGGGAGGAAATACTTATAAAAGGAAAGAACAAAGATTTAAATGGAGAATTTAAAATGAAAGGAAGTGAAGAGGGGATCAGAGTAGATGGGATGGGGAAGGAAAAGAAGAAACAAAACAAGGCATGAAGAGTGTGAAATGAAGGAGAATGAAAGTCGGGGAAAGAGTGTGGAAGAGAGGTTTTAGGATGATGGACCTGTAGGAGGCGGCTGCGGGGGAGGTGGTGGCAGCCAGAGTGAAGCTACCAGATCCCCCCAGGGCCAGGTAGGGGAATCATGTCAGCAACTGCCCGTGAGGCAGGCCACTCATGTTACTTGAATGTTTACTAAAATTCCTACTAACCTTAGGTACTCTCTACTTAATGAGCTAATAACTTTAGTTATTAGTTCATACGAAGATGAACGATGAACATTTAAAATGTTTGGGTAACCAGGGTGGGGAAGGAGTAGGTGGAGGGATTAATTGGGAGTTTGGGATTTGCAGATACTAAATACTATATATAAAATAGACAAATAGCAAGGTCCTAGAATAAAGCACAGGGAACTATATGCAATACCTTGTAATAGCCTATAATGAAAAAGAATATATATATGTAACTGAATCACTATGCTGTGCACCAGAAATAAACACAGCATTTTAAACTGACTTTACTTCAGTTAAATTTTTTTAAGTAAAAAGAATAAAATTCCTGGGTAACAACTACAACACGCACACCCCCAGAGAGAGAAAGGTGAAAGGCCAGCATGGTCCCAGGCACAAAGGTGGGAGTGGACGTGGCCTGTGAACATTCCCATAGCAGAGCTCCCCCGAGTTCATCTTCAAGGGGATGATCAGAGAAGACACTTAAGTGGGATTCTTAGCTGCCTCATTTTCCTGGAAGAGAAGGTGGTTGATCCCTTGCAGACCCTACTGCTAACTTAAAGCTGTCATGGGCCACTAGCTTTCATGCAGAACACCCTGAGGGTCCCAGGCTATGGGCCAGTGCAGGTGGGCTGATAAATGGTCTGCCCACTTAGGGCTGAGGGCTTCCAGTTGCCAGGTCTGAGACACCTTGCCCCACCCCACTAGGTAGAATTAGGTTATTGGAGCTTCTTTGGGCTCTCAGCAGGCTTACCTGGGACCTTATGTTTGGCCTCAGGGCCCAAGCCTGTGGGTGGAGAATCATGCCCACCACAGCACAGAGCAGAATCCTGCAGGGGGTCAGCACTCCAAATGGTGTTGCAAGAAAATTCCAGTAGTTCTCTCCTGCCCGGGCACAACTAGAGCTCATCTGGTCCTCACTTCCAATCTGGTTTTAATTTCTCATCTCTTAGTTCTGCCACTCCCCTCCCCTGGAAGTTTTCTTTTTATCTTTATCTGCCTTCTTTCCTTGAGACTTCACTCCAGGTTCTCACTGGAGCCTCCCTTATCTACTCCCATGGCCATACCCCATCTCTATTCTCTGCAGTCTCTTAGCCCCGCTGCATATATGAGTTTACATGTCTTGCTACTTTTCCTGCCATTACCCCTCCATCGGCACAATCGACTGCTCAGGGCAAAAATCGCATCCCATATTCTCTGGACACTCCTGAATACTAACCCAGTGTTCCTATAGGCCAGCTACCCAAACACATGTTAAGGAAACCATTTTCCCTTTACACATCTGGGTTTGCCTTACAGACCTCAACTCCAATTTTGCAGCATCCCATTTTTGTAGACCTTTTAGGTTTTTAAGGGTGAGACCAAGAAGAAGGGATAGAAATATAAACAGTTTGGTGATGCCCATTGAAAAGCAGACCACATTCAAGACTCAAATGCCTTGTGCTATGATGGATGGAGACAGGACTAGATGTGATTCTCACCACCAACATGGAGATTCATTTGCCTTCTTTTTGGATTGCTCTCCTTTATTAAAGGACCTTGTGGATTATTTACGGGTTCACTCGCACAGTGCTGCATATGCTACATCCATGAGCCCCCCAGTAGCTGAGCAGATCATCAGGTCAATCAAGTTCATCATGGGACTGGATGGGACCACACAAGGTAAGAAGGTCTGCAGTGAGCACACCTCCCCTGAACTCTTTCCCTAGGCCTTGCTCTGTCTCTCTTCTGCCCCATCAAACTCTGCCTTTCTCAAATATACACTTTTGTCTTGACATAACCAATTTGTAAGACACGCCATGTGTGCATCAACAGTACATGGTATATAATAGTACAGGGAGCAGAAATGTACTAGAACTGCTGTCAGCACAAAAAAGTGGGGGGATGATTTTTAAAGCAGGGAAAGCTTTCTAATTCACCTCTTAACGTGATCAGCAAATGTGGATAATTTTGTTTAATTAGTTGTGTTAAAATGAAGCAAATCTTGGTGTGTGTTTGCCTGTGCTTGGTTGAGGCTGTTGCTTGTGTTCCCCCAAGAACAAATCAGTCAATTCATTATTCATTATTTTTCATCTACCCACCATCCATCTATTCATTCACTTATTCATTACCAACCAGGGATTGGGGAGAAGAAACTCCCACTGCCCATTGAAGGACACATGGACAGAAAACTCACAATAATAATTTTCCAGCCATTTCTCTGATGTTGGGTCCCCACAGCCAAGGTGTCTAGTTTGTTCAACTCAAATGGGCTTTATCTTCTTTCTGAGAAATCATTTCATCAAAGGCTCTTGGAACTCTCCTTCTTTCCTTCAGGTAGTTTATGGAGCTTGTATTTCATATCACCATGGGGGACAGTGAGGAATAGGCAATCTAGTGAGTGCATTTATGGAATCAAGTCCCCCTGGCCCCAGACCTGCCCACTAGGCTGTAAAATCCATACCCCTCCAACTCCAAATGACATGAAGCTCTGCCTTGTTTAGCACAACTGTCCAAGTCTGCTATTTCAGAAGTATGGAGAGATCCACCATTTTTCAAACTCATTAAAGCAGCAGAATACTTTGTTCACATCTGAATTTTACCCAGAAGCCTACTATATAAAACCGATTAGAACAGGGCTGGTCTGGATGAAGTCATGTCTCTACCTGCCTCCAACCTGACAGTCCTTAAAGCCTTTCTATTGAGCCCCAGTGCTTCCTAGGTCACTGGGTTGGACAGAAAGGTGAGAACTTTCATTTTCACTGAAGCAAGAAAATGGCTTACAGGGCGATTTTGTTCTTCCAGGTAAAATGCATTGATGGATTGATCTCTAATTTCCTTTTCCAAGGCTTGTTTTGGGTTTTATGATTCTGTGTCTTATTGAATAGTCCCCATGAAAAAGAAATGATAATCCAGTCTAGGAAGACTGCATGTTACAGTGGTTATGGGCATAAACTAATGGCAGCTGCCTGGACTGGATCCCTGGGAGACTACTTGATTTGCTGTGTGGTCCTTAGGCAAATGACTTAACTTATCTGTTCAACCCTGAGCAAGTTACTTCTCTGTGCTTCAGTTCCTCCAGCTGTAAAATGAGGAAAATATCATTCATGAGTTAAGATTTTTGTAAGGATTAGGTAAATTAAGACATATAAAATGCATTATGACTGAAAATTTTATATATGGTAAGCATTATATAATTGCTTGCTACATTGCTTGGTATTATTCTCAAGGGGTCTCAAGAATGCTGCAGGAAGGATTCCTTTGTTGGAAGTGGAGTAAGACTAGATTTCCTTCAAAGGCCTGGATTAGTGAGTATGAGTCATAGTGGGCCAGTGTAACAAATAAGCCCTGACAATCTCAGTGGCTTAACTGAACCAAGGTTTACTTCTTGCTCTCACCAGATCTAATACAAAGTCGACCCCTCTCTGCACACTGCCCCTCCATGGGAAGTGACTGAGGCTGCTGCTAGCTTGAGGCTTGGCCATCTCACCACATGGCCCCCAAGTCTCCATGGTAGAGAGAAAGAACATCGGCCTGGAAGTGACACTTACCTCCTTGATTACAGTTCCTTGGCCAAAACCAGCTGTAGGGCCCACCTGAATTTCCAGGATTGGTGGTGGTAAAGTAAGGGATATGTATAGATAAGAATAAGCAGATATCTTTCAACCTTTTAAAACTGAAGCTGGAAATAGAGCTGTCTCCATTCCCAAGGAGCTGTCAGTTTGTGTGATAAAACAGGTCTGTAACCACTGGCTTCTCACAAGGTCATCTTAATGATCTTGACCTCATACATTTCTTAATGGAAAACAACGATGTGAGACTTTAACTAAAATGCAAGTTAGGTGAATTGTCTTATACTGACCAGAATTATCCATTGGTCTTATTTTAAAGATGAATAACTAGAAAAAAGTAACTCTGAAAATTGTCTAAGTCTTAATAAATATCATTTTTCTTAAGCCCTGCAGGGTATATGTTATCAGAATCAGTTGATTAAAATTTACCCTAATTAGACAATCATTTCCTTCAAGGCTCTGCACTGCTTTACCACTTCATCACAGACAGAACTCAGCTCTGTTTATCTGATCAAAAAAGAACTGCAGAAAAATTGCATTTAAAGATGTGATCATAGGTCCATTGATAGCTGTCTATCAGCAATTTTTCTTCCTCTCTGGTGGGAGATACTTCCCTTGGTTCTCTCTCTTAGCCTTATAATTAAGAATTGCTTGGTTATTGTTTTTAATTTCCCATTTTAATTTTTTCCCTTCACTCTTCTTGCCATCTTAAGAGAGGAAAGAAATCAACAACAGAGAAGGTTATGTGCACAGACTGTGCTCTTAGAGTCAAGAGAGGAGAATCGGGGGAAAGATGGGACAGTTTCTTTTCAAAGGAATGAGCAAAAGAAAGTGTTAGGAAAGAAACTGACAAGAATCATCAGCCAAGTTTCAGATGCTCAGCCTGACTTGGCTTTTGAAGAGTTCAAAGGCAGACAGTGAGTGACTATGCTGGCCTCATTAACTATGATGCCTGCTTTAAATAAGATAAATAGGATTGGCGGGGAGCTTTGCATTAACTCACCCGTTTCTGCAGAGACATCAACTCTTAGGGCAAGGTTGCCCAGAGCACAAATGGACACACTATATCAAGCCAGAGCTGCCTTACAGGACCTGAGACAGAGCCCAGCCCCAGCCTTCAGCTTCCACCCTCTCCCCTGCAGCTGTGATTGGAGCCTTTTGAGGCTTTGTTTTGGGCTGAGTTTGGGGAGCTGTTGGCTAGATCTGTTCCGTGATGAATGTCTTAACTTTAATCTGCAAGGCAAAGCTGTATGCTTCAAAGAAAGACAAGCGACAGGAATAAGGTCAGTGTTCCTTTGAAGCCAAGGTTCAAAGATGAAATAGCAGTTCCAGTGAAATTACAGTGTTTATGCACAAACAGCCACCCTCACTCTGCAGCCAGGCTGCTGGCAGAGTTAATGCACATAAGCGAGGGGCAGCGACCTGCCTGTGCCTTACACAGGCCCTGAGGAGTCTCATGGCCGTCACTCCATGCAGCACACTGAGCCCAAAGTGGAGACCTGGTCCTTCCAAACCAATGGATGTTGGGGGGTCCACCAGCCAGACCAACACGAGAAAATCCTCAATGGCAAGAACTGTGCCTTGAATTAATTTGGGATTCCTCTGAGTGTCAAACCCACTTCCAAGCTTAATAAATACATCATAACTCAACTTCCATCTTGCAGATACACTCGACTTCAGGTCAGTGTTTATGCTAAAAAGATGGAGGGGCGTTTATCTCATAGGGCAGGGAGCTGGGAGTCAGGCCCACACCAGTTGTGGCAGCTGCAGGGATCCCTCGGTCACGGGGACCCCTCAAGGATGGATGTCACTTTTGAAAAGACCCAGGAAAGTGGCAGTTCAGTCATTTTCTTCATCTAGATGTGGCACAAATAATCACAAGAGGGTGAGCACCAAACCATGCTAACATCTCCCCTAAAGAAAGCACTGTCAGCATTTGTCTTTTATATATTTAAATCTTTGATGCATGGTTTTCAATTAATCAGTCCACATTCTTTTTGAATCCCCAATTTTGGCTCTCTGTTCCTATTTTCCCTTTCCCCAACTCGGGGTAAACATTCACTTTTCAGAGAGTTTGGACCTTAAGAAGAGTTTAAGGTGCATACCTTGGGGCCCAGTCCCCTACCCAACACTGGTTCCATGAATGGCAAGTTGCCTACCCTTTCTAGCCTCAGTTTGGTGCTTATAAATTGGGGTTGTGGGGAGAAGATTAAGGGATGTAATATATATGGTGAACTTAGCTTGATGCTTGATGCATAAGTAAACACTTGATGAAGGTGAACAATTATTGTTACTTTTAGCTCATCTGCTTTCTCCCCTTCTTTCTCCAATTTTTCCAATAGTTTTTACAGATCCTGGAATCTTCCTGTCTCTCAGGTCTTAAACCTACTCCGCCAGCAAATCCTACAGCACTTCCTTTGGCATATTCCTGGAATCTGGCCACCTCTCCCCTTCTCCACCATGGCCTCCATCTGCTCTCCCCTGGATTCCTAAAGCAGCCCCTGAACAGTCTCCTCACTCCTGCCCTTGACTTGTTCTCTACACAGAAGCCAAAGTTATATTTTAAAAAATGTAGCTCTGACAATATAACCTCTTCACTCAGAACTTCCCATCTTACTCAGTGTAAAGTCCAGACTGAGCCCTTCAGGGCTTCTCGGGATGTGGTTTCCATGTTTCCCACCACTCCTGCCCTTGCTTGGTCCACTCCCTGCAACTGGCATCCTGACTTTTCCTAGAACTCGGGAAACAGCTCCCACAGAGGGCCTTTGCACTTGCTGGCCACTCTGGAAAAGCATGTCTGTCCAACACCCATGTGGCCCACTCCCTCAATGTCCTCCCCTCTTTGCTCAGAATCAGCCTTAGGAGAGGGGCAGCTGTATCCTTAATGGTACACACCTCCTTGTCCCGCTAATACTCTTTCCCTTGCTTCAGTCTTTCATTTATGAGCAGCTGACAGATAATATATGCATCTGCTTAGTTTATGGTTTCCCTCACTAGTTTGTAAACTCCAGGAGAGCAAGCATTTTGTCTATTTTGTTCGTTACACTGAGAACAGAGCCTGACAATTTACAAGTTCTCACCAGATATTCGTTGACTCCCCTCTTTCCCTCTTAGCTCAGCAGATAAACCACCTTTATCCCCTGCACTTATCTGTTCTTGATTCTCTCCCTTCCCACCTTCAAAAGGCACCCACCCTTTTGCTCAGCCATGAACTTGTTCATTTCCTTCATCCTAAAAAGCTTCCCCTTATCCCTTCTTCTGTTTCAGTGGCCACCAAATCATACCCGTTCTGTTGCTGCAAATCTTCTCAAAAGAGTGGCCCATTCTGCCCACTCTCCCTCATCCTCCCCACTCAGCCATTAGCCCTCATCCTCTGCCCATCTCCATGTGTCTGCTCCCTCAGAGGTCCAAGCTGACACCCTACCCTGCTGGTCCTCCTCCAGCCAGACTTGACTGAGCTCTCCACCTCCTCCTCTCTCCTTGAGAACAGTCTTCCCTTAGTTGTGGAAGATGCTCCTCTTTTCTGGTTTTTTATTTCTGTCTGTTCTTCCTCCCCTTTCCTGCTAGGTCCTTTTCTCTGTCTTCATTTGCCATAATTCTGTCCTCTACTCTCTTTACATTTCCCCTTGCAAAAGCGTGCCCCTCTTTTTCCTTTACGTCATGTAGAAACGTGCTTCTGAAACTTGAGCCTGTATCAGAGTCACTGAAAAGGTGATGAACATCTCTCCACCTAAAAACAGAGGATCGCTCCGTGGCTAATACATTCCTTATCTCATGAAAACTTGCTGTAGGATAATAATCCCTGTGATTCAATCAACTTTTCCTGCTGTTACTTCAGGGCGAGTCTGATGGGATAATCATCAACTTTGTGAATTGCAAAACCGCCCTTTGTGATCATATGCCTGAGTGCTTGATTTGTTTACAATTGAGTGGCCAATAGTGTTTCCCTGGAGAGGTGGAAATACACTTACAAGTGAAAATAAATACAGAGTTCCAATTCCTAATGTATAGTATCCAATTTCAGTAGATTATAACTTCATTACTGCTTATAAAAGCTTCCTGTGCTTAAACAATGAAGTTAAAAAAAAAATAGAATTTTCTATTTTTCTTCAAAGTCATGCTTGTCCCTCTTTGCCCTTAAATGGAAGGAGTTTCTGGGTGGCAGGGTGGGGGATGTGTCTGCACATTGTATAGGTAGAGGAAAAATAAGGTCAGATTAAGACAGAATAATGAATTGTATTCTTCCTGGAAATAAAGCAATTAGCTATCAGTATCCTCAAAAATACAGGAATTTGACAGGATGGAACACAATGAGATGTTTTATCTTTTTAATTTAATTTGTTTTCTGAGTATAGTATTCTGGGTTTATTGCTGCAATAAGATGAGACAAGTAGTATTTCTGGCATCCTTTCTCCATCACCTTAGAATTTATCAATCAAACTCAATATTGTCCAGACAACTGCCTCAATTCTCCACTTTCAATGTGAAGGACAAGCTTGATTGGCCTGTCGGAGTATGGAGACCCAAGCTTGCATGAACTTTAGCAGGATGGCCAGGAGGCTTAACAAATATCAAACCTCTGATATTCATCTCGTCAGCACCCAGCACGTGACTAATCAAAGTAATAAAGTCACAAGAGAAAACTGAGCCCAGGTGGAAAAATAAAGCTAGCAACTTCGTATTGAGACTGAATTTACATGATAATATCATTCCGTTTAAACATCACTTTAAGCATCTCATCTACTTGGGGAAGCACTAAAAGCGGTGTGTCTCTGTTGTTACCTCCACTTGAGCGAGTTCACTCCAGATAACTCATTCTGTTCCATTTCTGGGATTTTATTAAAGTTTTTTCCCCAAATGCTTAAATTTCTGTTATTTAACCAGCTATTAGGAGAAGGAGTTGAATGAAATGACAAGGTCTTTTGAGTAACTTCATTAGTTTATGAACCTCAATCATTTTTCTTTCTTTACCCTCTGGAGAGGAAATTAAGATAAAAGAAAAAAAAAAGAGTGAGACCTAAAATATAATGCATTCTCACTGTAAAATACAAGCAGGCCACCTCGTTGCATTATTTTGTCTGGATTATTTCTTTCAACTTGATCATTTGTGAAATTTTATCATGAGATTTGCAGGTGAGGTATTGACCCTGCTTCTAACCCAACGTGGACTTGGAGAAGTGGCCCCCGTGCCTTCCAGCTGTGACCTTGGATCTTTGCTCTGATCCCTGGAACAGGACACACATATTTCTACAGTTGAGTTTAATAGCTTTAAAAAAAAAATGGGAGTGACTAACTGGGAAGATTTGGAGCTTTGAAAGGAGAAAGAAAGGAGTACACTGGGTGACAGCAGTTCACTCTGCCGAGTGGAATTTTCTTACTTTCCTACTGTTTATATTTGACATGAGATCTATTCGCAAACTTCTCTCTTAAGATGATGCTCTGTCTGCAGAGCAAGCTGTTTGGGGCTGCAAACTACATTTTTCCATCTGAACCATCAAGCTTATCTCACAGATGTTGTTGCTGAATTACTCTTCACCCAGGACCTCTGTGGGGAAGAGACAGTGAGGACTGATCAGGGAGATGAAACTATGATTGTTAGACATGGAGCTTTTAAAGGTCTTCTCAGCATCTACCTTGGAGGAGAGTTCAGAGGACACAAACCTGACTTCCTACAAGCACTTTCCACCTCTCACCCCCCAAACTCAGCCATGTTGTTAGTTCTATCCCTCTGAAGTCCCTCAGTGAAGCAGAGGAGTCCAAATAGAATTACCACCTCAAATGGGCTGTCTGAGGCTCCCAGCATCCAAGGCTCACAGCATCGTTGAGGGAGGACAGAGTTGCTCCTCCCTAAATAGCTTTGTCTCTTGGTTACCAGTTGTAGATGCAGAGGGAGGCAGAGAAGGAGACAAGGCATGGAGAGGGCCCTTTTCTACATGGTTTCAGGCCACTGGCATTTCAGCAACAGCTAATGCTAAACAGATTGAGGTGCTACACTCTGCTGGCTTTCAACTGAGGGGCTCCTCCGTCCATGATTAACCACCTGTGCTGGGGGGTAAAGACTTCTACCTGGTCTTTGTGTGTGTGTGTGGGGGGCCTACGGTGGGGGTTAGCAAGCAAAGAGACAGGCATTGCCTCTCTGCTCTATTGCTGCTTATGAGCTTGTGGGACAACTGGAGTGAATCCCAGAAACACAGAATGACCAACCATCGGGACCCCAACTAGGAGGGGAATTTTGTCTGGTTGTGCAGAAATGGCTCGAAAAACATTCCGTAACATTCTCTCCCTTCATTTACTTCATCTAAAAAGTTTAGCCAAGGGTAGAATTTTATGGTAGATCAGTGAATTCTGCACTCATTTTGAGGCGTTAAAAAAGTTCCCCAGCAAGAGTGTAAAGAGAATCAGTTTGTCTTTTAGATGGCACTGCAAAGGGATACGTGTCCTACAGAAGTGTTCTCTTCTATTGTGTTTCCTCTGTGTAGACGGACTCTGAGTCAGGGCATTGTGACCTGACCCACATGGAATTCCCTGCTGGTTCTGTACAATGGACAAGGAAAGGACATGATTCCAGCTGTAGGATCTTTGAGGGTTAAAGGGAGCTGCTGTTGCTGGATCTCTGTTTCCCCACCACAGGTTCATTGTCAGCTAAGCAGCAAAACCCCAAATGCAGCAGCAGCCATGCCCCAGCCCCACTCTTGTCTACAGAGGTTTGTAGAGGAAACCATCTCCCCCACCATCCACAGCTGGGGAGGATTAAGCAGGTGGATTTGTGCCTGGAGAAGCTCTGTGTGTGCTCTGGGCTAGAAAGAATGTATTAGGTCTCTGTTTCTGCAGAACAGACTGCCACAAACTTAGCAGCTTAACACAACACCCATTTACTATCTCTGAGTCTCCTGGGGTCTGGAGTCATTCAGGGTGAATCACTCTGTCAGAAACTACCCTCTATTCTGAAGCTCAAACTTCTCTCCCAAGCTCATGTGATTGTGGGAGGACTCAGGTCCCAGGGCTGCAGAATTGAGGTCCCTGCTCCTTGTTAGCTGTCAACTGGGGCCCATCCCAGCTTATAGAGACTTGAATTTCTTAACCTGAAGCCCCTCCATCCTCAAACCCAGCAGTGGAGACTCCCCATGTCACATCCCTTTCTCTCTACTGGAACTTTTTTCTGCAGGAAGAGCTTAGTCCTTTCTCAGGGCTCACCTGATTAGGTCTTCGGTGCTGGCTAATGTCCCTAAAATTTATTGCACTTTCACAAAAGAGGAGGCGTTATATAGTCAAATGTCTAGGGACAATATGCTTCAACTTGAAAACAGAATGAGAATTATTCTGGTGAACACTTAATTCTGGGAGATAAGAAAACATCAAAGGATATGTCCTACACACCAAAACAAACCAGCAAACTGAGGAAGGTACAGGAACAGCCAGATTGGCTGCAGGTGTCCCAGGTCACTTCCACTGATCACAGAGACCCAGCCTTAGAGAGAAACTCCAAGCCTCAGAGGGCAAAACCAATTCAAATGAATGGTTTCCAAATTTTTGAAACACCAAATTTTTTTTCAAATGAAATTGTATATAAAAGTCCATTTTATAATTTTTTTAAATTTTACAACACTCATAAAGGACTTACTGTGGCCAGACACTCTCCCGAGTGCTTAATATTGAGTCCTCTTAACAGTATAAAATGTGCATTCTTATGATTGTTGTCATTGTTATTATTCGCACCTCACAGTTGAAGAACCTGAGTTTTAGAAGGATGAAATACCTTGCTCAAGATGGCAGAGCTGATTTTGAACCCAGAAAAGTAGCTCACAGTCCTTGTGGGCTTGGCCATGATGCTGTTGTAGTAGAAACAGGTTGGGGGTGTCAGTCACATCTTCCGTCTGCTGAGACTCTCCCTCAGTCCTTTCCTGCACGCCCTCACCGAGGCTTCATCAGGGCACCGTCCCCAGCAAATACTTTGAAGATCAGAGGGTTGACCTGTAGGTGCTGCCTTGCTGGGGCTTCCTAGTGGCCACTTTCATTTGTGCTGTTTTCAGAGCCCTTCCAGGGGACCCGGTGACCAGATTACTCAGCCAAGACTTGTGCTTTACCTTGTTCCCACGGCAGATGCTGGCTCCCATTTCCTTACACGCTTATGCTGCTGCTCTGGCCCCCTTACCTGTCTCACCACCTCCAGTTTCTTCCTTGTCCCAGTCCATGCACTACACAGTGTAACCTCTTCCTAAACCCCCTCAGAACAAGGCATGTCCTGCTGGTGATGCTGCCATGGCTCCCTGGTCCCCACCAACTCTCCAGTCAGCATCTGCAGCTCTCAGGGTCTGGTTCCACTGATCTTTCTCACTACTGTAAACCAAATGTTCTAGGCAAGTGGGCTCCCAACTCCCCAAGTGCACAAGGGGTTAACTTACCACCTCTAGGTCTTTGCTCCAAAGCTCCAGAGCATTTCTTCCATAGGGAATTCAATTTTCTACTTTCTGTCATTATTATGGGTAATAATATTTCTGGTCTGTTAGCTCCTTGGAAATAGTAGATTTATTCATCTTTTCATCCTCCCCCAAGTCCTGGGAAATAGGAAGAGCAACTGTTATCATCCTCATTGAACAGATCAATAAATTAAGGCTCAGAGATTAGTGACTTGCTCACCTCCATAGAAAAGAGAAAAGTGCAGGTGGAAACTGATACATGGATCTGTGATGAAGGATAAATGATAATTAGACAAAATTTTCTTGGCATATTTTATTAGAATCAGCCTAATTTTCTTCATAGAATCAACCCACCACAATATAATTTATGACTTCAAGTCGTGGTTCTAAAGTGGGGTTTAGAGCCCCAGTTACACAGGGGTTTCTTTTTTTAGAAGGTCCACACTCCAGACCTTCTGGACAGAACCTCTTTACAGGGGGCCTTCCTGTGAGTATTCCGGAAAAAAATAAAGTAACACTCCCAGAAGCCTTTTGTGTGTTCCCCTGAGGAAGAACTACCAATTTGCAAGTTTCCCTTCTGGTCTCCCAAAGTACCCCATCCAATGTGTAAAATTCCTCAATAAGTGACTTCCTAAGATACTGCTCTCTATGTAAATGCAAATTCACATCAAATCTTATCACTCATTCTGTAAGTATTTGAGAAGTACTGCTAAGAGACAGGCCTGCTAACTCTGTCTAGAGCTGTCCTCTGGCTCTTCTCATGTGAATGTTATCAGATATCTGCACTGTCTTCTATTAGATTATCTCTTTTCAAACAGCCCCAGAAGTTTTTCACCCTCTGTTCCACCTTGGCAGTGGGCTCTGGTACATAGTGAGTGCTTTTCACCTGTGAAGTGTATGAATCCACGAATCACGGGACTCACACCTCATCAGGAAGGAATTTCCAGCTTCTTTTGCAGAGCAGACTTTGATAGACCTGGGGGCAATGTCCAGGTCAGCTGGGAGATGCAGTCATGATCTCCCAGCCTTGGTTTCCTCAACTGTGAAAAGGGCCCAAAGCACAGCTCCTGGCTCATAGTAGGTTCACAAGTGGTGTCCATTCTCACCTCCCTTGTGGATTAGCCCCCATGGTATATCTGAGTGGTGGGTGGGGAGGTGGAGGCAGGGGTGTGAAATCCAGCCATGCAGACAGTTGTCCACCCCCAATGTCAGGCCCTATGGCTCCTGCCCCTGTGTGCATCCCACAGGGGCCTGACTGAGTGGCCTGGACAGTCCTCAGAACATGTGTCTGTGACAATAAAACATGCTGTAACCTTGGAATCTGGACATCAAAAGGGAGAGCTTCAGTGCTCAGTAAACATATTTGCACCTTCAGCAACCCCTGCAAACAGTTTTCTCCATTCCACTGGGGAGCTCGTCACTGCTAATAAGATTCTTGTGCTTCTCATTGATCTGAACCTTCTTTTTTTTAACTGAGTTATAGTCAGTTTACAATGTTCTGTTAATTGCACAATTCTTCAGTCATACATGAATATACATGTATTCATTTTCATATTCTTTATCACCATGAGCTACAACAATATATTGAATATATTTCCCTGTGCTATATACAGTATAAACTTGTTAATCTATTTTTTATGTACCAGTCATTATCAGCAAATGTCAAACTCCCAGTTTATCCCTTCCCTCCTCTCTGCCCCCCGAAAAGCACAAATCTATATTCTATGTCTGTGAATCTGTTTCTGTTTTAAATTTAAGTTTATTTGTCTTTTTTTTTATATTCCACATATAAGTGATCTCATACAGTATTTTTCTTTCTTTTCCTGGCTTATTTCACTTAGAATGACATTCTCCAGGGACATCCATGTTGCTGCAAATAGCATTATGTTGTCATTTTTTATGGTCGAATAGTATTCCATTGTATAAATATACCACTTCTTCTTTATCCAGTCATCTGTCGATGGACATTTAGGCTGTTTCCATGTCTTGGTTATCGTAAATAGTGCTGCTGTGAACATTGGGGTGTAGGTGTCATTTTGGAGTAGGGTTCCTTCTGGATATATGCCCAGGAGTGGGATTCCTGGGTCATATGGTAAGTCCATTCCTAGTCTTTTGAGGAACCTCCATACAGTTTTCCACACTGGCTGCACCAAACTGCATTCCCACCAGCAGTGTAGGAGGGTTCCCTTTTCTCCACAGCCTCTCCAGCATTTATCATTTGTGGACTTTTGAATCATGGCCATTCTGTGTAAGGTGATACCTCATTGTAGTTTTGATTTGTACTTCTCTGATAATTAGTGATGCTGAGCAGTTTTTCATGTGCCTATTGGTCATTTGTATTTCTTCCTTGGAGAATTGCTTGCTTAGGACTTCCACCCATTTTTGGATTGGGTTGTTTGTTTTTTTCTTATTAAGTCATATGAGCTGTTTATATATGCTGGAGATCACACCCTTGTCAGTTTCATCTTCTGCAAAAATATTCTCCCATTCTGAAAGTTGTCGTTTTGTTTTGCTTAAGGTTTCCTTTGCTGTGCAGAGGCTTGTAAGTTTAATTAGGTCTCATTTGTTTATTTTTGCTTTTATTTCTAATGCTTGGTACACTGCTCTAGGACAACATTTTTCAGATGTATGTCAGATAACGTTTTGCCTATATTTTCTTCTAGGAGGTTTATTGTATCTTGTCTTATTTTTAAGTCTTTGATCCATTTTGAGTTGATTTTTGTGTATGGTGTAAGGGAGTATTCTAGCTTCACTGATTTACATGCTGCTGTCCAGTTTTCCCAACACCATTTGCTGAAGAGACTGTCTTTATTCCATTGTATATTCTTGCCTCCTTTGTCAAAGACTAATTGACCAAAGTTTGTGGGTTCATTTCTGGGCTCTCTGTTCTGTTCCATTGGTCCATATGTCTGTTTTTGTACCAATATCATATTTTGATTATTGTGGCTCTGTAGTGTTATCTGAAGACTGGGAGGGTTATTCCTCCAGCCTCATTCTTTTTCTTCAGTAATGCTTTGGCAATTCTGGGTCTTTTGTGATTCCATATGAATTTTAATATACTTTGTTCTAGTTCTGTGAAATACGTCCTGGGTAATTTAGGGATTGCATTAAATCTGTAGATTGCCTTGGGCAGTATGACCATTTTAACAATATTGATTCTTCCAGTCCAGGAGCATGGGATATCTTTCCATTTTTTTAAGTCTTCTTTAATTTCCTTCATCAGTGTTTTGTAGTTCTCCATGTGTAAGACTTTCACCTCCTTGGTTAGATTTATCCCTAAGTATTTTACTACTTTGGGTGCTATTTTAAAAGGGATTGTTTCTTTACTTTCTTTTCCTGTTGATTCATCATTAGTGTAAAGAAATGCAACTGATTTTTGTATATTAATCTTGTATCCTGCTACCTTGTCAAATTCTCTTATGAGTTCTAGTAGTTTTTGTATGGAGCAATTAGGGTTTTCTATTTATAGTGTTATGTCATCTGCTTATAGTGACAATTTTACCTCTTCTTTTCTAATTTGGGTCTTCTTTATTTCTTTTTCTTGCCTGATTGCTGTGGCTAGATCTTCCAAGACTATGTTGAATAGAAGTGTTGAGGGTGGGCAAACTTGTCTTGTCCCAGATTTTAGTGAGAATGTACTCAGTTTTTCACCTTTAAGTACTATGCTGGCTGTAGGCTTGTCATAAATAGCTTTTATTATGCTGAGATATGTTCCCTCTATATCCACTTTGTTGAGAGTTTTTATCATAAATGGGTGTTGAATTTTATCAGATGCTTTTTCTGCATCTATTGGGATGATTATGTGGTTTTTGTCCTTTCTCTTGTTGATGTGGTGTATTACATTGATTGGTTTGTTTATGTTGAAGCATCCTTGTGCACCTGGGTTGAACCCAACTTGATCATGGTGTATAATCTTCTTTATGTGCTGTTGGATTCTGTTTGCTAATATTTTAAGAATTTTTCCATCTATGTTCATAAGTGATATTGGTCTGTAATTCTCTTTTTTGCTAGTGTCTTTGGTTTTGGTATCAGGGTGATGGTGGCTTCATAGAATGAGTTTGGGAGTACTCTCTCCTTTTCAATTTTCTGGAAGAATTTGAGAAGGACTGGTATGAGTTCTTCATTTTATATTTGGTAGAATTCCCCAGTGAAGCCATCCGGTCCTGGACTTCTGTTTCTAAGGAAAGTTTCTTATTATTAATTTGATTTCATTCCTAGTGATTGGTTTGTTCAAGTGGTCCATTTCTTCTTGATTCAGTCTTGGTGGGCTTTATGTTTCCAGAAACTTGTTCATTTCTTCAAGGTTACCCATTTTGTTTCCATATAGTTCTTCATAATATTCTTGTGTGATATTTTGTATTTCTGTGGTATTGGTTATAATTTCTCCATTTACCTTTCTTATTTTGTTTATTTGTGTTCTCTCTTTTCTCTACTTTGTGAGCTTGGGCAGAAATTTGTCAATTTTGTTTACTCTTTCAAAAAACCAGCTGTTGGTTTGATTGATTTTTTTCTTGTTTTCTTCTGTCTGCTGACTTCTTTTTTTTTTTTTCTCTTCTTTTTCTAATCCTTTTGCCTGGTAGATTAGATTGTTTATTTGAGATTGTTCTTCTTTTTTTGGGAAGGCCTGTATTCCCTCTTATCACTGCCTTTGCTGCATCCCATAGATTCTGTGGTTGCATTTTCATTTTTGTTTGTCTCAAAGTATTTTTTAAATTTTTTCTTTGATTTCATCATTGACCCATTGGTTTTTTAGTAGCACGTTGTTTAATTTCCATGCTGTCATTTTTTTCTCCTTTGTTTCACTGTAGTTGATTTCTAGTTTCATGACACAACTCAGAAAATATGCTTGAAATAATTCCTATCTTCTTAAAATTATCGAGGCTTCTTTTGTGCCTGAATACATGATCTATCCTAGAAAATGTTCCACATGCACTTGAAAAGAATGTATATTCTATTTTGGGGGGATGTAATGATCTAAAAATATCAACCAGTCTAATTGTTCTATCATATCATTTAATTTCTCTGTGGCTTTATTAATTTTCTGCCTGGAAGATCTGTCCGGTGATGTTAATGGGATGTTAAAGTCTCCTACAATGATTGTATTCCCATCAATTTCTCTCTTTATATCTGTTAGTATTTGCTGTATGTATTTAAGTGCTCCTATATTGGGTGCATATATGTTAACGAGTGTAAATGTATTTATTTATCTTCCTTTATGGCCTTTGTTCTAAAGTCTATTTTGTCTGAAATCAGTATTGCTACTCCTGCTTTCTTGTCATTTCCATTTGCATGGAATATGTTTTTCCATCCTCTCACTCCCAATCTATATGTGTCCTTCTCCCTAAAGTGGGTCACTTGTATGCAGTATATTGTAGGTTCTTGTTATATTATCTAGTCTGCCACTCTGTGTCTTTTGATTGGAACATTTAGTAAATTGACACAGTAATTATTGATAGATGTGTTTTATTGTGATTTTTAACTCAGATTTGCAGCTGATTTGGTATTTTCTCTTTGTTTCTTTATTTTCTTTTTGTGGTTTGATAATTTTCCTTTGTATTATCTTGGTTTCTTTTTAGTTTTTGTGACTCTATTGCAAGTTTTTGGCTTGTGGTTACCCTGTTTTGTACATATATGAACCCCTTACTATATCTGTTTCTTTTCAATAGATAATAATATGAGCCCAAACCCATCTTACCTAAAACAACAACAACAAAAACAAACAAAAAACAAAACAAAAAAAACTTTGTATTTTTTTGCTCTCCTCTCCCACCTTTAATGATGCAGATATCTTCTTTTACAGCTTCATGTTTATTTTGTTGTTATTCATTAGAGTTATCACCTTTCCAATTATGGTTTTCTCCTTTCTGTAGCATCCTGCTTCTTTTCTATTTAGAATAGACCTTTCAGTATTTCTTTTAGCATAGATTTACAGACAGGGCCAATTAAGGAGCTGGGCAACCCAGTGATGGACAAGTTATTATGGGTAAGGGCAAAGATAATGCCACTGGGAAAAGCAATTTAAGTCATTCATGCACTTCCAGGCCAGGAAATCCTTCTAGTCTTTGAGGAGGATCGTGTAGCAATCATCAGACCCAGTTTGATTAAGTCATTTATTCATTGTGCAAACAACAATCAGTAAAAAGAGCTGAACACACAAGGGGACAAACCAGATGGAATACATTTTGGTGAATGGGATGTAGACTGTGCGTTCATTTGAATCACCTTCTTTAAAATAAGTCTTACTCCAGCCTTTCTTCTTTGTCCTTCTCTGGTCCACAATGTCCCACTACCCCTTATGTTCTCATCTTCCTAAAAACACAGTCTCAATGTATGGGTAAAATTGTTTTGAAAGTTATGACAAATATTTCCCTTTCTCATTCTTGGTTCTGTTTTTCAAATAGGTTGTTCTCTGTATGCATACAGTTTCCAAGGGAAATGTCAGCATGTTACAAAACAGTTCTTTTTTTTAAACACAAAGGAGGATATGTCTGTGCAACAAAATTTATGAAAATGGTACTACACTTTTCCATATCCCTTACTTGTATTCATGTTGCAAATCTGAAATTTTAGGGGAATGGGCTTATCTTTTTTAATGAGGTGGGTAGGAATCTAAAAGCCCATATGAATTAAAGTAAACCATAGTTGCAACTACCTGTTTCTTTAAAACCAAAGTCCCACTCTGGGACCCCAGAGAAATGGTTATCAATGACTGCCATGTTGATAACTCCAATTTCATCTCCTGACTTTTCTCCCACCCTGATTGCTCCTGTCTGTCTCCCTTTTAAGCTTATCCTCCTCTTACCAATCATTCAGTGTTGGATCCCTCAATCCCTGTACTCCTGATATTTTTAGACAGTCTACTCATTGTTCCAGTCTTGCCTTGCCCTATACTCAACCACATCTTGCTGGTTCTCAGCCATTCTATTTTTCTATAAGCCACAGGACTATTGCATCTCTTTCCTGTGCCAGGAGTTCTCTTCTCTGGTTCTCTGTCTTGTTAACATTCATCCATCCTTTACATCTCAGCTCAGTCATCATTTACTGACTTCCTCAGACTTGGTCCAATCTAACACCACATAACTCTATGGTCTCTCCTAACACTACATAACATTCTTACAGCACTCATTTAAATTGCAACTTTACATTCACCTATATGATTATTTGATTAATATCTGTCTGTTACTAGAGTATAAACTCTTTCCTGTTTCTATTTCTTCTCTTCCTGTTGCTTCTGACTAACCTTGCACTGCTCACTTTTCTTCCTCATGTGCTACCACATTTTCTACTGACCTGTGGCTTCCTCTGTCTCATAGATTCTGATAATTAGCTTTTCTCTTGATGATCCTCAATTTCTAGTCTTCCTCCAATTGTTGATTCTCTCTAACTCTTTTACATTGACACTCTAACAGCAAGATAATCTTACTGGTTTAATTCATACTTAATATATCTTTGGCAAACTTCTTATGATAGACCAACTCATGGTTCCCAGGCCAACCCTCAGATATACTTTCCTTGGGTCAAGCTTGTCCTCCATCCACTGGCTGTGGCCAGCATGGTTGACAGGTCAGCTTTCCGGAAAAAGTACAATAAACCAGCTGCTAGGCCCAAGAGTTCCAATGATGCCACCTGGACTCTCTCTGTCTTGAGTCTTGCCTTTCTTCTGAGTCAACATTATTGTCAAGCAAGTTTTCTCCATATGGTGACAAAGATGTAGCTTGGAGATGACATTGATTTTACTCTTCTTCAGTGGATCTGAAAGTGTCTGGTAGGCCCAGGTTGTATTCCTGGGTTCCTGTGGTTCACTGAACCAATTAGCAGGGGGATGGATAGGCCAGGCCTGGGTCACACCCTACCCCTGTATCAGAAAGGAAAAATGGGGCCAACTCTACCTGAACATCATGATGCCCTGGAGGAAGGATGCTGAGCAGGAGATACCCACTGCTCAACATTTAATCTAGGCACAATCTGAGGCTATGTCTCTAAGAAGAAACTAGAAGACCATGATTGACATGTTTACTGAAAATTTTATCCATTTTTCATCTAAAGAGTTTCAAACACCCAGGAGTGATGTTCAAAACATTGAATAACTTGTAGAGAAAGGGCTGGTCATTTTGAATGGATGCCCAACCAATTAGAATAAAGGTCAGTTGTATTAGCAGACTCCTGCTGCATAGCAACCCTGCATCAAATGCGAACCTTGGACTAATTTCTAGGGGACTTAAATATCCAATCCTAGTCAATCTTCCTTATTGAGCAAACACCCCTTAGCTTTCTCTAGTTTACTCACTTCCCTATTAGAGGTAGAACTGAGTGGACAGGCGTCTCCTGAACTCTTTCTACTCTTCAGTTCCCTTTGTCATCTCATCATGTGTGTGACCTCCCCACTGGGAGACACCCTTAGGACAGAATATAAGCTTTTGAGCTGAAGCACCTTGAAACGGACACATGTACTTGCTTGATCTCTATCTGAGGCCAACACTGTCATTTTTTCTGGCTGAGGAAAGCAGAGGTCCCCTTCTTTCCTCTCTCTATTACTTTACCACTGCCAAATGCCTCACAAAGCAGTCCTGGTCTCTGCTGGATCCATCTTCATCCCCGGGATGTGCTACCCTTTCAAATTCAGATTGGATGAAGTGTTCTTTGATTAGAGACCTAAATGAGGGGCAAATTAATAGGCTGGCTCAGCTTAGCTGAAAAGCCTGACCCAACAACTGGTGTGAGGTGGAGTGTGTCTGTGTGTGTGTGCCTGTGTGTGTGTTTCTGTTACTTCTTGTCACACTTCCTTCTTCTCCTAAAATACTTAGCACAGAATCCATACACAATAGGTATCTGGTAAATGATAGTTCATCTCCTTCCTTCTTGTTAGACACCCTTCCTGCTCCCCTACTGCCCTGCAGCCTACTCTGGTTTTAGTTGTTAGCAGTACCTAGCAGCACCATCTCCTCTGGATCCTGTCTTTCAGGCTCAGGGTGGGTCCTGGCCATCAGCACCCATACCTACTCCCCAGGAGGTACTTCCCACCGTGCTGTGACCCCCCTCCCAGCTAATAATGCAGCCTGCACAAAGAATTGGGAACACTTGCCAAGACAGTCTGACTTTTGCTTTCCTCTTCCAAGTGGGAATTGATGGCTTTCATGCCTATCTCGTTTCAGGGTTGCAGAGAGTACAGCAACTTGCCAAAAACACAAGATACTTCAGACAGAGACTGAAAGAAATGGGATTCATTATCTACGGCCATGAGGAATCTCCAGTGGTCCCCCTGCTCCTTTACATGCCTGCTAAATTAGCGTGAGTATCCAAGGGCCCTCAGGAGAACACCTGAGCCCCAGGACATCTGACTGATGGTGCTTTTGACACCAGGAGGCTCCTTCAGCATAGGTATTGCTTATGCACATTGATCAGGATGCCAAGTTCAGGATTCACTTGTCCAGCTTCTCAGAAGCCATCTGCCATCAGCAAGGCCTCTGCATGGGTCTTATGGGAAGGGAACCAGGTGCGGATGCCCATCATTTTCAAGCCCTGTGAACTGAGGGGAGTCACTTACCACCTGAGGCCTCATTTGTAAATTGCAGTTCTGTAGTTGAGCATCAATAACAACTGTGTAAAGAGAAAAAATGACTTTTCCTCAGTGTGGCATAGATAATTTTATACATGAGCCATTCTCCAACCTGCTAGAGACTAATTAACTCTGTTATTGAAAGGAAGTTAATTAAAACCCCTTCTCAGTGTAAAATATGTGTCTGACAAAGTGCATGGTGGAAAGTAACTTTCATTGTATGTTTATCAGATTCTAGATGTCCTGACTCTCCTTTGACACAACCCCATTGTTGGAACTTTCTTTTTGATTCTCTAATAGCCTAAATGGATCGGCAGAGTATTAGAAGTAGTAGAGGAAAGAAGTTCTGGAGGTATTAGTTGAGAGCTCATGATGGGTAGGACTGTTCCCAAAAGACTCTTCAGAGCATACTCTTGTGCCACTTCAGCCCAGCAGAATAACAAGCAGTTAAAACACAAGCATGAGTTATCTAGTGCAGCACAGTGTTCCCACCACTCAGCCCTTGTTCCTGGATCTCGGGTTGACAATTCAGTGCCTGGAGTGGCCAAGAAGACAGTGTGCTACAGACATGTCACAGGACACTGCTCTGTGCTAATGACAGGGAAGGGTGACAGTGGTGATTCAAAGTGGTGGATAACCCAGACCTTTTACCATCCGATCTTGGAAGACAGGAAAGGAAACCCACATTTACTCAGAGTGGTTCGGGAAGTGGTGGATTCTGACGTCACATTTAGCCCATGTGTCCCTAATGTTATATGATTAGCTCAAATGAAGAAGCCAAAAGTAAACCTGTTTTATTTTTGAGAGCGTAAAGTACACAACACTGGATGGGAGTGTGCTGAATAGTTCTGACTTTGATAATGGAAGCTGGGAATGGAATCTCAATAGGCTGGGACAATGAGCCGATCCAATGAGAAGAGTCCGTGAAGAATAAAAACAAATGCATTGAAAAGCAAAAGTTCAACTGCAAGATAACAGAACAAGGGAGGGAATTCCCTTCCTCCTCTCTATGCCATGGGTCCTGACTAGACAAAGCTACTGTGAAAAATGAGAATGAGACTGGGAGGGAGTTTCCTGGAAAAGTTATGTTCCAGGGCATAATGAGTTGTTTGAAATGAAAAAGAATTTTGACCTCTGGGCAGTCTAGGATAAATTATCCAACCCTCTGAAGCCTTACTTTTCTTGTATTGAAAATGAGATATAATAGCACCTATCTCATAAGATCATTCAAAGATTAAACTAGATGAGGTCTATCAGCATTTGACATGCCACCTCTTATATAGGAGCTACTCAGTGTTGGCTGTTATTATTAATAATATTAATAATTATATAAAGCATTTAATATAGTGCTTGTCATACTGTGAGGACTCAATCAGTGGTACCCATTGTTATTGTCACTATTTCTACTCCTACTGCTGCTACAATGATGATGACTATTAGTTTCAACTGAGCGCAAGGTTGAGTCATCATACTTGCATGGCTTTTCAAAACAACTATTGCAATATTTGGTTACATTAATAAAAACAGAACATCAGAGAAAATAGTAGGAAAAGATTCTGCTATGTTATGCCCCAATTATGCTATTTTAGACCCTGGGTGATGTGACAAACCATCTAGTGCCTTCCAATTTAAGGTAGTTTTTAAGGAGGAGCTAACATTGCTGAAAGTTAATCATATGGTAAGGAAGCCTCTTAAACCCAGTGATCACGCACCAAAAACTGGATGCTTAGTCTTAGTTTACAAATGAAGACTTCACGGCACACAAAAGTCAAACTACTTTCTCAGGGTCCCTCACCCTGTAGGTACTAGAACCCAGAATTCAAGCCAGTTCCATTTGCTTCCTGAACCAGAGTTCTTTTCAATGCACTGAACACAATCTCTCAAGCTTTAGTCCCCAGGGGAAAATACACATCTCATTAAAGCAGTGCAGAGTATGAGCTTAACTCTCTTTGATGTCACTATTGGTGAATCAAAAGGCATCACTTACTACAATGGGGAAAAATCAAATTGTTTGGGTCATCAGGAAACAGAACAGGTGAGTTACATCAGGTAACATCATCTGTTGTTGGCAGGAGTTGCTGGCTAGAGCTGGCCTGCTGCCTGGTCCTGTTTTTTTCTATGATGCTTCTTCAGTGGAAAGTTTATCTGCAGAGAAGCTTCAGAAACAGGAGTTAATTGTATGACAGTGTGTGAGCACGTTTTTCATTTGCTCATTTAAAAACCTTGGATTTTATTAAAGAACTGTGATTTCTCCCTATCTCCACCTACCACAAAATGAAAATATCATCTCTCACCAGTTACCCTTTTGAACAAAGTCCAGTTGCAACTCTACCACTGGAATCTTTTATGGAGTTTAGTATAACATGATTTCACCCATAAAACATTCACTTAAATAATCAAGAATGTATTGGATTTACTATTCGGTACAGGGTTTACATTTTCTATCCACGAGCCTCATCATACACTTGGAGGATGGCGATGCATGCAATGCAGTAATGCTGTGTGCAGTGCAGTGCTTATGTTTTTTATTATTATTATCGTTGTTGTTGTTGTTGTTATTATTATTATTATTATTATTTTATTATTATTATTCACATAGTTTAGTTTATTTCCACCTAGGCTGGCTCTAATTTGCTTTGGGGAGTACCAACCCAGAGGCTCTAGAATGTTCAGGACAGTCATATTCTTTAACTGAAGAAATCTAGGTTTGGTAGTGTAAGTTTTAACTCAGAAGTGCTCCAGGGAGGCCTCAGATTAACCTAATGAACCAACAGTCATGTATTTTGCTCTACATTCTTTGGCAAAACTCGCTTCCTCTGCTACAAAGGGAAAAGTGCAGATGGTGAGAATGGTCTCTCGGGAGTCCCAAAATCTGGTCCAAGATCATGGGCCAGGTGATTTTTACTCTAGCAATGAAAGCACTTGACTTGCTTCCCAGAGAATTACGAGCTCTCATTCTGTGCAGTCTTGTGTAGGGTGATCAAGAAAGAGGAGGAATGGCCTGTTGTCAAGCTTTCTCAGTCAGAAAGTGCCATCTCTTGTAACCTCCCCAGTCCAAATCAGAGGGTGAGTCTTGCCTTGTCTGAGGCAGGAGCTAGGGAGGCTCTGTGTCTGGTAGGTCTTGGAATCTCCATAGCTTCATTTGACAGCCTGTGTTTTGCCCAAGGCAACCCAAAGGCAGACAGCTAAATGGGAGAGGAATGGAAGACCCAGTGGCCTTTCTCTCAACATCTGCATCAAGGATTCCTTCTGAGTTACCACTGGAAGGTGTCTGTGCTTCTGTCAACTGCCAGCCTAAAATAAGACACCAGCAACCTTTGAATGCTAAGAACAGACCCAAGACGTTTAGCACACCTGCAGGTAGAGCATCTCTGGGATTCAGGGTCCCTGTGGAGAGTGACAGAGCACAAAGGGGTAAAAGCTCACTTGGGGAACATGCCTGGATCTGACATTAGATCTTGGCACCAGAAATTTAGAGAGTTTGAGAGCTTGATATTCCAGAATCGTTATTGAAATTAACTTGGGAATAAAAAGAGGCTGGAAGCAGTTAAGGGGAAGGAATCATAGCTTAAAAAGGTTTTGCTCTGAGTCAAAAGCTTTAGAGTTAAATGACCTGTGTCACAGTCTGCATCTACCGGCAGACCTGTGTATCCATGTTTCTTTCTCTGCCTCCGTCCTGCCCCTTTCCCCCTTAATCCATCCATCCCTGAACATACACGTGACAAATGAGGAGGCCTTTGCTATTTCCTAGTTTTGGCTTGATGGAAAATAAAATCCTTGTCTCTGGAGTGAGAATATGGCTTGGGGTTGGCTCCTGCAGACACTCTGATCCTGGTCCTGAAATTATAGTCACAAAGTAGAGGCTTCTTGAAATTTCCACACTATATTATTGGTACTAAGTTTTTAGAACATAGAAGTTTACACCTAATAGATATTCTTTCTTTTGGCATTTGCATTGTGTTATGGTTTTATTTCTAGGGATCCTGCAGATGAGAGTTTACACATACACAGACTTTTAAAATCAGGGTCACATGCATCAACATTTTCTGCTCAGTGTCAAAGTTTGTGCACATAACTGTCTACTGAGTGTGCCAGGCCCCCTAATATACATGTTCAGTTATGAGCGTAATCAAGTGATAGCCTGCACTTGTCAGGCGTGTTTGACAGAATTTCATTAATTCAATCATCTACTTATTGTTATAAAAATAGTAGAAGTCAATTAGCCATATTCCTTTATTTGTAGGCTAATTTTATCATCCCTCAGTTAACACTCTTTTTAACCTTCCCCTTAGGGCTTTTGCAAGGCATCTATTAAAGAGAAAAATTGGTGTGGTGGTCGTTGGATTTCCAGCTACTCCCCTCGCAGAAGGCCGGGCTCGGTTTTGTGTTTCAGCAGCACACACCCAGGAGATGTTAGACACAGTGAGTACACCACAGCCCACCAGAACCTGTGGGACTGGTCTCCAGTTCTGGGCTCTTTCATTTATTGATCTCACTTGGGTTCCCCTGGGTTTCTCCTGCATGGTTTAAGAAAACTGTCATTTTAAAATAATAAATAATAAAACTCATTGCTAAAAAACAAAGGTATCCCAGCAATGCCCAACAACATGGTCAACTCAGCAGATAGAAAAAAAAAAATCAGCTCAGTGAAGATTTGAGTCAAGTTGTTGTTTTGGTTTCATAGTAAAGACTGAGCGAGTAGCCAAATGTCCTGCTCTTCACTTGTTCTTAAATGCAGATGCTGATCTCATGTGCTATTTCAGCATTAACTGCCTGCATCCTGACGTTGCTCACGGCCACCACATCCATCATAAGAAAATATGACCCAAATAAGCCACATATTGGAAAACCAGCAACAAAGGCATATCTGTCGTATAAGCTAGTCCTACATGAGGTGTAATTGATTTTTAAACCACATTTCATTGTCCTTTGATTTCAATCTGTGTGTGAATGAGTAATATCAGAGAACCAAGCCAGGTCAGTCAGTTTGGTATTGTTGAAACTGTCTCGTAACATCAGTGCAGTTTAGCAAACACTATTGGGTGTCCACTACATGCAAAACCCTGGGGGTAAAAAGTCCAAGAGAAGATATTGTAACAAGCATGAGATGACAATAGTGGACAGAATAAATTGGTCTTGAAAAATAAATACAGACAGCTTCAGGAATAGGAGGGTATCATGAGTTACTATCTATATAGAGTTATTTGAACAAAACAAAATCTGACAAGGTCAAGGCAATATAAACAAAAGAAATGGATCTAGGAACAGACGTTATAAATGCATAGAGCTGCCAAGACGTGGCAAATATTTGGATGTGGGGCACCTGTGGGACAAGGGAATCAAGGATAATCCAAGGTCTGTGGCCCTACAGTGAATGGAAGAACAGCAAAGCTAAGTGTGTAGATGAGATAAGGTCTATGGTAAGAAAGAGCAAATTATCAACAAGACTAGGGGAATAAAAGAGGCTCAGTTGTAGGCATGCTGGGATTACCTGTCTATGGGCCACCTGGGAAAAAGAAAATCCAATTCTAGAGCTTAGGAGACTGTGTATGGCTGGAGCTGCTGTAATTTGAGGAACTGAGGGACCATTAAAGACAATGGTAGAAGATGTAGTTGTCCAAATATAACTGATCGGGCCAAGGTCAGACTCCAGTGGAGGGCCTCCATCCCAGGGTGGATGTAGGACCACAGACGAGGAACTAGACTTAGATGGAGCCAGAGCAATCGGGAGAGTTGTGTAGCTAGTGTAGTGCTACATACAGTAAAAAGGGAAAAGCTCCAAGGAAGGGGAGGAGCAAATGTCCCTACGTAACAGCAGAACGTTTGTTCGTGTCGGGTAAGAGAGAAGATGAAACTATTGGATTAGCAATTAGTAGGAACTTGATGTTCCTCAGAGAAGACAGTGTTAGAGGAGTGTGGGGACAGAAGTAAGAATTCAAAGAAGAAAAGAAATGAAGAGGATCGAGGATACTTTTAGCTTGAATTACACACACAGACACACACACAGACATGCACACACACGTCCATATCTTTCTGCTTAACCATTATATTCTTAGGAATTAAACCAGTGTTATACACAGTGACAGTTGATTGGATCGCATGTCAACAACTGAGCTAACTCTAGGTTTTGAGATGATGGGCGAACTTTGCTGCTTTTGTACTTTGCGCTTTTCTCTAGTGTCCAGATTCTCTAAAATGAATATATATTTCTAGTGCACCTCTTTTAACAAATTGTTTCTTTTAAATGTAATGAGTTGGTGATAAGAAATCATAGGCAAGTCATTCAATAAGTTTGTAAAGGCAGGAAAAATAGATTTTGAAGAAGCCCTTGCAAGTGGGGAAAGATGAGCATGTATAAACATCAAGGGAGGGAGTGAAGAGAGGGGTACTATGGGCAAGGGGAGAAAAGGACACAGCCAGGAGCAAACTCCCAGAGATGCCAGGAGGGGATGTGCAGCATGGATGGATTTGTATTATTTTTCTGATCCAAACAGCACTGATGTGCTCATGAGTACATAGTTCTGTAGAGATCAGACCTGTGATTCTCTTCACGAGTTAATTCCTATGGAATACCTGATTTGGAAGGAGCAGAGAGATGTCATCTAGGCACTTCCAAACTTTTGGGATCATGCAAACAATTATCAATGCAAACATTTAAGCAGGTTTCTTACTGTTAAGTATAAGAGAATGTGAAAAATGACCCCATACAGTCCAGGCATTAAGGTAGCAACTGATCATGTACAATTAGAAACACTGCTCGTTAGATAAGTCCACTCAGTGATCTTGTTTGGAACAAGGCAGAAATGAAGCCACTTTGCAAACACTAAATGACTTGAAATGTCCCTCTTCTAACATGGGTGACAGCTGCTCCTTTACCGAGGACAGCTCTAGCTTCACTTTACTCTTGCTGTCTCCCGGGCAAGAAGTCTATGCTGTGTCATGAAGACACAACTCAAAGGTAATCTGAAACTTATCTTTTTCTCCCACAAGTTTATATATGTCATTGAACTTTAAAATAAAGACTTCAAGGGTAAGCATGGATTGGATGCTTTTATTCCTCTCTTCACACCCCAAAAATAAACTAAACATTTGTAATGTGGAAATACACTACTAAAGAATAAGAAGTAAAATGCATTAGCCTCTGACATTCCTCCAGGGCTGGCTTACAAACCACAGCTTAATGATTTGAATTTTTCTTCTTTTCTTTAAAATCAAATAAACTGGCAAAAGGAGACTGTGGTCCTGTGTGAGGCTCCAGAGAGCAGGGCCACTTGGGGGTTTAAGGAGAACTGATAAGAGTCAATCTCTTTGCAGGTTTTGGAAGCCCTGGATAAGATGGGTGACCTGCTGCATGCTAAATATTCCCGGCACAGGAAGTCAGCTCGCCCCGAACTCTATGACGAGACCAGCTTTGAACTTGAGGATTGAGTTTCCTGGTCCCGGATGGAACCTAAAGACTTCGCCAGAAAGACCTCCCTCCTTTCGTCAAAAGAAATACAAATGTGTTTCTCCTCCTTTCTAAGGACGGTTTTGGTTTCCAAGCCAGCTTTATTGACCCAAGAGAGATATGATTTTTGTTGTGTTTTTAATGTCTCTGCAGGAGACAAAGCTTCGGTTCCAGAGTTTACCTTTCTCCTCTTCCAAGTGTCTTGTCACAAATACACACCTGCTCTTCTTAGAATATTTTTAATGTCAATGAGCCTGTGTTTTAGCTGCTCCTGTGCAGCCTCTTTGGTCCAGACCCTTTCAGGAGTTCCAGCCAAATGAGAGGGTTTCGATTCTTAACTCAGTAGAGCTCACTGTGTACTTACTTACTTCATCTGCAGACAGGGCAGGGTCGGGTGGGGGCAGGTGCTGAACTCCTTGTTACCCACGGCAACACCAGCCAGAACGCATCCACATCAGAGGACATCTCAGGCAAGAGGGTGAAGAAATGTGGCTTCTACCATTTGCTGCATTTGGACTTTTCCCAAGAACAAGTATCAAAAGCCATAGTCAATGTTTCGAGTGAGAGAGAAGACCTGACCAGCAGCAACCAAAGGTGTCTTTAAAGGAAACTTTCCTTTTCCTCTTGTTGGTCTCCTACAGGTTTACAGCTGAGCTTTTGAAGTTTGGAAAATTCAGGACTCTTGTTTCATCAGGAAGGGAGCAGAAAGCAAGTCAGCCAGTTTTAGGCCTGAACTTAAAACTCTGAAGCGGTAACAACTTGAATGTTGTTGGTGCCACGTGGACTGAACGTTCAGTGTGCATGGCCTTCACTTCTTTAAGGAATGAGTTGTCATTTTCCTATTGAATTTGGAATACATGGTGAAATTCAAGGTCCTTTAGAGTTGACTCCCAAGACTACACTGGAAGAACATATTAATTCAAAAAAGGCATTTAAAAGTAAATTCTATTCAACTTTTTCAATTCTGACACCCCCATTCAGGCCTATTAAATGGCACTGTATCTGGCACCAGCGCCCCAGTTGAGTACTGGGTGGGCTTGTACACTATTGGGCAACCAACTGTAATTTACTTGTGTTCTCTCTGTCTCTCTCTCTGTCTCTGGGTGTCTGCCCGCCTGCCTCTCTCTCTCTCTAAAAGTAAACACAAACTTCTCTGCAAAAGAAGCCCTTTGCTAATTGGAACTGGTTGGTATGGAAAAAGCCAGTGGAAAACCTTATCTTTAATGAGCTCCAAGATTGTATTCAGATTGGGAAACTGTAGAAAGCAGTGGCGACCTTTCAGCAAAGATTCTGTAATAGTTCAAATGAGTTACAGAACATTCCAATCCATCAAATGACACTATAAAGAAATCACTTCAAGAGAGGTTCGAATTCGCATGACATAGATGGGCCCAGACTTTCATGCTGGGAGCTGAGATAGAAACTCCGCCCACAGCATGGCGTCCGGTGGAGCAGCAGGCCCTGATGCTCACAGCTTATTAAAGGATAAAGGGGAATGGGGAAATGATAACCCTCAGTAGGAACATCAGGTTAAAAGTGGATCACAATGATAAATTTCCTCATGACTTGTCTGCAAGGAGTCCTACAAGCAGAACAGGAGAGGAAATGGGATCTGAAAATCCAGTTGTCCTGTCTAAGGACTGATTTTAATACCTCAATTCCAGACTAAATTCCAACTCTTCTCAATGAACTGGTGCAGCATTCCTTTTGCAAAGAAAATCTATGTTGTATAAATGTACAATGAAAAGGAAGCCTTGTAGATCTTTTCTCTTGAAAACGTGCATTTAAATGAAGTTGATCCTAGTTAATTGTCCAAAATGCATCTTCATCAAGATCCCAGAGTCCTGGGCAATTCACTACATACTCTGATACAAGATAAAGAATCTATCTGTGCCAGAGAATCTGTGTTGAGAATACACTTAGAAGAATAACTGGAATCAAAGTAGAATGTTTCCTGAGCACATTTAGAGGGGCCCAGGTCCCAAAGGGCTGGTAGTATATAAAAATATATGTCATACACAATAAGGTTGGTTAAGAGGTTTATTGTGAGAATTTTTAACTTTTTATAAGAAAAAAAAAAAACTACTGCAAGGTTAGTAAAACCATGATTTCAATTCAATAGGGATTACTGGGTCCTAGTAACAATGCCAGAGCCAAAAATTTCCCTTTGGTTGGTTCTGTTTGGAAAGGAAATTTTCCAGCAGAACTATTATGTTATTCAGTCTTTACTCTGCCAATTACACACACACACACAAACACACACACCCCTTCTTTTCCTTTACAGAGCAAACAAGAGTTTAACAACACAGAGATGAGAATCTGGTTGGTTGATAGACAGATAGAAGATGCTGTTCTAAAAATGACCTTCAAGGAAGCAAAAGATAAAGGACCCAGATGAATATTCGTGAGGAGGATACATTTGCACATTAGGGAGACACCATCCTAGTCTTGTCATGGAACTGCAGTGCCCTGGATGTTTGGCCCTATTGCCTTTCAGCATGTTTTGTCCTGCCAGAGAACATATGGAGTTTACTAGGAAGCTTGTTAAAAATGCAGATCCCTGGATCCCACAGCAGACCTCCACTGAATCAGACTAGCTTTCATGCCCAGGAATCTGTGTTTTAGCCAGACTTCCCAGGAGATTCTAATCCATGTCATAGTTTGAGAACTACTATTGGAACTTTTGTTTTGGTAGATCAGTTGGGTCTAATAACATACCAGGAACTTTGTTCTGATTTTCTGTTGATAGTTTAAGGTGTTTATAATACTAAAACTAATTATTCCAAAATTTTCTCCTCAATGGGACATTTTGTTCCCATTTTCTAGGTGCCTTCTCTTTCCACAAAAATGGATCCAATGTTAAAGAATCATCTGCCATTCATTTGAACAAAATTGTCTCTTTTCTAGTTCTCCTCTGTATCATTTCTTGCAAGATGTCCCTTTTCCTTTTCATCACTTTGTCCCATTGAATGTGGTATCTTTTTCCTTTTTTCCCTTCTTACTCCTTTAAAAAGTCTTCAATCTCTGATTATTTATTAATTCCAAAAACAGCTCTTGAACAGGGTGAAAGTCTTAACAGTTCTTCAAACATGCAATGTTCCTCTGTATTTCTCTTCAGAGATAACAAATATTATAAATTAATTACTCTGACTTAAAAGTTCTGATGAGGAAAACTTAACCCTCTTAAATATATGCTTTGATTTACAGCAATAATAACAATTGTGACTTGAACTTATTTGATGATTTCTTGGCAATTTATTCCTGGTCTCAGGAAGTATAACATATTTGAAGTCTATATTCTCAGAATGCCATACACAGCTGTGTAATGTTTAAGAAATTAAAAGGAGTTTGAATTTTAAATGTTTCTAAGAAATTATTGTGGGACATTGTCTTATGGTGTTGTGGTGTGTTTTGTGTGTGTGTGTGTGTGTGTGTATGTATGTGTGTGTCATTGAAACATTTGAGGTGACCAGTTTCATTTCAATCTGCTTATGATGTTTTAATTTTTTAATAAATTAATCACCAAAACTGGCAATTAAAAAAAAAAATACCTGGGAAGGGTTTCAAGATGGCAGAACAGAGTGATGAGAAGTTCACCTCCTCCAACAATTACATCAAAAATATATCTACTTATGAACAGTTCTCACAGAATGCCTACTGAACTCTGGCAAAAGATTTTATACACACAAAGCTATAAGAAAAATCAGGTAGGAAGGAAAAAAAAGAATTAGGATGGGACCTGCACCTCTAGGAGGGAGCAGTGAAGGAAGAAACATTCCCTCACCACAGGAAGCCCTTTACCATCAGGGATATCAGCTTGGACAGAAAGGGAGATTCAGGAGCTCAGAGGACAGTGTGGCAGCCACTTTCTAGCAGGCATAACAGAGAGAGAGACGGATGCAGAGGACCGCTGCTACCTAGATGCAGTCCTTGGCCCAAGACACAAGCTTGCTAGTGCATGTGGGGGCTGAGTGCTGAAACTTGAGCTTCAGAGGACAGATCAGGGAAGAAGACTGGGGTTGGCTGCATGAAGATCCCTGAGGGTCTGGAGTATGGTACAGGCTGGTTACAGGCTGAAACTGGAAGTATGTACAGTGGAGATGGGGTCTGCCATAAAAGCCCCATTTTTAATGTGCACTCACAAAGGGAGGGGGCTGAAATCTGAAGCCTGTACCAGGCAGCTTTGTCAAATTTAGGCCACTGGTACCCTTGTAAGCTCAATGCATGTGGGATATCTAAGCAGAATACTGATATGTGGCTGGAGAAGGCCTGGTGTTAATAGCAGTACTCAAATGCAGAATTCAGGGCTAGGGTTTGTACTGATCTTGTAGCCCAGAGAAGATCCAGGTGTGTTACTACACATGACTATGGTGGATCCTGGTGCCTGACTTCAAGGGATCTGCTTAGGTGAGAATAACATCTGAGGGACACTTGGGCAGACTTCCTGCATTCCCATGGTTGAGCCAGGACCAAGGATGGTGCCAACAACAGTGTACTTTGGGAGTTCACACAATTGGTGACAGGTAACACCACAGAGTGCACTTCCTGGTAGATAGCTCCAGTGACACTCCCATATAAAATCATCCCTTCAAGACCACAGTAGACAACTGTTACTCCTAAATTCATAGGGACAGAAAAATATAAGTAAAATGAAAAAGCAGAACTACCCTCAATTAAAAATCACAAGAGAAATTACCTGAAAGAACAAACAATAAAATAGACTGCTCCAGTCTACCAGATCAACAGTTCAAAAAGGAGAAAATGAAAATGCTAAATGAATTAAGAAAGACTATTGATAGAAATGCAGATTTCTATAAAAAGGACCTCAAAACTATAAAGAGGAGCCAATTAAAATCAGAAAACTCACTTGCTGAGATGAAAGACAAGTTAAAGGCAATAAATAGCAGACTGAATAATGCAGAAGAACAAATGAGTGATCTGCAAGCAGAATAATGCAAATCACCCAATCATAGCAGCAGGCAGAAAAACAAATTTTTTTTTTTAAAAAAGAAAGCAATATAAGTGACTTATGGGATAATAAGAAGTGTGCCAATCTATGCATAATAGGGGTCCCAGAAGAAGAAGAAAGAGAAAATGGGATAAAAAATGTATTTGAAGAAATTATGGCTGGAAACTTCCTGAACCTAAAGAAGGAAACAGATATCCAAGTACAGGGCACCAAACAAGATGAACCCAAACAAATCTACACCAAGACATATTATAATAAAAATAGCAAAAGTTAAAGGTAAAGACACAATTCTAAAGGCAGCAAGAGAAAAACAAAGAGTTAATTACAAAGGAACCTCCAGAAGGCTATCAGCTAATGTTTCTATAGAAACATCGCAGGCCAGAAGGGAGTGGCAAGATTTAATCAAAGTCCTGAAAGAGAAAAACATGCAACCAAGAATACTCTACCTAGAAAGATCATCATTTAGAGTAAAAGGAGAGAGAGAAATTCTGAGACAAACAAAAACTGACAGACTACAGTAATACTAAATCTATCCTAAAAGAAGTATTAAAAGATCTTCTCTAAATAGAAAAGAAACAAGAATCTACAGAAAAGAGAAAAATCACAACTGGAAGTGTGATAACTACAACAAACAGCAGAAAAATAACCATGAGAATGTAAAAGAGGTTATCAAAATCAAAATGTGGGGGAGTGGAGTAAGAAAATGCTATTTTTTTCTTTTTTTAAAGAATGTGTTTGAGCCTATATGACTACCAGTCTAAAGCCATTAAGTATAGTAATGGGTTAAGCTACTTGAAAAACAGTTTAACCACAAATCAAAAGCATACAGTAGAGTGACAAAAAACAAAAACAAAAACAAAAACAAAAAAAAAAAAGAAGAGAATTTAAGCATAATACAAAAGAAAATCATCAAACCACAAAAGGAAAAACAAAAAGAAAGGAACAAAGAAAAGAAACAAAATCAACAGTAAAACAAGTTTTAAAATGGTAATAAATACATATTTATCAAAATACCTTAAATGTTAGAGGATTAAATACTCCAATCAAAAGACACAGAGTGGTAGATTGGATGATAAAATAAGAGTCTACAATATGGTGCCTATAAGGGACACACTATAGGGTGAAGGACGTACCTAGACTGAAAGTGAAGGGACAGAAAAGATATTTCATGCAAGTGGAAAGGACAAGAAAGCAGGTGTAGCAATACTCATATCAGATAAAATAGACTTTTAAACAAAAGTCATAAGAAAGATAAAGAAGGGCAATATATAAAGATTAAAGTATCAATAGAAGAAGAGGATAGTACACTAGTTAACATATATGCAACCAATATAGGGTCACCTAAATACATAAAACAAATACTAACAGATATAAAGGGAGAAGTTGATGGGAATATGTTAACAGTAGGAGACTTCAACACCCCACTAACATCAATAGAAAGATCTTACAGACAGAAAAATCAATAAAGCAACAGAAACTCTAAATGACACAATAGAACAGTTAGACTTAACTGATATTTTTAAGATATTACATCCAAAGAACCCTAGAATATACATTCTTTTCAAGTGCACATGGAACACTCTCTAGGATAAACCACATACTGGGGCACAAAAGAAGCCTCAACTAATTTAAGAATATAGAAATTATTTAAAACAGCATTTCTGATTACAATGTCACGAAACCACAAAAAAATCAACCACAGAAGGAGTAACAAGAAAAAAATGATTGCATGGAGACTGAACAATGTACCTAAAAATCCAATGGGTCAACAATGAAATCAAAGAATAAATTAAAAAAAAATACCTTGAGACAAATGAAAATGAAAAGAAAACCACATAAAATCTATGGGATACAACAAAAACAGTCCTAAGAGGGAAGTTCATAGTGATATAAGCCTTCCTCAAAAAATAAGAAACATCTCAAATAAACAACCTAACCTATCACCTAAAAAATTTAGAAAAAGTAGAACAAATGAAACCTAAAGTCAGCAGAAGGAAAGAAATAATAAAGATCAGGGAGGAAATAAATAAAATAGAGAATAAAAAACAATAGGAAAAAACCAACAGAACCAAGAGCTATTTTTCTGAAAGAGTAAAAAAAATGGACAAACCTCTGGCCAGGCTCACCAAGAATAAGAGAGAAGACCCAAATAAATTAAATAAAAATGAAAGAGGAGAGAAAACAATTGATACCAAAGAAATTAAAAAGAAAAAAAACTTAATACTATGAACAATTATATGCCAACAAACCGAAAAACCCTAGAAGAAATGGACAAGTTTCTAGAAACATACAGACCATGAAAACTGAATCAAGAAGAAATAGAAAATTTGAACAGACTGATCACTAGACGTGAAATAGAATCTGTAATTTAAAAAACGCCCTGCAAGCCAAAGTCCAGGAACTGATGATTTCACTGTGGAACACTAACAAACATACAAAGAAGTGCCCATATCAATCCTTTCCAGACTCTTCCAAAAGATTGAAGAGAAGGGAAAATTCTCAAACTCATTCTATGAAGCCACCATCACCCTGATACCAAAACCAAAGATACTAACAAAAAATAAAGTTGTAAGTCTATATCTTTGATGAACATAGATGCAAAAATTTTCAGCAAAATATAGCAACCAAATTCAACCACACATAAAAATGATCATACACTACAATCAAGTTGGATTCATCCCACAGTCACAAGGATGGTCCAACATATGAAAATCAATCAATATGTTACACCACATCAACAAAAGAAAGGACAGAAAAACACATGATCATCTCTATAGATGCAGAAAAATCATCTGGTAAAATTCAACATCTATTCATGATACAGACTTTTACCAAAGTGAATATAGAGGGAACATATCTCAGCATAATAAAAGTTATTTATGACAAACCCACAGCCAACATAATACTCAAGAGCAAAAAGCTGAAAGACTCCCCATTAAAATCTGGAACAGACAAGGATGTCCACTCTCACCATTGCTATTCAAGATAGTATTGGAAGTCCTCTCCACAGCAATCAGAAAAGAAAAAGAAAACTGAATATATGTATGTATATGCATGACTGGGACATTGTGCCATACATTAGAAATTGACACATTGTAACTGTACTTCAATTAAAAAGAAAGAAAAGAAAAGAGATCAAAGTTGGAAGGCAAGAGGTAAAATGGTCACTATATGCAGATGACATTTCTATACATGACATTTTTATACATAGAAAACCCTAAAGACCCCAAACAAAAACTACAAGAACTTATAAAATAATTTGGCAAGGTAGCAGGGTGCAAGAATAACATTTTTAAACTAACAACAAAATAACAGAAAAAAATTAAAAATTCCTTTTAAAATCACATCTATAAAAATAAAATACTTATGAATAAAACTGACCAAGGAGGTGACAAACTTATATGTTGAAAACTATAAAACACTGATAAAGGAAATCAAAGATGATTTAAAGAAAAGCAAAGATATCCCATGCTCTTGAATTGGAAGACTTACTACCCAGAGCACTCTACAGATATAATGTGATCTCTATTAAATTATCCAGGACATTTTTCATAGAACTGAAACAAATAATCTTAAAATCTATATGGAATCACAAAAGATCCAGGCTTGTCAAAGTAATACTGAAGAAAAAAAAAAAAAAAGCTGAAGGAATAACCCTCTCAGACTTCAGACAATACTACAGAGCTACAGTAATCAATACAGTGTAGTATTGGCACAAAAACAGATATGTGGATCACTGGAACAGAACAGAGGGCCCAGAAAAAAACCCACACACTTATGGTCAATTAATCTTTGACAAAGAAGGCAAGAATACACAACGGAGAAAAGGTAGCCTTTTAAGCAAGCTGTGCTGGGACAGCTGCATGTAAATGGATGAAGTTAGAACACTCCCTCACACTATACACAAAAGTACCTTCAACGTGGCTTAAAGACTTAAATGTAAGGCAGGACACCATAAATCATCTAGAAGAGAGCATAGGCAAAACATTCTCTGACATAAATTGTAGCAGTATTCCCAAGGTAATAGAAATAAAAGCAGAAATAAACAAATGGGACCTAATTAAACTTATAAACTTTTGCACAGCAAAGGAAAGCATAAACAAAACAAAAAGACAGCTTATGGGATGGGAGAAAATATTTGCAAATGATGCGACTGATAGGGGCTTAATTTACAGAATATACAAACAGCTTATACAATTCAATAACAAAAACAAACAACCCAATCAAAAAATGGGCAGAAGACCTAAACAGACATTTCTCCAAAGAAGATATACAAATGGTCAATGGGCACGTGAAGAGACTACTCACTATTGCTACTTATCAGAGAAACGCAAATCAAAACCACAATGAGGTATCACCTCACACCAGTCAGAACGGCCATTGTTCAACAGTCCACAAACGATAAATGCTGGAGAGGATGTGGAGAAAAGGGAACCCTCTTACATTCTTGGTGGGAATATAAATTGGTGCAGCCACTATGGGAAACAGTAAGGAAATTCCTTTAAAGACTAAAAATATAGTTACCATATGATCCAGCAATCCCACTCCTGGGCATATATCCAGAGGAAACTCTACTTCAAAAAGATAATACACCCCAGCGGTCATAGCATCACTATTTACAATAGCCAAGACCAGGAAATAACCTAAATGTCCATTGACAGACGATTGGATTAAAAAAAATTAGTGGTATATATGTACAATGGAATATTACTCAGCCATAAAAATAATGAAGTCATGCCATTTGTAGCAAGGTGGATGAACCTAGAGATTATCATATTAAGTGAAGTAAGTCAGACATCGAAAGGTAAGTATCATATGATGTCCTTCTATGTGAAATCTAAAAAGAATGACACAATGAAATTTTTATAGTCCTCTCCCTCCATGAACTCCCTCCACATATCACTGCTCAACTGGCTGTTCCCCCTTCCTCCCACACAATTATTAAAGTCCTCCTCTGTCTATTGTGTAAATATGGAAGCTAGTCTGAAGCTGACTTTCATACTATAGCCATGTATTAAAGGATTTTTACAAAAGAGCTAGACTTTTCCCACAAGTGAATTTCTTGCATCAGCTGCTAAGAAGATAAATATTTCTCCTATGTTACTTGTGTAAAGTTAAGGAGAACTTTCTGAATTGGGTAAGCAGAGTGCCATTTATACTGTCTTCTGACTGCCAGAAAATGTTGGCTTCTTGAAGATAACAAAAGCCTGTGTTATCTCTTGAGATGCCCCAGATATGAAGCAAAATAAGGAAAGATCAAAACAGAGTTCAAAAATTGTGGTCAATAGAATGTGTCTGTATTTAAAAGAACTCAACAGCTTTAACATACACACACATATCCACACACATGCGTCACCACACAATGATGCTATTCATAGGATTTTGTTTTAGTTTTAAAAATTGTCATGTACTACAAGTTTTTGGAGTAATCAGATCAAGAATTCAGGTTTAAAGCTGTATGATGACTATCTTTTTCACTGGTGCCAGGGTATCTTTCTGAGCATAAGCATGACTTCATTTGAGAAAACATCAGTCCTACATTTAAAACTCTCCATGAATGTGAAGGGCTAAGTGGGCTTTCCTCTGCCCAAACTCACTATAGTGTACCTTGGGTAAGTATCAGCCCAAGCAGCAAGACCTTTTCCTTTTAGAGTAAAAGCATCTCTTGCATACGTATCAATTAATATATATGGGGAGACATACACAAAAAACAGAGCATTAAGGGGAAGATATACAACCTGGCTAAATAAGTGGAAAGACACATTAAACAGATCAGTTGCTTTCAGGACTGATCCTAATCGGTGAATCACTTTGTCCCATTACTGCCTTTATTCAATTGTGTAAAAAAGTTACCCTGAAACCTCCCCAGTAAGCACACTGTCTTGCTGTGTGTACTGCATGCATTCTCACCTGGCTGGCAGCTGACGCTCATCTGGGACCATCCGCTAGGACACCTGCAAGTGGTCTTGCCATGTGGTTTGGGTGTTAAACTTATCACTGTGTTCATCCGTTCTGCTCCCAAGTTCTGTGGTGACTACACTGAAGTCCTAATTTGGTAGATTGCTTATCTCCACATCACTTAGGTCTTCTGGGGTTTTATCTTGTTCCTTTGTTTGGAACATATTCCTCTGTCACCTCACTTTGCCTGCTTTTGTTTTTATTTCTATGTATCAATAGGTTGGTCACATTTCCCAATCTTGGCAAAATGACTTTATTTAGGGAACATCCCATGAGGCCCAGCAGCAAACTCCCCTCTGGTCATCAGAGCTGTATCCTCTAGGAGTGCCCTCTCTATGGGCTGCATGGGCCCTTCTGTCATGGTGGGCTAACTATTGTGGACATGCGGGTAGGCATGGCTGGCACCTGGTCTGGTTGGTGGCTGTGCTGTGCCTAGGCTGAGAGTTCTGGCTGCTTGCGGGTGGTGCCAGATCCTGGCACAGCTGGTTGCACAGCCTGGGGAGTCCTGTTCCTGGTGCTGGCCTGTCGGGTCATGAGGTGGTTGACAGCAGAGCCCTGAGTGTCCTGGTGCTATTGCTGGCCCACTGATGGGCAGAGCCAACTCCTGGGGTGGCTGGTTGTGGTGCCAGGGATCTCAAGACTGGTGGTGACTCACTGGTGGGTAGGGCTGGACCCTGCTGTGGCTGGTTGTAGGGTCCTGAGGCTGGTACCAGCCTGGTAGTGGGTGGGCTGCTTCCTAACCGATTTGGCTGCAGGCCAACAGTGGTCCTGGGGCTGGTGTCCATCCACTGATGTGTAGAGCCAGGTCCTGGGGCTAGTTATGGCCCACTGATGGGCAGAGCTGGGACTGAGGAGCCCAGGGTCTCAGAGCTGGTATCCATCTGCTAGTGGGTGGAGCTGGGTCCTGACAGTTGGCTGCATGGTCCCAGAGTTTCCCTGGGCTAGTGTGGGCCCTCTGGTGGGCAGAGATGGGTTCTGGGGTGGCTGGAGTTTCAGGGGATCCTATGGCAGCTGCCCTGCTGGTGGGTGGGGCTGGGTTTCTGTGCTAATAAGCTAGAACAAGGATTCCTAAATGGTGTTTGCCAGCAGCAGGGATCCTCGGTAGAATGAACAAGTGAAAGTGTCTGCTGCCAGCATCTATGTCCCCACAGTGTGTCCAAGTTGCCTTCTGCCTGTTCAGGAGGCTCTCCAGGATCTCCAAGTGGGTCTGATCTAGGATCCTTTCAAATTACTGTCTGCCCTGGCAACTGGAGCATGTGAGCTATTTTCTTTTCCCTTTAAGAGTGAAGTCCCTATTGCCTTCAGCCCTCTGCGTCTCCAAAAATAAGCTCTGATGGCCTTCAAAGCCAAACATTCTAGGGCTTTGCCTTCCCAAGGCAGGACCCCCAGGCTGGGGGGCCCCCTCACTCTTTGGGGAGAATCTCTGTGATTGTAATGGTTCTCTCATTTGTGGGTCATCTACCCCGGGGCTGGGTTTTGAGTACACTGTATCTCCATCCCTCTTACCCATCTCATGTGGTTCCTTCTTTATATCTTTTGCTGTAGAAGGTCTTTTCTGCTAGTCTACAGGTTGTTCAATAGTTGTCCTGTAAATAGTTGTAATTTCGGTGTGCTTATGGGAGGAGGTGAGCTCAGGGTCTTCTTACTCTACTATCTTGGTAACTCCTTAAGCTTCTATTTTGAGTTGCATGGTTTTTATTCTATTTTCTCACTGTACAAGATTCAATGCCTTCCTGGCATTGACTAGCAATAGCTCAAAGTGTTAAGCAGTGAATCACAACAAATTTCATCGAGTTCTTTCTTGCAGCCTGTGATTGCTCTCTTCAGTAGCCTCCTGCTGGGTTGTATGTTCTCACTTCACACTATCCAAGGGGAAGAAAATATTTCTCCAATACTTGGCATGTCTGATAACTCCCAGAAGAAAATCTGTCAGTGCTGTGGCTCCTCTTCTCCATGTGGTACGAGACTCATTTACAGGTGCCTGGAAAGTCCACAAAGTTTATGCTGCAGTCCTGGAGATGCAGACCTCCAAGCCACCACCTACACTGGGCCCCATGAGGAAGAGGGAGTTGGCTCCCTTGCCTGGTCCAGGGGAGTCTGCTCCATGCCTAGGCTGGCCTGGCTCCTCCCAGCCTGGCTCTGACTCAACAGCAAAGCCTGTGGAAGAATTCCCCTCCCTTTGTGAGTGCACATTAACAATGGGGCTTTTATGGCAGACCCAGTCTCCACTACACACACTTCCAGTTTCAGCCTGTACCTGGCATGTCCCATATTCCAGCCCCTCAGGGATCTTTATGCAGCCAACCCTAGTCCATTCTAATTTTTAGGTAAGATTTTTTAAGGCACCCAATCATAGAATTGACTCCACTTCCTGACAGCATCCACTGCAAAGCAAAGATTGTATTCCTTGAACGTTCCCCTAAAGTGACTAACTCAAGCCCAAATCTTATAATCTAGTAACTTGCAACATCTATTTGGCTCTTACTGAGAGATCTCACAGATTCCATGGTGTTTCCCTAGTTTTAATGAGCAATAAATCAACTTGTGTGCTACTGGTGGCCATTGACTGGAGACCATTGACAACAAGGAGTAAATAAAACTTCCAGGGGTACATCCCTGTATACCTGGTTAGAGACACACTTTCAAGGACTGTGGTTTAAACAAAAATTGAAATTACTACCAAAGAAGATGACCTCAAGGCACAAAGTCAAGTTGTGAGCTCCCAGTGATTGAATTGCTTGTTTTAGTTTACAGTCAGCTTTCCGTATTTGTGGGTTTCACATTCATGGATTCAACCATCCATGGATTAAAGATATTTTAAAAATATTCCAAAAAGTTTTAAAAAGCAAAACTTGAATTTGCTGCATGCTGGCAATAATTTACATAGCATTCACGTTGTATTTAGATATCCTTAGACAACACAGGCTTGATAAATAGCTACTATAGTACTACATGATTCTCAGAGGGCCAACTATAAAGTTATACTCAGATTTTTGACTCTGTGGCGGATGGCGCCCCAACCTCTCTGTTGTTCAAGGATCAACTACACAAGCATTTAATTGCATTAGGTATTATAAGAAAACTAGGGTTGATTTAAAATATATGGGAGGATGTATATACATTATATGCAAATAATATACCATTTTACATAAAGAACTTGAGCATTCATGGATTTTGGCATTCATGGGGGGTCCTGGAATCAATCACCCTAGGATACCAAAGAATGACTGTATTTACTTATGAAAATAGTTGACAATTTAGAATGTCATGATGGTGTCATTCTTTTAAAAATATTTTTATTTACAAAAGCCCCATGTGATTCTGATGCAGAGCTCAGGTTGGGAATCCCTTGTCCACATCAATGGACTGAGATGAGGAGGGTCTCGATTTCATGGCAACTTTGCAGTAGATGGTTCTCATAAAATCACCTCACCCATTGTCTCCTTGGGTCCCAGGATAGTGCTTAGGTGGGACTCCCTAAGGCTCAGAGAAATCATCTGCTCAAAATCAGAGCACTTGGTAAATCACAGCAAAAATGATAAGAACTAACATACACTGAGCATTTCCGGTGCTGTTTACTGCTCTGAATCTTGGCGATTTTCACTTCACAACAACCCAGAGGTAGGTACTATTATTGGTGCGATTCACCAAGGGGAAGAGTGGGCTACAGAGATACATGGGAAACTTGCCCCAGGGCACTAAGCTAGGAGGGGGCATGGGGCACTGGACAGGGGCATTCATGTCCAGGGTCTGCAGTCTTACACACCGCAGTCTGGATCCCAGCAAGAACCTGGCCCTCTACTCTCTTTCCACATACAGAGCTTTCAGCCTCACTCCCACACCCCTCCTCTCTTGCGTTCTTTTCTTGGGAAAAAGCAGGACAAGATGAGAGCAGGGAGTAGCATGCACAATTGTACTGTCCAGCCTTGTTAGAGACTCCTTCAAAATGTGGCACTTCTCTGTGATGCCAGATTCTCTTTCATACAGTCAGGGAAGAAAAGCAAGGCTGAAGTCAAGGGTGGCTCCCAGGCCCGATTTGTTCCTGGTGGGGCCTGAAATTGCTCTGAATGTAACTGAATCTCTCACCCATTTATTTATCTGCTCTTCAGAGAAGTTGAACTTGCCTTATATACTTTCTTTCTGCCCCAATGAAAGTTACCCTGGGGTTGATTCCTGGACTGTGTCAGGAGAACCCTGATGCTCTGTGGTTTTTAGAGTTCCTGAGGCCCTGAGCCTCCAGTGGGAGGCGCACCCAAAGGTGCGGTGACTATTCCTGTGTCATCAGCATCTCGACTGACAGCAGGTTTTTTTCTGTTAAAAAAAAAAATGCTTTGTAAGAGAAGAGGCAGCACACATATAGCCAAAACCCAATCCTCGAATCCTCATTGCTATTCCCTCTTCCCTTTCCCCGCAGTGACCATTATCTTGAAGGTGGTGTGTCCTAGGGCACGGTATTTGAATACTTTTTTTACACAACTCTGTCCAGTGAAAAGTATGTCAACGTGTCTCCTATTTTACAGGTGTGCACATCTAGGACCTCACAGTCCCTGTCCTGCTCAGGTCCACTTCCTCAGGACACCTTGCTTTTGTGTCTGGGTAGTTTATCCCCACAGATCAGCTCCAGAAAAGAGTAGAGAATGTGTCTTCTGGATTATGCCCCCAGTATTTACACAAGCACAGAAGTTCATTTGCTTGGAAACTACTGGTTGCCATGACTCTGGTGGCCCAGGGTCATAGTGAGAGGCAGATGTGTAGGGGCCTGAGCCCACCTGTTCCCATAGAGGGGCGGTTCTGTGCACAGCTTGGCATCCTGCCACAGGCTGTGTTTCTCAAAAGGAAACAGGCGCAGACAGTAGAGACACTTTCTTAAGTTCCCGCACAGCCTCGGCAGGACAGTCTCAGAGCTCCTGGCCCCTGACACCTGGCCCTGTACTGCCACTCTCGACGTCGGGGCCCAGGCAGGTGACAGTGGCACTTGTTTCTTTTCTTTTCTTTTTAATTGAAATATAATTGATTTGCAGTGTTGTGCTAGTTCAGGTGTACAGCAAAGTGATTCAGTATATATATATATAATATTCTTTTCCATTATAGGTTGTTACAAAATATTGACTATAGTTTCCTGTGCTGTATGTTAGGACCTTGCTTTTTAAATCTATTTTTTATATAGTAGTGTGTATCTGTTAATCCCAAGCTCCTAATTTATCCTTCCATACCCTTTTCCCCTTTGGTAACTATAAATTTGTTTTTTATGGGTCTGTTTCTGGTTTGTAAATAAATTCATCTGTATCATATTTTTAGATTCCACATATAAGTAATATCGTAAGATATTTGTCTTTCTCTGTCTGATTACTTCACTTAGTAGGATAATCTCTTAGTCCATCCATGTTGCTATAAATGGCATTATTTCATGATTTTTTATGGCTGAGTAGTATTCCATTGTGTATATATACCACAACTTCTTTATCCAATCATCTGCCAGTGGGCATCTAGATAGCTTCCACGTCTTGGCTATTGCAAATAATGCTGCTATAAACATTGGGGTGCATTTATCTTTTGTAATGAGTTTTCATCCTTTTCAAATATATGCCCAGGAGTGGAGTTTTTGTTTTTTAAGGAACTTTTGTACTGTCCTCCATAGTGGCTGCACCAATTTACATTCCCACCAACTGTGTAGGAGGGTTCCTTTTTCTCCACGCCCTCTTCAGCAGTCTGTTGGCCATCTATATGTCTTCTTTGGGTAAATGTCTATTTAGGTTTCCTTTTCCTCCAGCAAAAGGCAGTAGTTAAGTTGGTGGTTTCCTTGCTTTCCTTCACAGATGCTCTTCAGCCATCCCTGGGCAGCCACAACTGTACATTTTCCCCCAACCCGTGGCAGACAAGCCAGTGTCCTAAGTTCAGTTTCTTCACCACAGGCCCTAGAATTTCAGCCCAAGATTGTGAATCTTTGCCATGAGCAATATATTCAAGGAAGGTAGACCCTTCTCAGACCCAGTGCAAAGAAAAATTGCATTTCTGTTTGTTTTCATCTTCTGTGTTGTATGGCAAGAACATGATTCCGGGAGCTTCTGCAGACGTCTCCCACCCACGAGATGGGTGGGAAGAGGAGGAGGACAGGCTATATGAAAGAAAGCAGTTTTCACCAGTGAACACACCGGGGAGAGGCTGAGCCCACGCCAGAGTCACCAGGTGCACCTGCTGGGAGGCGGGTATGCGGCGTCCTCTACGTGGGCTGGACAGCAGTCTGGACCCTGTGCAGGAAGCACGATGGATGCGCTGGAGGAGGAGGGAGGTGGTGGGAAGAAAGGGGGGCTCCTTCCGAAACTGCAAACTGCGCTGAGTGAGCCAATGCCCTTTGAAATGCCCAGAGTTCAAGGTATCTGATGACGGTTGACTCAGTGCCTGCCATCCAGAGTCTTTTTTTGTTTTTTTTTTTTAACATTTTTTATTGATTTATAATAATTTTACAATGTTGTGTCAGATTCCAGTGTAGAGCACAATTTTTCAGTTATACATGAATATATATATATCATTGTCACATTTTTTTTCTATGAGATACCATAAGATCTTGTATATATTTCCCTGTGCTATACAATATAATCTTGTTTATCTATTCTACATTTTGAAATCCCAGTCTATCTGCTTAGGGACAAGTAAGAGGAAGAGACCAGAAGGAAGAAATCAGGTCAAGCGCCAAAAAAATAGACATGGCTAAGCTTAGGCTGACATCTGGTGGCTGACCGGGAAAAAGGCGTTTCACTAAGAAATGAATGGAGCGGCTGGGGCATCTCTGGGTGGGGGAAGGCGTGAGGTCTGAGAATAAGAAATTTGAACCTTTTAAATTTCACCTTCACTTTTCTCCATTTCACTTTTTAATTAGATGTCGTACTTCAATAGTCTTTTCAGTATAGCTATAAGAAAGATAATTATTTTAACTGTAATGACTACAGACAAACATTTCTGGATAATAATAAATTATTATTATGACTAATTCTGTTTCAGATGAATAAGCCATTCACTGAATATCAACTGATGACTCCTTTCTTTAAATGGTCAACATAATTCAATAGACTTGAGTGAGTCGTGTTGTTTTCTAACTAAAAGTTAAAAACCAAAAAATAAACAGGCATCACACATAACCTTCTTTATGGGTAGGGCAGCAGACATGTCCCATTCTACCTTGATGGAGGTCAAGGAATGCCTGAGGTCACACAGGCAGCAGGTGACCCAAGAGGCCTTCAGGGCAGGTCCCTCAGACCCCAGAGCCAGGAGTGGAGCATATGATCATTCTTCCTTCTAATGTGGAGGAAGACAAGAAAGGCCTCTACTTGTCTCATTTAATGTTTTCCACCCTATAATTTACGGATTGTATTACTATGCTATTTTTTCCCCAAATGAAGTGGAAACTGAGGGCCGTGGACGTTGGCTCTGTGGGATCTCAACCTTGTCCGATTTCCAAAGCCTGTTCTTCTCATCTGCCTCCACTTTAAAGACAATTTGCCTTCAGCTGCCTGTCTCCCCATGCCTTCCTCCCTAATGTATATACACCTCTCCTATATCCTCAGGTTGTGAGAAATTTTTAGCCTTTGACGCTATGGTCCTCCTTGAAATATTGGTTGATAAAGAATTATTATTTTTCCCAGAGACATTTGCATTATATATAATAGATAAGAAGTTTTTGAACGTAGAAAGCCTTTGGGATTTCAACGGAGCCTGTCAGACTACAGGAAATACATGAGATAAGGACATTTGAGGGCACGTCAACAAAGATCTCCTTTAAATAACCTTGCAAAGACAGTCCTGTCCTCAGCAGCCTAGGGCTTCCAGACATCAGATTATATATCTGGTATAATTGAAAATCCAACTAGAGGCAGACTCTTGTTTACTCAGCATCCTGGACAGATTTACCACCAGACCAATGCAAATGCCACCTGTGAATAGCTGGAAGCCACTCCTAAAATAAACAGAGGGATTTTTTCCCCTTATCATTTTGAAAAACAATGTCTTTATAATTCCCACATACAGGGGCCCAGGACATTTTAATTCCAATTAACTTGTAGTTTCATTTTCCTTAAGATAAATTTGAAAAACAATGACCAGTTAGCCATTTGTCTTCAGCATAGAATAACATTCATGATACACTTGTTAAAGGTCAGAAAGATTCTGCATCCAGTTCTAACATGGTGATTCATCCCCCAAACTAAGCAATTCTCTGACACTAGCTGGGTATCTTACCATGCAACTCACTCCTGACACTATCTACCTGGAGATGGTATCAGATTCCACAAGTTAAGGGTTCAGCCCCACAAGAATGCCCCCACTTTAGATGCCAGCTGGAAGTTCAGGTTGTTACCTGTGCTTCTGGTCAGTAGATTCCCACAATACTCTTGGTTTTACCTGAAGCTGTGTCTCCCAAATTGCAGTTCTTAAGAACACCCCCAATTTTTTTCTTATCTTCAGCCTCCTGCATAATTATAATTGTTGTTATTTTTGGTTGACCTCTCTCTGGTCTGTTTTGCCAAAGAATATGGACAAGGATGATTCCTCAGAGAATGATTAGCATGTGCCTTTTGAGTTCAACAGACCTTACTGATGCTTGAAGGTAATCTAAGGAAATCACAGTGCAGAAAAAGGAAACTTAAAATACTAGATACCTTTTTCCTAGAATTTAGCAACTTACTTCTTTACTGGGAACCTCCCTGCCTCCCATTTCAAGATTCCAATTTTTCAGAATCCTCCAGAGTGCAAGCTTCCAACCCTGCCTCTGATCCCTGCCCAGGAAATGAAGCATCATTTCACATCATAATAACCTCCGAGGGGGGGGGGGCTGTTCTGGGAAGATGGCGGCATCTCCCTTCTAAGCAGGACACTTCTTCCCCAGCAGCAGATCTGTTAGGGTCCTTCACCTTTTGAGCGTTTCTCCAGGGCACTGGAGTGTTGGGTTAGCATTTGAATGACTGAAAGGACTTGTCCAAAATATCTCCTCCAAAAGGTAAGGATGTTTGCCCTAGTACACATTTTGTTTCTACCTTTAAAACCATAAGAAAAACATGCTTTAAATGTGTTTTGTTTTTGTTTTTTTTCAAATTCTAGTTCTATGTTTTTGGCAAATAGAAGAACTGCTCTAGGCCCAAGTGAAGATAGCAGAACATATCTCATAAGGGTGTTGTAAGTTTAAATACAGTAAATATTCAAAATCATCCTGCAAACTATAAAACACTATATAAATGCAAGCTACTAATGTCCCTCTTTTGTTTTCAGAAACTATTGACCCAGTGCTTCTGAAGGTGATGAATTAGACTTCATTAGTTACCAAATGTGGTTTTGTTACATGCAGGCATATTGGGAAATATACTGAAATTACTTTTGCTGTATTTTTAAAAATGTATTTATTTATTTTTAATAGACTTTATTCTTTTAGAACAGTTTCAGATTCACAAAAGAATTGAGCAGAAAATACAGAGTTTGCACATAACCCTCCCCACCCACACATATATACTCTCCTACCCTCAACATCCCTCATCAGTGTGTCATATTTGGTACAATTGATGAACCAACATGGGCACATTATTATCAACTAAAGTCCACAGTTTACATTAGGATCACTCTTGATGTACATTCTATGGGTTTTGACAAATGCATAATGACATGTAGCCACCACTATAATATTACACAGAATAATTTCATTGCCCTAAGAACCCCTTGTGCTCCATCTTTTCATTCCTCCCTCCCTCCCTCTCCCCAAATCCTTGGAAACCACAATCTTTTTATTGTTTCTGTAGCTGTGCCTTTTCCAGAATGTCGTTTAATTGGAATCATACAGTTTGTAGCCTTTTCAGACTGGCTTCTTTCATTTAGTAATACGTCTTTTAAGTTTCTTCTGTCTTTCATGGCTTGGTATATTATTTTTTTTACTGCATACATTTTTTAAATTTACATATATGCACTGTTCATTGTTTATAAGAACGTTTAAAGCTTTCGCTTTTTAAACTTACATAGTTATCAAAGGAATAAAGCCAACCACAAAATAAGAATTAAATTAAAAAATACATACACCCTGCTATTAACAGCAACATTATTTATAATTGCCAAGATATGGAAGCATCCTAAGTGCACATCAATAGTTGAATAGATAATGGAGATGCAGTATGTATGTATATATAATGGAATACAACTCACCCATAAAAAAGAAGGATTTTTTGCCATTTGCAGCCCTTCATTCACTTTTTTTTTTCACTTCAAAAAATAGAATTTTATAACTGGCAGAGACATTTCCATTACATCAAAAACAACAAAATACCTAGAAATAAACTTAACCAAGGAGGTTATCTATACTCCCTGTACTTTGAAAACTGAAATGACACAAAGAAATGGAAAGATTTCTTGTGCTCTCGGATTGGAAGAATCAACACTATCAAAATGGCCACACTACCCAAACAAATCCACAGATCCAACGCAACCCCGATCAAAATACTCACAACATTCCTCACAGAACTAGAATAAACAATTCCAAAATTTATAAGGAGCCACAAAAGACCCCGAACAGCCAAAGCAATCTTTTGTAGGTCTCTTTTGTTTTGTCTTTCTTCTTTTTGTTCTCTTTTCTTATGGTTTGATGACTAGAGAAAGTCCTTTAATATTTGTTACAAAGCTGGTTTGGTGGTGCTGAAATCTTTTAGCTTTTGTTTATCTGTGAAGCTTTTGATTTCTCCATCAAGTCTGAACGAGAGTCTTACTGGACAGAGTATTCCTGGTTGTAAGTTTCTCTCTTGCATCACTTTAAATATATTGTGCCACTCCCTTTTGGCCTGTAGAGTTTCTGCTGAAAAATCAGCTGATAACCTCATGGGAATTCCCTTGTATGTTATTTGTTGCTTTTCTCTTGCTAATTTTAATATTTTCTCCTTGTCCTTAATTGTTGTCAATTTGATGACTATGTGCCTTGGTATGTTCCTCTTTGGGTTGATTCTGTGTGGAACTCTCTGCACTTCCTGGACCTGGGTGACTGTTTCCTTTTCCAAGTTGGGGAAATTTTCAGTTATTATCTCTCCAAAAATCTTCTCAGGTCCTTTCTCTCTCTCTTCTCATTCTGGGATCCCTATAATGTGAATATTAGAGTGCTTCATGTTGTCCCAGAGTTCTCTTAAACTATCTTCTTTCCTTTTTATTCTTTCTTCTTTTTTCTGTTCTGAAGTAGTGATTTCCACTAATCTATCTTCTAGCTCACTGATCCGTTCTTCTGCCTCATTTAGTCTGTTCTTGATTCCTTCTATTTTATTGTTCATTTCAGTGATTTTATTCTTCAACTCTGGGTATTCTTTATATTTTCCAACTCTTTGCTAAAAATTTCACTCTGTGAAAATATACTCCTCTTGAGTTCTCTGAACATCTTTACCATCAGTACTTTAAACTCTTTCTCAGATAAATTATTGATCTCCTCATCTCTTATTTCTTCTCCTGGGATTTTATCTTGTGCCTTGGCCTGAGAGATATTCCTTTGTCACCTCATATTGTCTATCTTTCTGTGTGTGGGATTCCTTCCACAGGCTTTGGGATTATTACTTTCTTATTTCTAGTATCTGCCCCTGGTGGATGAGGCTGGACTAGAGGCTTATGCAGGTTTCCTGGCAGGAGAAGCCAGTGCCTGCCCACTGCTGGGTGAAGCTTGGTCCTCAACCTCTTGGCAGGGCTGTGTCTAGAGGCCTTTGTGGCTCAGGAAGTCTGCTGATGGGTGGGGCTGTGCTCCCACCCTGTATGTTGTTAGGCCTGAGGCTTCCCTACAAGCTGTTGGGTGGGGCTAGGTCTTGGTGCTAATAATTCAATCAAGATGTCAGCCTCCAGGAAAGCTCATGTAGATTAACACTCCTGGAATGTCCACCACCAGCTTTTATGTCCCCTGAGTGAGCTGCCTGTCCCCCACGTCCCCAGGAGACCCTCCAAATCCAGCAGGCAGGTCTGGCCTAGGTTCCTATGAAATCATTACCTCTGTCCTTGGACCTGGTGCACATGTGTTTCCGTGCATGCTTCTCAAGTGAATGGAGTCTCTGTTTCCCCCAGTCCCTTGAGGTTCCCAGAGCCAAGCCTCCTGGCCTTCAAAACCAGATGTCCTGGGGTCTCCTTCTCTTTCCAATGCCAGGACCTAGCTGGGGAGCCTGACATGGGGCTTAGAGCTCTCACTCCTGTGGGAGGGCCTCTGTGACTTAACAAATGTTTAGCTTGTGGGTCGCCCACCTGAGGGGTGCAGGGCCCAATTATATCACGAGCATACCCCTCCTGCCGTCCTGCTGTGGTTCCCTCTTTATATTTCCAGTTGCAGATTTTTTTTGCTAGGTTCCAGTCTTTTTTCAATGGTTGCTTATCATTCAGTTGTGGTTTCCTTGTAGTCACAAGGAGAGGCAAGCTCGTGGTCCACCACTCCGCCATCTTGACCAGAACCACTTTTTTGTGTATTTTATATTAATGCATTTTGTATCTCCTGATTAATATTTTGAAAGATATGAATATGCTTCTTGATTCTGTTTCTGTTTGTATGACTTCTCCCTCCTCTTCCTGAGGGAGTTTTGCTTTTTGTCTTTTGCTTTTGCTTTTGCTTCAAAGCAGGGAAACAAATAGAGTGCTGGGGGTGGGGAGGGGAAACAGATAAGTATTAGGATTATTATAGAAAATATTTAAAGAGATTTTAAAGATATTCAGCTCTTGACCTGAAATACAGGGTCCCCCTCATTCTCACCACAAGGCAAGAATCTTGAAAATCAGGATTTTGAGGACCAGAAAGTATTTTCTAACTTTGAAGGACTCTGATTTTCTTCCACAACAGAGAAGATACCCCTTTTGTTATGACCAGTGGGATAAGACAGAGATAATCCACAGTGATGAAAGAAAAGCTCAGCTAGAAGAATTACTGCCCTAGAGTGGAAGGATATGATATGGATTAAAGGAAACTTTGAAGGGAGATGGAGCGGAAGTACTAAGTTAGGTGCTGGAGATTTCTTCCTCAACCGAAGTTGGATCTACTGGTGGGGCCAGCTTTTCTTAAACTCATTCAGCTGAGTATGCAGCCTCCCAAGAACACTAGGGCTGGGCAGGCCTCTGAGGGCACACTAGATGGAGTTTGCAAGCCCCTATTTCTGCATATGGCTACTGCCTACACGACATAAGAAAACAAAGCAGAAGAGCAAAGGGGGGCTAGACATATGTACCTGATCTCCCTCCATCGACCAGCAGCTGCTTCTCAGAATGCCCTCACTCCAGCCTGGGGCAAGTCCCATCTAAGGCAGATTCATGGTGCATCCTTTTAGGCAGAAGGAGAGAAAGTTTGAGCTGTGTGTACCATGGATGGAACCTGAATTTTCCTACCTCCCTTGCTCTCCTCCCCAAAGAGGTGTAAGAGAAATAGTTGGCAGGATAATAGATGGGATGCTAGGGGATGTCACTATGAAGTTCCATCCTGGAGGGCTGCAAAGTGACCACATGACTCAGAATCACATGACAGTCACTGGCGTTTACCAGGAGAGCTTCTTGGGGTGCTGGAAGTGTTCTATTTCTGGATCTGGGTTCAGGTTGGAGAGTTATGTTCACTTTGAGAAAATTCACCCAGTGTGCACTTATGATTTGTACACATTTTTGTGTGTATATAATACTTCAGAATATGATATAAAAAATCTAGACAAATCATTTACACTCTATTCCACAGAATGAAATATCACACACACACACATGCACACACACACACACAGAGTTTGTAAGAAACTTAAAGTCAATAATAGAGAAGTTTAAAAATACATTATTTTTTTCCTGCACTCTTAAGATTAGTGTGAGCAAAAGTGTGTTTTTCACTAAAGAAAAAGGAACACAAATCAATGAACTTGGAAAACTCCCCAAATACAATGGCAGTAATACCATAAGGAAAAACTCAAACTGCCTGGATATTTAATTTTCAAGCAGTTATAGCCAAAATTCTCTAGATTAAATTTCAGGCTGTAGCAGTTTAAGAATAGATTGAGGCATTGTTGCATCCAGATGCATTTATAGATGAATTATTTGTTGAAACAAATTTCATATATATTTTTAGTTATTTTTGTATGTCTTTGCAGACATGGTCTACTTTATAATATTCTTAGAGGTCATAACTTAGATTTAACTAGAATCTTCCCTGATCCGAAACTGAACCTTCCCCAACATAGGTTAAAATTCAGCAGGGTGTAGTGGACAGCCCTGTAACTAGAATAAGGAGGGCTTGTACTTGGGATCAAAGGACCTTAAATAGATTGCATAACTTCTTGGGCTGTGCTGTGCTGTGTAATTTTGAGTCTAACTCCCTGAAATTAGGTCAGATTTTGCAGGTTAAGGGCAAAAATCCCCTGCAAGACTGCCTTCACTTCAGATACCAGCTATGTCTACCAGACACCAGGATGTCTCACAAGATTCAGGAAAGGACTATACTTATGATTAATTACAACTTTATTAAAAAGGATGCAAATTAGGAGCAACAAAATGAAGAGATGCACAAGGCGATGTTGGCCAGAGTTCTCAATGTGAAAAGTACATGTCCTCAGGACATGTCACCCTCCTGGCACATTGACATATGCTCCTTATCTAGGAAAGCTTGCTTGAGATTCAAATGTCTAGATTTTTTTTCTTGGGATTTCATGATGTAGGCCTAATTGATGGAATCATTGGCCACATGATTGAATTCTGTCTAGCTCCCCTCCCCTCCCAAGAGGTTGTGCTGATATCATGTGACCCTCAAGTAACATGGTTGGTCTTTCCAGTATGGACAGCCCCCATTCTGAAACTATCTAGGGTTCTACCCTGAGTCATCTCATTAGCATAAACTCAGGTGTGGCCCAAGGGAGCCCAAACAACAAAGATACTCCTATTGCCTGGGAAACACCAAGGATTTGGTGGTTCCTTCCCAGAAATCAGAGGCAAAGACCAGACAAATTCTTGATCAGATAACAGGCTGTTTGCCCATGTGGTGTTGATGTGAGGATGTCTATGAGATGAGGAACTGCAGAACAGAGAGCACATGTTCCTGACTCTAGATCTATCTGGAGAAATGAAAAGGCAGCTCTGGAACCTGAGTGGCGCTCCATCTTGTTCTGTTCAGGCATCTTGCTAGAGTGTCAGAGGAAGTCAATTTGACCACCCACAATGGAATTGCCCCCTGACAGCAGCCCCTCAATAGCCTTGCTTTGAAGGAGAGCATTTCTGCAGTGTCTCAGTGATGTGCTCTGTGGAGTGGAATTCCAGCCTGACTCTTAGGAGGTGATGCTGGTGCCCATCAGCATCTTCTCACTCTGGCAGCCAATTTTTTATCAAGGCCCTTTTTTTCTCCATTAGGAAATTTATGTCTGAAGCTCTTAAGTTACATAAGACTTGCAGCTATAATTCATGATTCTAAGAACACTCAATGACTTATAATATTCCAACTAGTGATACCTGAACTCTAACCCCAGAAGAGTTTTCTTTTTTTTTTTTTTTTAATAATTTAGCAAGAGGTAAAGATATAGGAGGTGTGTCTTTGTGCATAAATCTGTTAGCCCTGAGCCAGATATCTGGAGATGTCATCTATAGCTTGTCTTCTTTTTCAGGTGTCTGCATGGGGTGGGAGAGGTACAGAAAAGACCAAGTTTAGGGAAGGAATAAAGAGACACCAAAGGAGGAGAGAGGGACAAGGAGGAGAAGGTGCAATGGAGACAGCAGGGCAAACATTTGCTGTATGTCATCCTTTACAAAATCACAGTCCTCCCTAAGAAGTAAAGATGATAAGAAATCTGATCATTTTCCTTAAAGAAGGAGAGAGGGACAATTCAATCTTTTCATCCCTAAGTCTAAGTGATTTTGTCAGTGACACAAAACCTGGGATTCTCTTTGACACTGAAATGAGGGATATTGGTTTCTCTCAGTATTTCCCATTAATAAATTGGATTGGTATTTTAAAAACTCAGGTTGTTTCAAAATGGTTGGGACTGAGAGACATCATAAAAGGGGAGATATTTTGATTACTATTGTCATGTTTACTGGAGCTGCAAGATCTGAGGAGATGGCTTATAGCCAGTAAAAATCCCTAAATTAAATTCAATAAGGTTCTTGAATTTTCAGAGTTCTGTAATTCTCCTTTAGAGAAGTAAGGTGTAGTATTTTATAGCAGTGATAATACCTTGAAGTTTTCTGTGGAGAAAGGAGTCTGCCATAAAAACACAGAATGCGTAACTAAAACATAATTTATTTTGTTGTTAGAGCCTATCTTAACTTTTTATGGCCTTTTTTTTTTTTTTTTTTTTTAGTAAAACAAAGCATATCCTTTTATCCAGTCAAGCATGCTTTCATGGATATCTTGCAAAAATGCTCAAGTTCCTGCAATATGCACAACACAAAAGGCCCTTTTATGAGGAAGAATTTTGTAACAGCCATAGTGAGAAGCCCACTTCCCACACTATGGGAATTTTCCAGCTGGTGCCACTTTAAAGTCCCTGTATGCTTACAGGGTTAACTTAAATGAACTAGTGAAAAATTGGTGTCTCCTATGGTCTAGGAAGTTGTAAAGTTGTTAGGTGTTTTTCTTGTTTGTTTGTTTTTTGCTTTTGTTTTTGTTCTTGTTTTTGTTTTTTGTCTTTTGGGTGGTGGAGGAGGAGGGATGGTCTGATTTGCACTTTTAAGCTTCTTGTGTTTGTGTTCATAGTTTGGGTGGATTTTCCCATTGATCAAGCATCCATGATAAAACTTCTTCCTGCTAGAGGAGACACCAAAAAATGAATGAATGCTGGTGACAAGTGATAACTTGAAGTTAAAAAGAATGCTATTGATTTGCTCTGTGCTGTATGCATTATTCATAACAAGAAAAAGAAAGCAGAGGTGCTTGGGGACACAAAATTTATTGAAAAGTCATAACATTAAAAGTAAAGAAGAATGAGAGTTTGAGATAAAGGAATGTTCCATTCTGCGATCTTTAATTCAGCTCTCCCCCTGCATTCTTTGACAGCAAAGTGAGGGCTAAGTAATAGAATTAGCATGTGTACAACTCTATTGCCTGGATGGGCATGTGCAAGACTACCAATTAGGTGTAATTTCAATTAGGGTGTTTTAACTGAGTTTTCAACTAATTTATTTGACTGCCTTTCTTTATTCCTAAAATAGGATTCATCTTTGCTCTGATTCTTTCTCCATCTCTGTCTCTCAATCTTTCTTGATCTATATTTTAGTCAATGACTATAGTTTTTACATTCTCAATCTTTATATACATATTTGAAGATAATTTTTAAATCTGACAGCACCAGGTTTGATGAGAATGTGGAGCAACAGGAACTTTTATATACGCCTGTCAGGAATATAGACTTTTATAGTTTGGTGATATTTTATAAGGTAGAAAATTTGCATTCTATAACTCTTGAATTTCCCTCCGAAGTTTTCTTAATTGGTAAATGAAGTTGATAATGTGTCTACTTCACAGAATTATTAGCACTTAATGAGTTAGTAACTATAAAACAGACTAATAAAAGTTAGCCCCTCATATCATTAGTAGTAGTAGCCATTATCATAATGGTAAGAGTATCTTCATTATTCTTGTTAGCTCTGCATCATAGAAAACATGTCCATATCCCCAAAGAGACCTATACTGCCACTGTTTTTGAAACAAGTTATTCATCATAAAAATAATGGATAAATCAGTTGTAGTATATTCATATAATGGAATATTATATAGGTATCAACAGGGATGAATCTCAAAAAAAAACCAAAATACAAACATTGTCAGAGAGGGGAGAGTTCCCCTTCTACTAGCCTTCTTGGTTTCTTGTGACTGGACTGATGATAAAATTGACACAAAACAAACAGAATAAAAAGAAACACATTTAATTCCTGCACACAGAGATCTCATAGAAATAGGACCCAAGAAGTGGCCAAAGCAGGCAGCTTTTATAGGTTTTAGACAAAGGAACAGTAAATTTGAGAGGAACTGACAGGACAGAAAAAAAACTTAGGTTTGAATGGTTAATTAGTAAGGAATTCAAGCAAACTTTGGGTTTAGGTAGTAAATTATTAAAGAAATAACAAGGCTTATTTATATAGGCTTCTCGGCCCTGAATTTTCTATCTCTGGTGATAAGGATGTCTTGCTGCCTCCTGGTACAGAAAGGGCATCTTTCACATGGAAGATTTATTCCCTCCTGTTTTCAGGGAAACAGGAGGGTCAATGTGTCCCTTTTGTATTGGCCATTTCTTAACCAACTTTAACTCAAAGTAATCACAATGCCATTGAGGCACGTTTTGGGGTGGCCTGTCCTTTGCCACAACAATCTCATTGATTTTTTTTTTTTCAAAACATTCAGAAAAGGTAAAGTAGGATACCAGTTATACTTACCAAACTTTTGCTAATGACAGTTTCTTCTAAATATAACATTCTGGGTAGGGGAAAAAAACTCCAAAACAAACACTTCCCCCATCTCCTTCCCCCCAAAAAACAACCAAATAACACTTTTGCAGACCTTTTTTTTAGTGATCCTGGCTCTAAGGACCTTCCCAGGAATAAATGATTGAAACTGGAAGATATTTTTCCAGTTACATTCTCTGTGGGAATTATACTTGAATTTTATTATTCTCATTGTTAGGGCTCCCATGATACCTCATGAATGTCAGCTAGACCCAGGCTTTCAGGTTTGCCCAACTCATTCGACTAATGGAAAACTAAAAAGGAGATGGGTCCTTTCCACACAAGTGTAGGGTCCTGTACGTCATTCAGGACTCCCCATGCCGCTTCCCCTGGTGGTTTTTCTGAAAACCACCTTGGCGATGCTCGGCTAAGGAGTGGCTGGACAGAAGAGGCACTTTATCACAGTGCAAGGACTTTTTCTCCTCCCTCAGTCTTGAATGAAGTGGGAGCAGAGGCTTGTGTAACAGGGGCTTGTGTCTGGTCTCTGGGGTCACTGTTGCCTTAGCCAGGTGCCCTTGAGGTCCCCAAAGCTAATTCCATTCTCCATGGGGTGTGGTCAGAATCATGTCTCCACCCTTAACTTTCCCACCTACTGACCTATTGTGTCTATAAAAATTTAAGTGCATTTTGATGCTTTTCAGCTTGAAATCCTATAGAGCAGGATGAAGCTCATGGAGGATGTGGATTTTGAAGCCCTGTTAGTTGGCAAATTTCAGGAAAAACACTGCAGCCAAAGCACACGGCCCTGCAGCACTAACCTTTTAATGGATCTGACCAAGCCTGGGGTAATGTGGGAGTAACTTCCTGCAGCTCTTGAATCTCTGATGACCCCCTTGCTATTCTGCTTCTCACCTCCCATCACATTTAGCTTGCCTTGCCAATGTCTATCTTGTCTATTGTTTATAAGCTCTGGGCAGGAAGGGACCATATTTTTCTCATTCAGAGCTTTATCCTCAGGGCTGAGCAGAGCTCCTGACACATAGCAGGTGAGCAGTCATTGTTTGTTGGATGAGTGGATGGGATTAAATGTACTTCTCCAGCTGACTGGAGTGGTAGACAAATACCTGGATTCAGGAGGATGTGGGGAAGTCAGACCACAATTTTGTGGAAAGAAACTGAACTCAGAAGCCCTTGCTGTGCTGACTCCATGTCCATAGTCAGTCAGGGAGAATATAGTTTAACATGCCTGGAAGGAACAAGGAGACTGAAGTTTCTTTGTGGTTGGTTTATGTAAGTACATGTGGTAGAAGTGGCTGCCTTCTGTCTTCAGGTCTCGTCTCCACCAGATGTGGGGTGGGGGATAAAAATTGACTTATTTTGTTTCCTTTTCCTGGAACAGAGTTATGCGTAATCTCCTTCTTGGGTGTTTACGTTGGGGTGGGCTCAAGTCATGTAACACTGTTCTCCAAAGAGTTCAAGGGTAGCTGATGCAAATACCAGCATGCCAGTAAGAGTCCCTCCATCCCCTGCCCCCACCTCTGCAGGTGTCCATCTGCCTGCAGACACCTTTGCCAGGACTTTGTCTTGTCATCCACTCCTGATGTTCCAAGGAAGCAGCAGCCGGTCTATGACAGCCAGGATCCATTAGATGGCTGTATTGCATTGCTTTCCCTTAACAGATAGTTCTTCTCCCAGTGCAGACAGAGAGCTGGAGGGCTCTCGGGCTCCCAGGAAGGAGGCAGCTTCCCAAACAGCAGGGAAACCAAAGTGAGGCTTTCTATCAGATCTGCATGGAGCATTGTGTAGTGTAGTTTGGATTCCATCACACTTCTCTGACAAGGAGTGCAAAGATGTGCTGGAACTTTCCTCTGGAACTCAGCTGGGGCTGAGTTTTTTGGCTTCCAGACCACAAGGAGACAGTGAGGGCTGAGGCAGAAGTGCTGGGCTAGTTGTCAGAGCACCTGGTTTTGTCCCACTTCTTATGCTACCTGGAGATGGTGAGATTGCATGGAATATCCACACTTCCTCCTCTTCTCTCCAACTTTGTCATGGTTCATGTGCATGGAGCATCTTTCTTGTCTTACTGGCTTTGGGCTTGGTCAGGCAACTGGCTTTGGAATGGAAAGTGGACATGATGGTGTCACTGAACTCAGGTTTGGCTGCTCGCTGCTCAAAAATCAGTACTCGAGAGGCAAATGCTGGTAGAGAGGAAAGTTGCTTTTAATCAGAATGCCGGCAATCTGGGGAGATGGTGGACTCAGTACTCCCCCAAAATCATCTGCAAAGATCCTGCTCAGGCATGAAAGTTTTTAAAGAGGAAAGGGGAAGTACTCTAAGTTAATCATTGAGATAGGGGGTCAGAGTCATCGCCATCCCTCACTGCATGCAGCAGGCTTGTGGACTTTTCGTGATCATTTCTTTAGATGCTATCTTGTTCATAAATTCTGTTCATGAGATCAATGAAGTTAGAATATTTCCTCACATCATACACAAAAAATGAACTCAAAATGGGATTAAAGACTTAAGTATAAGACAAGACATTATAAACCTCTTAGAAGAAAACATAGGCAAAACATCTTCTAACATAAATCTCAGCAATGTTCTCCTAAGACAATCTACCCAGGCAACAGAAATAAAAGCAAAGATAAACAAATGGGACCTAATTAACTTATAAGCTTTTGCACAGCAAAGGAAATCATAAGCAAAACAAAAAGACAACCTACAGAATGGAGAAAACATTTGCAAAAAATGAGATTAACAAAGGCTTAATTTCCAGAGTATATAATAGCTCATACAACTTAACAGCAACAACAACAACCAACAACCCAATCCAAAAATAGGCAGAAGACCTAAACAAGCAATTCTCCAATGAAGACATACAAATGGCCAATAGTCACATGAAAAAATGCTCAATATTGCTAATTATCAGAGAAATGCAAGTCAAAGCCACAATGAGGTATCACCTCACACCAGGCAGAATAGCCATCATTCAAAAGTCCACAAACAATAAATGCTGGAGAGGGTGTGGAGAAAAGGGAACCCTCCTACACTGTTGATGGGAATGTAGTTTCGTGCAGCCTGTTGTGGAAAACAGTATGGAGATTTCTCAAAAGACTGAAAATAGACTTACCATATGACCCTGCAATCCCACTCCTGGTCATATATCCAGAGGGAACCCTAATTCAAAAAGATATATGCACCCCAATGTTCATAGCAGCACTATTTGCAATAGTCAAGACATGGAAACAACCTAAATATCCATCGACAGATGACTGGATAAAGAAGTTGTGGTATAGACAATGGACTACAACTCAGCCATAAAAAAGAATAAAATAATGCCATTTGCAGCAACATGGATGAAGTTGGAGATTGTCATTCTAAATGAAATAAGCCACAAGAAGAAAAATACCATATGACATCACTCATATGTGGAATCTAAAAAAATAAAAAGGCAAAGGAACTTATTTACAGAACAGAAACAGACTCACAGACATAGAAAACAAACTTATGGTTACCAAGGAGGAAGGAGGTGGAAAGGGATAAACTGGGAGTTTGAGATTTGCAAATACCTACTAATATATATAAAATAGATAAACAATAAGTTCATACTGTATAGTACAGGGAATTATATTCAATATCTTGTAATAACTTTTGGTGAAAAGGAATATTAAAATGAATATATGTATTTTCATGTATGACTGAAACATTATGCTGTACACCAGAAATTGATACAACATTGTAAACTGACTATAGTTCAATAAAAACATATATACAAAAAAAGAAGAAAAAAATCTGTCTACTTTAACATGCTACTATATTCTTTCATACATGCTGTAAAAATGTGTGACATTAGCATTAAATTACCCCCCTCCTGTCTTCTAGGCGCTTGTCATTTTTCTTTACTATGATATGCTATAAACTCTACAGAATAACTATTTTGTTTTAATCAATAAACTTTTAAAGAAATTTAATATAATATGATAATTTCGAAAGTGTTTTGTGTTTACTCCCATGTCTATCCTCTCTGGCAGTCTCCCTTATCAGTGATCTGAGTTTCCTTTGTCTATAAGATGCCTTTGAGCGTTTCTCGTGGTGCAGGTCCCTGTAATAAAGAGGAGCCTCCTCCTCCACCCTCTGCTGGGGCTGAGACAGCCTGGACTCTCTTCTCTCCCAGGAAGATGATTACTTTCTACATTTTAGCTTATTTATGTCTCTTGGTGTCCTTAGCTCTCCAGTTGGTTTGATAAAATGATGTTAGAGCTGGTCTTTTTGCATTCTCAGTTACACTGGGAATGACAGTGTCTTGCAACTTTCTTAATCTGAAACAGAAGTCCAGGATTTCATTTGCTCATTTTAAAATGAGACGTTTAAACTCCATTCATTTATTTGACCAATAAATATTTCTGAGCAGATCTTCCAGAAGCTCAGCATCCCAGTTACAGAGAAGTTATAGAGAAGCACAAAACTGCCCTTTTAGTGACTTCCTAGGATAAGGTTTTACATCTTTAATATGACCTTGAACAACCCATTTTTACATGCTACTTGTGCTTCGGCCTTCTCTACCTTGGCGCTTGATAATTCTTGAGACTCTTTGTTTCTTGATTCATTTTCAGCTGCATAAAAGAATGCTCCATTCATTTTGAAACAGCTGATCTGTGCTTTTATATGAGTTATTTCTCCCCACCCACTCCTCAGTCTGGAAATGCTGTTTCCTTCTATGTGTCTTCAATGACCATTCTCCTTTCACTCACTTGAAGGCACCCTAAGACATCTCTTTCCTCTGTAATCCATCCCCAAATCCAAAAAGGCCCATCATTTGGACATGCATATAAGTATTTTTGGTTTAGGCCTTATTATTCACCTATTTCCAAGTCTGAATTAAGAAAGTAAATTCCTGGCTAATCTTACTGCTTGTGAAGCATTGCTGTTCATTTTGATTGGTCAAGAGGGGAGAGTGTATCTCAAGTAGTAGAGTACATATTTAGCATGCATGAGGTTCTGGGTTCAATCCCCAGTATCTCCTCTAAAAGTAAATCAATAAATAAACCCAATTACTGCCCCCCACCAAAGAAAAATACCTGCACACATTTTGATTGGTCAATATCTGTGCATGCCTAGTTGTCAATCACTCCAACAGGATGATCAGACTTTTGCATGGCACTTACCTCTCAGTAGGTACTCAATGCATATTTGTTAAATAAATTAAGGGTCTCAAAGATAGTTGCATGGTTTGGTACAGGTTTTCCAGCTTTTAGGTCCTGTTCTATGCTTTAGGACACAAGGATAAATGATGCACTGTCCCTTGACTTAATTGGGATCCTTACATCTACATACCCCCATCCCATCATTTTATTTTGGCCACTGCTGTGGACACCTGCTGCATATCACTGTGTCCTGAGTGCACTTGCTACCCCCATTTCATATTTTTTGCTTTTTGCATCATTATCAATACTCAATGCACCCTTGATCATTATGGGGAGAGGACTTAGAGAATAAATACTCTTATTTCCTCTTGAGCAGACTATTCTAGGCACACTTTACACAGTCCCTCAGAGGGTCCCAGTGGTTGGAACCCAGATGCTTACAGTGTTTATCAGCTCAACAGTTACCTCCTGGGTTGCCTTGCTTCCTCTCATTCTTCCCAGTGCCCAATTTTCTTCCTTGGGATCACTTTCCAAAGGAAATGAGGAAACTTAAGGGCAAATTTTATCTCTGTTTTGTGGGAGATCCCAAAGATAACTTGTAAACAGGTATTCATTGTATAATGTGATCAGTGTGTTAATACTTTTCCGGATCATGAAAACCAGGGAAGTCTTTACAGAAAAATTACATTTCAATCAGTCTTTAAGGATGAGTAGAAGTAAGGCAGGCAGACAAGATGGATAAGGGAATTCAATACCAAGAGAACAGTGTAGACAGGCAAGGATGGTAGACAGCTTCTATGACAGCCCCCAGTGATCCCCACCTCTTGGTACTCACACCCGTATGTAGTCTCCTCCTCCCACACTGTCCCAGGACTGATCTGTGTGACCCATAGGATATGACAGAATTAATATGTTTCTTATGAGATTAGGCTATAAAAGACTTGAGCTTCCATCATGGGCTCTGTCTCTCTTGGGTCATGCGCAGTTGCCATGTCTTGATAACACTCAGGCTATTCATGGACAGGCTCGTGATAAAGAACTGAGGACTCTGGCCATTAGTCAGCAAGGAGCTATGAACAACCACATGAGTAAGCTTGGAAGCAAGTGCCCTAGCCCTGGTCAAACCTTCAGATGACTGCAGCCTCAGCCACCAGCTTGACTTCAACCTTGTGAAGAACCCAGAGCCAGACCACCCAGCTTAGCTGCTCCTGGATAGAAGTAATAAATATCTGGGAGAATTTGTTATGCAGCAATAAACAACCAGTGCAGGAAGGAGTTGTGAGAAAACATGATGCATTTTGAAATTGCAAGTGCGTTTTTTAAGTTCTTTCAACTCTGAAAATAATGTCATACAGTTAGGTTGGCATTGTTGAGATTAAATGCATTGTCTCTGGCTACAGGTCACCCACATTAAGTCCCTCCTCTGGTGTGTACTAACTTTGTGACCTGGAGCAATTTGCTTGACTTCTAAGCTTTAATTTTCTCATCCTTTAATAAGGGATTATAATTCAAATCTATCTCATAGAATTGAGAAAGTTAAATAAAATTGTATATTTAAAAGGTATTATTGTATTTCTTGCACATGATAAACATACAGTAAATCTTAACTGTTCTTATACTTACAAAATGTTCCCAAATGCCCAAACTCAATTACAAATATAGGTTATAGAATAAGGTCAAAGCTTCCCTTTTTCTGTAATTTATTTATAGTCTCTTTTAACCGTTTTCAAGGATAAATTCAACAGAAACTTCCCCCTTTCTTCTTAATCAACTTATTTCCAGGAGTCTAAGAATTTGAAGAAATATAAAGGTATATTTAATACCTTTAATTAGTAACCACTAATACATTTCCCCAATGTGCCAACAAAAAGGTTGAAAGTAATTGGCTGATGAAAGGTTAATTAACTCAGTCTTTTATAGTTCAGAACTGGCTGGGCTGAGCTTCAAAACACTTCATTTTGGGTGACAGAGCCTTATGCCCAAAAAGGAAAGAGAAAACTCAATCCAAACAAAGCTGAGAACAAACAAACAAACAAACAATGCCAAGAAGGCTGAATGACAGCTCAACTTTCTTTTCTTTTTACTTAAGGCCTTCTCACTCCTGAAGTGGGCTTGAGGCAGGGAGTGCTGCTGAGATAATGGGATCTGAGGAAATGGTTAAGCCAGCCTCTCCCAAGACAGCACTCTGGGTAGCAAAGCAGAGGGGAGAGCTAGTCAATGCCCTGAGGCCAGTCGATGGTTCAGGTCACATTAGCCGCTCGATGAAGTTTCTCTGGATGGTCCTGCCTCTCATTCTGCATCGCTTCCCATCTCCACCACCTTCTTTGACCCCCCTAGAAGTTCTGTGTCTGCAGGGATCTTTGCTGGCTGTCATTCCTACATTAAGAATCATAGTCATTGGACTGTTGCTCCTGGGGGCCTTTGAGCATAAATTTCCTCCATCCTCTTGACAGAGGGATTTCAAGCACCAGGGAACAGTTGGGGCAGATTTTTGTCTGGATGTCGATGAACTTCTTAGAACCCAGGAAATTATCTAGCGGTAGGCTGTTACCAAGAACATCCTAAGGGGCCTGACAGCCCAGAAGTGCAAGGCGGGGCCAGCTGCTGAGTGAGACCAAATGAAGAATACAGCCTCTAGAAAGGCAGACTGACATTCGCAGTTTGTATGAATTTTAGTTATTCCCACAGCCATTAGTGGATTCAGTTTAAGGAAAGTATTTCTCCTTTCCCCATTTTTAAACATAACACTTAAAGCCTAGGCTTCTTCATGTCAGAATTTTGCTGTTACATCAGATCATCCTTATGAGGAAAATCATCAGAGCTGCATTTCCTTGTCTCCCAACTTGGATGTGACTATGTCTTGGGCTTCTCTGATTACCTGTGACACCGACTGCAGTGTCAGGACAGTGCAGGCAAGGAATGCAGCACTTTGATGAGAGCACAGTGCTGAGATGCATGGAGTGGACCATGGCTTCAGCTTGGACAAGGTGAAATTCAAGATGGTAACAGAAACTTGAAGAAATGGTACCTAGCCTGTGTCTAGGATATAGGACTTGGGAAACAAACTAACAACAACAACAACAAAACAAATGAAAAGAAGGCTCTTCCATTATACTTTCCTTCTTATCTTTATATATCAGTGTAAAATCTTCTTTAGAGAAAGGAGAAGAGTCATGGAAAAGAGTGAGGAAGAATTGAGAAGAAGGTAAAGAGGGGGAATTCACAGACTGATGTGCACTCTGAAGAGATTTGCATCCTCATGAGAAGCAGCTTCGCAGCTGGCAGAGGACCCATGGACACTCTCTCTACCATCCCATCCAAGCAGGGGTTGTGTTGCAGTGGGAAGTCACCTCTCAGTATGTGGAGACAGAACTGCCCCCTCTCCGGTTTCCTCCTGTACTTGTCGGGGCCATGCCTAAGTCCTGTGAGGCTGTAGTAAAGTGCCTTGCTCCTTTGTCAGTCTGTATCTGAGTAATCTTGGAAAAGATGATCCTGCATGCCAGGGACTTCTATTTTCACTGATGTCATCTTGTTGACCAACTAATGCCATGAAAACTTGTGATGTCTATCTTCTGACTGCAGGGACAGCGTGTCATTCCTAAATGTGTTCTAGAGTGACTGTCAACACCACTGGGACACTGGCATAGTGGATTAGAACTGTCCACACCCCAGAAAGGGATGTCCAGACTTGGCTATGACACAATGGACTCTTCTGAGCCACCAGGTCCACTCATGCCAAATGAGGGCATCAGATTAGATAGGCTCATTCTCCCCTGCTCTTCCATCAGTGTTGAGAGATACTTCACATTGGTTCTTTATAGATCTAAATTTTGTGGGGAGAATAAATGCATTTTTATGTTAGACTTCAACCTTTGAAATTGACCAGATTTTTGGGTCTTACTTTATCAAACTTGGGTCATGATCTGAAATTTTCTAACCAGCTTGTCCTGCTCAAATCATACCCAGCTCATCTTAATTTATGTTTTCTACACTGTTGGAAAAAAATAGGAGTGGTGTCTACAGAAACTTGAAGCCATCAAACACTGGCTCTCACTACTTATGGACCCATAATGGAAATGCCCACAAGTAGACTGGGGAAATGAATCCTTAAATGAGCAACGTAGAAGCAATTAGCTTCCAGGCATGTAATGCTTTCAATATGCCGGGCATATGTGTCATGTGCTAAATGTATATTACCTTTTTAAATTCTTATAAGAACCCAATGGATTGAGGTTTATGTTTTACAGTTGAGAGAGCACACTACACACGGGTGTTCAGGTTGAGTTGGTTAGTGCATCTGGGTTCCTCCAGACACACTGTCCCATCTTCACAATGCCTGGAATTCAGTTGCACTGCATCCTTCTTTAGCCAAGGGGAGGAACCAAGGCTACAGGCCTTGGAGTCACCTAGTCCTGGGTGTAAGTTCTGGCCCTACTCTTAGCTGTGTGATTCTTGGTATGTTTCTGAGCCTCTCTGAACTTCAGTTCCCTTCTCTGTAGAATGAAGGCAGTTCCATTTATATGTCAAATGGCAGTGGGGGCTAAAGGATAATAAGAGTGTCTGGCACAATGAAGTTTCCTGAGTAAAGCTACTTTCTTCTCTGCCTTGCACCTTACCTCTCTAACGTTCCTTCTTCCCTCCTCCACCCTGATTCCCTTGGCCTGCTAAGTCTGGCATTCTTTATTTCTCATGTTGCTACAGAAGAAAGCTTATATTCACTTTTTCTCTGTAAGGCCCTCTTGCTATTCGTTCTCTCTTTTCTACCCACAAGTACTTCCTTTTGGATTCGCCAGCTTCCTAAGGCTGGGAAGCTCCTGCCTTCACATTCTTTGCAGAACAACCCACAGGGAACCCATCCTGGGGCTTTGAACATTCTGTCCTTGTGGTCTCAAAACGATCACATCCCAGCATCCAAGAACAGCCATGTCATAGCAGCACAGACAAGAGTCAGAGGGGGTTACTGGAGTCTAATTATAAATAAAACAAGCTGGAGTTGTATAATTAGGTTGGAAGGAACATACAGCTGTTTTAAGGGTTGTGACCCAAACTGACAAAAGGTAGGAAACTCAGGGAGGCAGATGCCTCATCAGCTTTGCCTTTGAATAGCCTGGTTTGGGGGCTGGTGTATTGTTCCCCTTCAAAGTATTCTGAGCTTCTAATTTCTGATTTTTCATTTTTCAGGCATTCATTGAACATTACACCTAGGAGACTGATGGACTCCTTTGAAACTTAAATAACCCAAAGGAGCCATCCAACCCTGTAGGTGGAATATGTATTCATGAATTTTTAAAAAGGCATATTATATACATCAGAGACTTGGATGGCTTATTAGGAAGTATTTGGTTGAGTATGTAATTCAGGATTTAATGTGCTGTCCATGGACTAAGCTTACTAGGGCTGTGCTAAAGCTGTTTTATTTTACTTTATTTTCCACAGTAACATCTAAAGTCTAAAGCATTTACACAAAATGACTGGATAATCATTTGCATAGTTTCAATTTTGAAATCTAAGCCTTTTTTCAAGTTAGATGAAAACCAGACATACCTGAAGTCAACATGCCTTCCGTGAAACTTAAATAACCTTGATAAAACCTTCTTCTTTTTCATCTTTTGATTTGCAGCTAAGCTGAGAGCAAGTTATTTTAACTTTGGTCTTTGGGGGATTTTCTGTGCTTGGATCCCTGCAACTTTTGGGATTCCTCATAGGAAGCATGCTGAAGTTGAATTAAGCTCTACAAGAATTTATTAATATTTTATTCTTTAGCATATTGATTAGCCTTTATATTTTTCAGGATTAAAAAAAAGAGGAAGATGATGAGCAGGATTTAGAGAGAAGCCAATGTGATGATCAAGATTTGGGGGACTGTATATTCAAGATACAAGAGGAGTAATTAGGTTAAGAGAAACAAAACTCAACTGTCTGCACTTCTGTGGATTCCAAGATCTGTATTTTCCCCAGTTCCGGCATACTGCATCTTTTTTCCTTATTTTTTTCTGCCAAAATTTATACACATAAAACATATTTCTCATTTTGTTGCTGTCCCAATTGGCCACATAGAAATATTAAAATATGGCTACTAAGCATCACTGAAATTCATTTTTTCTGGACCCTAAGAGCTGCAGAAAGAAGTGAATTCAGTTCTTATCTGTGGAGAAGTAATCTCGCCCCTCTTAGTCTGTGAAGAGTGGTTGTATTGGGGGTGCTGCTGAGAGCCTGAGAGCCACAAGCTCTTACCCAGAGCCTCCTGACCAACGAAAGAAGGGAAAAGTGGATTTTAAAAGCAGGATTTAAGAAGCAACATAAAGATTTTCCAAGTATTCAACACTCAGTGGATGGAACGTAGAGAAACATGTTTCATTTGAAATCTGAACGAGAGTATCTGAAAATTCCTTTCCCTAGGTGTCCTTAAAAGCGGACCAAGTTTTGAGTTTTCTTTAGTCTGTTGTTTCTGGTAGCATTAGGTAAAGTATCACATTGTGGGTGTGGAGAAAGGGGTAAAGGGGAGAGAATATTTTACTGAACGTGTGCTGTGTGCCAGACATGCCAATCACTGTTTCAGTATTTTATACACACTCATTATTATGTGCCTCACTACTCATCAAGGTGATCACAGTCATCCCTACTGACAGATACTCACACAGAGATGAAAGGTGAGAAACTTAATCCATGGGAGCATGCTGGGTTAGCAGTTTTTGTCTTGGTTCTGCAACTAACTATCTGTGTGATCTGTTCCAACTCACAGGGTAGCTCTGACTCGTTTTTCTCCTTTGTCAGATGCGTGAGCTGGACTAGGGTTCTTATGGATTCTGGAAGGCAGATTCTGGACTCTAATATTAAACATATTTTCTGTAGATTCTGTGGTCTCTTCTGGGAAGAACAGGTTAGAGGACTCTCAGAGTTCCACAGAGCCTGTGGAACCATCTGGTGGAACAGGTACACGTGGTCCTTAGCACATGGGAGAACCTGAAGCACCATCTGGAACCTCCACTGTTAGGACCTGCGGGAACCACAGTCAAGGAAGATTGTCTTGCTTTGGTTGAAGAAAGCGAGGACTCGGGTTCTAGGCTTTTGAAAAGTGGTGGGTTAAGGGACTGCACGTAACTTTGATCAGAAAACACGAGGTGTAAGATATGTGGTCAGCAACTGAAGTTGCCTCCTGGTTACTTCTCAGGGGTCCCTGACTCCCCTTCCTAGTTAGACAGGGGTGTTAATGTCCTTCTGCTTTATTTGAGACTGTTAAAGGAGCTTTGTCTTGCTTGCCTGATCACCACATTTTCTTTTAGTACTTTCCAATCTTCTCTCTAAATCTTCTTCTTACTTCTGGCCTCATTTATTTTGCATAAACCTCTCCTATAAATCCTATGATTTCTCTGCGACTCTTAAGATGATAAAACTGGGTGATATGCTCAGAATGGAAGGCCATGGTCAGTTACTCTGTGTGAGACATAAACATGACATCATCTGAGACAGCCCCTGCCCAATTTCCAGATCCCTGTGTTGTGAGGAAGCAATACCATTCAGAGCCTGGAGTAAAATTTTTTAAAGTGCATTTTCTGTAAACACTGTGGGTTCTGGTTTCTGGTCTGCTCCACTTAATACTTTTCAGTTTGGAAGAAATACTGAGCTCGACTTTGAGCTTTTCTCTTACCCAACCACTAGTACATTATCAGACAGCCCTGTCCCTAGTGTCCCTTTTATTATTATTATTTTTTAAGCCTGTGTGAAGATCTTCCATTAAATTAGAAAAGTAACATTTTTACAGATTAATTTACTTGTGATTTTACTGATTTCTGGGCCAGGTTCTTCCATCTGTTAGAATATACTGATAGGGCTAAGGACTTTTCAGAAATGTTTGAAAAAATATCTATGACCACAATTGAAATGCTCTAATTGAAGACATATTCTGAGCTAGACTCTGTTGGACGCTGCACAGAATGCAAAGTAAGGCATGCTTATCCCCTCAAGGAATTTACATTCTTTTAAACAAATCCACAGATTGCTGCTGTGAGAAGCAGGTGATGTATTGTCGCTGGGGGGTTCAGAGTTAAGGGGACCGCAAGTGTTTGAGGTGTGTTCATGTAAGACCATTAGCTGCTTCCTGGTTCAGAAAGCTGCCTGTGGGGACAATATTCTCTATGGACACTCAGGAATCTCTATGTGGTGTATATATATCCTCTCATTGCTGCACTGTCAGAGGCCCAGTCCTGCCCTGAAAGCTCAGCATTCCATCTCCTCGTGCCTTCAAAAGGATTAAAAATATTTAACAGATCAATTAAGGTAAAGTTGACCTTTTGTTCCTGTGTGATTTGGTTCTTCAGTAATACTCGACACAGTTAGCACTCCTCCTGGGAGTGACAGGCTCCCATACTCTTAGCTGCAGGGACATTACCCCTCCCCGAAAGCTCCTTCCCCTGAGGGCTGCCTTTCCTTCCTCCCCTTTGGAGGATCCCTTTCTTTCACTCAATCCAATTTTGGGATTCCTAGAGATTAAGAACTAGGCATTTTTTGTCTCTCTTCTCCCCTTTTCTCTAGACAATCTAATCCATTTTCATAATGTAAATGCCATCTTATAAAGATAGTGCCAGTTAATATCTCTTTAAGCCAGATCTTTCCTTTGGGATTTAGTCTTACTTTTCCAAATGTGTATGTGCTATTTCCACTTGGATATCTCACAGACAGCTGAGACATGCTCATCTAAAGTGGAATGGATTTATACTCCAACTCATCCGTATTGTGGCCATTCTCAGTATTGGCTCTAATGACCAGCCACCCAGTTGTTCAAGCCAGAAGTCTAGGAGTTCATCCACGAATTGTCCCTTTCCCACATACAATCATCAGTGACCCTAGTGGATCCCTTTAATAAATGTCTTGAATCTAACCATCTCTTGCCAATCTCCTTTGGTTGTTACCATCATGAGCACCTTCTGGATTAATGCAACTGTCCTCCCTGCTCACACTACAGCAGCGATCTTGGGATGCAAACATCACATTGTTATTTTTTTCACCCTACATAAGTCCCTCCAATGGCACTCTTTTTCTTACATCCACCCCTCCCTATCAGGCAAAAAAGAAAAAAAAAAAAACTATGTTGTTTAATCTATTTTTTTTTCTTCCCATGCAGAGACACAACTGCTTTTCTTTGTTGTTTGGGATTCTACTTTTTTTTTTTTTTAATCTTGCTCCTGATCCCCTGAGGTTGCCAAGGGCTTTTCCAAAATGAAGACAATTTCCTGCTTGAGAGAAATTCTGTTGAATTTTTCAGAATGATAAAGTTTACATATAATCAAAAATGGGAAGAAATTGCAAAGGTCCTTTGAAAGGTCCCTGCCTTCTGTTCACCAATATTACATGAGTGAATCTGCCAATAACAGGTGCCAACAGAGGAGAATTTATTTTCACTGCAGTAACAATACCAATGCCACTAATTCAAATGGAAAATATTTCAAGGGCGGAAGATTCCATAATGTGAGTAAGAATTTACTTTTTTAATTTAGATTCTCCCTGTAACTGGCCTTCTCCTTCATTTAAATTTCACTATTTCTGGGGGAGGATGAACTGGGGGAGGATGAAGTGTTAGTCTGGCTTCCATATGGAAATTAATTGACGTTCTTCTTTGCAATGGACTGACAATTTAAAAATTAATATAGGGTGCAGACAGCAGTGCCTAAAGGTTGTGGAGGCCGACTGGTGAGCTGCAGGCATTTTAGTCTGCCAAGCAGAGTAAGAAATAGATAAAGCTAAATTACAGACCTATTTAAAATAAATTAGTGTTGTCGCAAAAGCAAATTAAGATGCAGATAATCAATCTAATTTCAGGGTCTCTGGTAAGTGTTAATGCTTAATTCTTCTCATGTTTGATGAAGGCATCTATTAATTAAAATATTTATATGAAAACGAGCTTGCACAAGGTCTTAATTTCAAGAGGGACCAACTTCAGTTGATGTGACTCTCAGAAGATGGCCTTGATTTTATAGAAAAAGGCAAGCCCTGACTTCACCCCCTCTAAATTAGAGCCCATTTTCCTAAAATACTTTTGCCAGCTGGAGAGTTTGCCTCACTTTCCTCTGTGTTCCTTTTCCTCCACTTTCTCCTGTGGTTCCTTGTGGCTGATTCTAAACCACCCACCCTCTTCCTTCTTCTCCACAATTGTTCTTAACGCAGGAGTTACAACTGAACACCCGGGGAGAGAAAAGAGTTGGATTCCTGTCTGACTTCGGAGAGGAAAGGGATCACACAAGCAGAGGAGATGAGCTAGAGGCAGGGAAGACACACTTAGTGAACAGGATGCCAAGTCCGTGAGCAAACATATGGGAAGGAATTTGGGAAGAATTTGAAGTCCTGTGAGTGTTGGCAGATATGAAACTTCTGGATCAGGTGAAAGAATGGGTCGTCATTATGTGATTTACTACCTGATGTCATTTTGCTTCTTTCTACTCACACATCGGGAGAGAGGTTTATGACACAGGTGCTGGTGGAATGGGCCAAAGTGAACTTGAGCTTTTCACATCTGTCCCTCTTTACCAACCTCTGACAGAGGGCCAGAGAATCACTCAGCAGGGAGGCCACACTGCGCTGTGTCCTGCACACCAGTCCCCTTGCACTTCAAGGAGCTCAGGGGCTTGCAGCACTGGGACAAATGGAGCAAAGGAGACCATTCATGCGCTGTATCTCACTGCCCTACTTGTAGCAGAAAAGGGGATTGAGTCAGAGGCTGGGATCAAAGCAGATCTCCTTCGCATGCTGCCAGTCTCGCTCCTGCAAAGCAAGCGCCTGCCAATAACGGCAGGAAGAAGGGTGGCAGGCAGCATGCAGATTTATGGTCTTTTTAACTTAATTTTTAATTGAAAAGGTCATCAACCACACATGAAAAAATGGGGGAAAAACTTTTTTAAAAAAGGGGCAGTAAGTATAGAGTGAAAAGTCAGTCTTTCTTTATTCTCTCAGTCCAGGCTTGATTTTCACAGAAGAAAAGGAGTTTGCACAACAGACAGAAATCATTAAATAAAAACAGAAAGTGACATGTAGCTCTGAGAAAACACTGAGCATCTAGAGTTCAGAGTGATCCATGTCATAAAATGCATTTGAAGTGGGGGCTCTTCTCATAGTCTTCTGGGAACGAAGAAGGGACGTTGTAGCAGGACAGAGCTCTGGGCTGGATGATCCTTGATCTTTTGGCATGGGCCACACACACATCCCCTCTCACCTGGCGATGTGGTCAGGGACGTGTCACCCATTGGTTTCTGTAGTTGTCTCTGGGGAAGTGCTGGGCACACAGACCAGGCTACCTGCGTCTGGATCCCTCTCCAGTGACCGCAGGCAGTGAGCTCATCCTACTCAGTGATGGACACCTGAGAATTTTCAGTTTGGTACTTTATGCTATACTCAGTGTATGCAACAACAATAGACAAATCAGAAATCAGTTTATAAAAAGTCGGTTGCGTTCCACCTACTATGTATATACGAATGCCTCCAAGGTGGAGTTAATCCCCTAAGGGACCCTTAGTCCCTAAGACTCTGTACTCCCCCACTTCTTAGCATTTTTTATGCTGTACTTTAATTTTCTCTCTCTCTCTGTATATATACATAGATACATATAAAAAGGAAATAAGGAAAATATAATATATTGTATAAATAAGGAGATATATAGTTATAGTTGTATATACACACAATACTTATATTTGCACCTGGTGTGCTTTTCTGTATTTTCTTCTCTTAGATCCCGATTTGACTTCATAGGTCTGGAAGCATCATTTTCTCTCCCACAGCACACGATTTACCCGGAGGAAGTGTCTTATTCTATGAGTAGGTCCCAGTCATTGTGTCATGGCTAATGACCTCAGGCTGCTCTGCCTAGCTTGTTCCGGGATGTTCTGGCTGAGGGCTGCCAATGCAGGTGGATGGTGCAGGTGGTATGACCCCACAGATTCACTGCGCTGCTAATAGACTGCAGCACTATTTTTATGTTTGTGTATTTTTATGCCTCTCTATCCATGTGCTCATAAAAAATAATGCTACTGCTTTTTGGCAACCTGGAGATGTAAAGGTATCTGCCAGAAGACAGGCAGGAGAAGCAAGAGCCTAAAACTTTTCTTATTTTGCAAGTTCCAAGAGGGCATCTACAGCCTTAGAGCAAAAGAGAAATCACGTTTATATCAGTGTTTAGGAAACATCCATCCCAAATTGCTATTTAAACTTTAGAGAAGGCCCCGCCTCTGTTTTCAGCATTGTAAGGTATCTTTCATAGCTGCTGGAGGGGGGATTACCTCACATGACACCTTGCCATGATACTCTGTTCTTTGCTGCTGTGACCCTACCGTGGTATTTCTGCACTTCTGCTGCCTGGACCACCGTGTACTCTCAGTCTGATGATTCTTAAAGAGAATTAACAACTGAGAAGCCAGTGAGTTCCCTCTGCTCCCCCAGATCCATTCTCTAACTTACTCTTTGCTCCAGAAAGCTGACCTTAATAGATCACTCCCTCTAAACAAACTTAATCTCTGGTTTCCCGCTTGGTCTGCTAGAGAGCAGAACTGGCCAGAGATCATCAGGTGGGGAAGGAGAGATTGGGCCACAACTTCAGCCAGGAGAGGGTGGCTTTCCCCCCAGCAGCAGCTCTCCCCAGGGTTCTGGTCACACTCCTTTCTCACCAAGGTCTCAGCTCCCTACTGCTGCTAACCCTTGGGGGCTTCTCCAATCACAACTGGCTTCCTGAAACCTGCCATCCCCTCTGTAAGCAGTCCTTGGATTAAACATCCTCTTTGTCCAGCCAGGACCCCAAGTGATACAGCCATCATAGCCAATAGGAAATTGGCTAAATTGTGGCTTCCAAGTGGCAACAAATTTCAGAAGGGCTGAAGGCTTGTAAAACAGGAGGAGGTCCTGGCCTTGCACTGAGAGTCCAGAGGCCCAGACTCTGAAGCCCCCATGTCTGGATTTACAGTCTTTTTTTTTTTTTTAAATAATTCATTAGTGAATCTCACTGGGATTTAGGCAGGAAGAAAATGTCAAAGAGCAGGTGGCACTATAGTTGCAATCTAACATGAGATTAGAGAGGTGTGTAGTTTTGTTGGTTATTATAGATGCCGTCTGTTACTGTTACTTTATAGATGAATGAGTATCATCCTACCCACTCTTATAGGATTCTTGTAAAATGCACCATTTCAAGAAACACGTCCCTGCCATAGCCCTATCTATGTACACACACATGCACACACACAAACACACGTGCACACACACACGCTTAGCATTTTCTTTCCAAATCCACCTTGGCTTTAACCTCAGCGAGAGAATTCTTATAACCCAGAATGAAGCCTGAGGGGGTAGATACCTCAGTGGTTTAGCAATGCGTCGACCAGACCAGGCTGAACTACATCCCAGACTCCCTTTTTCTGTATAGTTCCTGTGAAGGGGTGAAGATGAGCCACACAAGAGACTTGGGTAGAAGTGGGGTGTGGAGTGAGGTGGCAGCCGTGTTGTGGTCTACCCCCATCGTCTCGGAAGTGCTCACTCACTTCACTGGTGGAGGCCAACAGCCAGGCCTGCAACTACTCCACTGTCCTGTGTCATCCTGCATCTCTTCCAACTCGGGGGCCAAGTGTGTGTGTTTAGCAACATGACAAAGGGCTTCAGCTTCTGTGGGACACCAGGCTTCCAAGGTTAGAGGAACACGGAGTGGGAGAGATCTCCATCGGTCCTCATGGCCTCCAGCTCCTCCAGCTCCCGCTTGTGGGTTCCAACTTGTTGTTGGTCTTCCCACCTTACAACTGTCTTCCTTCCAGCTGCATGATGTCCTGTGGACTTCAACCTCCAGCACCAGACTCCAGCCTGTAAAAGATATACACACACCTGAGAGGGGAGGCATCTCAGTGGGAAATGAAGTACAAGGCCTTCGGTTCATTTGAACTCTACTCCTTGGCTGAAGCAAGAAATGGCCTCTTGATTTGTAGTATTTCTACCAAAGTTGGAGGCACCCTGACCTACCTGAAGTCCAGTCGGCAGCTGGTGTCTCTGACTCTCCTTGTATTCTGGTGGGGAGAAGAGGGACATACTATGGCTGTGTGGTCAGGGGCCACTTTGAGAAGTTAGATCTCAGTTCTGCAGAAACCCAGCATCGGCATCTTCCAGGGATGGAAACCAGCTGCCTCCCTCCCCTTGGCACCTGCAGCTCACCAGTCTCTACACCCTCCAGGGGCCAGTGCTGGGGGCAGGATGAAATCACAGCAAAGGCAGGAGGGCACCTTTTGGGTCCTCAGGAACAAACACTGGCCTTCTGCTGAGTCACTGATATTCTCCATCACATGTTAGCAAACATCCTCTATTCAGTACCTTGTATAGCCTATAATGAGAAAGAATATACTCTTAGGGGAAATTGAAGATTTGTAGGTAAGATAAAGAAAGAGGACTTGAGCTTTGTTCCCATCTTCAGACTAGAAAAGTGTTTTCCTTGGTCTAGGACTGAGAGAGAGGAAAAAACAGTAGGCAGCTCTGCAGTAGCCATCCAAGAACATTTTTGGAAATTGGTAAAGCACTGGAGAGAAAGTGACCTCATGTACATTTAGGAGACAGATCCAGGGTTCCCGGGTCCCTGGTGTGGCTCGTAATCAGTAGGCTGTTGACTTGAAGATGCTCACTGAAAAAAGGAAGACCTTCTTTGCATTAACCTGAGCTCAGATACCCCATCTCTTCCCACCCTTGGTCAGGACTCAGTATAGATGTAGTCGGCTAATATTTTGGGAATAATTGTAACTTTATCATATATATATATATATATATATATATATATATATATATATAATAGTATGATAATATGATAAATGATATATCCTATATATCTCTCAAATAAAGGTGGCTCTTAGATGGCAGACACTATGTGCTAGCCACAGTTCTAATTAATTTGCAAATATTAACTCATTTAATTGTCACAAAAACCTTATCAGGTGACATTTTACAACCCATTTTGCAGGGGAAGAAACTGAGGCCACACAGCCAAGATTACAACCTAGACACTTTAGCTCTGGGATCCATGCTTGAGTTGTGGTTGTAAAAGAAAGTGATGTTTCCTATATGTATAGATTACTTTGTAGACATAAATTTATACCTACTAAATAAGTAACCATGTTTGCAATTACAGTTGAGCCTTGAACAACTCAAGGGTTAGTCTGCATATAATTTATTGTCAAGCCTCTGTTTCCATGGTTCCTCTGCAGACCGGGTAATTCTGTTGTATTTACTATTGAAAATATCTCTGTATAAGTGGTCCCATGCAGTTCAAAACCAGCATTGTTCAAGGATCACCGGTAATATATTTTATCTTGGCAACTCCACAAGGAGAGGATGTCACTTCATCTGGAGGCGAAAGCAAAGGATGTATACTAAGATCTGCTTATAATACTTCAACAGCTGGGCAGCAGTCAGGAGCGAAGGTTTAAGATGCTCAGAGGAACCTGTCGGTGGCCTCAACAGTATCATGCTTTCAGCTCAGCGTCTGGAACATAATAAGTTCCAATAACTATCAGCTGCTTTAATGATTATGATGACAATTATGGTTACCATCACCCCAGCAAAGGCTGCCCAGAGCCAATTTGCCTGCACAGAATGGATGCTCCCCAAATCCTTGTCCCCTTCATAGGACTAGACTTATCTGAAGTCAGCACAGTGATCACCTCACCACCGCCTTGGGTGCCCCTTCCTTCTTCACCTCTCCCTTCTATAGAGGAGAAACAACCTGCTCTTCTAAATATTGAACTTGTTGTACTAACCATTTCAAAAATATTTGCATTTAAAAGGAGACGGTAGTGCTTAAAGAAAATAAAGGTGTATTTAGTGATCGATTCACAGTATCCCATAGGATATTTATCATTGGGAGAGCAGGATTCAGTAGCTGGGATATATTGGGATGCTCAGTGTTACCATGGCCCCTTGGGTCTTTCCTGTGACCACATCCTTCCTCTACGTGTCCTCCTTCTTGTCTGCCTTATAGGTAGGACACAGCTGTATGGCCCAAGGACTGAAACATGCCTGCATCAATGGGTTCACCAGGAGTACTGATGATAAAAAATTATTTTTGTGATATACAATCCAAAAGTCATGGCCTCATAAAACCTGCTGGGATGTAGCTCTGTTTTGACAGAGGAAAAGGGTGCTGGCCTGTTGTGTTTTTGAGAGTAAGAGGTGCCAGTGGAGATGGTTGACAAGAGCCGTTATACCAGAAAATGCAGGTGTGTGTTATGGAAAGGACGCTCAGAAGTGTCATTTTGGGAGATGAATGACATGAATAAATAAATGATTCTCTGTGATGTCAGATTCTCTGTGGATAACCCAGTGTTTGGTAAAGACTAATGCATTTGTTCAATCAAAATGAGGATGAATGGTACTAAATCATTCCCATGGAAGTTGTTATCATACCTTAATCACACATAATGTTCAATAGAGATATATAAATGTGAGGTCAGTGAATATAATGCATGAGGTGAAGGTCATAGAAAGATGGATACACAGAGACTCACGAGACCCCCAAGGTCTATTCGGTCTTAACAGCTGTGGGGTGCTGGCTCAGCTTCTTAGTCTCTCAATCCTCAGATGCTCCCTCTGTAAATGAAGGGCCAAAGCTCAGTAATATTTAAGGTCTTTTTTCAGCTAGATAGTGACATAAGAGTGCATTCTGTGCTTGGGAATCTTCAGATGAAAGTTTATAGTTACTCTTTGGAAAGTCATGCTTTTCCAGTAAGTACATCCACCTTCTAATCAATGGTTACCTGGTGACAGTCTTTTTCCCTGTCCTGTCCCGAGTCTCCTGCAACAATCCACCAAACCTGAAACTTATAAATTCTTGAGTCTGTGCTTCTAATTTGCTTCTGCTATTGGTTTATAGATGACAAATGATGAAATTAATTCCTTTAAGCCCTCTCACGTACCATATGTCTATGTGGATCCAAACAACACATGGAAACGTAGAAATAACATGCATTTTGATGTCAAGTATCAGATTTTTTCTAGAGGACCTGTCCACAAATACTAAGGTTCTTGAGATTTTGACAGTTGTGCTTAGACTTTTTCATCCTCAATTTTAGTTCTTTGAATCTTATTTATTTTAAATTTATTTTAGAGAAAGTGATTTATAAACTGTATCTCTCCTCCCATTTCATCAGACTATAATCAAATACCCCAATGATACTAACATTTCCTACTTAATACACTCTTTTCTGCTTATTAGCAGAAAAAAAATAGTCTTAAATTTGATTTCATATTAAACTTAGAGAAATGGCCAATTTCATTTATTTCTTCTCCAAAAAGGAAATATTCCAATGTCAGCTATTTGTGGACATTTTCTGACTATTTGGCTTGTGACAGATATATGAGAAATTTGACAATTGTGATTTTTAACAGCCCATCTCAGAGGTGATAAATAATATAAGTTGACATGGAATTCATCACTTTCCCGTGTATCTGTGGGGGTAACAGGAGGCATCAGCCAGAGCATCTCCAATGTTTGATGAGACTCTGTGCGTGGGTGTTCATAGAAAAGAGATAAAACTGTCAGGAGTTAGTCTTAATGCTGTTGGATAAACAGCCAGCCCACCTACCTGTCTGAATACAGCTGCCCCTTACAGAAAATCAATCATTGTGGAGAAATTACAACAAATAAAGTAGAAATACAGAATATTCTATGAGAATATTATGAAATACTATGTGGAACCAAACTGGGTAACCTAGAGGAGATGGACAAGTTTCTGGAAACATGTAGTCCACCAAGACTGAATCAGGAAGGAACTGACCACTTGAACAAACCCATCACTAGAAATGAAATTGAAATAGCAATAAAAACCTCCCTACAAATAAAAGTCCAGAACCAGATGGCTTCAGTGGGGAATTCTACCAAACATACAAAGAAGAACTCATACCAGTCCTTCTCAAACTCTTCCAGAAGACTGAAAAGGAGGGAATACTCCCAAACTCATTCTATGAAGCCACCATCACCCTGATACCAAAACCAGGCAAAGACACTACCAAAAAAGAGAATCATAGGCCAATATCACTGATTAACATAGATGCCAAAATCCTCACCAAAATATTAGCAAATAGAATCCAACAACACATAAAAAAGATTATACATCATGACCAAGTGGGGTTCATCCCAGGGACACAGGACGGTTCAACATATGCAAATCAATCAATGTAATACATCACTTCAACATGAGGAAGGACAAAAACCACAAAAACCACATGATCATCTCAATCGATGCAGAAAAAGCATTTGATAAAATTCAACACACATTTATGATTAAAAACTCTCACCAAAGTGGGTATAGAGGGGACATATCTCAACATAATAAAAGCTGTATATGACAAACCTACAGCCAGCATAGTACTCAATGGTGAAAAACTCAAAAGCTTCCCACTAAAATCTGGGACGAGACAAGGATGCCCACTATCACCACTCCTATTCAACATAGTCCTGGAAATCCTAGCCACAGGATTCAGGCAAGAGAGAGAAATCAAAGGGATCCAAATTGGAAAAGAAGAAGTAAAAGTGTCCCTATATGCTGATGACATGTTACTATATATAGAAAACCATAAAATGTCCACACAAAAACTACTAGAGCTGATCGAAGAATTCAGCAAGGTAGCAGGTTACAAGATTAATGTACAAAAATCAGTTGCATTTCTTTACACTAATGATGAATCAACAGAAAATGAAAGTAAAGAAACAATCCCCTTTAAAATAGCACCCAAAGTAATAAAATATCTGGGAATAAATCTAACCAAGGAGGTGAAAGAATTATACACAGAAAACTATAAACCATTGATGAAGGAAATTAAAGAAGACTTTAAAAAATGGAAAGATATCCCATGCTCTTGGATTGGAAGAATCAATATCGTTAAAATGGTCACATTGCCCAAGGCAATCTACAGAAAATCAATCACTGGACCTCAGAAGTCATGCAAATTAGTACAAGCCAGGGCCAAGGACAGTCTTAGATTGGCTTAGACGATTATGTGAGGAGACAGAGCAAGGGCTATGGGAAGGTGGGAAGATGGCTGAGGGCTCATTTGGGGTTTTCTTTAGATTAGAGATACTTTTCAGATATAGTCATAAGAAGAAAGTTTTATTTTTTTTTTGTACTTCTCTCATCTTTGAGAGTATTTTGGAATGCATTGCCTTGGTTTACCATCCCAACTGTCCAGGTAAGGGTCACAGAGTGAGATGTACGTTGTCCTAAAAGATAAGGGTAGAGATTGTATATACGTCCCTGTCCTGTGTCAGCTGCAGGGAGTGTTGGAATGGCTGCATTGATCTGAGAGAGGGGCAACCTTTGCTATGTGTTGACCATGCTAGTGGCTATGGAGGGACTGAAATGAGATCACTTATATAAATCTCCTAAGAAAATTAGAAAAGTGTCATAAGACATAAGATTCCCACTTGGGATGTTTACAATCTCACTGTTGTGTTGCCTTACAGAAGTATCAGTTCTAGCTGGTCCAAGAATTCCATTTCTCCCACCCAAACTGTTCACCTTCTGTGTTCCCTTCTCAGAAAATGGCCAGGCTAAAACCTGGGAGTTATCCTAGACTCTTCTGTGTCTCTTACAAAACTGAGCCTTTGCCAAGTGCTGTTGTCAAAATACCATGTTAATATACTTCACTTTTCTGTCTTCCTGACTCTATGTCCTCTAGTCTAGATTTTTCCGGTAACCTCCATGTTCTATTCTCAATATTCTGTTTCAGCCAGTCATGGTTTGAAATGCAAATCTAATCACATCACTCCTTATTTAAAACCAGCTCAAAGAACAATGTCCAAATTCCTTAACAAATCTTGAAACTCCTTAAAGCTCTCCCGACTCCTCTCTCTCCTCCCTCACAACCCCAAATGCTGTGCTCCAGCCATAAGAAATAGATACAGTTTCTAGAAGACACTACAGTCTCTCTCACCTCCAGATTTTGTTCTGGAATGTTCCATCATTGCCATTGACCTAGCTCACTCCAGTGCATCTTCCAGGGTTCAGTGTAGCCTTCCAGGAAGTATTTCATAATTACTTAAACCAGTATTGGCATTTCCTCCCATGTGCCCCCTCAATGGGTTCTAACACACTTTATTTCTTAAAAAAAATACTTTTTAATTTAAATACAATAAGCTTATTATCCTGAAGTGAATATACTCATGAAACCACCACTGAGGCCAATAAACTGAACATAAATAACCAGCATGCAAGAAGCCCTCTTAATGCTCGCTTCTAATCAGTATACTTCCTCCTTCCCAGAGCAAATCATCATTTGGCTTTTAATTCTCTAGGTTTGCCTATTCTAGAACTTATATAAATAGAATCAGACAGTACCTATAATTTTGTGTTTGATTTCTTATGTCTAGTATTCTTCTCAGTAATATGTGTTTGAGATTTTTCTGTGCTATTGTGATTAGCTGTAGTTATTTTATCATGATTACAGTGTAGAATGCCATTGTATGAATAGACCACTATTTATACATATATTGATTTTACTGTTAACTAGCATTTGTGTTATTTCCAGTTTTTGGTTATTGCAAATAATAGTGCTACAGACATTTCTGTCCGTATCTTTTGGGCAAATAAACACTTACTTCTCTTGGGTACCCAGTCTGGGAGTTATAGAGCAGGTGTGTGTTTGGCCTTAATAGATACTTTCAAAAAATTTCCAGAATGATCTTAACACATTTTCTCTCTCTAGCAGTATATGTATGTTCCCCATCATTTCCAAAAAAGGATCTCATCCATAGTCAGCCATTCTGGTGGTTGGATGGTGGTATCTTAAAGTGGTCATAGCCTTCTTTTGGTACTTCACAGATGTTTGTCATGTAGGCCTCCTCTTTTGTGAACATCAGCTGCAAAGTCTATTGTTCAGTTTATTTGAGTGTTTTCCTTTTTCTTACTGATTTGTAGGAGTGGCTCATCAGTTTCATGTGGTGAAAATATATTTTTCCACCATGTGACCCATCTTCACATCTTTTAATTGTGTCTTCTGATGAACAGAAGTTTTTTTTAAAGTTTTTTCATTTGTGAATTTTTTGCTACATTTTAATTTTATTTTTTGGAGGGAGGTAATCATATATATACACACACACACACACACACATGTATATATGTATATATGTATATATGAATAAATTTTAATGGAGGTACTGGGGATTGAACCCAGGACCTCATGCATGCTAAACATAAACTGTACCTCTGAGCTATACCTTCCCCCTAGAAGTTACTTTAATGTGATCCAAATTATTAGTTGTTTTTCCCTATGATCATTGCTTTTTTGCTCAGTTTAAGAAAATTTTCTCTGCCCTGAAGTAGAGAAGATGCTCTTGGTTGTTTTCTCCTAGAAGTTTTCTTGCTTTCCCTTTAATATTTAGATCAATGATCTACATGGAATTGTTTTTATTTTAATTATCCATTTAGTTGTCTGTCTCCCCAGCTAGGCTGTGAAGAGACAAGAGGAAGGATGTCAACTGTTCTTTCCTAACCCCCAACAGGGAAACCATCTGCATGATGTTTAGTTGCTATCACTCTGAAACAGTAGAATTTTTTTTTTTTTATTTTTAGCTCATTTTCCTCTCTGGATTTTTTAAAAATGTTTTTTTAAATTTTATTTTATTGAGTCATAGTCAGTTTACAATGCTGGGTCAATTTCCAGTGTAGAGCACAACTTTTCAGTCAGATATGAACATACGTGTATTCATTGTCGCATTCTTTTTCACTGTGAGCTACCACAAGATTTGTATATATTTCCCTGTGCTATCCAGTATAAACTTGTTTATCTAATCTGTATATACCTGTCAGTATTTACAAATTTCAAACTCCCAGTCTGTCCCTTCCTACCCACCTCCCTGCTGGCAACCACAGGTTTGTATTCTATGAGTCTGTTTCTGTTTTATGTGTAAGTTCATTTGTCTTTTTCTTCTTCTCCTTCTTCTTCTTTCCACATATGAGCGATATCATATGGTATTTTTCTTTCTCTTTCTTACTTCATTTAGGCTTACTTTACTTAGAATGATATTCTCCAGGGACATCCATGTTGTTGCAAATGGCATTATGTTGTCATTTTTATGGCTGAATAGTATTCCATTGTGTAAATATACCACATCTTCTTTATCCAGTCATCTGTTGATGGGCATTTAGGTTTTTTCCATGTCTTGGCTATTGTAAGTAGTGCTCCTATGAACACTGGGGTGCAGATGTCTTTTTGAAGTAGGGTTCCTTCTGGATATATTCCCAGGAGTGGGATTGCTGGGTCATATGATAAGTCTATTCCTACTCTTTTGAGGAATCTCCATATTGTTTTCCACAATGGCTGCACCAAACTGCATTCCCACTAGCAGTGTAGGAGTGTTCCCTTTACTTACTCCACAGCCTCTCCAGTATTTCTAGTTTGTGGACTTTTGAAGGATGGCCGTTCTGACTAGTGTGAGGTGATACCTCATTGTAGTTTTGATTTGCATTTCTCTGATAATTAGTGACATTGAGCAATTTTTCATGTGCCTATTGATTATTTGTATGTTTACATTGGAGAATTGCTTATTTAGGTCTTCTGCCCATATTTGGATTGGGTTGCTTTTTTTCTTATTAAGTTGTATGTGTGGCTTATATGTTCTGCAGATCAAGACTTTGTCAATTTCATCTTTAGCAAAAATTTTCTCCTATTCTGTGGGTTGTCATTTTGTTTTGCTTATGGTTTCCTTTTCTGTGCAGACGGTTGTAAGTTTCCTTAGGTCCCATTTGTTTATTTTTGATTTTATTTCTATTGCTTGGGTAGACTGCCTGAGGAGAACATTTTTGAGATGTATGTAAGATAATGTTTTGCCTATATTTTCTTCTAGGAGGTTTATTGTGTCTTGTCTTATTTTTAAGTCTTTGATCCATTTTGAGTATATTTTTGTATATGGTGTGAGGAAATATTCTTACTTTAGTGATTTACATGCTGCTGTCCAGTTTTCACAATACCATTTGCTGAAGAGACTGTCTTTGTTCCATTGTATGTTCTTGCCTCCTTTGTCGAAGATTAATTGACCAAAAGCTTGTGGGTTCGTTTCTGTGCTCTCTATTCTGTTCCATTGGTCCATATGTCTGTTTTTGTACCAGTACCATGCTGTCTTGATTACTGTAGCTCTGTAGCATTGTTAGAAATCTGGGAGGGTTATTCCTCCAGCCTCATTCTTTTTCTTCAGTAATGCTTTGGCAATTTTGTGTCTATTGTGATTTTAAACGTTTCTTTAGATTTAACTAAAATTGAATCCTAACATGTTATTTGAGGAAATCTGTGCACCACTCTTTTGCCATTGTGATGTTGTTTTTCTTTTGGGGTATTTTCTCTGCTGTACATGGTGTGACTTTATTTTTGTGGCTGATGATGTCACTTTCAAGTCCATGTAAAAAAATTTGAAGCTGAGAGGGAAACTGTGTGGCATTAATTTAATGCATTTATTTCTATGTTTATTTAATTTCTAGCAATTATTGATTTAACCTTTTCTCCTTTTGATTGTATTTTTAATAGGTAATATGTTTATTTTGTTCAAACATCAAGTATGAACATTGAGAAGTCTCTCCTCTACCTGTCTCCACATCTAGCCACTATCCCTAATCCCTTTTGTTTTAAGCACTTTTATTGATTTCTTGTGCACATTTCCATGGTTTATTTATAAACAGAGGGAAGCTACTTAGCAAACAAGGGCTCATGACCAAAGAGCATGCACAACAGGCCATCTGGGAAAGCATTTATTGGGACAGAAACTCATAGCAGTTAGCAGCTGCTTGGTCCCCTGATACCCATCACTCTCTGAGATGGCAGACAGGGGTCTAGAAAGGCTGGTGGTCAGTCTTGAGGAGACGTCTCCAGACATTGGTGAAGGCTGCATGACTCCCTTCCCTGGCATGATTAGAGGGCTGGAGTATAAAACTTGTGGCTGCAGCCATGTGACATCCATTCAGTGGCCTCAGGACCAAATGCTCTACCTCATCCTTTTCAGAATCAATTGCCTTAAGCTAACAGTTTTTGTGCTGCCCTAAAGAAATCATCACCTTTCCTGAGGGGCTAGCCTACAGGGAATCAAAAAAGCTAAACTTTACTTTTCTGCTCACCCATTCCATTATCCTGAAGGATGGATATTGTGTATCATTACACACTGAGTCAGGAACTCACACCATTTTAACTGTAAACTCAAGAGATCAGTCTGTGGTATTGTTGTAGGAGATAGTGGAGAATGACTATGACTTGAACAGAAAAATGAAATCCGTAAATAATATTTGAAGCTCTCCCCTAATACAGACACTTAGGGAGCCCAGGTCTTGTCCAGAGGATAATTTTCAGGGTTCTGAGAGCTCTAGACAGCATTTCTTTCTGTTCCATATGGGGAGTGCTGAATATTCAGATTCCCCATTAGTGTTGGTGTGTATATGGGTGGTGGGTTGGTCCAGGCTGAGATGCTCCCTAACTAACCAACAAATAATTCAATGATTCAGTGGTCTAAGATGACCTTAAAATTTAGGCTAATTTGCTTGGTCTTTGAATCATGGGGAACCTTGTTGTTTACTTAGCCTAGATGTTTGAGGAAGTCTGTATTTTGTCACCAACAGCTATCCCCTACCCAGGAACGATCAAGTTTGTAGTGTGCTATGTATCCCCCTGGGGTAGACATGGATACACATGCTCATATCTCTCTTCTCTTCTTAAGAAATTCAGACCATCTGCAGCCAGTGCCTAGCTGTAGCACTTCTATGAACCACTGTGGTGCTTCCAAGATCTGCTGTGGCATCTGAGCTGAGCCACACTATTCCTGGGCTGCTCCCAGCCAATGCTTGAGCTCTTGGGGGTACTAAGGCCTGAGCTCTTCTGCTCAACGTTGGACTCCTCAGTGGCCATTCTTTGCACTGGAACTCCCCATTAGATGGCTGAGGTTTTTTTGTTTCATTTTGTTTTTGCTTTTGTTTTTGTTTTTGATTTTCAGAGCTACACCACAATCTTTGCAACTTCTTATATAAGCTTTCTTTCTCTTCTCCATTCACTTGTGTCAGACCTGCATCATGGTCTGAAGACTTTTCTTCATCTTTTCCCATTTTACAGGTGTTACCCTCAATAAATCTCTTGTAAGTCTAACTCTGTCTTGGTGTCTGCTTCCTGGTGGTCCTGAATGACAAACATACTATGGGAATATTGTTCCTTCACACTTGGGCCAGAAGGAACAGGTGGGATCCTGAAAGAGGTTCAGAAAAACCCGACTGGCTAGATGAGCACCTGCATCTTGGACTCAGATTATGTTCAGCTGAAGTACTAGGGGGAAGCCCTTTGATCCACTTGGGAATAACAGCCCAGACAAGTAACACTACCAAGTCAGGAAAGCGTCACACATAGTCATTGGGATCAACCAGTCAGTAGCCCTTCTTCCCATCAGTGGATGTAAACAGTGTGTGGAGTTGGCTAAATCTGGCATCTGTGGCTGATGGTCATAGCCAAGATTATTTAATCTAGGCCTGCAGAATGGATCTCAAGCCTCTCCTACTAACTATGGAGACAATGTCATTTTAGAATAAGGGAAGTTTCTACTAACGTGGCCACGGGACCTACAATTCATATTAGATAATTAGCTTCACTGGTAAGTACTAGGTGATGCAATTCACCAGAACATGCCAGAATACTGGGGGTAGTAGAAGCAATATTTCAGAGAACATGGTAATGACTACAAGCTCTTCCCAAGATCCAGCACAGTATGGCCGAAACAGCAGCATGACAGATCAGAGGACTCTGACTGCTGGAAATGCAATCAAGAATGTGGGATGTTGAATAGGGATGGTGAGAATGGGCAACCTTGTCTTGTCCCAGCTTTTAGAGGGAAGGCTTGGGGTTTTTCACCATTGGGTACTATGCTGGCTGTAGGTTTGTCATAAATAGATTTTATTATGTTGAGATATGTTCCCTCTATACCCACTTTGGTGAGGGTTTTTATCCTAAATGGGTGTTGAATTTTATCAAATGCTTTTTCTGCATCTATTGGAATGATCATGTGGTTTTTGTCCTTTCTCTTGTTGATATGGTGTATCACATTGATTGATGTGTTTATGCTGAACAATCCATAGTCTTGGAAGTCCTACCCACAGCAATTAGGCATGAAAAAGAAATAAAAGGGATCCAAGATGGAAAAGAGGAGGTCAATTTGTCACTATATGCAGACGACATGATACTATATAGAAAACCAAGAAATTTCCACACAAAACTACTATAACTAATAAAAGAATTTAGCAAGTTAGCAGCTTACAAGATTAATGTACAAAAATCAGTTTCATTCTTTACACTAATGATGAATCAACACGAAAAGAAAGTAAAGAAACAATCCCTTTTAAAATAACACCCAAAGTAATAAAATGCCTAGGGAAAAAATCTAACCAAGGAGGTGAAAGTCTTATACTTGGAGAACTACAAAACATTGATTAAGGAAATTAAAGAAGACTTAAAAAAATGGAAAGATATCCCATGCTCCTGGATTGGAAGAATCAATATTGTTAAAATGGCCATACTGCCCAAGGCAATCTACAGATTTAATGCAATCCCTATCAAATTACCCAGGACATATTTCACAGAACTAAAACAAAGTACATTAAAATTTATATGGGACCACAAAAGACCCAGAATTGCCAAAGCATTACTGAAGAAAAAGAATGAGGCTGGAGGAATAACCCTCCCAGATTTCTGACAATACTATAGAGCTACAGTAATCAAAACAGTATGGTACTGGTACAAAAACAGACATATGGATCAATGGAACAGATTAGAGAGCCTAGAAATGAACCCACAAAGTTTTGGTCAATTAATCTTTGACAAAGAAGGCAAGAACATGCAATGGGACAAAGACAGTCTCTTCAGCAAATGGTATTGTGAAAACTGGACAGCAGCATGTAAATCACTAAAGTAAGAATATTTCCTCACACCATACACAAAAATATACTCAAAATGGATCAAAGACTTAAAAATAAGACAAGACACAATAAGCTTCCTAGAAGAAAAAATAGGAAAACACTATCTCACATACATCTCAGCAATGGTCTCCTAGGGCAGTTTACCCAAGCAATAGAAATAAAAGCAAAAATAAACAAACGGGACCTAATTAAACTTACAAGCTCCTGCACAGCAAAGGAAACCATAAGTAAAAGAAAACAACAACCTATGAAATGGGAGAAGATATTTGCAAAAGATGAAACCGACAAAGGCTTGATCTCCAGAATATATAAACAGCTCATATGACTTAATAGGGAAAAAACAAACAACCCAATCCAAATATGGGCAGAAGACCTAAACAAGCAATTCTCCAATGTAGACATACAAATGACCAATAGGCACATGAAAAAAAGCTCAATATCACTAATTATCAGAGAAATGCAAATCAAAACTACAATGAGTTATCACCTCATACCAGGCAGAATGGTCATCCTTCAAAAGTCCACAAACTAGAAATGCTGGAGAAGCTGTGGAGAAAAGGGAATCCTCCTACACTGCTAGTGGGAATGCAGTTTGGTGCAGCCATTGTGGAAAATAGTAAGGAGATTCCTCAAAAGACTAAAGATAGACTTAAATATATGACCCAGGAATCCCACTCCTGGGCATATATCCAGAAGGAACCCTACTTCAAAAAGACACCCGCAACCCAATGTTCATAGCAGCACTATTTACAATAGTCTAGATGTGGAAACAACCTAAATATCCATCAACAGAAGACTGTATAAAGAAGTTGTGTTATATTTATACAGTAGAATGCTACTCATTCATGAAAAAAAACAACATAAGTGCCATTTGCAACAACATGGGCATCCCTAGACAATATCATTCTAAGTGAAGTAAGCCAAAAAGAGAAATAAAAATACCATATGATATCACTCATATGTGGAATCTAAAAAAAAAAAAAAAGAAAATGATAAATGAATTTATATATAAGATAGAAACAGACTCACAGACATAGAATACAGACTTGTCGTTCCCTGGGGGTTCGAAGGGATAAACTGGGAGTTCGAGATTTTTAGATACTGACAGGTATATATAGAAGTGATAAACAAATTTATACTGTATAGCACAGGGAAATATATTCAATATTTTGTAGTAGCTCATGGCGAAAAATAATATGAAAATGAATATATGTATATTTATATATGACTGAAGATTTGTGCTGTACACCAGAAATTGACACAGCATTGTAAATTGACTATAACTCAAAAAAAAAGTCCAGTTTAAAAAGAAAAAGAATGCAGATGGCCTGGATGACAGTCCTACTGCACGGATTCAGGGACAACAATTGAAGTGATAGGCATCAGTCCTTCCACCACCATCATCACTACAACTACCTAAGGTTTCAGGTACTCTCATCCTACACAGCGATGGGCTGTTTCTTTCAGGTAAGTGAGACCTTATGCCTCACAATCCAATGATGACACAAACATATTCTTATTTTTGGATGACACACCAAATATTGCTTTGCAGATAACTTTTTTCATTTAACAATATGTCCATGTCATTTACATAAATGAACAGCCTTTATATTTTCTCCATCCCTATGGCAATTTCTACAATGAAAATACTTGACAAGCATGAAGTGAATCTACAAGGATGGCTGCCTTGGTCACTTTCCACTCTTAATTTTCAAATTCCACTTGAAAAATAGCTATTGGGTAGGTGATAAACTTGCAGGCTTTTCAGGTAAGTGCAAACTGTCTTTAATATCAGAAAGGCTTACAGATATCTACCTGATTAAAGTTGATCTTTTGGAATTCATGGATTAACAAAATACACAGTGACCAAGACTTACTACGAATTCATGTGAATTCAGTAATACTTTTTAAAAAAAATGTATTGATGTGTAGTTGATTTATCATGTTAGTTTCAGGTGTACAGCAAAGTGATTCATATATATACACACACACACACACACACATATATATACATTATTTTCATATTCTTTTCCATTATGTCATTCCAAGAAATTGAACTTAGTAATACTTTTGATATTTTTTCTTTTAAGAATCACAGTACTATGTATATATAATATAGTGTATGTACACAAATGTGTATGTATATGTATGCTTATGTGTATATACATATATGAACAAAACGTTAGCATATATAAGAATGAGATATAATCCTTATTCAGGTGACAATATTTGGTGTCCATGTGGAATTTTAGAGCCTCTTCTAGCTAAAGAAGCAATAGATGTATCATCTTAACAGCTGGCATCAGAGATTCTTTCAGAAAGAAGAATCTTTGTTTAGGAAAATGCCTTTAAGAGCTTTTTTGATGGAAGGAGAGACTTCTAAAGCATAAAGTCAGAAAGATCAAAGGCAAGAAAGAAGAGGACTGAATTGTTCTGTGTGAAGTGAAGGGAGGAGTTTGTTTTTACTCTGGAGAGCGTGATGTGAGGGAGAGATGGAATGAATGGGGAGGTTGGTGTGCGGTTAGAAAATCTTAAAGGGTAGTATGTTTATGAAAACCCCCTGTGGGGTGGTGACTGAAGGCTTTTTAGGAAGAATGTTTAATGTGTACTTCACAGTTTCTCTGTACAATGTCTCTGCAAGAAACTTTCCTTTTACTATCCATAAATCTTCAGAAAAGTTTACCAAACACACAAGCTGATTCATATGAGGCTTTTTGTGGGGCAAAGATGGCATCCACAGGATGGCAAGATGACTCACAAAATGAGAAAGCAAGCAGTCACACTTTGGGAAGTCTCAGAAGTCTTGGGGAGAGTTCTGCAATCTATGGGTATGTGTGGTGATAGTGGGGTGGGCAGTAGGAGCACTTAAGGAAAACTTACCTAAATCTCAAAAGACTGTGAGTCCCCTGTTAGTATTTACGTTTCATTCATTCATTTACTCACCAAATATTTAATGACCTGCAATAGACTCTTCTAGATCCTGGAGACAGAGTAATGAACAAATCACAGTCCCTGCCTGTGTAGAGAGGACATTCTAGTGGAGCAAACTCTTTATTATTATTATGTTTAGTGTTTGTGATGAGAATAATAAAGGGTCCTCAGCTAAAATATTACATAAATGTTGGTTTGTTTTCTATCAGGTCTGGTTTTCATGAATTTCTATTTAAAATAAATACCTAATAAAGCAGAATGGGAATGATTACATGAACTGGGAATCCTTACAGAGGCTGTAAGAATATGTATTATTCAAAGCTCATTTTAAGTTGGAGAATATAGGTTCAAATCTTGGTTTTAACATAAGATACACCTTATTAGCAAAAATTTTAAGTTTGGTATACAGCATTGTTCACTACAGGTGCTGCGTTGTACAGGAGATCACTAGAAGGGATTTGCTTTGTATAACAAACTTTGTACCCTTTGACAAATACTGCCCTGTTTCCCTCTCCCTTCAGCCACTGGCAATCACCATGTTACTGTTTCTGTGAGAGTGACTAATTTAGATTCCTCATATAAGTGGTATATGCTAAGTGTTCTTATCACAAGGAATAACAATAAATATTTATCACAATAAATAAATAGTGATAAATTAAAAAGGCAGTAAGAAACTTTTGGAGGTAGACGAGTATGGTTATGGCATAGATTGTTTTGATAGTTTCAAGAGTATATCAAAAGCAAAACAAAATAAAACACAATACAATGAGATTTTCACCTGCTAATTTCAAAGCAGAATTCAGTAGTATTCTCATGATACAGATTCAGCTAACTGAAAAAAAATCAATTTTGTGTCTTTTTATCTTTGAGGCTTTGAACAATTCACTTAACTGCAGCTCAATTTCAACATCAGTTTGCATGAAATAATGATATATTGTATTACTAATAATTTCTATCTGGCCATATTATAATGTTTACCATATCCTGAATGCTTGACTATTTTTCTTAAACAGTGGTTCTAAATGCTGGCAAGTTTGACCCAAAGGGAACATTTGGCAATATTTGGAAGTATTTTTGATTTTCATGACATGGAGGCGCTATTAGCATCTAGTGAGTAGAGGCCAGGAATGTGGCTTAATCATCCTACAATGCACAAAACAGACCCCTCCCAAAAAGAATTGTCCCTTATAAAATATCAGTAGTGCCAAGGTTGAGGAATCACGCTCTAAGACATAGCCAGGTTAGAAAAATTGGCTTCAGTTGTAAAGTTTTTGATTTGCTGGTTTAGGTATTTGAGTATGATAAAATATCTCTAGAGGATTTTTGTTGCCTTATGGAAATATGAGAAGGAAGTTTGTGAAATAGTGGATTAGTGCTCAGAAAATACTCTCCCTCTCTTCCTACTGTGGGCTCTTGTGGCCACCTCACTGATGCTGGAATCAGTCATGTGATTTGTTTGGCCAATGGAATGTTAGCAAGTGTGATGTAAGTAAGGGTTTTAACTGGGTTTGGGTGGCTTGGCTTACCCTTTACTCTTCTGCCACTTGCCATTAGACCCATTCCTAAAAGTCCTTTGGTCCAAGGATGTAAGAGCCCCTTGGATCAGACCCAAAGTCAAGCCAAACCAAGCCAAGCCCAGCTGATGTGCAGCCTAAAGCATACCTCCCTGGCTGAGCTCAGCCAAGATTAGCCCAGATGCAGATCTGTAGACCTCTGAGCATGAGAATACATGCTAGTTGTTATAAGCCATTCAGTTTTGAGACAGCTGGTTACATAGTGTTATTGTGGCAATTGCAATAGCTGGCTTACACATGATGCACTGAAAAGACATCATTTACTAAGTCTGCTGCATTTAAATGTACCTAAATAGTAAGAAAGATTAGCAATCTGAATATGGGAATAAAACGATTCAATAAAGTGGAGATATTTATAGTTGACAAATGTCTCTAAAGATCCTGACATGAAATCTGGTAATCATAGGCTCAAGGACTTCAGAGATTTGTCTGACATATGCAAATGGACAATATCATATCTTAAATGTAAGAGCATTCTCTTAAACAGCTTGGAGAAAACTACTTCAGCAGTGGTTAATTTTTTGACCAACTAACAAACATGTCTGTGTGTATTTTGGGGGTTACAGGGTCCAAAACTTTCCTTCTAGTCTCAATAGTGCTTGAGATATATATATATATATATATTTTTTTTCACTCCCTTCACACAAACAACAACAACAAAGAAACCAAAAACCCCAAACACAAACTGAGGATTCTTGATCCATATAATGGATGCCATAAAATTGGCTCTGAGCTGGAACTTTTCAGAATTTCCCCATTTTCTGAGATCTCATTACCCAACCAAACCTGCTGTCTTTTCATCACTACTCCATACAATACTTGTTTGTAACATGTCTACTGCTAGGTTTATTAGGCAGAACTTCAGGGACAAAAACCATGACTTGTGAGCCATCTGTTGTGGCATACGTGCCGCTGTAGCTTCTCAGCATTTGTCAGTGTCATAATTCTGATTTAAACCTTTATGGAAAGTAGGAATTGGGATGACTTAGTATTTATATGTATGTATACATGATTTAGCATTTGTATGTATTTTTGGGATAAGTGAAAGATCAAAATAAAGCGATGAGTCAGAATCTTCTGGGTCTGGAAGGAAGACCAGAGTGTGGGCAGCCTAGAGGATGGTATCTGTACAGATGGCAGATCTGCTTCACTTGCCAAGTGAGCTTACAGAGGAGTAGCATCCCCTGACAGCTTATGGTAGAACTGAGCACAGACATTCTGAAGACCAGCTGCAGAAATATGATTAACAAACCTATGTCGTGTTTTTTTTTTTAATTAAACTTTCAATTTTGAGATAAGATGCATGTGTACATGTACATATAATAATAGTGCACAGGGATCCAATATATCCCTTATCCAGTTTTCCCCAATGGCAATATCTTAAAAACCTATAACAAAATATTACAACCAAGATGTTGATTTTGATACACTCAAGATACAGAATACTTCCAAAACCAAAAGATCCCTCATTTTGCCCTTTTATAGACACACCCACTTCCCTCCAGTCTCCAACTACTCCTTAACCCTTGACCATCATTACTTTGTGCTCCATTTCTATAATTTTTTTCATTTCAAGGATGTCAAAACAATGGAATCATACAGTATGTAACTTATGGGGAATCAGCTTTTGTTTTTCAATAAGTATAATTCTCTGGGAATAAATTTAAACTGTCTAGTGTAATAGTAGTTGTTCCCTTTTATTAGTGAGTAGTAATCATTGTATAGATGTACCACAGTTTGTTTAACCATTTGCCATTGAAGGACACCTGAGTTTTCACTCTTCAACTACTATGAATAAAACTCCTATAAACATTCATTTGCAAAGTGTTTGTGTGAACATGTTTGCATTTCTGTGTGATAAATGCCCAGGAGTGCAATTTCTGGATTGTATGGTAGTTGCATGTTTAGGTTTTAAAGAAATTGACAAATTGTTTTTCAGTGTGGCCATGCCATTTTATATTCCTACCAACAGTGTATGAGCAATCCAAAATCTGTACATTCTTTTTTTTTTTCAATTGAAATATAGTCAGTTTACAATGTTGTGTCAATTTCTGGTGTACAGCATAATGTTTTGGTCATACATATGCATGCATATATTACTTTATCATATTCTTTTTCATTATAGATTACTACAAGATATTGAATATAGTTCCTTGTGCTATACAATAGAAACTTGTTATTTATCTATTTTATATATAGTAGTTAGGATTTGCAAATCTCAAACCAAAATCTCTACATTCTTACCAGCATGTGTTGTCACTTTTTTTTAGCCATCCTGAGAAGTGGCTAGAGGTTTTAGTTTGCATTTCCCTAAGAACTAGTGATATTGAGCATCTTTACATGTGCTTATTTACCATCTACACATCTTCTTTGGTGAAATGTCTTTTTATGTCTTTTTTTCCATTTTCTTTCCTTTATTGAAGTACAGTCAATTACAATGTATTAATTTCTGATGTACAGCACAGTGTCTCAGTCTTCCATAAACACATATATATTAATTTTCATATTTTTTCCATTTTCTAATTGAATTATTTTTCTGTTGATTTTTATGAGTTCTTTATATATTCTATTTAAAGTCCTATGTCAGAAATGTGAATTGCAAATATTTTCTCAATCCATAGCTTGTCATTTTAGCTTCTTAACAGTCATTTACAGAGTGACAATTTTTGCTTTTGATGTGGCTTAATTTATCAGTTTTTCCTTTTATTTATTATGCTTTCGTTATCAATTTTAAGAACTCTTTGCCTAGCTCTAGATTTGGAAGATTCTATCTTCTTATTCTTATTATTTTTTTTAACATTTTTTTATTGAGTTATAGTCATTTTACAGTGTTGTGTCAAATTCCAGTGTAGAGCACAATTTTTCAGTTATACATGAACATATATGTATTCATTGTCACATTTTTTTCACTGTGAGCTACCATAAGATCTTGTATATATTTCCCTGTGCTATACCGTATAATCTTGTTTATCTATTCTACATTTTGAAATCCCAGTCTATCTTCTTATTATTATCTCAAAAGTTTTATAATTTCATGTTTTATACAGAAGTCCACTGACAGACACACTTTGAGTTAATTTTTGTACCAAGTGTGAGGCATATGTTGAGGGTTTTTTCTTGTTGTTGCTTGTCTATGAATGTCCATTTTTTTTTCCACTACCATTTGTTGAAAGGCTACTTTTTATCCTTTAAATTGTTGTTGTGCCTTTGTCAAAAATCAGTTGCATGTATTTGTGTGGTTCTATTTCTGTGTTCTCTGTTCTCTTCCACTGCTCTATGTGTTTATCCCTTTTCCAATACTATACAGTCTTGATTAATCACTGTGGGTGTATAATAAGTGTTGAAATCAGGAAAACTGATTCCTCAAACTGCATTATTATTATTATTAATATTAAACTATTTCTGCTTCTTTTGACTTTCCATATGAATATATGCTTTATATATCTTTATAGCTACAATACCTATTTTTTTTTTAAAGATTGACTCTCTTTTACAGCTTTGAGGTACAATTGACATAACATTGTGCATATTTAAAATGAACAATATGATAATTTGATATATGTACATATAGCAAAGTGAGTGCTGCAATAAGGTTAATTAATACATCCATCACCTCACATATTTAACTGTTTGTGTGTGGAGGGGTGAGAATTTTAAAGATATACTCTCTTAGCAACTTTTTGTTTGCTTATTTTCAATTTTTTTAATTTTTAGAATTTTTATACAATTTTAAAGGTCACTTACAGTACCTTTATATTGTATGTATATGTATGTGTGTATATATATATATATACACACTCACCCACACATGTAATTTCTTTATAGCTACAACACTGTTGTTTATATTTTGATAGTAATTTTGTTAAAGCTGTATGTCAGTCTGGGTAGAACTGACTGGCATTTTTACTATGCTGAGTCTTCCAAACCCTGAGCATGGTATGTACCTCCATTTTTTAATCTCATCTTTCATTTATTTCATCAGTGTTTTGCATTTTTCAGTGAATGAGTTCTATACATGTTTTATTAGACTTCTGTCTATATTTTTCATTTTTGAGCACTTGAAAATGGTATTGCATATATCATTTCAGTGTACATATGACTTTTGGAAGTCTACAGAAATATAATTATATTTCTGTAGATTTATCTTTTATTCTGTGACCTTGCTAAACTCTTAAGTTTTTTCTCAAAGAGATTACATAATTTGATGTTAATTCTTTAATCATTTGGTAGATTTCTCTGGTGAAATCATCTGGACATAGAAATATCTTTTTTAAACAAATTTTAAATTATAAATTCAAATAGCAATATTATAAGACTACTCAAATTATTTAATACTTGGTAATTTGTGATAGTCCATGTTTTTCAAAGAATTAGGTTGTATTCAAATCCCCTGTCTCATTCTTGATACTGGTAATTTGTGCCCTCTTTTAATTAATATTTGCATGATACATGCTTTTATATGTTTTTCCACCCTTTTACTTTCTACTTATCTATAGTGCTGTATTTGAACGTTTTTTTTGTTTGTTTGTTTTCTGGTAGACAGCATATATTTGGGTGATAGTTTTAATCCACTCTGTTAATCTATGTCTTTTAATTGATGTGGGTTTATAGTTTGTTTTTTTTCCTGGGTTATTTGGCTGCAGAAATGTGGTTGCTGTCTAAAAATTATCTGTCTTGCTAGGCTTCTCTTTTCCTGGTTTTGGCTAGAAAAAACAGGCTTTTGTTGGGGACTTTTATTGGTCTGTGTCCATTGACATTTCTTGGTTGCCACCTTCTGTTGTTCCATGGATCCTGAGGTTCTTTGATTATCCATCTTACTCTCTCTGCATTTCAGATTCCTTTTATTTAGTTAGTTTTTCAGTTGTAACTAGCAGACGAAATAAGCACAGTATGTCTAAGTCTTCTTGCAAGTGGAAGTCCTCATATTTATGTTTTAAAGGCCTCATATTCAGACAGACTGATTCTAATCTTGCTAATGACAGCTCTTTAGACAAGAAACTTACCTCTGTGACTCAATTTCCTCTTCTGCAAAATGGGTGAAGTAGAATTGTGGAGATTAAATGAGTTATTCTAGGATAAGCATGCAAAAAGTGAAAGCACACAGTAAGCTCTCATTAAATATGATTATTACAACTACTAAGACTACTTTTACTGTTATTTTAGCAACTATTACTATTGTTATTATTATTTACCACCACTGTTACTACTTACAAACATTGTCCTTGTCATTCTCTCTATGAGCACAAAACAGTCTTCAGTGACTTCCAGCACAGAACATGGTTTACTGAAATAGCAATGAATAGAGAGGTCAAAATGATTCCCATTGGGAAATGAGGGTGATGGCAAACATGTAAGAGACTCTTGCACCTCTGGTCAAGGACTATGATACGTTCAAGTAGACCCAAGGCCAACTGGGTATACACCAGACTTAATCATTAGGCTCTTGTAATTGCAAGATGTGCTTCTGAATTACTTTTGTTCCACAGCTTTGTGCCTCCTTGCCTCTGCTCTCTTTTGTACCTCATCTCTCTTTGTCTTGGCTTGCATTTTCTCTTTGTCGTGACTAGTTTCTTCCTCCTTGGATTGTTCTCACTCTCTCAGGCTACAGCGCTTCTCTCTGAAATGTACATCCAGGGTTGTCGTCCCCAGAACTGCCTGCATTCTCTTGAGATATCATTCCCCCTTGACTCTGGATTAGACGGCTGGAGTTTGGGTAGTGCCAATAATAGCAACAGATCCTTTCTAAATCAGCAAGAATAGTTGAGGAGAGAAAGCAGAGATGTAAGAAGTGCATCTTGGTAGGCACTTACTCTGTACTCTAGAATTTAAAAGTATACACTGCTTATTCAGAAGTAGATACAATTCTTTGGAAAAGTTAGTAGTCTTTTTTCTTAGTCTTTTTTTAACCAAAAATTAGGAAATGTGTGGGAAAAGAAGCATATTTAATTCCACCTCCTACCCCACCAGGGTTGCCGTTTTTCCCTCTTGGATGCATGTCCTTCTAGCCCCATCCCTACTATTTTCTGTTCTCCCACTTCTGCAACTGATGATGCTGATGAGAAGGTTTTCTTGTGGCCAGAATTATTGTTCTTCAAAGACAATTCAAAATGAAACTAAAAGGTTTGTTCCATTTTTTTAATCAGGCTAAAACCCATTGAATTTCTAAATACTGGGAAGCCCTTACTGGATATGCAAGTAGGCTACATTCCGTGTTATGCTTATATTTTTGTTATGGTAAAACAAATGATTCAAATTTTGAGAAGACAGTAATCCTGAAGTTTTACTGTTAGTTTTTTTGAACATTGAATGCCACCTATCCTTTTAAACCAATGTGGGTATTTCCCAGTTTGTGAAGTGAAGGTAATAAATGTCCCTACTTCACAGGATTGCTTTAAGGTAAAATGATGACAACATTTATATAAAGAACAGAGCCTTTCTCACAGGGGTTAGCTATTATTATTGTTGTTGCTATTGTTGTTATTTATCCAATCTGTGTCCTTTAACCAACCAGCATGACAAGAGAAATGAATTTAGCATTCAAATTCTATTAAATTGAATTACTCCAGATTCAATGATTATTTTTCCTTTTGTGTGAGGATTCTCACATTTCTGGCAATATTTTTCCTGTAAGACTGCAGCTATGTGAGATACAGAGCACCAGAAATTCCCGACTGGATTTCATGGTTTATACCTGACTGGGAGAACCTTTCCTGAAAAGTGGGTTGAGAGCGGTGGGAGGTCTTGCAGGGTAGTTCTTGCTGGTTTCACCTTATGGGGTTCTGGTTGGAGGTGGGAAGCTACTCAGTCATTCACCCCAGTCAGAGGACTGAAAGGATTTAGCCACTGATATGGGGACTTGGTGAAATATGTTAGAACATGGAGTAGGAGACTAGCCATGAACCTGAAAATTTTGCAGTATTCTTGAAATCTAGTTAACGTAAAACTTGCAATACTTTAAAGTCAGGATGTGGGTTGACTTTTTTTTTCAACCCTTGACTTTAAACTGACATGAGGTCATGGTTGTTCCTTTCCAGGGCTAATCTATGCAAATAACTACAGAATAACTAATTCCCATTTGTGCAAAGGGAAATCAGTTCTTCCTGGCTTTGGCAAAGATGAAAACTATGGGCGTCTTTTCAGTTTTTCCATGGGCTTTTCACATAAGGCTGGCATTTTCCAGCAACAAACTCTGCCTCATCCTTTCACTGTGTGTCAGTCTCGGGTTAGATCTGACAAATTGTCAGTGTTTCTGCTTCATTCCTCAGAACCCTTTTTTCTCTACTTGATAGTCTCAGTGGTGACAGATTTCCCTTCCATCTTTCCCTAGCCACAGATTGTTTTAATTACCACTGCTGTATTTTGTTAGATGGTAAACTGTGAAAATGGCCCCCAGTTATTTAGGTTTCTTAGTCTAAAAAAACCAAAAAAAAAAAAAAAAAAACCCAAAACAACACTTTCTTGGAATAAGATGGGGCACATAAGGCCTAGGAATCTATTGATTTACTCATTTATTCATAAGGAAAGGAAGGGGAATTAAAGATAAGGGATAATTCATCTGCTATGTACACCCCATTTTGACTTCAGAGATTTTTCTTTCTGTTGACTGAGTGTCTCATGGGGAAGGGAGAAGAGCTAAGACTTTGTTCTTTGCTGGGAATTCTTAGTCCCAAAGTCACCCCATTTCCCTAAACTATTTCCTTCATAGAGTCCTGAGAAAGGGGAGGCAAGATCAACAACCCTTTGAATGAGGTGTGAGTATAGATGGGACATTGCGGTATCTGCCTTGAGTCCATAAGGCAGAGTGCTTGAGGCAGATCCTCCCTCCTCTAAGCCTCAGCTTCCTCATCTGTAACGTGGAGACAATAGCAAAATCTATTTAACGTGCATGTGTTTGTTAACGTATAATATCCTTTTGATTGTTGTGTTTATGGTACCTCTTTTAATTCATGACAGATCTTTAATCTCCTTGATTGGCATCTCTTAGCAACTTGGTCTAGCACAATGCTTGGTTCATCAAGGGAACTTGATACATTAAAAGACCTTTAAAATGCATGCAAGAATAAATGAATGAATGAACTAAACTGATGACATTAAGAAAGTGGGAGGAAAGGAAAAAATGAGATGTGTTTGAAAGAATGCAGACTATTTTTGACCTCTTAAACATAGGAAAAATCTTTAGAGAAAAAAATTATCTTCTTCAGAAGCAGAAGCACCACTTAACTACCACTATAGATGGGGTTCAACTTAGCATGTAGATGTAGTTTAGTGATACTTACACTTACATTATCTATAGATAGATAGATAGATAGATAGATAACAACTAATATTTATTGAGAGCTTACTTCTTTCCTGGTTACTATCTTAGTTGCATTACATAGTTTAACCCATTTAATCTCAATTTAATTTTCACAAGGCTGCAAATTAGGTGCAATTATTATCCCATATTGCAGATGAGAAAACTGAGAGACAAAGGTGACAGTGACAAATGGATAGGGCTAGAATTGGTAACCTCTGAAAACAGATCCAACTTTAGAATTTTGATTTGAGCAGTTTCTGTCTTTTTTTTTTTTTTTCTTTCTTCCCCGACCCCAACCTCTCTTATGTTGGTGGAGTTCTTTTTGCCTAGCTGCACACATTCATTCACCTTTACACAGGCGATCTAAATATGTCACTGTTCATTAGTTATTTGTACCAATGATCATGCTGCACTTTCAGAATGTCATATTTGACAATGTGCTAAATAGCCTTCTGCTAGGAATAGCCCTCTGTATGAATCAGCTTGCCTACTGGCAGGCAAGTTCTTGTCAAATCATTTCTAATTTAGACTTCCCTAATCACAAACCTTCTTCTTTTTCTTCCTCCCTAACTCTCAGGCAACTTTGGATAAACTGTGCTTCAGCTAACAAAAGCTCCTGTCTGCGGCTGCATATTGCGACCTCCTTCCTGGGCATGAAGCATGGTTGTTCTGCTGTTAAACAACTAACGGCAGCTTCAGCACTGGGGACAGTGTATTTTGACACAGTGGTAATGGGATGTAGAGTTGGACATGTCTTGATTAAAACAGAGATCTCTGCCTAAAGATTACAGTCCATTCCAATTTCTACATGCAATTTTGTTTTTTCTTCCGGTTACCAAGCTTCCTTCCGAGCCATAGAAGTCTGTAAAGCAGTTTGTGTATGCTGTGCCTTCAAATAGCTTTGAATTAGACTGGTGCTGGTTCACTGAATCCAGCATTTTTGTATTTCTCCAATCCAATTATTATGTGTTTTAATACCCCAATTCGTGGCTTGCCATTTATTTTAATATTACTTACTATGACATTAAAACTATAATTCCTAGATTTTCTCATAAAGAAAATGAGATATTAAAATGTCCAAAATTAAGAACAAAAACTCTAAGCTATCAAATTCATAATAAAAAAATAAATAAAACTGGCTTAAAGCATCAAATTCATAATCAAAAACTGCTATTCTCTTGACAGGTGTTGATAAAGGAGAATGAATAAAAGTGCTCCAATGTGAGAGAAAAAGGTACAGAAGAGCCTAAGGCATTTTGTTCTTTTTGTCAAGATGAGAGTGAGTATGGACCTTCTTGATGAGACGGACTCCCGTATGGACCCATTCCAGTCTTCTCTGGCCAGAATTATGTTTCAGTTCCAGCTGTAGGAGTCTGTCCTTAATGGGGGAGACTGAGTCACAAGACAAGGAGCCAAGCAGGTAGATGGGGGGGGGGGTCAATGGCCCTTCCAAATATTTATTAAATGCTTGTCATGTTTCAGGCACTGTTCTGGATGTTTATTCCCATCCAATACCAACAACACTGTTTTAATTAAGTGCTATTACAACTTGAATGTAGAAAAGGAAACTGAGGCACACAGAAGTTAAGTGACTTGTGCAACGTCACACAGATAGTAAAGGTTGAGAGCAGGGTTTGAACCCAAGCTGTCTGGTTCCTGAATTTGCATTTTCCACACTCACACTTTTATACCTCTCCAACAAGATAAATAGTGCAGAACAAGTAACATCCAGGCTGAGCTGCCAAGCCAAATGGTAATTGTTCTTGCCTAATGTAGAAGTTGTGAGAACTAAATACAGTAATTCATGTTAAAATTAGTACTTGGCACTGAATATTATTTATGGTAAACATTAACTGAGAGCATGATGTGTGCCTTCAAGAAGGAGAAAGCCATTTAATGACAACAACAATGATGTTGAGACAGAATTACAAAGAAAACAAAACCTGGAGCAACTCCTTAAACAGGGATTTAGGCATTCCTTTCATTTATGTAGAGCCTTAGACCTTAACTGGTAGTGGTGGAGTCAGGAGTTGGAGGGATAAGGAGACAGACATGAGGTTTGAAGGGATAAATGAGTTGTCTTTCCTTCACACTGGGGTTCATGAAAACTGGGTATTAAGTCTAAACAAACTTTGATCCCAACCACTGTCTCTGCCCTGGACCATAGATGCCCATTCTCTTCTTAGGTTGGTGAGCCCTATGGGAGCAGAAGTCCAATAAACCCACTGTTCCATTCATCAGCAATTCAGGGAAAACAACTACAAGCCAAGCATCTGCAAGGATTGTCACAAAGATATGTGCTTTGCCCTAAAGGCATTCATTATCTAAGAATGAAAACAAAGTACATTTATAATTAGCCAAGAATGTGGGACAGAGATCCTAAGGCCACACAAAGGGACAATTAATGTATCTCCTCTAGCAACAGCGACCAGGATCTTTTTCAAGAATTTTTATCTGAGGATTTGGATCAGACACAAAATGGAGGTTTGGGGAAGATGTCAGCGAGGTGACTAAGACCTGTGTGTAGAAGATGCTTACCTAGCAGCTGTAGGAGATTACATTATTGTTAATGTTATTCACTTTCTTTCTGCTCCCTTCTGGGGTAGAGTGGACTTGACTGCCCTACTCAATTTGGGTTTGAGCATATGATGGGCTTTGGCCAAAGGAATGTGAGCAGACATCAAGCAAGCAGCAACTTGCCCTTTTGTGCTCTTGTGATTTTCCATAAGAAAATAACATGCTCTGGATAGCCACTGTTCTAAGGAGGATGTGGAGAAGTGTGGAGCAGATATGGACCTGCTCTGTGGTTTGCAGGCAGCCTCAGCCGATCTGTCACTTGAAGCAAAGCCATCCTAATTTACTCATAGACTCATGAGCAAGAAAAATAAGTGTTTGTTGTTCCAAGCCAATGGAGTTTGGAATGCTTGTTATTCAGCTTTTTTTTTTTTATTTTTTAACATTTTTTTTTACCGAGTTACAGTCATTTTACAATGTTGTGTCAAATTCCAGTGTAGAGCACAATTTTTCAGTTATACATGAACATACATACATTCATTGTCACATTTTCTTTCACTGTGAGCCACCACAAGATCCTGTATATATTTCCCTGTGCTACACAGTACAATCTTGTTTATCTATTCTACAATCTTGAAATTCCGGTCCCTTTCCACCCCCTGTCCTCCTGGCAACCACAAGTTTGTATTCTATATCTATGAGTCTGTTTCTGTTTTGTATTTTTGTTTTTTGTTTTTTGTTTTTTTTAGATTCCACATATAAGCGACCTCATATGGTATTTTTCTTTCTCTTTCTGGCTTACTTCACTTAGAATGACATTCTCCAGGAGCATCTATGTTGCTGCAAATGGCATTATGTTGTCAGTTTTTATGGCTGAGTAGTATTCCATTGTATAAATATACCACATCTTCTTTATCCAGTCATCTGTTGATGGACATTTAGGCTGTTTCCATGTTTTGGCTATTGTAAATAGTGCTGCTATGAACACTGGGGTGCAGGTGTCAATAGGTGATACCTATTCAGAATAATTGAAATAAAGAACTAACCAATACAGCATTCATTTCTTTCCCTAAGAGACCATGTATAGTCCTGGTGGGAGAGGAACTTCAGGTACACAGTGCCAACTTTTTAAGCTGCTTAAGGCCATATTCCATCTCTTTTGTCTTCCATATAAGTTTATTTAAAGGGGAGGGAGATTCTCTATGACCCAAACTTAGACAATCAGATGGTCTCTTCTGGGACTTTAAACCTCAGGCAGTGACCCAAGAACATACATGATAAAGGTGCTATCTTGACTAGGGTTTTCCAAACAGAAGACTGCTGCTGTGCCTCTTGCTTCCTGCTTTCTGTTCTGGGTTCCTATGTTCTCCCAAACCTAACCACTCCCTCATTCTTTGAACCTCCCAATATTTTTCTGATACATTTCCCATTACTTAAATAAGGCAGAGTTGGTGTCTGATACCTGCAACCAGTAACTCTCACTAATACTTATACTGCTAATACTGCCTCAGAAAATGATTGAGTCATGGAAACAGCCAGTCTTATGAGGGTCCTTTGGGTGTTGTTATTGATAATGCCATACTGAAAACTGCATATCTGTGCCTATTAAGCTTCCTCCTAATCCCCCACATTGGACAAGTATTTGTGAAGAATAACCACGCTGGCTTTTAGTTCTACTAAAGTGCATCAATAAGACTTTTGAAGCCACAGGAATCTTTGAATTTCCTATGCTGTGAGATAAGGCTCTTTCTCATTACTCTAAGAATAGCCCAGCTCCCAAAGCCATTCAGAAATCCACGGAGGGCGATCTGGCTTGCAGGCCTTGCAATAAACTCTTATTAACACTATCAAATGTAATCTGCTTTTGTCTTGACCTCACTTTAGATTCTCGGCAGGTATAATGGACGAATTTGTAGGGTTTCCTTTTCCTTTTTAAAAGACTAGATAAATGCACCTTTTCTCTCATCAGATTATAAAAGCCCAGGGTAAATGGGAAGTTCATTGCTTTCCTGATAACAGACATAATCATCCCAGTTGATGTCCTTCTGTCACCAGACATGCGAGATAGTCCTAGAGACTGCTTTCTGTGGAAGCAGGCTGAGAATAAGCTTAATTACCCAGTCTGTGCACTCTAACCTCTCTCAGGCTGATACATTGAGAAAATGTTTTGTATCAACTTCCAGTGAAGTAAAGATGTGTGCTTTCTGCTGCTTCCGGTTGCACTTGGCTGTGTTGGGCAGAGGCAGCTTGGTTACAATTGGTCCCAATGTCCAAGCCTTCCAATTAGATTACTCTCTCTATTATTTATTTATCTTGGTGGATGGACGGATGGGAGCTTTGAAAGGAGGTGAGGGAGACCCCTAGCATCAATGCTGACTTAGCATTGACAGTTAAAATCAGCTTAGGCTCAAAGTATAGGTCAAAGTACATCTAAATAGCACTCATTCAATATGTGTAACACTTTCACACACATTTCAGCGCATGTGCATTCCTGTCATCTCAGCTTCTCCTTCTGCAGTTCTGCGCAGAGTAGGAAGACTTCATGTCACTCTGACAGATGGGAGAACCAAGGCAGACAAACATCAGGGAGTTTGACTCAGGTCACTCAGTCAAACAGTACGAGCTATGTATGGAGTTTTGGATTGTCAGCCTCTCTGCTCATTTTCTTCCCATTCACCAACATGACAGGAGTCTAGAAAACAGGGAAAGGATTTGAAACCAGAGACCAGAGCTATGGTTCCAGCTGTGCACCCACCGGGGGTGTGTGTGTATGTGTATGCATGTATGAAGACTGGTGTGTATGTGTATGTGTGTGTGAAGACTGGTGTGTGTGTGTGTTTGTGAGTGTGTGTGTGTGAAGACTAAACCTTAGTTTTCTCATCTGTGAAATGCCAATAATAACAATGCCTGGATTAAAATTAGGTGATTTTCATGAAAAACATTTTGTAGAATATAAAGTACGATAAAAATAAAGTTAGTGTTATTATATATTTATGATAATAATTGATATTTATTGAGCACTTACTAAGTGCCAAACATGACACACATTATTTTAATTTTTATATTGTGGAATAAAATATGTATAGAAAACTTTTTAAAACATTGTTATGCAGTGTAAGAATTCATTGTGAAATTTACAGCTGTGAGCCACCACCAAGTCAGGAATCGTAACACTGCCAGGAACCCAGAAACTGCACACATGTTTGGTGCTCCCTCTGCCTCCCGCTAGAGGTCCCCACTATTTTAGTGTTTAGGCAATTACTTCTATGCTTTTATTTTTTAATAATCCCTAAATAATATCATCCAGTTTTGCTTGTTTTTGAATTTTATGCCAGTGTAATTAAATAACATGTGTTCTTTCACATTTGGTTTCTTTTGCCAGTATCATATTTTAAAGATTCATCCATCTTGTTCCATATAACTTTAGCCATTCATTCTTCATTACTATCTAGTACTCTACTGTATGACCACATAATAGTTTATCTTGTTCTATTGGCAGGCATTTAAGTTTTTCCTAACCTTTCCTCCAGAAGATAATGCATCTGTAAACAGGTACATGCATTTTGATGCACATATGCATGCAGTTCTGTAGTTTGGCTATTTAAAGAGTAGAATTACTGCATCATGGGTTGTATGTATCTTTAACCATAGTAGATACTGCTAAGATGTTATTTTATCAGTGGATATTCTGATTTACATTCCCACTAGCAAAGTATGAGATTTTACATTGTTCTATACCCTTTCAATATTGTGATATGTTTAAATACTAACTAGTCTGGTGTGCATATAGTGGTATCTCTTTGAAGTGTTAATATGCATTTTTCTGATCACTAATGAGATTGTATCTGTATATAAATTTATTTACCCTCTTTTTAAAGCTGTTTGTTTAAAGCTGTTGCCCATTTTCATGGGTTATCAAAAGACATTGATTTCTAAGACTTTTTTCTTATATAATCTGGATACAAGTTCTTTGTTTGTTGCATCTTTACCAGGTATATTTTTCCATGCTGTCCCTTGCCTTTTCATTCTCTTAATTGTGTCCTTGAATGAATATAAGTTCTTAATTTTAACCTCTAATTTATTAACAATTTCCTCTATGCTTAGGGCCTCTTATATCTTAGTGTATGAAACCTTTCTTTTCTCTGAGGTTGTGCAGGCATTCTGTTAAATTATTTTCCATAAGCTGGCAGTTAAAGTGATGCCGAAACAGAGCTCATCATCAGGCAGCTGGAGCTAAGCTGCTAGTGAGAAAGGAGAGAAAGGACATGTAGGTTTCAGGCTTGTGGTACCCACTTTGCCTTAGATGGCTTATGAGAGTCTGTTCATGGAAGTAAAAGTGTAGAGAAAGGAGGATAGATGTAAGAAGTTGGTCTTAGGAGAGGCCTACGGTTGGGTCATGGGAGATAACTAGTGTTTCCTCTTAGCATCATTTTAAACATACACACACTCAAAACAACATGAAGAAGATTCATTATTTTGTTCTTTCATTTGTTTATTTTAGTCAATTCTAAACTAAGTACTGTTTTCCTTAAAAGAAAAGAGAAGGACAAATAGAGCCTGTTGATATAAAATGTCTCTTTCCTTAACATGGAAAACTCACAATTCAGGTAAAATTTAAGACATGCAAGAGCATAAAAGAAATTGTGAAATTAAGGTTAGAGCATTTGTTGCTCTTTTAATTTAAAAGCAGGAATTACAATTACTAATTTTGTGGAAATTGTTTAAGTTTATAGTCTCCTTTTCTTTCATTCCTCATCCCTCCAAACTATAGACCCTACTGGTATTTATAGATTTTTAGAACCTTTTTGAATAAAATTAGGTTTCTTGGGGAGACTTCTGACAATTTGAGACACTATTAGTGATGACTGAAGACATCTATGGTTATTGGAAAGTCAGGATGAGTGAGAAAAGCCCATCTAAGTGAGGCCCGTTCTCCAGCTTTAGCCTTACATTAAGTCCTTAAATCTTTGAATCAGTAAGAGAAAGATAATTACAATTAAAAAAACATATATACAAAAGATTTGAACAGATATTTTACAAAAGGGAATATCCAAGTGGCCAATAAATATGTAAAAAGGTGCTCAACTGTATTTGCCACTTAGAAAATGCAAATTAGAACCGGTGAGATATAATTACACATCCAACAAAATGCAAAAAAAAAAAAAAAAAAAAAAACCTAACTAAAAGAAAACAAAAACATCACAGACAATACCTAGTGTTTGTGAGGATATGGAGCAACCGGAACCCTTATACTGTGATGGTGGGAATGTAAAATGATCCGACTGCTTTGGAAAACTGGTATTCTGCTGAAGTTGAATATATTAATACCCTGGGAGCCAGTCATTCCACTGCTAAATGTATACCCAAGAGAAAACATATGTGCACAAAAAGACATGTACAGCAATCTTCAGAACATAGCTTCTCATAAGAGCTTCACTTTGGAGACTTCCCAAATGCTCAACAAAAGAGAGAGTAATTATGTCAAGTGTATACAATAGAACACTGCCCACCAATGAGAAAATATGAACTACTAAGCTATAAAGTAGATACGAATAAAGTTCATAAACAATATTTAAGAAATGTAAGCAGACAGAACAGAATAGATCACATGTGGTTTCATTCACATGAAATTCAAAAACTAATAGATGCTCCTAGAAGTCAGGATAGTGGTTACCTTGGTAGGGAAATGATGGGTAGGTAAGCGGAGTTCTGGCAATGTTCTTTTATTGACCTGGGTACTGGTTACCCAGGTATGTTCAGTTTGTGAAATTCATCCAGACTTGTATTTCTGGTGTGTACTTTTTTTTCCTTCTTGAGAGTTATGCTTCAATAAGAGGTTGAAAAAATCTTAACTTTCAACCGAATTTCAGGGCCAGAGGTCTTAAGGGAAATAATACTCCCATCCTCATGACAATCTGAGTGTATTTTCCATTTGACACAATGCTCCTTCCACTTAGCCTGGCATCTGCCACACATCTGTGTCCCTCATGGCAGGCAGGAAGTTAAACAACCTAGATGCTGAAGGAAAATCATAGCAGTGGGAGAATGAATTTAAGATGAATAGATTGGAGAGGGAAAGATAAGTTTTCAATTGGCATTGGGAGAGAATGGGAGAGTCTGGAAAGAAGCAAGGAAAGAGGAAATGATCTTTTTGGGCAGGAGCAAAGGCAGATTTTGCAGTGGAATCTGGCAGATCATGAATGGGTAGATACAGCACAAAAATGAGCAATGGTTAAGACCAATGTGGGGGACGAGGAGGGGAACTGGGGAGTTCTCTGTCCTTGACAAAACACACTTCTGTTACTAGCTGACTCTGCCAGGAAGGTTTGTATTGCTGTCTCATGCAATACTTTTAAGAAATAAGTAAGCCAAAAAGATAGATTGAGAAAGAGAAAATCCTGATTTCAAATATGTTTTTTTCTGTACTAGAATGATAGTGGGGACTTGCTTCGACAGCAAGAAAAGAAAAAAGACTTTGACTAAGCATACACAGTCTGCAAGGAACATCCACAGGTACCATCACAATTAATCCTCAGAGCAGCCTGTGAAGTGGTGAGGGTCATTCTCACATATGTATGAGGCTTGAAGCTCCAAGAGTTTGAGATGCTAGCCCATTGTCCCATCAGTTTAAGACAGAGCCTAGTTTTGAGTTCTCAGCAATCTGATTAGAACTCTTTGCTCTTGCTCTGAGCACAAGCACCCTCTTACGATAATAGCTCTGATTCCCCGACGCTACATTTCTTTCCAGGAAGGATGAAAATTCTCTAGGGGAACAACTGGCTGGTAGTGTCTGGTTAGCATGTCTGTCTGCAGAATTCACAAGGCAAAGCTGTGACTGTATTGATACTAAAGGGTGGAGGGGCACAGTGATTCCCAAACGACATGGCAGGGGGCCTCTGATGTGTCTGAGGGCACCCTTGTCTTCACTATGGGCCAGCAGTTTTGGTTCTTTAGTGCAAATCACTATCCCTGTAGGTAGGAACCTAGGCTGAGCCTAGCCACATGCTGAGTAGATAGGCATGTGTTTATATGATGTGATTGGGTTTCACCACAAATCCCCAAAGGAACCCCAATTCTCCTTTGCCTACTCAATGACAGAACACCCCACCCCAGCTGCCTCTCTGCAGTAAGGCATCATCCCCTGAGGGTAAGTCCAGCTGTTTATCATGTGAGTCCTTACTTATTGTTTCATTGGGAAAACCCAGTGCCCTTTGGTGGGCAGGTCAGAGGGTCTAGAGGCTAAGCCCCAGAAAAGGGCATTTTGATGGAGGGAAAGAAGAGAGGCAGGCTGCTGGTCTGAGGGTGGTCTCATTGCATCAGGCAGTGAAGCTTCCATGAACGTTCCAGGACGCGTCTTTTCATGCTTACAAGTTTGCCATTGTCTTGGGTACCTGCCCTGGGGTGGAATTGCTTTGTCATAGGGTATGCACATGCTCTGCTTACACAGACACCACCTAACGGTTTTCCAAACTTGTTGTATTGTGCTCTGCATTGGTAAAATGTTTGCAATGAGTTTTCAATACTTGAAAATCAGGTTTCCTATAAGAGGATCTGGAAAACCAAAGGTTGTATCACCAAATGAAATCAAGCTCACACAGGGTGCCTAACCGGCTGCTTCACTCACTGACAGTAATTTCTCAACCTCTGCTTCTTTTTTTTTTTTCTTCCTTCCTTTTCATTTATGACACTAGAGGTGAATATAAGGGCCCTGCAACTACTCATTTAGAGAATTCTGGAACCTGGAAAACCTCCATTCTTTGTTTGGGTTTCCCTGGAAACAGACTGAGATAAGAATGTGTGTGCATGTGGTTTATTTAGGGGTGACCCCAGGAAACAAGGCTGGGAGTGGAGAAGGGAGACCAGAAGGAAAAGAGGCCAATGAGAGTGATATCAAGTATGGGTGTCCAGAGCCCCAGTCCAGTGGAGCGCTCTGGGAGCCAGGGTGGAACACACCCCAGAGCTTTACCACTTGAGTGGAGGTGGGCAGGACTCCTTCATTGCTTGAGGACTGTCGGGGGAGGGTGGTGTTCACTTCCCAGGACTTCTGGCCTGCTGTATTTGCAAGCAAAGTGGGCCTTGGAGATCTGAGGCTGTCTCAGATGCTCGCAGTTGGGAAAGCAGGCAGAAGAATGGCAGGACAAGACGAGGGCATACACTTGAGTCTGCCACATCGATCTAGTCCACATTTACTCCTTAGAATCCTATAGCCTAGAATTCTGGTTCCTAAAGTTTCAATACATAGAGCTACCAGTGTGCTGCTTTTCATCAGTGCACATGAAATCTCTGCTCTCATTTTAGATGGTCCATCCACTGTCCTTCTGCACCACCTGCTCACCCAGCATGTCAAGATAACTGCACATGTATGATAGTCCTATTTGTGCTACAATCCAGAGAGGCTTTCTCTCATTTCCTTCCCATCCAGGTGCAGTAATAGTTCCATCACTCCGTGCAAGCATATTTAGAAGGATCTGAATAATACATTTGCCAGGGCAGATTCATCTCCTTGCGTGTCTCGTGACTTCCAGCCAAGTAGAACAGTTAGGTTGTTGTCCTCTAAACCACAGTCAGAGTTTCCTGGAGATGGGAAATCTCTGAAGAGGTGAAGTAGGAATTACATTTTATCGCTCTTCAATTTTCAATTTATATTCCACGGTGATTTTAAAAAGTAATTATTAGATTCTTAGAAGGAAATAAGATCTGTGTGGATAAAAGGAGACTTAAATTTATTTATCAGATTTTGCCTTAATTACACACATACACTGCAATGCCCAAAATGGCTGCAAATGGTCCCTTTGACACAGAGCCTTGTGGGATTTTTGCAGCAGGAAGAAAAAATCCAATTTCTCATTTAGGAAATAACAAAATCTTAGCCATCCTTTGAGACTTGAGTGTATGTTCCCCAATTACGATAATTTGTAGAAGAATACAGTCAGTGACAACTTACTTGTCATTTTTATCAAAAAAAGCCAATGTCTAAAAACAAGCCCTCCAACATCTCAAAAAATAGCTAAAGCAATAAGATGAAAAGAGTATTGGTCACAATCCCCACGTCAGCTGATGTTAAAAACTCATTGGAAAATGGCAGAGAATTAAAAGATTTAAAAACAAACAAAAATAAACAAGCAAAAACTTGTGAAAATACCACCTGGCTAACATGTGCAATGGAAATATTAACTGACCTGGAAGTATTACACTTGTTTTTTTTTTAACATTTTTTATTGATTTATAATCATTTTACAATGTGTCAAATTCCAGTGTTCAGCACAATTTTTCAGTCATCATGGACATATACACACTCATTGTCACATTTTTTTCTCTGTGAGTTACCATAACAATTGTGTATATTTCCCTGTGCAATACAGTGTAATCTTGTTTATCTATTCTACAATTTTGAAATCCCAGGCTATCCCTTCCCACCCTCCACCCCCCGGTAACCACAAGTCTGTATTCTCTGTCCGGGAGTCTATTTCTGTCCTGTATTTATGCTTTGTTTTTGTTGTTTGTTTTTGTTTATGTTTTTTAGATCCCACATATGAGCGATCTCATATGGCATTTTTCTTTCTCTTTCTGGCTTACTTCACTTAGAATGACATTCTCCAGGAGCATCCATGTTGCTGCAAATGGCATTATGTTGTCGGATTTTATGGCTGAGTAGTATTCCATTGTATAAATATACCACCTCTTCTTTATCCAGTCACCTGTTGATGGACATTTAGGCTGTTTCCATGTTTTGGCTATTGTAAATAGTGCTGCTATGAACACTGGGGTGCAGGTGTCATCCTGAAGTAGGGTTCCTTCTGGATACAAGCCCAGGAGTGGGATTCCTGGGTCATATGGTAAGTCTATTCCTAGTCTTTTGAGGAATCTCCACACTGTTTTCCATAGTGGCTGCACCAAACTGCATTCCCACCAGCAGTGTAGGAGGGTCCCCTTTCTCCACAGCCTCTCCAGCATTTGTCATTTGTGGATTTTTGAATGACGGCCATTCTGACTGGTGTGACGTGATACCTCATTGTAGTTTTGATTTGCATTTCTCTGATTATTAGTGATATTGAGCATTTTTTCATGTGCTTTTTGATCATTTGTATGCTTCCTTGGAGAATTGCTTGTTTAGGTCTTCTGCCCATTTTTGGATTGGGTTGTTTATTTTTTTCTTATTGAGTCGTATGAGCTGCTTATATATTCTGGAGATCAAGCCTTTGTCGGTTCCACTTGCAAAACTTTTCTCCCATTCCGTAGGTTTTCTTCTTGATTTACTTCTGGTTTCCTTTGCTGTGCAGAAGCTTGTAAGTTTCATTAGGTCCCATTTGTTTATTCTTGCTTTTATTTCTTCTAGGAGAAAATTTTTGAGATGTATGTCAGATAATGTTTTGCCTATGTTTTCCTCTAGGAGGTTTATTGTATCTTGTCTTATGTTTAAGTCTTTAATCCATTTTGAGTTGATTTATGTATATGGTGTAAGGGAGTGTTCTAGCTTCATTGCTTTACATGCTGCTGTCCAGTTTTCCCAACACCATTTGCTGAAGAGACTGTCTTTATTCCAATGTATATTCTTGCCTCCTTTGTCGAAGATGAGTTGACCAAAAGTTTGTGGGTTCATTTCTGGGCTCTCTATTCTGTTCCATTGGTCTATATGTCTGTCTTTGTACCAATACCATGCTGTCTTGATGACTGTAGCTCTATAGTATTGTCTGAAGTCTGGGAGAGTTATTCCTCCAGCCTCTTTCTTTCTCTTCAGTAATGCTTTGGCAATTCTAGGTCTTTGATGGTTCCATATGAATTTTATTATGATTTTTTCTAGTTCTGTGAAATATGTCCTGGGTAATTGGATAGGGATTGCATTAAATCTGTAGATTGCCTTGGGCAGTGTGACCATTTTAACAATATTGATTCTTCCAATCCAAGAGCATGGAATATCTTTCCATTTTTTAAAGTCTTCTTTAATTTCCTTCATCAATGGTTTATAGTTTTCTGTGTATAATTGTTTCACGTCCTTGGTTAGATTTATTCCCAGATATTTTATTACTTTGGGTGCTATTTTAAAGGGGATTGTTTCTTTACTTTCTTCTTCTGTTGATTTATCGTTAGTGTAAAGAAATGCAATTGATTTCTGAACGTTAATCATGTAACCTGCTACCTTGCTGAATTCTTCAATCAGCTCTAGTAGCTTTTGTGTGGACCTTTTAGGGTTTTCTATATATAGTAACATGTCATCAGCATATAATGACACTTTTACCTCTTCTTTTCCAATTTGGATCCCTTTTATTTCTTTCTCTTGCCTGACTGCTGTGGCTAGGACTTCCAGGACTATGTTGAATAGGAGTGGTGATAGTGGGCATCCTTGTCTTGTCCCAGATTTTAGTGGGAAGCTTTTGAGTTTTTCACTGTTGAGTACTATGCTGGCTGTAGGTTTGTCATATATAGCTTTTATTATGTTGAGATATGTTCCCTCTATACCAACTTTGGTGAGAGTTTTTATCATAAATGTGTGTTGAATTTTATCAAATGCTTTTTCTGCATTGATTGAGATGATCATGTGTTTTTTGTCCTTTCTCTTGTTGATGTGATGTATTACATTGATTGATTTGCGTATGTTGAACCAGCCTTGTGTCCCTGGGATGAACCCCACTTGGTCATGATGTATAATCTTTTTTATGTGTTGTTGGATTCTATTTGCTAAAATTTTGGTGAGGATTTTGGCGTCTATGTTCATCAGTGATATTGGCCTATAATTCTCTTTTTTTGTAGTGTCTTTGCCTGGTTTTGGTATCAGGGTGATGGTGGCTTCATAGAATGAGTTTGGGAGTACTCCCTCCTTTTCAATTGTCTGGAAGAATTTGAGAAGGACTGGTATGAGTTCTTCATTGTATGTTTGGTAGAATTCCCCGGTGAAGCCATCCGGTCCTGGACTTTTATTTGTAGGGAGGTTTTTAATTGCTATTTCTATTTCCTTTCTAGTGATCGGATTTTCAAGTGTTCAGATTCTTCTTGATTCAGTTTTGGTGGACAGTATGTTTCCAGAAACTTGTCCATCTCCTCTAGGTTATCCAGTTTGGTTCCATATAGTTTTTCATAATATTCTCGTATGATATTCTGTATTTCTAGTTTGTTTGTTGTAATTTCTCCATTTTCCTTTCTTATTTTGCTAATTTGTGCTCTCTCTTTTTTCTTCTTTGTGAGTTTGGCCAGAGGTTTGTCGATTTTATTTACTTTTTCAAAAAACCAGCTTTTGGTTTGGTTGATTTTTTCTATGGTCTTGTTAATCTCTATTGTATTTAATTCCTCTCTGATCTTTATTATTTCCTTCCTTCAGCTGCTTTTTGGGGCTTTTTGTTCTTCTTTTTCTAATTCATTCGGGTGGTGGGTTAAATTGTTTATTTGAGATTGTTCTTCTTTTTTGAGGAAGGCCTGTATCGCTATAAACTTCCCTCTTAGCACTGCCTTTGCTGTGTCCCATAGGTTTTGAGTGGTTGTGCTTTCATTATCATTTGTCTCAAGGTATTTTTTAATTTCAGCTTTGATTTCCTCATTGATCCATTTTTTTTTCAATAACATATTGTTTAATCTCCATGCTTTCCTTTTTTTCTCCTTTGTTTCTCTGTTGTTGATTTCCAGTTTCATGGCATTGTGGTCAGTAAAGATGCTTGAGATAATTTCTATCTTCTTAAAATTGTTGAGGTTTCTTTTGTGCCCAAGTACATGATCGATCCTGGAAAATGTTCCATGTGCACTTGAAAAGAATGTATATCCTATTTTTTGGGGGTGTAATGCTCTGAAAATATCCACCAAATCTAGTTTTTCTATTGCAGTATTTAATTTCTCTGTTGCCTTGTTTATTTTCTGTCTGCAAGATCTGTCTAGTGATGTTAATGTGGTGTTAAAATCTCCAACTATGATTGTATTCCCATCAATATCCCCCTTTATCTCTGTTAGTAATTCTTGTATGTACTTAGGTGCTCCTATATTGGGTGCATATATATTAACGAGTGTAATATCCTCATCTTGTATCACTCCTTTAATCATTATAAAATGTCCTTCTTTATCTTCCTTTATGGCCTTTGTTTTAAAGTCTATTTTGTCTGAAATCAGTACTGCAACACCTGCTTTTTTGGCTTTTCCATTTGCATGGAATATCCTTTTCCATCGTTTCACTCTCAATGTATATGTGTCCTTCTCCCTAAAGTAGGTCTCTTGTATGCAGCATATTGAAGGTTCTTGCTTTATTATCCAGTCTGCCACTCTATGTCTTTTGACTGGAGCATTTAGTCCATTAACATTTACAGTAATTAATGATAGATGTGTGTTTATTGCCATTTTGAACTTATCTTTGCAGTTGAGTTGGTATATCCTCTTTGTTCCTTTCTTATTCCTTTTGTGGTTTGGTAATTTTCCTTTGTATTTTCATGGATTTTATTTAATTTTTGTGACTCCTTTGTAAATTTTTGGCTTGTGGTTACCCTTTTTTGTAAATCTATCAACCCATTACTATAACTGTTTTTATTAAACTGATAGTAACATGATCTCAAACCCATCCTACTGTTAAAAAGATTTAAAAAAGAAAGAAAAAAATATTCTATACTTCCCTGCCTCCCTCTCCCACTCTCAGTGATTTGTGTGTCTTCTTTCATAATTTCATGTTTACTTTATTTGTAATTCATGAGTTATCACCTTTCCCGTCGTGAGTTTCTCATTTCTGTAGCATCCTGCTGCTTTTCTATTTAGAATAGCCCTTTCAATATTTCTTTTAGCATGGGTTTAGTGTTGCTAAACTCCTGCAGCTTTTTTTTGTCTGTGAAACTCTTTATTTCTCCTTCTATCCTAAAGGATAGCCTTGCTGGATAAAGGATCCTAGGCTGCATCTTTTTTTCATTCAGGGCTTTGAATATGTCTTCCCACTCCCTTCTGGCCTGTAGTGTTTGTGTAGAGAAATCAGCTGATAGCCTTTTGGGGGTTCCCTTGTAACTTACTCTTTGCTTTTCTTTTGCTGCCTTTAGAATCCTTTCTTTATCCTTGACTCTGGCCATCTTGATTATATGTCTTGGTGTGGGTCTATTTGGGTTCTTCCTGTTTGGGACCCTCTGAGCTTCCTGTACTTGGATATCTGATTCCTTCTTTAAGTTTGGGAAGTTTTCAGTCATGATTTCTTCAAAAACCTTTTCAATCCCCTTAGATCTTTGTTCTCCTTCTGGGACCCCTATTATGCGAAGATTGGGACGCTTTATGTCATCCCATAGGTCCCTTATGCTATTTTCATTATTTTTTGTTTGCTTCTCTTGTAGTTCTTCTGAATGGGTGCTTTCTATTTCCCTGTCTTCTAGATCACTAATTCGTTCCTCTGCATTATCTAGTCGGCTTTGCACAGCTATTAGATCATTCCTCATCTCTGTCAATGAGTTTACCCATTCTACTTGGCTCTTCTTTATAGCTTCAATTTCATTTTTAACACATTTTATATCTCTAAACACTATCTCTTTTAATTCCTTCAGCAATTCGATCACTCCTTTTTTGAAATCTTGATCTAGTAGGCTTTCGATGTCTATCTCGTTGATCTTTCTTTCAGGGGATTTCTCTTGTTCTTTTAATTGGGAAAGGTTTTTCTGCTTCTTCATCTTGCTCATACCTCTCTGGCACTGTGGTTTATGGAGTATCAGTTGTTTCTTTTGGTCCTTAAGGATTTTATCTATCTAATACCTATTTAGGAATAAAACTTAGGAAAAAAAGAAAAAATAATAAGAGAGAGAGAAAGAATTTTAAAAGAAGGGAGAAAGAGGGTTTGAAAACAGTGTATAATGAATAATAGAAGAGCGAGTTGAAGCAGAGTATTAATCGGGTTGAGACGTCCTTTTAAGACCTTTACCAAAAAAAGGGGGGGGGAGATGAATAGATGTATTTGAAACCTGTGTCTAATCAATAACAGGACATCAAACCCCAAGAGAAATAGAAATGAATTAAGAAGTAAAAATTAAGAGAGTAATAGAAAATAGAACAGGTAAAAACAGATTAAAAAAAAAAGGGGGGGGGTGGGTTGTCGGTGTTCTCCTGGAGTCTGTGTGCTTTTAATGTGAAGTCTTTCTGTCTTCGTCCTGTTTTGGAAGCTCAGCTTGCCGTTTTCAGAGGCCCTCCGTTGGCGCCCTCTTCTGTGCTGCTCCCAGCACCTGTCGGCAAGCAGATCGCGCCTCCTCCTAACACTGGGTCAGGTGTAGCTCTCTGCTGTGGGCGGGCGGGTCGCTGCCCCTCCGGATGCCACAGTCAGATGTTGCAGACTGGCCGGGTAGGAGGGCGGGTGGTGCCCCCTCCCAGCACCTCGGTCAGGGGCTGTGTTCCTGCCCGAAAGGCCGGGGGCCGCTCTCGCTCTACCTGCGCGGCTGCCGGTAGCTCCGCTGCTCTGTGCGGCTGCTCGCTCCGCCCTCGTTGACGCTCCGCAGGTGGGCTCGGGGAAGACTGAGAGACAGCCTTGTCCGTGCTCAGAGCCAGAACCCAGCTCCTTGGTTGTCTTTGTGGAGCAAGTTCTCTGAGGGACGAGGATGGAAGGATCCTATCTGCCCCGGGCTTCAGGCCAGTCTCAGTCTGGCTTTTGAGGCTGCTAAGCCCTTTGGTGCGGATGCAGGTTTCGCCCCCGCCCACGCCTGGGTACTAAGCGCCTGGAGGATATGGCGGCTGTGCCTGAGCCCCGCCTCTCTTCCCCCTGAAAACTTTCCACGGGTTTTCAGAGATGGGGGTGTGCACCCTTCCCCCGAGAGCACATCAACCTTGCTGTTTTATGGAGGGCCCAGGTTGTTCTGCCCTGTGCACCCACAGCCACGGCGCGCAGCCCCTTGCGTTTCCCCGGGGCTGCCTCCGTTCAGCCGCCTCCGTTCAGCCGCCCCCGTCCTCCGCCCGGCTTGTGCAGCCTGGCCCTGCCCGCCGCTGCCGGCCGCGTCTCAGGCTGGGTGTCGGGGGGACGCTCTGTGCCCGTTTAACTTAGTTCTGTTAGTCAAGGGCTGCTCTGTACAGATCCGAGCCTCGGAGGCTCCCCCTCCGTCCCGCTGGCCTCTCAGTTGGAGAGGGGAGACCCAGCTAGCGAGCGCCAGTCCTCCTTTGCCGCTCCCTCCCCGCGGGACCTGTCCTGCGCTGCTTTGCCTTTTGTTCTTTCTTTTTTCCTTTTCTCCTACCAGATTTTTGGCCTCTTTATCTTTTGAAGAGGGCGATGTTTTCTCAGAGTTCCGCAGGTGCTCTGGTTGGCTGAGTGGGTCTGTAGATGTGGGTCTTGGTGTATTTTTGGGAGAGGGTGACCTGCGAGCGTCCTTCTACTCCGCCATCTTCTCCGTCTCTAGTATTACATTTGTGACTAGAGAAATTGCAGAAAATCAAACCGAACCTCACTTATTGGGGAATCATTGTTGGTTGGCACTAGATACTTAAACACACATACAGACAGATATTCACAGTATATTCTCATTTTTGCAGTAGGTATATTCTGTAACGTGTCATGGAACTGAATTAGCAGATATTGAACTATTTGTTCCAACAGGAAAGACAGGTGTTATATCCTTGTATGCCTCTGGTCACAACATTTTGGTCAACCAAAGGACCATTACTGTTATATGGGTTCAGTTTACTAACATTCTTCTAAAACGAGTCAGTGTCATCATCACTGAAAATCTATTTTTCCGCTTATTCCTTTTCCTGTATAACACTTAAAAAAAAAACAAACAGTTCTTTCACAGGCTTTGCAAATTTAACACTTTTCATGCATATCATGTGGCTTTTGAAATGCTCAAGCCCCAGTTAGCTGAGAAGGGTCTGACATTTTCCTGACCCTAGGTGACAGGACCATCATTTCCTGTGGCTTTCAGCCTCACAACCATGCTGTCCATTCCACATCTTTTATGGGTCATCAGCTCGTGAATCCACAAAGTTAGCTACTTTTTTATCTTTCCCATAGCACTGTGGGTGTTAACTTGAGAACTTTCTGTCGTGGCCTCATGGGCAGTTCGGTGAATTTCCTCTCCTTTTTTCTGGATGCACCATGCTGTTGATTAACACTGAACTCACTGTTGACAGCACTGTAGCTCATACCTGGATGAAGTTTATCCAACATAAGTATTTTCTCTGAAAGGCACATCACAGCCATTTGCACTTAGGAACACAGAACAGCACTTCAGCATGCTGTTGAGGTGGGTGCATTTTAAACAGCAAAATTATCAACCAAAAGCACAGAGTGAAAAAATAAATGACACTAAATAGACTGTAGAAAGGACATTTGTTCATGGTATGAGATCTGAGACAAGAAAGCAGGGTTGTCTTGTACAACCTCAGTTGGAAACATATGTGTCAGGCAGCTTAAATTTTTCACTATCTGTGCATGCCTGTGAAGATTGAGTGTAGAGTTACAAATGCATTTTTGAGTAGGTGAATTTGCAAATATGGAATCCATGAGTAATGAGGATCTGCTCTTTTTTTGATTTGTTCTGAGACTTGCTTTTATTTAACTCAGTGTTACATGTTGGAAGTTTTGTGGTGCCACTAATATAAATCCATCTTAATGTAAAGGATTGCCCATAATTCAATAACCCTAATACACTATTATCCAGCCCTTCCACTATTGGTAAGCATTAAGTTCTCTTCCAATTCCATGCTATTATGAACGATGCCACATTGGCTATCCTAGTTCCATCCTCCTGGTATCATCATGGATGAACGTTTCTCTAGGCAAGACACTGAGAAGTACGCTTGCTGGGCATAGAGTGCGTACAATCACCATTTCAGTAAGTTCCAGCAAGCTGCCCTCCAGCGTGGCTCTATCCCTTCACATTCCCACTGGCAGGAGAAGGCTCACTTTCCTGGCATCAGGAATGCAACCGAGTGCTGAGGGAAGTGGGCTGGGGTGAGCAAGGGCCCCCAGAACCACAGGAGACTCAAGACAAGTGTTCTGCTTCCACTGGACTGCCTGCATTTATTTTAGTTTCCAATTTCCAGCTATTCCTGGGTGAAAATAATTCAAAGAAGACTCCTTTTTTTTTTTTTCCTTTTTATAATGGACAGAACATTATTTCCCACTTGTCTGTGATCAGGAAGTTTCTAAACTTGATTAAGAAGTAGACTGGAATCTTTTGTTTATTGCAGAGAGAACAGTGTTTTTCCCCATCGCCTACCTGGCCTAGTTTGCCCAGCTGGCACTAATGTAAAACCCTTCCCAGGAACCACTCACCCTCCCGACTCACACATTATCTTTAGAGGTGCAGCTCAACACAGCAAATTTCTGTTCACTAAAGAAGTCTGGGTGACTCAAGAATTTTAAAAGCTGTTAGGAAAAGAGTCTTTCCAAATGGTCAAAAAACAAACAGAATTTATCAAGAGGCATTTTCCTTAACGACAGTTTATAGTGTCTTTGTAACTATCTACAATAGTCAGTAGACAATTAGGAAAATGCTGTTCTTCTGACAATTTAGAAAGTTCAGTCTTCAGAAAACTGGGCAGCAAATTTTGGTTCTAACCTAGTAACCAAAGCTAAGCAATTAACTAGTTTTTGCAGGCTTCAGGAGGAAAATAGCATTGCTGTGTTACAGTGAGAATCCTGGTTGTCATTGAGTTATCAGCAAACTGCAGCTCCTCTCTCTGGAGAATAAACCCTGTAATTTAACAAATCACTGTATTTTGGGTTTTGACATTGCACATGCTTTTCAGTTTCCATCTGTTCCTTCTGTTCATTAGTATTTTATTGTTGCTACAGTCAGAAACATTTTAATAGTTCTTATCTCACTCAAATACTACACCATCAGCTATCTTCTGTCATCCCTTTGGACATCTAAAAATGGCATGTCCATTCCAATTTTAAATTGCTTTTAGGAAGTATTAATCTGGGCATTTTCCCCAAAGTCCAAGATGGCTGCCTTTGGCTATGAACTAGAATAACTGTCTCATGTATGAAAACAAATATTCAAAGTCTACTCCAAACACAGATTTCTGAAAAGGAGTACAGATTTGTCCTCTTACATTCTTACACTATTAGATAAAGACATGGTCAAGAAACTCAGTGTGTGCACCCAAAAGTGCAGATACACACAATTTTCACATACACACCCTACACTCCCCCAAAGTCAATATACATGGATACCCGTAAACACACGTGAATTCCACATACGTCATACCCTACACCAACATGTACCCCCTTCCACACTCCATCTACACATATAGTCCTTCTAGCATAAACCACACACTTACCATGCATGAATACACATACTTCAGTGCACATCTGTACCACCAGACAGATACACACAACCTCAAATGCACAGACATACACACACTATAATCTCATCCATTTTACTCCTCCCCAAACACAGCATAGACACATATACATATACATACACATCCATTTCACACATTCACGTACACCTACGATCCACTGATACACAAACCACAAATGTACCTGATTAACCTGTGGTGTGAAAATGGATGAAACTATTAACCCAGCAAAAACAGTAGCAAAAAAAATTTGTAAATTAACACAAGTAAAAGTATATATTAGAAACATATATACTAGGAAATATATATTGAAATATATATTGAGAAACATTTTGGAATGGAAATTAACATTACTGCAGAAATTTTATTAACTTTACAGAAAATCAGGTTTTGTTGGTCATGTCCTAGCTGTGTTCACCTCAGACCCTTTCCTTCTCAAATGAAATGAAAGGTCAAGGCCAAAAGTTCAAGAATGAAACAGGGGTATCTGACCAAATTACAGGTGCATGCATGTGCACACGCACACACACACACCAATATCCATGGAGTAATGGCACAGGGCAGTATTGATTCTAGAATGTACTTAGGATATTCCACGTGTTATGAGAAGAAAGAGATCTCTCCTGAGGATGTGGCTGTTCATTGCTGGGGCGGATGAGACAGTCCTGCCCTGGACTGCCCTCTAGAATGGATGCTCCTGTCACTCCAGGGCTCCCCTTTGCTCTATGGCATTTCTGGGCTGTGCTTGACCTCTAACTTCCCAACAACCGATTACTTGGACAGACAAGAATGGCCAGGAATGCTGCTCACTGGAGACCAGGAGCCTGCACCCCTGGGGGTGGCCAGTGGGTCCCTGGGGAGTCCAGGGTTCAGCTCAGTGCCTTTGAAAGCTCCAAGAAGTGTCAACACACTCTCAGGGAGACTCCTCTCAATAAGAGGCCAGGCATCCCCTGAGAAACCACAGGGTGTACTGTAATGAAATAGCTTTTCCCCAGCATCACCTTCAGAGAATGTTCTAAATGCACTGCAGACTGTTGTCAGAACTGACTGTGAAGGTCAAGTGCAGAGGAGACTTGAACTTGGAGTGTCATCTGACTTCACAAGTTTAAGGGCTATCCAAAGTTGGAAAATCAATTCATAGAAAATACTGAGAACCCTAGTAGACTAGTTAAAAAAACTTTTCTGCTCATCTTTGTCTGTCTGCCTTTGATTTTTCTTCCATTTTTACTTGCTCTTTTTTCCACCTTCCTCCTTCTCCCCCTCCTCCTCTCCCTCCCTTCCTCCCTCCCTCCCTCTGTTCCTCGCTTCCTTCCTTCTTCCCTTCCTTCCTCCCTTCCTTCCTTCCTTCCTCACTTCCTTCATTGCTCTTTTCTCCTTTCTTCTGTCTACAGTCTTTAGTCTTTTAAAGTTAGGATCAGAAAAAGCTGTTGTAGTGTATTTCAAGAGAAGGAGTATAGGGCAGCCCTCTACTAAAATATAATCCATACCAGCTGGATGTCTAGTTGTTTAGAGCAGGATTGTGTTTCAAATTTGTTATAAAATTTACTCAACTAGCAGGCATTGAGGATTGACTTTTAACTAACTCGCCCAGTTCTTCCCCAGTAGATAACTGCCTTTAACTATTAACCAGTGTATTACTGTTTGGGGCCACTGATAGCTACCTGAAGCTAGTTCAGATGTGAGCATGTAGGCTAGAGAATCTTGATTTCTTTTTTCATTCCAGGAGTCATTAAACACATTAAATTTATCCCCCATCCACTATTTCAATCCTCCCACAATTGTTGCCAAACTTACTTCCTTCTCAAAACTCTCTGGGTGTTATTCCCCTCTTCAAATCAGATTCCTCTCCTCTAGTAAATAAAGTCTAAACTCTTTAGCAAGTTCACATTCAAAGATGCCCTTTGTAATCTTGTTCTAGCTCCCCACTAATTCACTTCCTAAACTCTAAGCTTTGTTCACATGTCTCCAATCCTTAGTGTTTGCTTTTTGGGGGCTCTGTGTATTGGAAGCCCCCATTGGAAGCCCCTCATTCTTGAAGCCCACTGAACCTTTCCATGTGTCTGTGGCAGAATCAATCACTCCTTTCTTTGTAAGCTGTAGCACAGGGCTTGTGTTTCTATTGAGCTTTGCACAATAATTATTTGCACAATACTTAGGAGGCTACTATCCCCCTCTTTTGAGGACTGGCATTATTCATCTTGATGTAAACCATAGTTCCTAGCAATTTGCCTGACACAAAGTAGCGCTTCAGTGAATGATGACAGAAATATTAATTTGTAAGACACCAAAGTACTGGGTATCTGCTGTTGTTGCCTATCTAGCAGTTCTCTCTCCTTCAAGTAAGAGAATTCAAATTTTTCTTTGGAAATCACATCTTCCTAACTCAAAGGGCACAGAGACTGACCTTGCCCTGTTGGCCAAGGGCCATGCATATGACCTGACCTGGCCAATCAGATTCATAGTGATTGCTCCAGCCACAGGTCCATGACCCAGTTGGATTTACTAAAGTGAATCTCAGATTTTTGTGGGGGATTTTGACTAAATAATTGGGAGAGAACTTTGTTCCTTTGCTACTGTAGCAGAACTGCCAGGATGCAAGCCTGAACTTGCTACTGGCCACATTTACTACTACCTCTTGAAAGAGTCTGCTTTCATTTAATGTTCACATAGAAGAAAGTTCCAAGAAGAAGGAAGAGACAAACTCTCAGTGACAAATTCTGGTTTAGTGAGGCCTGATGACATGCCCATGGACATTTTATCATATGCTCTACTACATTTCTACTTTTGCTTTAACCAGTTTAATTTTTCTCTTATTGTTACTATTTTTCTCTTCCCTGTGTTCTTTCATTATTCTCCTTTTTTTTTTTCTTTTCCTTTGCATCCAAAAGATTCCTGAGAGATACAGCCATTTAGTGGCATAATACAAACAAGCAGATGTTTGTCCCCTAAGGTCAAATGATCAAATAGGAATATATTGTCTTCTGTAACTTCCAACATCATGATTCTGAAGACCCGATGATCCCAGGTAACCCACAACCCTATTTCTTAGTCTTCAATAGACACATGAATCCCCCAGGGGTCTTGTTAAAATCCAGATTCTGACTGAGCAGGTCTGGGGTGAACCTGAGATCCTGCATTTCCAATAAGTTCCAAGGGGATTGTGATGATGCTGGTTGATGAATCACATTTTGTGTAGCAGGGACCTAGGGTCGAGGGTCATGATTAGTGCCCAGATGCTCCCACCCAAAAGAAATGATCTTCCAGCATGCCAGTTTTGCTTAAAGCAGTGATGGTTGAATATGCCACTCTTTTTCAGATAACCTCCTTACTTTTAAACTATCTTTCTGAAGAAAAAGAAGCTAAGCCAAAAGCAGGGTCACTGATGGGGAGATGAGTGTGTAATGTGTGCAGCCAGTGCAGAGACAGGTAAAATAACTAGCTTCAAATGCAACAGACACACAATGAACATCTTGAAATCCTCCCTTCCTCCACTCTCAAGTCACATATTTGTCCTACTGGAAGTATTTAGTGCAACAAAGTCCGTCTCTGCTGGGACTCGGCAGAGTTATGGTGTATGCTTTCTTGCGGAGCTCATCCTGCTGTCCAACAGAATGACTATCCCACCTGGCCTGTGATCTAATTCATTTCCTTCCCTCCATGCCAGATTCCTGGGTCCTGGTGCCAGGAATTGAAGCAGCACCATTGCTCACCCAGATCCAAAGTTGGCTGCTTCCTGACAGTGCCATGGGGCTCAGGAGAAGCTCTGCATGTTCTCCCCCCTCCTGAGGCAGTGACTTGGTTTCACTGTAACTGAAACATATGCCTTGTGAGTTTGTTATGTTTGAGGATTATTAATAACCCCACAGAAGTATTTAAGCAGGCATGAACATCTCATCTCCCGGTAAACATGTCACTTTTAAATCCAGATTCTACCCCCACATATTCATAAACTCCTCTCATCAAAATCACTTTTCATGTTGAGTCTGGGCACGTCTCCCATTTTCTAGCACATCCTCTCTGGATCTCTCCAATTTTCTTTCTGCTCATCAGAAGTTAGTTAAGCAGAGGTAACACTACTTTGCCCCAAGAGTGTTTCTTATCAGCAGAGGTAAATGCGAGCTTCCTTGAGTGTCTCCATTTGAACCCCATCTTTAGATCTTGAGTGAAGGGGGGACAATAAGGATGGGAGCTTGTTATCTGTGTTTTGTAAAAAGTAAATGTGATTTCAGATTTTAGGAGTTTCGGATTCAATGTCCCATGACTTGAAAAAAACACTGGTTACTCTGTAGATTCCAAAACAGAACATGATGACAAGGGTATCAAAGCTAAAGGAAAGAACAGGAAAGGATAATTGAAAAAAATCAGTTAGGCTTAACTTTTTCTGTTATCAGTATTGGGAGAGAGATCTTTAACTGAGTCTTGGGAATAAAATATGATATTCAGAATAATACTTGGCAGATATGGGCCCCGTATTAAAGTCTCCATGAAAGCTGAATGAGCAGCTTTATGGAAGGGACAAAGCTGGCTTTGTGTCAAGTCAGCCCTCTTCCTGTCTCTCAGCAGGCTTCTGGAGACTTCTCTTCTCGCTGGCGGATATATGCTTAGGGAATGGAAACTGATTCTTTTACTAACTTAAGAAAAATCCGAACAGCCCCTTAGTTAGTATGTAAAACAATTGTACACATCACACTCTGTACACAAATATAAGATAAATGTGATGAATTGGTGCTCCCATTAATTAAATTTGTCTAACGAGAGAGAGGAGGAGATGCATCTCAGTGCCAGAGCATGGGAGAGAGAAAATAGCCTTTCCTCCAAATTACTTTGGTTTCGTTCCAGAGCCAGTGCCCTTAATTTAGCCTCATATGAGTGGAAAATCAGTCTTTAGACATTTGTTATGAAGTTTCTTTATATAACACATATATAAAACAGCAGTGTGATCAGTAAACATCCCTACTGATGACAAATAGACTGCAAGGTGTGTGGGAAACCAGCGTTTTGTTTCTTTGTGTTTTGAGATTACCCAAGGGAGCTTTGCTGCTGACAGCCAAATAGTCCCATAGGCATTTTTAGCAAAGCAGAAGGTGCGTTTGTGAGAAATGTCAAGGTGATAACCAAAGAGAAGGGAGCAAAGCACATTCCTCATGGTAGTGAGCAAGTTCCCATCAGCACGCACACCATCACCATCATGAAAAGACCCCAAAGTTCTACCCAGAGGTTACCATACATCCATAAATTAAAAGAGAATTCTGTGGTGTAAACTTCCCATGAGAACATGGCTGTTAGCTGGGACTGGGTACCTCTGCCAAGAACAATGTCACTGCTCTTAAGGGCTAAGGGGCAGCTGTGGCAGGAACAAGGCCAGGTCATTTACTCGTAGACTCTCCCTGGCAAAAGGCTGGCCTCCATCACTGGAGGCCCTCAGTAGGAGTCCAGGGACATTGAAACTAGGAGTCCTGGCGTCTACTCCCAGCTCAGCTGTGTGTCCCTGGGCAGGTAACTCTAGCTCTCTGAATTTCTGAGCTCAGGTTCCCCAGCTGTAACATGAGAAGTACCAGTCCTAAGGCTTTATGTTCTATGATGTGCTGTGATTCTGTAGTATGCCTTATCTAGACTTTCTGGAAATTCTATCATTAAAATATGGCCAGATTCTGTCAACCATCTTCACAGCTCCCACCTGGGCCAGCTTTTCCTTTCATCTCTCCCTTGGATTACTGCAGCAGCCTCCAAACTGACACGTCTGTTTTCTCTTCTGCTCTCCAAGCTTGTTCTTAACTGAGCAGATGGGCTGATCTCATCCAAAGCCCCCCTACTGTCTCCTGTTCTCTGCCTGTCTTATAACACCCCATAAAGCTGGAGGACCTGACACAGCTTTACCTGTCTGATCCCAAGCCTACCATCGCCCACGTAACTATTCCCATCCAGCCGCATAACCACACTTCTCCCAGTGTCCCTCAATCTATCCCCATGTGCCAGCTGTTCCCCTGCTGGAATGCTCATCTCACTCCCTCCCCACCCCCACCACACCCCAGATGCCTGAAGGACTGACACTCACCTCCTTCCAATCTCAACTCAAACGTCAACTCCTTGATGAGACCTTCCCTGATTGTTACATTTAAAATTGCATCAACCCGAAAGCACTTTAGAATCTCCTTATTCTGCTGTTTACTTCCGATAGCACTGAACTTCCAGCATATAATACAATTCACATATCTATTATGTTTTTTTCTTGTCTGCCCTCTAACAGAAGGTAAGCTCCTTGTGGGTAAGACTCTTTGCCTACATGTATATATATATATATTTACTGTTGTATCCCCTGTGCCTGGAAGGGTTGCTGGTTCATAGAGACTGCTCAAGACACTTGTTAAATGAATCAATAAACTGTTGAAATTCTTATGGAATTCTTGTTCATTACTTGGCATGCTCCTGGATTTGAGTGATGTTAGTAACTGGCAGCAGTAAAAGTCCAGGAAGAGAGAACACCGCTATATTGGAGGGCTGACGGCATCTGCACACACAGAAGACTATCTCACTGTTCTTGAGTGATAAGATGTTCACAGTTGGGTATCTGTACCTTGTGCTTTGTTATGCATGTGGTCAGTGTCCTACCCTTGTGCCCTAAAGCTGCTTTCCTGCTTCAGCACCTGTGTCTCTGCCTGAAAGCTTTCTCTGTCCATAGGAGCACGTGTAGGATGCAAAGGCAGACATGGGCTCAAAGTGTCAGGGAGCAAATTCCCCCAGGAGTATCCTTAAATGATGAGGAATGTGAGCGGATGGCTAAACATCCCAGCTTCCCTGCCCTAGGTGAGACCATTCTTAATCGTGTCTACCTATGGCCCCGAGGTCTGGTGGCTCCAGCCCCCTTGGCCCTTGAGTAAGGTTGTAGGCTAAGTCGCCTCTAAAGCTCTTTGCTACTCCAGGACCCAGGGTTCCAGCTTGTGAGATGCAGGCTGGTGTGTCATGGCTAAGACCTTAGACTCTGGAACCAAAGAGCTTGGGTCCAAGTCCTGACTACGACCTGCCAGCTATACGACTTTGGGCACGTTACTTAAACTTTCTCTTCCCCAGTTCCCTCATCCGCAAAACAAGTCTGTTAATAGTACTGTTCCCGGAGGTTGCCATGAGGATTAAATGGATTCACATTTGCAAAGCACTCTGACCAGCACCTGGCCCAAAGTAGGTAAAACAGAATTTTCAATAATTAAATTCCTATCTTGCCAACAAAGGAACTAAAGCAAAAGGAGTTTAAATTCAGTGACCAAGGCCATACAATGGAGACGCTTTAGAACGCAGCTCTTTAGAACCCAGTACAGTATGATTTTTGTTACATTTCACTCAATAGAAAAAAAAAAAACCTGAACCTTAGTGCTCACATTTCTTGAAACATATTCTATAATGAAGATTAGAAAAAAAATTGTATAATTACTACCAGCTAATTAGTGGAAAGGCATAAGCAATTAAATATGTGGTACAAGTTAATTTGAAAGAATATTAGCTTTTTGTATTTGGATTACTTCATATACTTCATAGAAGAAAGTTTGTGGATAAATATTTCACTTGATTAATAAATCAGTCTCTCTTTACCCCTCCTCCCCAGTATTATAATCCTCAAATATATGAAAAATTTATCTGTGAAGGAAAGCAATGCACTTTTCTCATTCTCTATGGAACAGTGCAGGAAGGGATTTGGGTTAAGTGTTGCTGGAAGGAATTCCATTCCATGTAGGGCAGAGATTTTCTGATTATGCAGAGAGTCATTATGTGAGATTTAAGTTACACTCGGAAAAGCTCCTTGTCCAAGAATGTCTTCCCTACTGGCTTATATTGGTGCCTGAACTTCTACTATTAGAGATTTATTCCTTTGGTTAGTTTAATTCAAACAATTCACTGACTATTGTTTATGAAACAGTGACTGGGTTATGCACCAAGTAAGGCTTGTCTGTTTCTAAGAACAGGTTCTAAGGGGGCAGGAGAGAAAAAGGGGCCCCATGTAAAGATCCACTTTGCCTAACTCCATGGTGGTTCTAAGGCCCCTTGTTGGACAGTAATGAAGAATGGATACTTACCTCCCTTGGCTCACTTTTAGGATAGGAGAGTGAGTGACCTAGAGTAGAGCGAGATGGAAAATCTTTTGTTACCAAGAATCCTTAACCAATGTGAAGGGAAATTCTTCATAGAAATGAAGAAGCTGCAGTGAGGATTCAGGGTTGCTAAATGCAAGCCCATAAAATGCAAGTCCCATGACAATAGTAGGTTTATAAATAAATCCTTGGTTGGGGAGGACACAATGTGTGAAGGTTTATGAACTTTACTTTATAGCGACCTGCTTAGAAGCACACACTGGCATTATTGAAGGGGAATAAGAATGTGGCAGAAACAAAAATTTTCTAATCTTCTTACTACATGTGCCTTAGTACCCTCTCCCTCCCTTTACTCCCCATTTTGTGGTCATTCATTAAATAGGCATTTATTGAACATTTACTATATACTTCTCTTAACCTCCTGGGTACCTCCCTTATTCTTCCTCCTGTGGGTTAAAAGTATGACAAGCCTTTAGTATCAGTTTGAGTTGCTATTAGATTGAGTATTTGCTCTTTATCCTTCAAAAGAGGAGACAGTTTCTCTTTCTGATGAAAAACTAAGATACGAGCCTTTACAAATCACCTTATAAACCTCATTTCTAATAGATACAAGAAAATAGACACATTGATTCAAAAAAAAATTCAAGGCATAGGGACTAATGTCAAACCATCATCTCCAATTAAACTTTTGATCTTACAGTTTATTCCACTCTTATTATTTATTACACCAGTATTCTTGCTACAAAGTGTATAGTTTCTGCAGCATGGCCCCATCTGGTTGCATTTGCTTTTTGTGTGTGTGTTCTTTGCTTTTTTGTTTTTGTTTTTTAATAGGCCCTGTCCTGTCAAGATTCAAAGCCAGAGCCTGCCACTTAATAGCAAAATGACTTTAGCCGAATGATATGACCTTTCTGACCTCAGTTTCTTCCTTAGCAAAATGAGGGTGATAATATGTGCCCTGCTGGTGGGCTGTGAGGAGCAGACTAATTAAATGAAGGGAGGTACAGCAGGATGCTGGCACAGCTCTGGATACAGGATCCATGCTCATCAGAAGGGCTTATCATCCTGCCCCAAAATTGGAGGTTCCTGGGAAACTTGCACTCTGGCCTTGCTTTGCTCCCTCTAGCAGGCCTGAGAGAGAGGCTGCCGCCCCCCCCTCCCCTCAGCTAACTCCTCTGAGATCATGTCCTACAGCTTTATATGAGGTCAAAATGTCACTCTTGTACTTGACATCCCCCTCCCACAGGCCTTCTCCTCAATTCTGTATTTCCAAATATGCAGAGAAAAGCTGATGAAACGCTCCCTTACCATTTCACCATGGCAACCAGCTGTTTCTAGAGAAGCCTTATCCCCTTTCCTCCTATCAGCAGAAAATCTGCTGTTGACAAGCCACTTCCCTCCACCCTCTACCCAGATGGGTTAGTTTCAACCATTTGTCTGAATCTTCTCTCGTTTTTACAAGAAATAAATACCTTTAATGGAAACCTTGTTTATATTTTAATGTATTTTTGATCTCTGCCTCTCTGTCCATAAACGAAAAATAAATAAAGGCTTTGAGGCTGACGAGGATGTTTAAAGAAGCCCATTGTAAATCTCTTCTCACAGTGGATGGTTCTCAGCCTCTTGGATTCAGACACCGTGCAGAGCCCTGACCCGCATGGCATGCCCATGGCTGGACTTGTGCTTCCAGGCAGGGCCAAGATGTCACACAGGACCCCACAATTACAAGGGCCCCAGGGATGCTCTGTCATCACTCTCTTAAGAATCCTTATGCATTCTCATTTTGCACTGAGCCTGCAGATTTACCAGTCCTGCTTCAGCAAATCCTCTTCTTGGGCACACCCTCGGCCACCACCTGACCTCTTGCCACCTCTGTGAATTCCTCCTAGACCCACTGTGGCTGCCACGCCCAGCACTCGGCCAAGACAGTACTGGGATCAGACTAAAATACACTTTTATTGAAAACAGGAGGCTTTTCAGTGGTTGCTCGGTTCCCTTCCTGTTTATACTGTTTTCATGTCTTTTAAACTTTGTAAAATGAAAATGGGAATAAACAATAAAATACCAAAGCTGGTGTTTGTTCACCCCAGCTTTCCAGTTGTAATTGACTTGGCAAGACAGGGCTGCTTTTGACAGACCTCCTTATTAAAGAGGACCATGTGAGATGGATGTCTGCATTTCCATAAACGGAAAGAATGTATCGCCCCTCAGAGCTGCAAATGCCTCTAGTTTCAAGTGTGATGCTTATTATAAAATAAGCAACAACATTTCACCTGTCAGCTGCATGATAAAAGCACATTACTTCAGTCTCACTGGGTAGCACGCCCTGATCAGAATTCTGATGTGTAATAATCCAGGCATTCAGAATTGATGCCTCCAAAGACCCTTTATCAGAATACACACCAATCTAAAAAAGGGGGAAAAAAAGTGACAACTGGCTGAGTTGCTGAATTGGAAATAAAAGCATTTAATGTTAAGACCCCAGGAATCAGAAACTTGCAGTTGGTAAACATCTGCTAATAAAGACCGCAGTTATTTGATTCATCAACAAAAATCCAGACATGAGCATCTGTGAGAACACACAGACGGTGCATCCATCTCAGTGAAGGTGGAGGATCCCAGTAGGGGAGCTTTGGGGTCACAGGGAGGAGCAATCAGCCTCGTCCCTACAAATGATAAAGCAAAGACTAAGTTAAAACAGGATCAGTCTTTTCCCTTTAAATTATCTTTTGGTTAAAATTGGGAAATTTGGGGTGGAATTGTGCTGCTATGATTCCACATTAAACCCTGTTTAACTCTATTACTTGCTCTCTCTATGGACGAGAGCTGCCCCTTGTTGTTCATTATTTCCTAATTACTGGGGATTAAATCATTTCTAGTTGAGTGTTGGCATTGATTGCATTTTTTTATGTTTTAATCCTATGGCTATTTGAAAATCAGGTGTGGTTGGCACAGGTTGCTCTCTCCACATCCACCTTCACCAGTGGTTTTTTAAAAACTGTGCATCTGATCTGATTGGGGGACTTAGCTGTTAGAAGCCCATCAGTGACTTTGCACTGTTCCCTGACTTAGTCTAGAATCCTCTAGTGCCGGCAGTGTCCTGTGAGTTCAGGTCTGGCTCTTTCCCTTAATTCTTAACTTCACTATTCTTATTGTTTGTGAGTCCCCAGTGAAGACATCGTACATTTTCCTTTCCACTTGTAAAATTCCTGTCTCTATTCATGGTGCTGTGAGCTGTGTTCACTCCTTAACTAGCACTGTGACTGGAAGTAGGTGCTCATTAAAACAATATTTTTAAGTGAATCAATAGCTGAGTACAACAAAGAACCTTATGCACTAACACTGTGAGCTGATGTTCAATTGTTATCCAGGTAACAAACTTAGATTAGATTGGATTAAAGTGGATTAGGTTTGAGGAGGGAAATGTGGATCCATGGAAAGAATTTAGAATTTAGTGTTACAGATAGAGGATATTCATTTTTTTTTAAAGCTTGTTTCCTCCAAGTAACTAGTTAGCTTGATGAAATTAATAGTTAATGGAACTTTTAAAAAATTTATTATTTATTGAAGTGTAGTTGATTTACAATGTTAGCTTCAGGTGTACAGCAAAGTGATTCAGTTATACACATACATACATATATGTATATATATTTTTTCAGATTCTTTTCCATTATATGGTATTACAAGAAATTGAATAGAGTTCCCCATGCTATACAGGTAGGTCCTTATTTATCTGTTTTCTATATAGTAGGGTGTATCTGTAATGGAACTTTTAATTTATGAAATATCTCTATGAAATATTATTTACAGAAGTATTATAAGAAAACATTTGCTTTTTAATGTGTTTAGAGGAGTCTGACAGCTTTTTGTCTCCCTCCCCTAATCTCCAGAGATAACCCTGCTATCAGGTTGTCTGCGCGTCTTTCTAGCCTTTTTTTGTTTGTGTGGTATTCCTATCCAGTCATCCACAGAAACTGCACCCCAGGGCACTGCTCCAGGACTGCTCCTGATATTGTGTATGGTGGCATGTTGGGGGAGGGGGCTGAGATGTCAATAAATCTAGGGCAGTGGGCAACCCCACTGTTCTGAGGCTGCAGAAGAGTGCTGGGCACCAGGGACCTAGTCACTCTTGATTCAATAAGGAAAACATTAGGAGAGCCTGAAGCATCTCCCTGTCACCTCAGAGTCAAATAGATTTACCTGGGACTGGCCCCATCCCGCAAAAGATCCCACAACATTTTCTAGAATCAACATATGACTGGGAAACTATTAGGTTGACTTGATAAATGATTTGTATTATAATTTATATAACTTGACAAGCATTCTTATGATTTTATTTTTATTTATGATTTAGTTTAAAAAAATAAACGGAAATATTTTTTCCTTTATGCTTTGACTTGTAATTTTATTTATACAGTAATTTATACTAGTGTGCAGGTTGTTAAATATTTTAACTATTATCCTTGTTTTATTTTTCTAATTTTTATTTATTATTATTATTATTATTATTATTATTATTATTATTATATTAATACTGTTATATAAAATAGAATAGATCTGCCACTCATTACTATGCAGTTTTAGTGAGTTACCTAATATGTGTATGTGTCAGTTTCCTTGTCTGTAAAATGGGATGGATGATAGCATTTACTACTTAGGATTCTTATATTAAGTTACTGCATGTAAAAGGTTAGGGCATTTTCTGGCAGATGGTTGGAACTGATTAAATTAAATTATTATTATTTTCATTGACCCTTGTACATGATTCCCTATTATTATCTGCAAGTACAAGTCTTGGTAGTCAGAGGAAGCATTCTCTAGAGCTACAATGATATTCCCTCAGAAGCCAAAAATTCATAGGACTTTTCAGAATTAAATTCTAATTATAATGGACTTGAATAGAGATGCGCAGGCATTGTGATGATATCCAGGGCCCCCAAATCTGACTGATGCTTGATTAAACACGGTGACACATTCAAAGAAAGACTATCCACCAGAGAGGTGCTGCTGTATCTCGGAAGCATCAGAAAAGGAGAGTTCAGTTCAATGAAATGCACCAAGCACAGGATGCAGTCCTGGGCATGGGAAGCACAGTGGGTCTCCCTCTCTGGAAAAAGCTCCCTCTGGCTGGTTGGGGCTGGGGGTGGGGACAGAGGATAGTGTGGTGGTATCCACTCCTGGAAGGGGGCCTTCACACAGAGGTGTGACCAAAAGAGCTAAGCGGGGTCCTATGGTGAGGAGACAGTGCCTCATTGTTAACTCATGTTTGAATCTGCTGTTGGATCTTGGACTCCCAAGCAAAAGAGTTTCCTACAGATTGTTGCTCTCCTACCAGTGCATCTTGCTTAGAGGAAGGGAACGTGTTTGTTGGTGGATGGGGTGCTCATCTTCCTGGGAGATATGTGCCGCTGTATCCTCTCAACAGAAGTGAACAGAGGGCCCAAACTATGAGCTGCACCATCCTCCCTGCCGGGGATAAAAAAGTGATGAAAACAAACACAAACCCACGGCCTCCTGGGGATATTATCTTAGTCTGGGAGTCAGGCAATAAATTGTCTATCCATCTATTGATGTTGGGGTGGGGGAGTTCCAGAGGTTGAAATTTTAGATAAGAATGGTCAGGAAGGCTTTCTTGAGAGGAGAACTTTGGAGTAGGAGCCTATAGAAAGGGAGGGAGCGAGCCCTTGGGAGGTGTTGCAAGAAAAGGAACTGTGTGTGTGCAGCCGGCATCTCTGAGGGGATCCCCCAGGAGCTGGGGCTGAGTGATGGTGCAGAACAGGCAGACCCTGCAGGGCCGGAACCCACTGCAAGGGCATGGGCCTCTATCTGAAGATCTTAAACAGAGAAAGAATGTGATCTAAGAGTTTAACAGAATTCAGTATCCTCCTGTCTGTACAGAGGCAGGAGGGTGAGATGCAGGTGGAAAAACCAGGGAGGAAGCTATTACAAAGCTAAGAAGATACTTGGGAAGGGCTAGTAAATGTAAACAAAAATTGCTTTCACTTGTTGATTTTGTGTATCAGTGTCTCCTGAGCTTTATCATTATCCAGACATAATCATTTAGAAACACCCAGCAGATCCTACAGCAGGTGTGGTTTTCTAAGTCAAGTGCTCCCTTGTGTAAGATGTAACTTGTTCTTTTATATAACTAAATTTAATTTCAAGTTAAGGAACCATTAATCCCAGTTAAATTTAATTCCAGAGCAGATTTAAACGTGTAGCATTTCCTGAGGCAGGTCTGGGCTCTGTCATTCGACTTATGGATTTCACCTGCCACCTCTCACAGTGGGCATTTCCTGCTGTACCTTCCTACCCCCATGCTTGCCTCATCTTGGGTGCCCTTGGCTGTCACTGCTGCCCCATGCTAGTGTCACTAAAATATCTGGCTTTCTAGTTGGACTGTGGACCCTGGTCCCCTGTATTCTGGGTCCCCAATCCTATCTGAGGGTCATCCCATCCACTCCCATCCCACCTTGGCCTTGCCTGTGGGTGGAGAGAAACTACTGGTCTAATTTTCTTGATTTTCCTGGAGGGTTTTACTGACCATTGTCTGTGGAACCTTTGCCCAGGCTGGTGGAGGAAGAAAAGGAAGTTTATGTCATTTTTAATTTTTATGTCTTCAAAGTTCCCTGCCTGTGTGTGTGGCATAGCTATGCATTGAATGCTAATGAACAATAAAAAGGAATGAACTACTGATTAATGCACCACCATGGATAAATCCCACATCAGACAGTAGGCTAACATCCTATTGGACTGCACATGTATGAAACTCTAGACAATACGAATGAACCTATAGAACAGAAAGCAGATCACTGCTTGTGCCGGAATGGGGTGAAAAGGAATGATTTTAAAAGGACACGAGGAAATTTGGGGGGGTGAAGGATATGTTCATCATTACGATTGTGGTGACAGTTTCATTGATGTCTACATATGGTAACATATGAAATGGCATGATTTAAACACATTCGGTATAGGTATGTCAATGATAACTCAATAAAGCTGTTACAAATTGAATACTTTAAAGACAGGATCTTAAAGCAGCTGCGTGATCGTAAATAGTAACACAGGAACAACGACCTATCTCTTGACGTCTACATCTCATTGCTCTAGTCCATCTGTAACGAACTCCATAGGGAGAGAAGCTCTTTTTTTTTTTTTTTTTTTTAATTCTACACTAGTGTTTAATGGTTGCAATGTGGAGATATAGAGTATATTGTCTTGTGCTTGCAAACTGAGAGGTCAGGGCCATGGGGACCGGCGTGGAGGAATAATAGTCTGCGCCTGCTGCCCTGTCAGCTGGCTAGTGTGTGTGGTCTGCGTTTTCACGCAGCCGTCCTTCTGGCCTCAGAAGCAGTGTCCCTGCGAGTGCCCTGGTGGCCATCAAACACCCACTCATTATTCCGTTAGACTTCACCCAAAGATGCCCAGCCTCTCAGCCAGCTGCAGGGACAAGATCTGCTGGGCTGAGGGGGCACCACATGCTCTGTGACGGCTGGTCCGTGGAGGCCATAGCGTCTTTGTTCATGGTCATCTTCCTGCACGGAGGGTAGGCAGGCCTATCCAGCCCTAACCTGTACGTCAGACAGTGTCTCCATGCTGAGTCGTAGGCCCTGCTGTAGGAGAAGAGGTAGGTGTGCGGGGACTCATCCTGCACCTTCCCAACCAGCCTTAGGGAACAGACTCACACTTCACCATTCATCTTGCTGATGAACTAAAGGCTTCCAGTTCCCATCTTAATGGCCTTGGGAGCCACAACCAAATACTCTGTTACAGACTCATGGACTCAGTACACTCAGCAGAGCCTTCCTCTGGCCCAGCCACAGCTGGTGTTGGAACTGCGGTGGCACACGTTGGCCAGAATGCGCTGCAGGTGGCCATGCAGGGACCCTTGGGAGATGGTGTGCACCTGGCAGACACAAGCCAGCAGCTCCAAGGTGTGGTGCAGGTGAAGAACACTCACTGGTGCCATTCCACCTTCTCCCTCAAGCTCTGTTTTGGAAATGAAGACACAGCATTCACTTGTTCTCTCTTTCCTTCCTTGTTTTAGAATCACAACGATGAAGGAGAAATGATGTAAGTGCTAGGGATGGGGGAAAGACGATGGGAGAAGGCAACAGGGGGCAAGTCAGTTTATTTTCTACAGTATTATCCCACCACTGACTTCTTGCGAGGTTGAAGACCAGCTGCTAAACCTTCTTTAATGAGCACATCAAGGCCCTGTCACTGTTGGAAGCCTCCAGAACTAGACCCTTGAGAATTGCCGTAGCACCACAGAACTCCCCCTGGGACGGGAGCACTCCTAAATGCTGCCAACAGGATGGTTTTTGTTTACAGCATCGTGGGGACGTTGCTGAGGTTATAAAACCCCAAAGCTGGAGCGACATCCTTTCTAAATGCCATCTTGACATTCCTTTATACATAAGATACAGAAAGTTGAGTGATAGAACTAATCTTTATTGTTCTATTAGTGCAAAATATCTGGTGCAGACATTTGCTTGGGAACCCTGGGCAGAGCTCTGGGTTACAGGTGAGGAAAGAAAAAATGTTCTAAATGTGGGCATCATCCTGATACTATTTTAACAGAACCCTGGGGCTTGAGTGACCTCATTGTAACTCCTGTCCTAAATGTTCATTGAAGTATTTTATTAAATTGAGCTTCTAATCACCCAGAAGATATTTCCCTAAATCCTGGCCCTGGCCGATGGAAGAGTGTGAGGAGTAGGAAGTGGGGGAAGGTTGAAATTCCCCAAGTCTGCTAGCTAAGAGAAGCATCTAGTTTGGGGAGATTTCCAGCAATTTTATTTTCTATTTGTGAAAGCTTTCATAGAAGGTATAATATACATACAGAAAAATATACTTACTGTAAGTGTACAGCTTGATACATTTTAGGAAATAAAGCACACCCATGTAACCAAAACCTGGATCAAAAAAACAGCATTTTCAGCCCTCTAGGACCACCCTCACACACACACACACGCGCGTGAGTGCACAAACACACACACACGCGTGAGCACACACGCACACACACGCGTGAGCACACACACACACACGTGAGCACACACACACACACACACACGCGTGAGCGCACACGTGCTACTCATTTCTGGTCCCTACCTACTCATCCCATCTGGCTAACCACTATCCTGTCTCCTAATGCTGTAGATTAGTTTTGCCTGTTTTGGAACATTAAATAAATAGAATTGTAAATAAGTTTATTGTTTCTAGCTTCTCTTGCTCAATGTTATGTTTATGAGATTCATCTATGTTGCATATGACAGTAGTTCATTCATTCCCATTTCCATTGTGTGCGCACATCACAGTTACTTTTAATCCATTCTATTGTTGATGAATATTTGGTTTGTTTCCAGGTTTTAGCAATTATCATGAACGTCTATGAACTTTTTTATACATGAACAAAGCCCACCAAATTGTTTCCTAGTAATTAGTACATTCACATTCACGAAGTGTGTGTTCAAGTCTTTCACCCAGTTTTATTTTCATTGGGTTATCTGTCTTTCTGAGATTGACGAATAGGAGTTGTTATGAATCCTGAATATGAGTCCATCATTAGACATATGTATTGCAGATAACTTCTCTTCTTCTGCAGGTTGACCATTTTCTTTTGAGAATCAGGAGATTTCTAGTCCTCCTCCTATTCTTGTAGGTTCTGTGATCTTGGGATATTCACCTATTTTCTGTATCAAAGTTTTCTCATCAGTAAAATGAGACTTTGATTTCTCAATTTTCTCTTCAGCCTGTATTACATTGCATAACCCTCTTGCAATGGTGGAATGAGGTTCTAAATCAAAATGTCAGGGTTGCCCTCAGCTGGTTCAAATCCGACGAGGAGAGAGCAAAGGAGCCATGTGACTCGGATAGTGGACACAGCGGGCAGCATCGCAGGGCAGCACCAGCCTGTCCTTCCTCCTCCTGAATTCTAGCCATTTAGGAAGTACCTTTGAATACTTTGTGTCCTCGACCATTTCCTGCTTGACTGGAAGCAGCAGACTGCTGTCCACCTTATCACCAAAATAAGTATCTGTAACAGTATTGACACTTGCTTAATAGATTATTTTGCAAAGGGCAAAGACGATCTGGAGCAAAAACTAAAATCTGCGTGGTGATTGTGGTAGAGTATTTGTGTGGAATTGTGCTTCCTTAATTTCACGGGTCTCCTGTTGACCTTCTGAGGGAGGTATGTATTATTCATGTGTTTTCACAAAGATGCCCAAGGAATCAGTGTAGGTAGACAAAATCACACAGAGGCTGGAGTGAGGCAATACTGGTTTTAAATTTTAATTTCTTATCAAATTATATCACTTCTCTGTGCTGTATTTCTCCAGTCTGTAGAATAGAGATGGAGCCTTCAATCTTCCTGGGTGGTTTTGAAGAGTATGGACTGATGCTGACCAACGGAGCAGCCACTAGCATGTATGTCTTGTCCAAACTGATATGTGCTATAAGTTTAGGTTAAACATTGAATTTTAAAGACTTGCTACAATTGATTTCATGTTGATTACATGATGAGATGATCCTATTTTGTATATCTTTGGTTAAATAAAATACATTATTACATTTTATTTTACCTGTTTCTTTTTACTTTTTAAAATATGGCTACTAGAAAAATTTGTAATTATACATGTGATTAAGTTGTATTTCTGTTAGGCAGCATTCTTACAGGTTATAGGTGGTAACAGCCATATCCATGGCTGTGAGTTCACCACTGTCCCACTTGGAGTGGCGGGTTCTGCATGTTTCATTTTGTTCGGGCACCAGAGGAAGGACAGGAAAGGGAGGGAGGCACTGCTCACACACCCCATGTCCCACGAAAAGATTCCAAGCTACCAACTCTTTCTCCAGGGATCAAGGGAAGACCATCCACATTATTTCTTCTACTCCCTGTCCTGGGACTCCTCTTGGAAGGTTTCTCCTCTCTCTTCCACTCTGACTGCATCTAATCCCTCTAGCCCACTTTCCTTCCAGTCCAAGGGGCCTTGCAGATGCTTCTTTGCCTTTCCAGTACCCTCAGGCTTACTTTGTCTCTGGAAAAGGAAAAACCTGTAAATAGGATATTCACAGGGCCCTTAGGTCTTTAAATGCTTGCTCCTGCTTTGTGTGCCTGGGGAAGGAATCTCTGCTCTCAAAATACCCACGGGAAGAGAGAGAAAGGAGAAAAATACAGAAATCGCTCCCATTTAGAATTTAAGAAATAATGTCACTACATACGAATCTTCTATACAGTGTTGATCACCTCTCAAGAGTTAAGCTAGGAAATATGCCAAGGGAATTTAACACACTATCTCAGTTATCTTTGCAACCAACCAGTGAGGTGGTGACCACTATTATCCCCATTTTATAGATGAGATGAAGGCTTGAAATCTCTTGGTATCTCCTTCTGCTAAAATTCAAACTCTGAGACCTGACTCTAGAGCATCACAGTTTAGTAACAACATTTCACTGCCCTGAGTAAAGAATCCAGCAGAATGTCGGGTACACAGCAAGGACTTCATAAATGGTAGCTTTTAGTAACTGTTGTGGTCACTGTTCTTATTAATGTGGCCCAAGAAGCAAAGCTGGCTTTTAAGCCCAGTTCCAAATCTCTTTCCCCTGTCCCTTCAACCTCCAAGTCCACTCTGATCATCTCTATTGTCCTTTTTGGTGACCAGAGTTGGTGCATAATTTCAATCACCTGCCAGCTGGAACTGATCAGTAGTGGTCGTCTGCCATGTCTGCAGGAGTCTGAGGCCACGCCCAGGCTCAGTGAGAATGAATGTCCTGGTTGATGGGAAAATCTCTCACAAGCATGGGAGGGAGGGGTGGTGGTGATGTGGTGGCACGTGTCATTTCTTCCTGCCACGCACACTGTACTCCCATTTCTCAGAGGAGTCCAACCCGAGTCTGCTTTCCCCAACTGTGCCTCTCCCTATGCTCTACCTGTTTTATTTTCTTTAAAAGAAATCTATTTTTCAGCTAATTTTAGCCATCGCCATAAAGAGTGGGTCATAATTCCCAGGGGCATTGACATTATGATAGGGAATTCACTCCAGAGATGTTCTTCCCTAATCTATCTTTTTCTAATAGTTCAACATCATGTACTCCCATAGACCTTGGTTGCGGGTAGGATTAAGGAGTTGTCGGGAGAGAAGAAAATATTTGGAGGGAGACAACCTTTCCCTGTATCCCCCATCATGCTGCATCCACTTGTGGATGTAGCCCTATGTTAGTAACAAATAGTTGGAAGTCCCCTAGTGAATCCCAAATGAACAGATTTTAAATGTTTATTTGTGGGGCTACTCATATATAGACTCAAAATAGAATCAATTTTCTCTCCATAATCGAGATGATTTTGAAAACAGATATTCCCCTACAGACAGGGCCAGATTGTCTTCATTCCATGGCATAAACACAAAGCTCTGATATTTGTTAGAAATATGCCCCAAAAGCTTCCAAAGGGGGGGAAAAAGGGGGTGTAAATGCCATGAATTAGAACAGGATGTAATACTCTGAACGTACAGACTGTCCTCAGCCTTGCTGTTTTGCAAAAAGCATCTAAAATTTATACTCTTAGATTCATCAGTTTAAAATAGTGAGCTGTGTGTTAGGCCAGCACAATAAAATATTGAAGGTGCCACTGTGGGTGGGAGATTGGGGGTGGGTTTGTAATACATCAAGATCAAGTCCTCATGTAGACGTTATGGATTCTACATAGGTTTTTATCCCACCTAATTTGTGAATTTCAAAAAGCTTTGCATAATACCTTCTTTTTTTCCCCTTAGATATTTACTGAGGCTAACAAATATTGTTTTCCTGTCACTTTTGGAGACAGGCTATCAATGAACAAGCTGTAGATAATGTAATATCCTTAATAAATAAGTGTAGACAAATCATTTTGCAAAACAAGTTTAGAAAAGGAGGCAGTCAATGGTAAGTTGTTTATGACAAACTGATAAGGAGGTTTGGGGATTGAAGCCCCTGTGTTCTGCATAGAGCGGTATTATCACAACTCTCTTTATTTTGAAGCACCGTAGATTTAACAGTTTCAGTGTCACAATCTACAATTATCTTAAAGGGAAAACACACCATTAAGTATTCGAAAGGGAAAACACTTCTGGGCCTCTTTTAAAAAAGTACCGATGTCATTCACTTAACAGAACATCTGGGTGGTGAAAAAGGATGATCTCAAAAGGAATGTTCAAATGGGAATCCAAATTAAGGTGCATTTCGGTTTTATATTTTCAAGAAATGACATCCCAAGCAGCCTTTGCTTTTGCTTTTCTTTTCCACCAGCTAAAACCAGGACGCCTTATTATCTACATGGGGACCATGGCCAGTCCTTGTATCCTGTAGCAATAAACTTGAAATGAGCTTGATTACATCATGCGTGATTATATTAGCGCTTTTGAAGATGTCAAAGGACACTTTTGATTTGATTTACGATCACTTTGGAGTATGAGTAAGCTGGTTCCATTGAATAGTGGGGAGAAGCTAATCGGGAGAAAATCCTTCTCTTCAAAGACTTATATAAGCCTGTCTAATTGGCATTTATGTTGCTCAAAAAGGCATGCCTGATCCAATATTAATTTTAAGAAGCAGTGTTTATTATAGATGTAATGCTTGATGCACTGCGCTTCTGTTTTAATACATATACAGGGGGATAAACCTTGTCCCTGTTAGAACTGAAGGCTGAATATTGGATGAGAGAAGATCATTTAAGCAACTCATCAATTAAGTTTCTGTTGAGTTATCAGTCAACTAAATCATTTTATATTCCCCCCTGCTCCTTGGCGTTAACTATATCTACGATTGAAGATTTGATGCGCATTTAAGAAGCCTCTGCCAGGCACTCAGCTATGTACCAGGACTGTCTTGGGGACATTACCCTCAGAGGGCTGAAAGTCTAGTGAGGGAGTATGTGGCATCTTACTCAAGCCATTATGTGATAACCTGGTACTCAGCTGTCAAGGGCAAGACCTCAAAGCAGTTAGGTCCTCCTAAGCGCCTACTGTCAGTAGGGCTCCATGAAAACGGATGAATTCCAAATACAGTTATAAAATTCAAGGGCTACAAAGCCAGCATTCACAATCTGTTCTGTTCTCAACAGAGTATCAGCCTCTTACTTAGTAACTGGATGGGTTCTTAATTCAGTTGCCATGGGCTGCCAGCAACCAAAATTTGCTGATGACGGCAGTTAACATCACTCTGAATCAAAAGTCTGTTTATTCACAGCCTGCTAAAGGGGAAGGAGACCATTCTGGAGCACAGGCTGCCCCAGATCCCCTGTGACAGAGGTTGAATTAAAGCATCTGTATGAAAAAAGAGACAGAATGAAGAGAAAACTCCACAGTTGAGGGAAATACTACACGTATATTTGACTTTGTCCTCTCATCATGTTTACTTTTTTATCTTTCCATCTTCTAGAAACAAGCATTTTTCCTCTTAACAGAATAAATAGGACAGGTGATGGAGAGAGAGCCTGTCTTTACACATTACACCAGAGAACAGTGACTCCTTTTAAAACCCATTCCATCCTTGGAAAACATGCACTGTTTTGAAACCCTGCTACCTTTCTCCACCAAATGTTGCCAAGAGGTGGGTGAGGCCAGGGAGCTAAGGAGTTGACTGTGAAAAGTCCACAGATCTGTATGTGCATTGGTATACTTTTAATCACTTGGAACCAAGGACATTACTTCTCTGCTCTGGAATGTGCGTGGATCTGATAAATATTTTGGCATACTGCTGGTGAAAGCAAAAGTTAATATAATTCATTTGGAAAGCTTTTTAGCAGTATCTGTACTCAAGACAGGACAAATATATATACCTTATACCCCAGCAATGTATCTCCTTCTGGGTATACATTGAACACTGATGAATGCATGTCTTTACAAAAAGATATGTACAAGAGTGTTCAGAACGACATACACAGTGGCTATCAACTGTAAATGGATCACTTTGCTGTACACCTGAAACTAACACACCCTTGTAAATCAACTGTACTTCAATTAAAAGAAAAAGAGTAAATGAATAGATTGTATTCTTACAGGGAAATGTTCTATGCTAATGAGAATGAAAGAACTTCAGCTGCATGTAACAACATGGGTGAATCTCCAACACAAAATGTTGAGTAAAGGAAGTCAGACACAAATGAGTATACACTGTAGGTAAACGTCAAAAAACACACAAAGAGCTGTTGTTAGATGTCAGAGCAATGGTTACCTTTGGAGTGGTACTAACTAGAAGGGGACTCAAGGAGCCTCAGGAGGACTGCAGTGCTCTTCTCGAAATGGGGACTGTTTACCAAGGTATATTCATTTGGTGAGAATTCATCAAATGAGACACATGATTTGTGCTCCTTTTTGTATGTATTCTATACTTTAAAAATTATTTTTAAAATGCTAATTAGTTTGTAGGGCACTTGAGATGTCCTGTAAATCAAAAACAGTCAGTATAAGTAACTTTAGTGTTTTTTGTTATCAACAAATCAACTATTTACTGAGCATCAATAGCATCAATCTTTGCCTGGCACTGTTAAGCTTTAAAAGGACTTTTTTTTTTTTTTTTTTTTTTAAAGGCATATGGGTCCTATCTCAAGAGGTTGTAAAATCTAATTGTGGAGACAAGCTGCATAAGCCTATTAGAAAATGTCATAGGCCAATATAGAGTGGAAGTACCAAAAAGCATGTTTGGAAAAGAAATTAAGTCAGATTTCAGACAGGCAGAAATAGGCCCAGGCACTTTCTAGCTCATGGTTAACACCTGCTACCACATCCATCTCTGTTTCAGTGACATGTTTTGAGAAATCATCTCTTACTTGTCTCTGTTTTGTACTCCCATAATGTCCCAGAAGGATGCTGGGTAGCTCGCATCAGGATAAATTTAATTAGGCATGTACTCCATCATTTATTATACACCTCTCTAAGTAGCAGGGCCAGTTCTGTTAGCACCATTTTTCCTAGCTCAGACTCAGAAATTTGCTCAAATAAGCTAGAGAAAAAGAAAGTTTAACATGACCTGACCTTGTGAGTGAAGAGTTTACAAAAGGGCTCCATCTAAGCCAGATTTTGAATAGGAAATAAGTCAATATGCAGTGTACAGAGAATGGATATTCACTAAGCAACAGAGAACTTCTCGAACTGTTTCCATGTGAACTCATTTAATTGCCACAATAACCCTATGATTCTGGCCATCTGATCCCTAGTTTATTTATCCCTATCATGTATTCAGAGAGGCTGAGAAACTTGTTCCAACTTACACAGTTGGTGATATTTGAAATTGTAAATGGTTCAGTGTCTTTAAATGCCTCATCGTAGGAAAAAAAAAGGCAGTTTTAGCATATATAGATATGTCCAGCTGGGTCCATGGAACCCCCGTCCTATTATAGACATTATTTGGACCCTGAGAGATCTTTTGGGTAGAGACTACTTTGTTCCATTAAGCAAGCAGTAGGACATTTTTGTTTTGTTTTTAAAGAAGCCCAAATGATTTCTCTACAGGCTTAATCCATTTGACCATATAAATCCCAGACAATTGTTAAGATTTAAAATAGTCTTGTCCATTTCTGAAAAAGGGAGATTTGGGTATGAAATCAATATAAGCAATCAAAATGCATTTCTCCAATAAAATCTAGGAAGACCTGCAGGTGGGTGAGGGTTGGAGTATGAGGCTGGAGTGTAAAACACATCATGATCTGACAGGTAACTGTTTTCTCTAGATCTGGCGCTGTTATTAAGGAGTCATCTCTGCTTCACTCCCCCACCTCCCACCCATGTGCTGCATGCATGTTTCCAACTGCCTGCATGTGTATGCACACATATGATGCAGCTAATGCCCACCAGCTGTCCAGCGTCCAGCAGATAAATAAATCAGCAGTGAAGGCTCTCATTTCAGCTAAAAAACATAGATGATGAAGCTGGGGGAATGTATACAAAATTATGAAAGCCCTAGAATTTATTTCATTTAATCCTCTTTTCTACAAATGACATGTTTGAGGCTAAAGGATGTTGTCTCCATTAGCTTTTGCTGCCCCAAAACTACTTAAAAAACCTCAGCAGTTTTAAATATCAGGGCTTTTGTTTGTTGGTTTAATCGTCTTGAGTCTACATGTCAAGCTGGAAGATTTTCTAGTTCATTCAGACTGAGCTCTGGGTTCGCTCATGCATCCATGCCCGTTTGGTCATGCTTGAGAGTCACAGGGGTGAGCTGGCCCAGATGGCCTTACTCAGAAAAGTGGCTGCTTTCTGGGATGACCTTCCCTCAGGCTAGCCTGGCCTGGGTTGCATACCAGTGATAGGGGTTCAGGAGAGTAAGTAGAAGTGTGGAAGCCCCCTTGAGACTCACACTCTTATTGCATTCTGTTGCCAAAACCAGTTCACAAGGCTGATCAGATTCTTAATGGAAGGAGCAGAAAGGTCCAGGATGTGAATATAGGGACAAATGGGTATCTAAGGACATTTTTTTCAATCAGTCTATCAGGGACATGAAATAAAGGGGCAGGTCAAATGTCATGTGGGCCTCTAGAGGCAAAGGCAAGACCAGTCAAGGGCAGCTCTGCCTTGTCTTTGTTCTTTACTCCCATAAATTCCCAGAAGGATGCTGGGTGCCCCACATCATGATGAATTTAATTAAGCACGCACTCCATCATTTATTATACAACTCTCCAGGTAGCAGTGCCAGTTCTGTTAATACCGTTGTCCCTAGCCCGGTCTCAGAATATTTGGTCAAATAAGTGAGAGGAGAAAGCCATGCTTTTTCCACATATTGAGTGTTATGTTTGTGTGACTGAGGTCTTCTGGGAATGCTAGCACGTTGGCAGAGTGTTGGTGGAGTACAAAGAGGAAAATGCAAATGATGTTTGTTTCTCCTTTATATTATCAGGCTCGATTTGTCATTTAAGACCACTATTGCCTTATTGATTTATTTGTCTGAATGATCTGTCCATTGATGTAAGGGGGGTGTTAAAGGCCCCTCCTATTATTATATTGCTGTCATTTTCTCCCTTTTATGTCTGTTAATATTTGCTTTACATATCTAGTTGCTCCTCTATTAGGTGCATAGATGTCAATGAGTGTAATATCCTCTTCCGGCATTGGTCTTTATCATCATATAATGCCTTTCTTTGTCTTTTTTAAATAGATTTTGTGTAAAGTCTATTTTGCTTGATATGAGTATTGCTACCTCTGCCTTCTTGTCATTTTTCCTTGCATGAAATACCTTTTCCCATCCCCTCACTTTCAGTCTGTGTGTATCTTTAGCTCTGAAGTGAATCTCTTGTAAGCAACATACAGATGGGTCTTGTTTTTTTATCCAATCATCCACCCTATGTCTTTTGATTGGAGTACTTACTCCATTGAAATTTAAAGCAATTATTGCTCGGTGGGTACTTATTGCCATTTTATTACTTGTTTTCCAGTTGTTTTGTACTTCTTTCTTGTTCTTTTCTTCTTATTTTAGTTTCTTCCCTTGTGGCTTAATCCTTTTCTTCAGTGCAGTGTTTTTGTCTCTTTATCTTTAGTTTCTGTGCAACTATTGTAGGTGTTTAATTTGCAGTTACAATGGGGTTTATATATAATGACCTGTAACTATATCTATTTGTTTTAAAGAGGTAGTCCTTTAAGTTCAAACACATTGTAATAGGTCTACATTTTTTGCTCCCTTCCCCCACATTTTGTGTTTTTGATGTCATATTTTACATCATCATATTTGTCCCTTTATCGATTATTGTAGTTAAACTTAATTTTGCTATTTGTCTTTCCTACTGGGATTTTTTCTTTTCTATAGTTTTTGTTGTTGTTGTTGTTGTTTTCTTCTTCTTCTTTTTTTTTTTTTTTTTTTTTTTTGTTATAGCCCTTCTTTTCTACTTAGAGAATACTCTTTAACATTTCACTTAGGATTGGTTCAGTATTTATGGACTCTTTTAGGTTTCGCTTGCGTGAGAAGTTCTTGATGTTGCCTTCAATTCTAAATGATAATTTCGCGGGGCAGAGCATCTTAGGTTTCAGGATTTTCCCTTTCAGCACCTTAACTATGGTATGCCACTCACTTCTGGCTTGAGAGTTTTCTGCAGATAGCCTATGGTGATTCCCTTTTATATGACTTTTTTTTATTTTCCTCTTGCTGCCTATAGAATTTAAATTCTCTCTTTATTTTAAACTTGCGTCGTATTAATTATGTCTTGGTTTGGGTCTGCTTGTGTTCATCTTTTTTGGGGCCCTTTGTGCTTCCTGTACCTGCAAATCATTGCCTTCTTCGGGTTTAAGACACTTCAGCCATAATTTCATTAAGTGTATCTCAACCCCCTTCTCTCTTTCTTCTTCTTCTGAAACCCTTATTAAGTGAATATTGGTAAACTTGATATTAAGGGATTAAAGGATTAAGAAATCCCTTAAACTGTCCTCATGTTTTTGTCTTTCTTTTTGTGGTTCTGATTAGTGTGATTAACATTATTCTATCATCTTGATCACTTATGCATTCTTCTGCATTGCCTAGTCTGCTGCCTTCTCTGTAACTTAGCTGTTTTCAATTCCCCTTTTCTGTGAAGAAAATCATCAGCAAATCCCCCCTTGTCACCAGTCTGAAACCAGGCTCATGTTTCAATCCTACAGGCTCAACCCCATAACCCATCCATCCCCACCCAGTGCTTCCTTCACCTCCAGGTTACTTCTGTCTAGGTTCTCTTTTGCCTCCTGGTTCAGACTCCCATTACTCACCAAAAAGTGACTCTTTTACCTCTATTCCTCTTCCAGTACCCAAGCCCCTTCTTACATGGAAATTTGGGTCCCCTGAACCTCTCTTTCAGTGGACCTCAACAATGGTTGCTCACTGTTCTCAGATTTCCCAGATTGGTGTGAAGTCCTCTATGATGTGATCTCTATTACACTCCTCCCCCCCCTTTAATGTTCTACCATATGGTCATGTTTATGTTCCCTGAACATGCCTCTCATTTTCTTAGCCTCTGCTTTTGTTATTTCTTCAGTGGCAAATGCTTGAAAGTTTCCACCATTCAAAACCCTTCTTGTGTTTTTCAGGAAACATTCACAAATTTCTTCTCATATAGGAAGATTTTTCCCCCACTAACATTTATTATTACAACTTTCTAACATATAGAAAAATTGAGAGAATTATAGTGTACTCTCTAATGCCACACCTAGTGTCTACCATTTACTATATTTGATTTATCATATATCTGCTATCCATCCATCAATGCTTCTTACCTTTTTATGAATTTTAAAGATAATTGCAGGCATTAGCATATTTCTCCCTAAACATTGCAGTGACATATTACCAGAGTTCCATATTTATTCATAGTTTTGTTTGGGGTAAAATTTGCATGCAATAGAATGTACACATCTAAGTATATCATGTGATGAGTTTAATAGATGCATACACCTGTGTAACCCAAACCCTTCCCATGATAGAAAACAGAAAGTATCTTTGTGCCCTTAACTAGTCACTTCTGTACCCCAGAGGACACCACTGCTCACATTTTTTAATCATAGACTAGTTTTGCTTGTTCTAGAACATCATATTAATGGGATTATAAAATATAAAACACTTTTGAGTCCGTCTTCTTTGGCTCAGGAAAATGTTTTGTCAAGTGGCCCTGTATAGGAGTAACATAAGTTTATGCCTTATCCCTCCTACTGAATGGCTGATGCTGTGAGGCTGGGCTCTGCCGTGCACATCTCTGAAGGTTCTGCAGGATCCAGAACCATGTGTTACACTGAAATAGTGATTCAAAATGCATTTGAAGAAGTGGAAGGCAGAGTTCCTACAAGAATGTGAAATATTAGAAGAAAACATCCTCTATGTGTTGTGCTGTGTTGGATTGAAAGTAAAGGCAGAGTAAACATTCCTAAGTTTCTATATTTGGTGAGAAGTATGAAACACCTGCTTTTCACATTTTCCTTTTATTTTGCAAAGGAAGGAGCTGAGTGAGTTCCTAAATGTATCCTCAGAGGAGCTACATTTCTGTGGCAAAAAACAGCAACTCTTTACATCCTTCAGAATCCCCAATAACAAGAGGAATAGAGAATGTTCATGGTTGGGCTCTGAATCTTAACTAGAAATCTTGAATTAAGACCATGCCTGTAGGTGGGAAAAAGGAGCCTTAATTAATACTCAACCATTAAAAACTTGATCTATGTTTCTCACAATTCTTATGGAAACTTCATAATAATAGCAACTCTGTCAGACTTATTTGGGAGGGTTAATGTTGTGCATTTCAATGTGTTGGGAGGTTTGAAAGATATAAAAACACAAAGGATGGTTTTCACCTTCATCTTCCAGGAGCTTAGGGTCTCATGGGGTGAAAAAGTCACTAAGAAAGGCACAGTGCCACCGTGGGGCAGCCTGGTGACCTACGAGAATGGATTTACCTTCCAAAAGGTGCCAATTCAAGTATGTTAGTTCTTTCTTTGTGTAATGGATGATTATTTGACTTAAGCCATAAACATTAACTAAAGTTTTTCCCTAAGAAGAGTCATATGTTTATGACCATAAAATTACTATGGCAGTAGCTGCCTCTATCTCCCTTGTAGAATTCAGTGGCTGGAGTTAGACATTAGCCTCATCATTTGATAATCATAAAACACACTGGGAGTCAGCAAACCAAGCATGATCAGTTTCATCTCTAGCACTTAAAAGAGCTCTATATTTCTGTTTAAATAGTTAAATTGACAAATTTCTTTTTTTTTTTTTCTGGAAAGTCGACCTTTCTGATTTCCACTTTGCTCCATGTCCTCTTCTGTTATTATTTACTGACAAAGTGGTTTTCTTTTTGTAGTATTTTGCACTTAAAAGAGAGAGAAGCTTTCCCAAAGACAGCCTACACTGTAGCAACAGTTGGGCTGCATCCTGGAGGCTGGGCCAGATTGTATGTTCTTTAGAAGTGCAGAGAATCATTCATTGTGTTCCAAGAAAATCATTCACAAGGGCCTTCACAGAAGAATCTCACACTGAAGCATATTTTTTTTCCCTCTGGGCTTCAAAGTTGTTTTTTGAATTCTTCATGTCTGGGCATTCATATTCATTAGGAGCTACAGTGGTGAACCACCCTGGTTAATTTCTCCACGCAGAAAGCAACAGAGATTTCTGTGACAGTGCCTGGGGTGGGCAGTGAGGAATCACTAACTCAGCTACATACTTTTCCCCACTGGGTGAATGATTTCTCAGAATAGTTAATAGGGTGTTGAAATCTGCACAGACAGAAATGTTAATGCAGTTACCAAATACCTACGATTATCAGCTCAGTCTTTCACGGCTGGAATCTGACAGAAATCCTCCGAACGTATTAAAGTCGGCTGCAGTAACTGGCACAGAAGCTTGTGATGTTGACCTTGGGCAAAGCCTTACTTGACAGTAATTCAATAGAAAGATGGGCACCAAGGCACTGTATTTTTATAAAGAAAAGAATGAAGATACTGTTTGAGTGAAGCGTCTGCTGTCTTACACCATAAAAGCGGAGATCTGGGCTCCCATGTATGAGCCAAGTTCCAGTGAGACCCTGAGAGAGCGGTGCCCCAGAGAGAGGGCTATTATGCCAAGATCAGAGGATGAGGGACGTCACAGCCCATTATTGCCCACTTCACTTTGGGGACCAAAGATGCCTAATGACTTTGTGTTTCCTCCAACAGAGTTTTCTTGCCACAAACTGTGATATTTTAGTACTCTGTGGGCAGAAGAGCTTGCCTCTGAAGTTTTTCACAGAATCTGGAGGTTAGGAATATATTGAATAAAATCAATAGAGATTTACCAATGAGGATTAACTAGTAGAACTGAAATCCCCTGCACAGAACTGAAATTCCCTGCATGAATTAAAAAGGGTATCATTTATAAGCTAGTGAAAGACCTATTTCTCTTTCAAATACCAGCTAAAATTTGTCAAGTTTCAACTTCATAATGATGCTGAAATAAGAATGTTTTAGAAACACTAGGTTAAATATAATTAAAATTAATTTTACCTCTTTCTTTTTGCTTTTTTTAATGGAGCTCTAGGAAAGTTAAATTTATGTATGTGATCCACGCTGTATTTCTAATGACTATCCTTTCAGTGGCTTCTTAGCCTATTTAGATTGAAAGAGTAATTCCTCACCATGGCTTACAAGACTCTATGTGACCCCAGACTGACTGTCTATTCAACCTCCTCTCTTGGCATCCTTCACATGTGCACACCTCTCTAGTCACACTAGCCTTGTTATTTTTGAATATACAAAGCTTACCTCTCCCTCAGGGCCTTTGCACACACTATTCTCTCCATCTGTAATGCACTTTTCTGGATATGCTTATTTGTTGCTCCCTAAATCATTTAAGTGAAGGATTGCTACTCTTCTGAGAAGACTTTCTTATTCACTCTCCCTAAAATGAACTCCTATTTTCCTTATGCTCAATATCTTCTTATCGTAATTATTTTTCTTCATAATATTTATTACTACCAGATACATTTTAGTGAGAATTGTTTGCTTACTTATTATTATTATTTTTAAATTGAGATATAATTGACATATAACATTATATTAGTTTCAGATGTATCATCAGATATTTAATATATATATATATTATTTGTTGTTTTATTTAATATTTTACTTATATGTTTATTTTCAATGTCTTCTTTTAGAAGGTATGTACCATTAGAGAAGGGACAGTGGTATGTAGTATCGAGCTTGAAATGGGTCATGAGAACCAAGTCTTAAATTTTCAGGAATTTTGAGAGCTGATTTTGAAACACAGCCATTATTAAAATTAAAGTATATGAACTTATAATTAAATGAATTACATTGAAAACAAAGGTAGTAAATACTTAGTCTTTATCATGTTCTGCTTGCTTTTTACATACTATTTTTATCCATGCTCTAAGTGTTATTTATATCTATTGTATCTTTAGAGTGGAAATATTACATGATAGTACACTAGTATCCATCTTTTATCAACTTATGTTGGTAGATTGAAATTGGCCATAGTGGATGTCTTTACACCATGGAAACTGTCAAGTACTACAATTCAGGGCTGTGTTTTGCAGGGGTTGGAGGAAGTCCTGAAACACTATCAGCACTTCATTGGGCAGGACCTTGTATTTTCTTGCTGTTTTCCCACTGTCTGTAGAAACAGGATATAACACATATGTGTTGCTGAAGGAATATTAAGCTAATGAATGGGATTTCATGCAAAGGGCAGAATGCTGTAGGCTGAAGTTATTTAAGAAGACATGAAGAAGGAGAAATATTTCTTAAGGGATTTGAAAGATTTAGAAACCAGAGAGAACTGGGATGTGTGTGTGTATATATGCGTGTGTGCATATTTTTCATCAAAGCAACCGCACGAGAAAAGGAATGAAAAAAGAGACATTTAAAATGGATTTAAAATGGATTTGGGTCTGAAAATGGAACTATTAGTAGTTCAGAAAGGTAGAGGGGGGATGACATTGATTCTGCAGGCTGATGTTAGGATTTTACCATAGTTCTGGGTTTCTGAGCATATTAATGTTTATGGGCACACCTGTGTCTTCCTGGTGCCATGATCCTTGAATCAGCCCAGAGGTGGCCTGGCAGCCTCTTCTCCCATCTTCTGAGATGCTCTGAATGTCTGTGTGCCTTCTGCAGGTCATTATAGCCCACAGTCATGGCCCCCTAGTTGTGCACTCAGGCCCAGGGTTTTGCAGTTCCCTGTAGGTTACTTCTTTATAGCTCACGAGTATGTACTCTGCTCATCTGCCAATTCATGTAGAAGTTGTAGGTGCTGTGAAGCATTATTCTCCCAGACTTGAAGGCATGAAAGCCTGGGTAACTCTGTGTTATGCTCAAAAGCCCACACCCCTCCTGCAGCAGCTGTCAGTCCTTTAGTTGGAGACATAGAAGTGGGGAAGGACAACTCCAGCTTTCTTTTCTAGGTTTTGGTCCACTGAGTCACCTAGAGCACAAAGCCAGTCCAGACTTAGTCAGAGCCCCACCACAGAGAGAAAAGAGAGCTCAGACTCAGAGTGAAATTTCCAGAAAAACCCAAATCAAACTGGCTTAACAGAAAGAGAATGTCATGAGAAAAGAGCCAGCTTTAGGCACAGCTTGATCTGTGCCTCAGATGATACCAGCAGTACCAGTTTTCACTCTCTACATGTCCCTCAGCTTCTCTTAAATGATAAAGCTCAGCATTTATTTTTAGACAATTGCTTCCCTAAGTTGACTATGGCATTTCCAGACTTTGCATTTTCTGGGCTTCAAACCAAAAAAGATAAAGATTTCTTTCCTAGAATCTCAGGGGGAAAAATGATAATAATCAACAATACTTGAGTTGGCTTTTAATTTGCTACTTAGCATGTTAGCACCTTACATATAGTAACTCCTTTCATTGTTGCATCTTCCCTGTAAGGTGTGTGGTTAGACTACCTGTATTTTAGAAATAAAGAAGCTGAACTAGAGACACATTAAATAACGTGTAGAAGCCACACATACAGTAATTAGCTGATTGAGGACTTGAGCCCTGGCACCTGCTCCCAAGGTGTGTGTCTGGGGACGGGTGGGGGTGGCTTACTACAACACATGAGCTCTCAGAAGGCCCTTTGTATGTACCTCATCGGCCCTGATTGGGCCACGTGTACAGTCCCTGACCAAATCCCCATGGCTGTCAGTTGCTCAGTCCCCAGGCATGTGTGGCATCCTGAAGTTGAAATGTGGTGCCTTGTCCACCTGGCAGGGACTGAAAATCAGGGGTTGATATGTCTCTGCAGGGCTGTTTCTTGGACATGGAGAAAGCTGCCTTGTTGACCTCAGAGGAATCTCAAGCCACCCGGGACTTTATTCTCCTTTGGTGATTTTCACTGGTGCAGAATGCAGCCCCCTACTCCCTGCCAAGCCCACAGAGGTTTTCTGAAGCTCTGGGTGGTGGGGGTGGACCAGTCCCTGTCCCAGAGTGATGGACCTGAAGAGGTTGACTCTTCCATGACCCTGGGGGTGTAGGGGCAGTCACTCCCTGCTCTTTGCTGAATGGGTCTTGTTCCCAGCATAGTAGCTGGTTGTGTCTTCCTGTCAGCCTCCCTACAGAGCTTTCTTGCTCCAAGCCACAGTGTAGGCATTCGAGAACTCATTGAAAGAAGCCATTCTTGCCGGGTTTTTGAGGGATGCGTGGCAATAAACTAGAAATGGAAATCCCCACTCTGAGAAATGAAGGTGTCACGTTTTCAACAACTATGGCTCCCGTGGTGGGGGCAGGGGCACAAGAATGACTTCGCTGGCTGTCCAGACATTTCCACCTTGTCAGTTTAATGAATTTGAGCAGCAAAGCCTCCTGGCAATTGTCCGTGCTAAGAGTGAGACAGTGATGCAATCCTGATTAAAACAGTTAATAAGGAATTAATGAGAGGTTAGCTCCTTGTCTTCAATCATTTCCTGGTGAGAAGAAGATTCTCCAGCCAGACTCATTAGAGCTGTTCCTTTAGCCGCTACTGAAATTACCCTGTTTTGAAATTGCTTCGAGTTTTCAAGAAGCAAACTTATTTCAAGTCATTATTTCCAAATGTTCTAAGACCATAGTATGAAAAAAAAAAAAAAACAGTGTTTTATTATTTTTTAAGCCACCAAGAGCTAGTCCGGCTATGAGGGTTTGAACACTTACTCTGTTATCTAAATGCCACTTACACTTCTTTTTAGTTTATTTTCTGATGGAATTTTTGCAGGCACGTGAAGGAAGGCAGAGGTCATTGGGGTCTCCATCAAAGATAGTAGATTAAGACTTATTTATTCTAATGGGTTATGGGAGAAGAATTCAATCCAGTCAAAGAAATATTCACCGTGTACCTTCTGCATTGTGATAAGTGGAGTGTTTAAGGTGATACAGCAAAAGAGCATCATCAGTCAAGTCCAGCTGTTAAGAGCACAGGCACTGGAGGCTACAAATCTCAGCCCCAATATTTACCATCTTTGTAATTCTGAGCAACTAAAGTCTCTAGTTTTCAGCTTTTTAACATGCAGAATGGGCGTAAACATAATACTTGCCTTGCAGGGTTAATATAGGAGTAAAAGAAGGAAGATATAAAAGTATTTAGAAGTGTGTCTGGTGCATGTAAGGGTCCAGTGCATGTTTGATCAAGGAGCTCAGATTAGCACAAACCTAAAACTAAAGAAAGAGAATTTTCTCATTGGGAATCTGGTCAAGATCTGTTAGCAAATCATATCTTACTTCAGATGATCTGAATGGCTCTTAGGAAAACTGCTTCCTTCAGAATACCTGGGACAGGGGTGGGGTGGGTGGACAGAATAGAAATTGCATCCAGGTATATCTGGAAATTTATCATGTGACCAAGACTGCATTTTAATTCAGGATATGTACTGACTACATAATACAGTAAAAATTCCCACTTGTTATTAAGCACATGTGCCATCTCTTCCCTACTCCACCCACAGATATAAACTCCAGATGCATTCAAGAGGTAAATAAAAACATGATTATCTTGGGAAAAAAATCATAGGAGAATGTCTTCATAACTTTGAGATAATGGAGCATTCTTAAACAAGGCAGGAATCTCAGAAACGATCATAAAATGGAGATATTTGACTATGGAAATATTTTTAGAGTATGGCAACTAAAGCACTAGTAAAGTGAAAATACAGACTATATATATTGGTAACATAATTACAACAGAAATTACATGAGAATAGGACTGGCTCTATTGTTTAAAGAAGTCTTTCAATTGATAAAATTAAAACTGAAGACAAATCATTCCAGGAAGCAGGAGTAGACAATTCAGAGAAGAACTGGAAAAAAAGTCAGTAAATTTAGAAAAAGATGCTCAAGCACATGTAGGGAAAATTCAATTAAAAATTGAAGTACCTTTTTTTTTTCAGTCATCACGTTGGTAATCTAATATGGTGAGACTTTTTTCGGGAGATAGGGAGGCAATTGAGGGAACACTGTCATATATTTCTGGTGGGAAAGTAAATTGCTACCACATTTGGGAAAATTATTCACAAATACTGCTGAAAATTAAAAAAAAATATTGATGGCTTTTGCCCAAGAAATCCCACTTCAGGGAGTCTTGCCTACCGAAATAAAAGCACAAGAAGATAATGATATTACGTAGCAGAGTTTGACTGCAGATTTGCAGAGGAAGAAAATGGAAAGTAAGCAGAAAAATGTATCAGCAATGTAAAAATTGAATACATTATGGTGCATACATTCTATTAAACATTATGCAGCTTTTAAAGAAAGTGAGTTAGGGATGTTTATTTATTTTTCCATCTCCCAAATAAGTTTTTCTGACTCTCTCTTGCTTTTTTTGCTGGCTGTTCTCAGCCTCAAAAGGAAGGCTTTACTGCAACTTTGTTTACATTTTCCTCCACATCAGTAGGAAGAAAACTGTACCCTAGGTGGAAATTCACCTGTTAGGTTCATGTTCTGTGCGGCATGAAATTGCTGTTTGGGATATAGCTGAGGAAGCAAGAGGGGTGGAACACTGAAAGCACATTAGCACTAGCATGGAGGAGAACGCAGATAGCAATGTAAATTAGTCACTTACCCTGGTGGCTTCATAATGCATTTAAGAGGTGATTCTTCCTCCTCTTTACAAGTGGGTGGGGTGCCTCTTTACAAGACAATGGAAGACTAAGCCATACAACCTAGGGTTGCTCTCAGGACCTCAGGGTTAATGTGGCCCTCTGTCCCTGGGACCTGCCAGCTGTGATCATGACTACCTTCTGCATCATTAAAGTCAATTAATCACTTTTCTAACAGCTCCATTCTGGTGCCCTTTGATAACTTCCACTACCTGAATGAATTCATTCATACTGTCATTTCTACAATAAGTATTTATGAAACACCTGATATGTATCAGGCATCATTCCAGACACTGGGGAGAGAGTAGTGAATTAAATAGACCAAGTCTGTACTCTTATGAAGTTTGTATTCTAATTGGGGGAGGGAGCAAAGAACAGATGATAGAAAAAAATAAACGAATGGATATACAGAAGGTGATAATAAGTAAATGAAGACAAATAAAGCAGGCAAGGAGATGGAGAGCACACACACCTGTGCACATGTGTAAGTATGCATCGGTGTGCAGGCATGTACCCTTACTCTTTTAATTGGAGTTGTACCTCTCTGTATAGGTGACATTTCAGCAGGACTCTAGCTAAGGGAAGATGTGGACTTAGGGTTTTCCAGGAAAGAGTGTTTCAGGTAGAGGGAACAGTGAGAGATACTCTTCTACAGTGTTACCAAGTCGTACTGCTCACCACATGACAGGTCAATAAATCGAGAGGCAAGTTGTTGGGCCAAGGAACAGCGACTTTATTTGGAAAGCCAGCAGACCAAGAAGATGGTGAGCTAGTGTCCCAAAGAATCATCTTACCTGAGTCAGAATTCAGGCTTCTTTCATACTAAAAAGGGGATGCGATTGGTTGTTGCAATCTTCTTGGTGTCTGAATCCTTCCTGTAAACCTCCAACAAAACAAATGTTAGTCTCTGTTCTGCAACTTTTTGTCTGTAGATGAATGAAAAAGTGTTATACCTTTGAAGGTCAGAGCCTTGAGAATGGGCTATTCCATATATTTCAAACTATAGGCAACATCCTTAACTTGTAGCAAAAGCATTAGGATACAAAGGTTAAAGTGAAAGAAACAGATCCAGGATGGAGTCAGATTTGTTCTTCCCTATTACAAAGGCAGCAGCATTTGTGTACATGGTGTTCCTAGGAAGAGGGAGGCGGCCAGTGCCCTGGAGCAGAGGGAGTGCGGGTGGTAGAGAGCAAAGGACACTCACACGAGCAGCATAGGACCAGGTCACCAAGGTTCTATGCTTTTTTGTTTTGTTTTGTTTCTGTTTTTTTTTTTGGGGGGGGGGGCGGGGGGCGATTGTTGTGTTTTTTTATCCTAGTTTGTTCAAACACTGAGTTCCTTTAAAGGAACAGGACTTCTTGAGAAGCAAAATTCCGTGAGGCCCTGTTTGTTCTCATGAAATCTAGCAGCTAGCACTTCCCGGAGGAGATTTTGGCAGAGTCCAACTCAGAGCACAAAACTCCCCATTGACAGGAAGGGTCAGCACAGCAAGCTGAATGAGTCGAAAGAAAGTTCCTCGGTCTTCTCTGTACCAAAACTCCGAGGCTATTGCTGTAATCCATCCGAAGCAGACAGATCAGAGGAGGAACATCATCAAGACAGCAAAATCCCATCCTTTTCAAGGCATCACTGCTCCCTGTCAGCTCGAAACTTAGAAGGCACAGAGGCCGGGGGAAGACTCAGATGCCTTTCATTCCTTCCGCCTCCTCCCGCTGCCTCCAGCCCGCTGCGGGAGATAAAGCTGGCTCTGCTCTGAGACGCGCCACAACCCTGTCTGCTTAATTTCCGGTGGACCCTCAGTGCCCACAGAGAACGCGGGTTTTGCTTGTGATGTTGGTAATGAACAGCCGCTGGGAACAAATTAATGAGTGTGTCAGAAACTGCAGTGGAACCCTATTACAATTCATAAACATCGCGATGAAAATGCCAGTTAAGCTCTGGTATAAATACACACAAACTCTGAAGAAGCAAACTCCTTTTTCTTCTAATGAGAGAAGAATTTAAAATAACATCATTCTGCCCTGAGCAGCATTGCCAGGGAGAGAACTCCTTAGTAGATAGTTTTTTTTTTTTCTAATTTCATATTTAACACATAGAGAAACATAAGGGAGTTTAATTTTATTTTTTATATTTGGGTGCACATGTACTATACATTGAAATATATGTAGTATATATACAATGTATGGGTATAAAATACACAAAAATGTAGTGTCACCTTTCTAGGTGCTGTACCATTTCTGTTAAATGAGAGCTTTCTTTTTTCTTTTTCTTGCCTATCATGTTTCCATGGCCTTTCATTAGTGTTCTTCTTTACTATTCTGGGTTTGGAATTTAGAATCAGAAATTAAAACTCAATAAAAAATAGCCACATCAGCGCACAGAGACATAACTTTAAAGCTTATGCAGGAAGAGAAAAGGACACTTCTATGTACTTTAAAGTTGTAGAGGGAGTGTGTTGGGAGCACCCACAGTCATCCGAGTTTGCAGATCCCTGATATGTGTAAGGAAGCTCATGTTTATGGCGAGGAATGTTACTGATGGAAGACCCCACACAAGGGTCCCACAAAGCCCCGATGCTCCATGAAGGCACCTGGGGCTCCTGCAGAAGCTGTTGGGAATTGGGGAAGGAATCTCAGTAGTAAGGTCCCAGGCTTTCCCAGTTCAACTAGAACCACTCTGCTTTTTATCTGCTTTACATATTAGGGCTCCAAGTAAGTTTCATTTCATTAAAGTGTGCAATAAATTAAAGCTAGAACACTGCAGGTGAGTAACAGATTGAGCATGGGTTTTAGAACCAATAAGATGTGCCTTCAAATATTGACTCCAGGATTATTAGCTACTAGATGTGGAGCACATGTAACCTATTAAAGCTTTGATTTCTATCTAAGACACAGTGATAATAATACCTACTTGATTGGTTTCCATGAGAATTAGAGATACTGAATTAAAACACCTTGCATTTAATTGATTTTTACAAAAAGATTGTGATTGTTATAACAGATTCTAGCTGGTAACTAAGTGGTTTGTGTTCCTTCACTGACAACAGCAGAACATGAAGCTGTCTTCCAACTACTTTAAAGTCAAGGCTAGCAGAAGGTAATTTCTCCTTGAGCCAGAGACTACTTAGTTAATCACAGTCTCAAATGTTAGATAGGTTTTTTTAAAAAAAGAGAACAAAACCGGCTCAAAAGTATCACTTGTTTACTGTAAGTGACCAATTTGAATTTAGAACAATTGCGGGAAATGGTTTCCTAAGACTTGAAGCAATCATGTTACAGTTCCTCTGACCACCGCATTTTCAGTTACATATTAGATCTTTCTTCAGTGGCTTCTTAATATCATAACCCCTGACTTTCCATCTAAAACAGTATATGAAAGACAAAGCGCACTAAGTAAATCAGGGTTTGGTGTCAAACGGACTTCTCAGACGTCAAAGCACACCTGTGTTAGACTCTAACTCAGAAGAAGGGTTTTCGGTGGGCACCGTGTCAGTACCCTATTTTCTCTGCACTGCTCCAGTCTTATTACAGGCTTGGCGTGTCCTCTCACCTCTTTTCCCCTATTCCTTATCAAAAGATTGACTCCTCATTGATATGGAAATCTTTCATTTTAAGAAGATTCAGGTCAGTAGTTAATAAGTTGCTCAGTAGTCAATAAAGTGGAACAAATGATATGTTATGAATGGGGTATTAGTCTTTATAGCTAGAAGAAATGGGTTACATATTGGAAATTATAGAAGAAAATCCAAAACTGAATGATACTGGCCAAGAGAAAAGGAAATACTTGCTCTTTTTCCTCCTCTCTGTTGGGGACTCTGTTATTCCAGACGAACAATCTCACGTTTATTGTATGTAGTTCAAAACCAAAGAAGATGAGGTATTATATAACCTTTTTAAACTTAGCAACCCAAGGTGAAATTTTCATGGATGGATCCACTTTTGTGTAGACAAAAGGTCTTGAGTGTGCCATTCAGAAAACAACAGTTAATGTTAACAGGGGCATCACAATTTACCTTCTCACTTAATCAAGTATGTCCAGAGATGGGATACCCGTTTTGCTCATATGAAAAGAAAAATTGGTGTTTTAGATCAAAATGGCTTCTATCTATCATGAAAATTTATTCTTGAAGGACAGTGAATCAAGGCTTATGTAAAGCCTCTTATGAATCACACTGCACAGAATTACTGGAAGTTTTAAGGACTCATTCATATTCACAGCCACCAGACTTTCTGAACTGCTTGTTGACTACATGGGACCATCTTAGCAAAGCTGGAGTGTTTCATACCCACCAACACACAGTCTAAACTCAATATTATCAAACCGGTTCTTTCTGTATTGCCTGAAATGAAACAATGGTAAGTTACTCCGCAAACAGCGGTGATTATAGGTAGCTTCTGGAAGGCCAGGGTGAATCCCAACCTGTTTTGTAGACGTCTGTTCAGTTCCCCTGGGGAGGCAGCTTCTTTGTTTTACAAAGGCACTCATTTTTTCCAGGTGTGATTTTAGCAACAACCAAAATCACTCTGAAATAAATTAAGATAGGATCTTAGTTTGGCTTCCTGCAGAAAGACATTCTAGGATAAAGGATCCAAGAGCAAGAGGTTTATTGGGAAGGGAATCACAGGAAAAACCAGCGTTGGGGGAAGGAACTGATAAACCGTGGATTGGAAAGTAAATTACCACTACAGGCAACTGGAACTCATGCTTACTGGGCAGTTTGGGAAATGATGTGGAATATGCCTCAGAGTTACCCCACATGAGGGGCAAGGAGGGCCAGAGAAGAAAGCAATTGGAGGCAGGGACAGGTTCTGCTACAGATGTGACATTGTGAAGAAGGTACTGATTTCAGGAAAGTTATTTGGAAATTGGGATGAGTTTAGGAAGCACAGCAGGAAATCCTGCACAAAGGAAGATAAAGCAGAGAGAACTAAAAAAAAAAAAAAAAAAAAAAAAAAAAAAAAAAAAAAATCACACAGGGATGGGAAAACCTTGGATACATTGATTTTGTATTGAGGAAGGATCCCTGGGTTAATCCTGAGCTTCCATCATTATTAATTTTTAAGCATTCACAGAATGATTACTTGACATGTAGGTTTTCCCAGAACTGATACTTTGTTTCTTCCTGTTGGCCTCTATTTGGCCATATCCTTGATCATTACTGGTGAACAAGCAAAGGAGGAGGAGGAGACAACAAGAAGGGGAAAGAAGAGGAAGGATTATTAAGAAAGAGGAGGAGAGCAAAGGACAGTGTAGCTTATACAGTCTAGATCAGAAGTTTTGGAAAAGGGATCCATGGCTAGACACTAAACTATGGTAACTATTGTTTCCAGTCCACAAAGGAAATAGAAATAAAAGAACAGTGAACTGAAATGTTTATAAAACTTCATCTACTGTGAAATTATATCTTTCCAAAATTTTGATATGAAAAAATTTCTCTCTTATGTAACAACAGTGATAATAGAAGAGTATTTTAAATAATACCCTGTCAAAGCAAGATAAAAATTTAGAAATCTTATGCTCTCAACTAAATTTATTTACTTATCTATTTTATTTACTTAAGGAAGGTACTGGACATTGAACCCAGGACCTTGTGCATGTGCTCTACCACTGAGCTATACCCACCCCCAACTCATGCTCTCAGTTTTAAAAAGGTGCTTATATTTTGCTGACATGAGAAACTCAAAGTCCTGGAACCATTAGCCTCAACCACTGAGGTATTCCTTACGTCATTCAGTGTGCAGTCAACCAACGATAATGATGATGGGTCACTCTTGAGCAAGGCTGCATCTTCAGTAGGGACAGTATATCTGAGTGAATCAGAGCACAAGCTGGGGCTGGAGACTTGATTCATCAGCATAGCTACTTGCTGTCCATGAGAACTTTTACGGGTTTTTCAAAACTTTGTGTCTCAAAATACTCATCTGTAGAACGGGCAAAGTAGTAATAACACCTACCTCAACAAGCTGATGCAAAAATAAACAAAATAATACAATGATACAGGTACAACTCCTAGGATGAGATCTGTCACACATTAAGCTAACAATAAATACTACCAGTTACAGTTAATTATAGGTCCTATTGTGAGTTAAATGAAACATGCTAATAGAGCTGGAAATTTCCCAAACTGAGTTTCTTTCTGAAACAATGCTTTGTAGTTAAATTACTTGGTCTATATGCATTACAGCAGGTGAAGAAATATTTTCTAAATAAAGTATTCAAAGAGCTAAACATGATTTTAGGCACCAAGGACAGATATATTACTCACTGAAGGTAATCACTTTTCACATTTTTACATTATTTTAATGACTATTCAGATGGACTCTACCACAAAGAATTTACATTTGTATAAAAGCCTTTGTAAAGCCTTTAAGCGTTAGCACTAGTTTTTGACAGCTTGTTCTTACTCTTCACAAGCATTTCTTATTATAACTGGTATGGGAGACAATAACATTTTCTTCTCCATTAAGACACCCTTTGGAAATGTGTAATTTTCTATAGTAACTGTGCAATATGATGATATATCATAGCAACTGCATCATAAAATAATAAAATGAAGGAGGTCATTTTCTGCTTTGAGGCTTTTTTCCTGAAGTTTCAGTAACATTTTGCCAGACAAGGTGGTATGTGAGGAAGGATTTAGGAAGTGGCAGTGGTTCTTTTGTACCATGAGTATGAATTTTGGTTGAGAGTCTATGAGAGGCACAGAATAAGAAGACAGCGTCTTCACAGAGAGGAAAATGAGAACTGAACAGATGGGCTAACTCTGCCTTTTCAGGAAGAATTCTCTCCAAATATGAAAGCAGCCTGGTGGGCAAAGGAAGAGAAGTTTTGTCTGAATTCAGCACCTGAAGCAATAAATGCTGACACTTTTCCCGTTACCATAAGGGAATCCTGGCCAGGACCACAGTGAGAGTGATGGAGGAAAAGACAAGAGGAATTTAGGATACATTAGTTTCTTATCACCTAATAGACAGACTAAAGTTTGATTTTAATTCCAAGCAAGATCTCATTAGCTGAGCTCAGCAGAACTACTGAGAGACAATTATCAGCCAACCCTAATCGCTTCTTAAGTCATCACTTGACTGGACTTTCACAAGTCGGCTGGTTTCCAGGCTCACTAGAGCACCTGGAGACCACTACACAATGGTCAGCTTCTCTTTTTCCTGTGATGTTCTTGTGTTCCTATGTTCATTGAAGCCACGTACAGCTGCTTGTGAATGTCTACCGTCATAGGTTGGGAAAATGCAGCCTGCAATTCTGGTTTTCAAAGTGCCATTTTCCAGTCTGACAAAATACACATTTGTCTTTATACCTGTTGAGGAATTTGGAAACAGATTTGGATAATCTCCAAGTCACCCTGCCCTCTCCTCAATACAGGTGTTTATTTGATAGCATCTACGTGTCTACCCTGGATGGCTAATTCTTGATCCAGACGGCTTTATATATTTCAACATGGCTATCTAATTTTACTGGGAACACCATATGCTTCATTTTTTTCAACTTTTAAAATTCCTAGTGTGTGCACATGAGCCCTTTTCTGGGCACTGAGAGGAATTTTGAAAAATGGTAATTAAAACTGGGGCTTGTAAAAATGGCTGAACTTAATGTAGAGTGGATCCTGAGATAAAAGTACTGAATGGGCATTTTAAAAGGATATGCTGCAAAAATATAATTTGTAGAACTCAGCAGTTTCAACCAAAGAGTAACTATTATGCTGTAGACTGAAAATTAGAAAATCAGAGATAAACAGAATTTTCTATTATAGGTCTTTCAGTTGTTGCTTCATAGTCACCAAATATGTGTGGAGCCCAGAGGACAAAGCTGAAAGCAAGACTGAGTTTACAGATACAGCATTTCCAGAACTGCATATCCATCAAATTCATCAAATCTAAAGTTTCCAGGTTGATATTGCTGTGATGATTAAAAAATGCTCATATAAGATACCATCTCTCCCTCCTTCTCTCTCTTCCTCTCCCTCTCTCTCTCTTCTATGTTGTATTGATACTATTTTCAGAATTTAAAACTGATGTAGAGGGGAGGGTATAGCTCAGTGGTTGATCACATGCTTAGCATGCACAAGGTCCTGTGTTCAATCCCTAGTACCTCCATTAAAAAATAAAAAAATAAATAAACCTAATTATCCATGCCCCCCCCCAAAACAACCAAAAAAGAAAAGCTTATGTAACTTTAGGCTGATAGGGACACATATGTCAGAGAGTGCGATGACCCCCAAGCACAGGCTAATTTGAGGAGAGTGAAACCCTGCCATTTTTCTCACTGCCTTGTAGTAGGGGACAAAGAAAAGCAGACCCCACAAGCTTCCTTAACTTCCTGTTGTGAGTGGTGCAGATGCCCAGAAACTCCAATCTGCCCTCGCCCCCTCTTTGACCGCACTTCCTACTGCTCCTGTACAGGCTCCCTTTGCCTCTGACTGATTGGACAAAGAATTCTCTGTAGTCATTTAGCTGTGGCAAAACATACTTCTTTATGTCATACATCTGCTCTTCTAAGTCCATCTTATCTATTATGTCTTCTGGGAAGATTTCCCTCATCACTCCCAGCCCGCAGCACCATGACACTCCCCACTGTAGAATGACTATGCCCTGGTAAAACCTAGCAGGCTTTCCACAAGGTGGATGCTCAAAAGATGTTTCTTTATACTTGGAGGAAGTGGGATAAAGACAGACAATTATTTAAAACACTGGCACAAGGATCTTGAAGTAAGTCCAAGACTCATCAACTCTGCTTTTTTTTTTTTTTTCCTTTTTTCTTCAGTTAATGGAGAGTAGAGCCACTTTTGACGTGCTTCCTATCAACAATGCATAAGTTGTGATCCCTGGAATTAATCACAGCACAGAAGGGAAAGGGGAAGAGATGCCACCTCATCTACTCCTTTTTCAGTCTACACCTGCAACACCAAGCCTGAGGCCATTCGCATTTGATGAGGAATCAGAAGAGATGCGTTTACAAACCCCATTTTGCTCTCAGCATCCTTGTGTGACTCTGGACTTTGTGTCTATTGGAGGATTATAGGGTAACAATTGGAAAACTGTTAAATTCAGAGAGCATTCTTTCCCCTCTAATTTTCTGATTGGCAGTCTACATCATGGTACACACTCTGGTTGAAACTGCTGAGTTCTACAAATTTTCACAGTGACTTAAGAAGTCTGCTTGGCATGTTTCCCTGGAACACAGCGATACATAAAATGCCTGTTGTCTTGTATAAGTATAAAGTAAGTGTATAATTATCTGCTGAAGCAACTAAGCCAAATACTAAGAAAAGAAAGAGCCAGAAAACTACAACTTAAAGCTATTTTGGATATTTCATTGGACCATGGAGTTTCTTCCAAACTTGAGGCACTACGCAGACAACTTACCAATTTCACTACAAGGTATTCAAGGAAGCCCCAGGAGTAAATGAATGGACAGTGAGCAGAATAAAGTTTCCGAAGTAGTAGTGGTAAAACTGGGGGTTGCATTTCGCATCAAAGGCTCAGAGTTAACTCTAAAACCCATCAAAATTGGTGTTAATAGCAGACACATAACAACTACAAATCCTGGAAATAATTTTAAATAGTCAAATTATACTTTAGGCTCAGTAGCCATAAATGTAGGGTAACCAATTATTCAAAGTGCCTTTGTGGAGCTATGAACTGCAGGGCCAGTGTGTCAGTGAATCTTCAATGCTTTGTAGCAGCAGAAGCCATTTTTATTGAAATTGTCCACTCAGAACACCAATGGGTAAACCTGAAGAAAACACTTTTGTCAAAGTGCAAACAAGAATAGAATTCACAGACCATCCCCTGTTTCCTCTTTTCTGTCTTACGTGGTGGGTACCATTTAAAGAATTTGCTAGATTATAAGTGTGACCAAAAACTAGGTAGGTTCATTAGCCAAAATTAAACATTTGACTTTTGCTCATTTTGTTTTTGTTAAAATTATTTTTAGTTCTTTTTTGATAAGTGATAGATGTCTATGGTTAAAATTCAGAAGGTGCCAAAGGGAATGGAAATTTCTGGTTTGAAGATGATAGCATAAAGTTGCCACATGCCCTCCCTCTTTTCATAAATCACTGTTAAACACGAAGGAAAAACAAGAGGGAAAAACAGAAAAGCAATGTCCATATTAGAAACACTTAGGGGTAATTGAAATGTCGAATAAGAGTGAATGGAAGGGTATGAAAGGCAGTGGAGAGGATTTGGTGTAAGTCATCTTCTTTCTCTGTTCTGAAGCTGTAGCTTGCCCTCTCTGGAGGAAACAACATATACCAGCCAATTGTGTATCCTTCTGGAGATAATCTCTATTATTTTCCTATAATCACACAAATGGTACATATTATATATGCACATATAATACTTTGATATTTTTAAAAGTTATCTTGCCATGTCAGTTCAAGTAGATCTGCTATTTTTAATGAGTGTATAGTATTTTTATTTTAATAAATTGCTCATACTTTGTTTAACTGGTCCTTGTAAATAGACATGAAGGTTGTCTGTAGTATTTTGCAGCTCCAGGAATGAAGCTGTATATTCATCATTTGGCATATGCATATCTATAAAAAAACTCCTAGAAGGTGAATTGTTATTTCAAAGGGCATATGCATTTCTAATTTTGATACATCTTTTTAAGTAGCTTTGCATAGAGGTTGTTCCAATTCATACTTTTCCTGGCAATGAAAGATGTTACTGACTTTCTTTACAATGATACAAATAAAGTGTGCTTTCAAACTTTAAGATCTCTCCTAATCTGTTAGTATTAATGTCAAAGTTTAATATGCAGCTGTTCTACTGTAAGTGAAGTTAACATTTTTACTATATTTGAAACTTTTTGATGATCCCTATGTCATATGTTTTGCTTACTTTTTCTATTGGGGTTTTAAAAACTTGATTTGTGGAAACTCTTTGTATGTTAAGGAAATTAATTTTCTGTGAAATGAGTCACAAATATTTTTACACATTTATTACTTGGATTTTGACTCTGTATATTGTGCTTTTGAATACAATTAAAGAAAAATGTAGTTTAATTTACCAAATTTTATTTTTGTGCTCCTTAACTATTTTATTATACCAAAGAGTCTTGACCACTTCAAAATTATATAAAATATGTTTGTTTTCTTTTGACAATTTTCTGTTTCATGTGCTACATTTTTTTAAAAATCAATCTGAAATGAGTTTCATTTTAAAGTTAAGGTACAGAGTTTAAGGTTTATATACATTTTTTTTCAGAAGGCTATTAAGCTGTTTCAGTGTATTTGTTGAATAAGCCTTCTTCTCTCCACTCCTGGAATTGAAATATTACCTACATTACATATTTAATTACTGTATGTATAGACATTTTTGGATTTCTACTATTCATCTCTCATTCATGTATCAGTACCACACTATTTAAATTACTGTATTCATATCATATGCTTCAGAATTTATAGCTCTAGTCTTCTCTCCTTATTGATCCCCTGAATATCCAAGGTTATTTTTCCTTGCTTATTTTTTCAAATGAAGTTTAGAGTGATTCTATATAGTTCCAAATAAAATACTATTCACTTTTTTATTTGGATTGTCACCTTCAATTTAGAGCCAACACAAGTGTGCTTAATAGTGTAAAAATGGTAAGAACACAGGATTTTTCCCATTTTTTTCTCCTTTTTTTGTATTTCATTAGTCTTGCAATTTTTTTTTTACAGTTTGTGCATATTTTTGTTAAATTCATGGAGGTATTTTTTGGGGTTGCTACTCTACATGCTGTCTCATATTCCATTATACCTTCTGAATATTTGAATGCATGAAAGCTACTGATTTTAGTATGTTACTTTTGTGCCCAGAAACTTTTGAATTACTGAATTATTTGTAGTAGCTTTTAATTTGATTCTTTCTTTTTCATTTTATTTTATTTTTAATTGAATTATAGTCAGTTACAATGTGTCAGTCTCTGGTGTACAGCATAATGTCCTAGTCATGTGCATATATACACACACACACATATACACACACATATTTGTTTTCATATTCTTTTTTATTAAATGTTATTACAAGATATTGAATATAGTTCCCTGTGCTATATAGAAGCAATTTTTGTTTTTTATGTATTTTTATATATAGTGGCCAACATCTGCTAATCTCAGACTCTCAAATTTAACCCTTCCTACCCTCTATCTCCCAGTAACCATAAGATTGTTTACTATGTGTGTTTATTTCTGTTCTGTAGATGACTTCATTAGTGTTATCTTTTTTTTCTTTTTTTTTTTTTGTATTCCACATATGAGTGATATCTGGTATTTTTCTTTCTCTTTCTGGCTTACTTCACTTAGAATGACAGTATCCAGATCTATTCATGTTGCTGCAAATGGTATTATTTTTATTCATTTTTAAGGCTAAGTAGTATTCCATTGTATAAATATTCCACAATTTCTTTATTCAGTCATCTATTGATGGACACTTAGGTTGCTTCCATGTCTTGGCTATTGTATATAGTGATGCTATGAACATTGGGGTGCATGTCTCTTTTCAAATTAGTGTTCCCTTTAAATATATGCCCAGGAGTGGGATTGCTGGATCACATGGTAAGTCTATTTTTAGGTATTTGAGGAATCTCTATACTGTCTTCACATGGTAAGTCTATTTTTAGGTATTTGAGGAATCTCTATACTGTCTTCCATAATGGCTGCACTAAACTAACATTCCCACCAGCAGTGCAGGAGGGTTTCCTTGTCTCAACACTCTCTCCAGCATTTATTAGATTGTTTCCAATATTCCCTATTAAATCTGTACATGATCATTTCACTTCTTGGTTTCTCACTACAATCTTTTTATTTTGTATGATTGTATTGGTTGGTATTTCTGGAACAACATTAGGAGATAATGGTGATGGTAGAATCCTTATTTTATTTCTAATATTAGCAAAAATGCTTTTTAGTATTTCCTTAATTAAGTTAGTGCAGACTTTGGGTTGTGATCATTTATATTTCAAAGCATTGTTTTATTCCTATATTACGGTGTTTTTATTTTGAAATCAAGAGTGGATTTTTATTATTATTAAAGTCTTTTAGCATAAATGATGATAAATGTTCACTTCTGGTCCATTTATATGGTGAATTATATTAATAAATTTCCTAATATTGATATTTTATTTTTGTATCAAATCCCACCTGGTTATTATTTTTTCTAATGTACTGCTGCATTTTTCCTTGTTGGGCTTTTTTTTTTTTAATCACTTCTCATTATGCAATTAATCTCAAGTTTTTTTTTTAATTGTACTAAATTTGTCAGGTTTTGGTAGCAAAGTTTCTATTGGTGGCAAAGTACTTTCAAAGAAAAAAGAAGTTTAAGTTTTTTTTTTTTTCTTTCAGTGTTTCAGACAAATTTAAAACAATGAACATCAGAATTATGTGTTCTTTAAAGGTTTAGTTGAAATTCCCTGGGAGACCATCTGTGCTTGATGTTTTTGGGGGAAGGTAGTTCTTTGAAATATCTTCCCCTGATAGCAGTTGGATTGCTTAGATTTTCTGTCTTTACTAGAATTAGTTCTGGTCAAGTTTTGTTCAGCAATGGCCACTGAAAATCAGATAACTGTAGAGAAATCCTATTTCTGAAAGCATGCAGAGAGCTATTTGGGCAGTATACCCACTCACTAAAATTTGGTGAGATTTTATAGTATTAGAGATATAAAAAGGGTAAATTCAAATCATGCACCTCAAATTGCTAATACAAGTAGAAGAGAGTATCTTGACTACATGTGTTCCGTTGCCTTCCAATCATGAAAGCTGGCAGGAGTACCTGAGTGACAAGAAAAGGCAGGGAAGGTTTTCAGAGATCATAGAGAGCCTATAAGATGCTGTATAGTTCACAAAAATAGGATCTCATCCATGTGAAAGTTGCTTGGTAGAAGCCAATCTCCCCACCATTTATTGTTCTGCAACTCAGCCTTTCATGCTTGGGGATCACTAATTCCTGGATCTTCTTCACAAAGCTCTGGTATATACTTGTGAATGCAGAAAACTCCCTCCCTAGCCACAGTTGCCTCTGCTTGTCATCTCAAATCTTGGGCTCATTTCTACATGTCATTTTGTGTGTGTGTGTGTGTGTGTGTTATTCAAATATGTTGTGTTGCACAGGCTTAGAACTGAGAGTTAATTAGGCAACAGGAAAGGAAAGGAAGAAAGCAAAAAAAAAAATAATAATCATTTAAGTCAGCTGCTATTATTAAAAACTCTACCTATGCTGTTACTTAATTTTCACATGCCATTTTAATTGTTTTCCAGTTTCACAAAAGAATTAACTGAGGTTCAGGGAAGTTAAATAACTTTCCTAAAGTTACATAATTAATGCATAACTGAGTTGTAACATGAACCCATGTTCTTTCCACTACACTATCCCAGACCTCAAGTGGCAATGTGAAGTGTTGCAAAGTTGCAAAGAGAAGTGTTGCCATACCATATGAGATTGATGTGGAATCAAAAAAAAAAAAAAAAAAAAAGAACATAAATACAAAACAGAAATAGACTCATAGACATAGAATACAAACTTGTGGTTGCCAAGGGGGCAGGGGGTGGGAAGGGACAGACTGGGAATTCAAAATTTGTAGATACTGACAGGCACATGCAGAATAGATAAACAAGATTATACTGTATAGCACATGGAAATATATACAAGATCTTGTGGTAGCTCACAGTGAAAAAAGATGTGACAATAAATATACGTATGTTCATGTATAACTGAAAAATTGTGCTTTACATTGGAATTTGATGCAACATTGTAAAATGACTATAACTCAAAAAAAAAAAAATGTTTCAGAAAAAAAAGAAAAGAAAAGTGGTGCCAGTCGAGTAGAATGTTAGCGACCCAAGGGAAGGGGTTAAGAAGTTCCATGGGCAACAAAGGCTGAGGTCACCAAAACTTCACGTCTTAGCTAATTATTTTTAATTCCTGTTTTATCAGCCTTTTATCACATCAGGGAGGGCAGTAGCATTGTTATTAGTTTCTATTTTGAAGCTGTCAGACACATTAAAAAAAAAAAAGGAAGGAAAATTATGACTTTGTTCTTAGCAACTTCCTGGTCAGGGAGGCAGTTTTCTAAGTAGGCAGTGAGTTCCTGAGTGTGGGTGCTGCTACTTTGGTCTGACCTAAATATCCACCCGCCATCCAGAAGAAATTAGCAGACAACTCTCAGAAGGCTCTCTTGTAAAAAGGTAGGCTTGACAGCAAATGTACAGCAGATACTTAACCCAGGGTGGTTTCAGGAACTATGTTTCAACATGGAAGCAAGTACCACTTGGACCACACTCACCAGAGCCCACTGTGTGCTGGACTGAAAGAAAGCTGGTGTTTCAGCCTTCCCATTGGTTCTTGCATACCCCTCAATAATCTTCTTGGAACTCAATTTTTTTTTCAATAAGCTAGAGGTGTGCTTCCAAGTGAGTTTTATGGAAAACACTATTCTCTTACAATGAACTTGCAAATGATATTTCTAAGATTAAGAATGTGTTTAGGAAATGTGGTGTACTACATCCATCTTTTGGAGATTGGCAGTATACATTCACATAGTAAAGGATTTGAGAAGTCCTGCAATAAGAAAGCTGCTTAACTTTGTTTAATCTAGGACATTCAAACTAATATTTGACCCACGATATAGATATAGATATAGATATAGATATAGATATAGATATAGATAGATATATAAATTTATCTCACATTCTGTGTATAAATTTTTTTCTAAATTAGTGATTGACAAACTAGAGCACATGAACTGAGGACATCCACAAGCCTCTTTCTGTACAGTCCAGAGCTAAGAATGTTTTTCATATTAATAAGTTTTTTTAAGAGAAGCCTATATAATAAGTGCCTTTTGTGATCCTCAAATCCTAAAAAAAATTGATTCTTTGTTCCTTTCTGAAAGTTTTTCTATCCGTGACATTCTACACCAAAAATATGAATACACTGTAAGTAAATAAAGATGTACCACTTTTTACAAATTATATAAAGAAATGAGGTAATATTTTTTCATTTTAAATTACTTCTGTAAATAATTCATAATTGCATTATTCAAATGAAAAGCATGGCAATGAAAAGATTAGAGGGTTCAGGCAGCTCCTACAGATTTAAACCCTCAAATTTAGAGCCATATCAAGAGGCAACATTTTATGGGATAAAATAAAGATTAGTTTTAATTAAATGAAATAACTCAAAAATAACTTTGCTGCTATACCAAACGAAAAAATTCTGTCCTCGTAGAATCAATGACCATCTCTTATTGTCTCTTATTTATTAAAAAAAAAAAAAAAACAGATTGAGCTCACTATTTCTTTGCTTAAGGAGAGTGTTTCAGAATTACATGGTAATTTAAATATCCAAAGTTTGCAAGCTGCAGCACTGTCCTATATTAACTGGGTCAGGTCAAAAACTCACTGAATCTGGGAAAGGTTTTCAAAACATACATTCCTCCACTAGATGCTCCTTCTTGTTGTGGGCTAGGTCCTCCACCTATAATTTGACAGGCCTTCCATAAATGTCTATTTTTGCTTTCCTCCCTGCTCTTCCCTCCTTACTTTTGTGTAACAAACCACCCCCAGAATTTAACAGCTTAAAACAACAATGTAAAATGACCACATACTGGTATGTCATATGGTTGCATGGGTTGGCTGGCTCATTTGAGTGGTTCTCACTTTAGATCTTTCATCCAGTTGTGGTCAGAGGGCACATCGGAATGTGGACACCAGAAGGCTTGGTTGGGCTGGACATCCAAGATGGCTGGCTCACCTGGCTGGCAGTTGATGCTGGCTGTTCACTAGGAGCTCATCTGGGATCACCAATTAGAACACCTACAAGTGGTCTCTCCATGTGGTTTAGGTTCCTCACAGCATGAAAGTGGGGTTCAGAGAAGGGCCATCCTAGAGACCCAGGTGACATATTGAGATACCTGGCCTCAGAAACTAAAAGCCTCACTTATACAAAATCCATTGGTCAAACAAGTCACTAAAGCCAGCTCGGTTTCAAGGAGGGGTGGAATTAGATCTTATCTCTTGATGTGAACGGCAGCATGAACAAGAAGGAATTGGTACCTATTATTTTTGGAATCTATCTATCATTCTCTACAGCTAGATGATACTTTTTCATCCTAGAAGCTCTTTCATTCCAAGCCTATGGTGAATAGAAGGATGACACTTTTCTCTTTTTAGTATCTCATTGACAAGGCATTAATGCAACTGATTCCAGAGGAAAAGAGAAAACTATAAACTTGGGTGTGCTCTGATAGCCTTTTAAGAGGAGCTACATTTAGGGTAGCCTAAAGTAATTGTTTTATTTTTCTGAGGCACTTTCTTGTCACAAAACTCAATGTCTTATGTAACCTCATCAACCATGGGATATGGTACAGACTGGATGACGTAGTGTTTTTTAGCTCAAAATTGATGTGATTCTGCAAATGCATGCAGCACACACAGTAAGACAGTGTGTTTACTGGGGGAGGTTTCAGGGGCTATTTGTTTACACAATTGAATAAAAGCAATAATTGCACAAAGTGATTCATTACTTAAGGGGAGTCCTGAAAGCAACTGATCTGTTTAATGTGTCTTTCCACTTATTTAGCCAGGTTGTATATTTTCCCCTTAATGCTCTGATTTTTATGTATGTCTCTCCATATATATTAATTGATACGTATGCAGGAGATGCTTTTACTCAAATAGGAAAAGGTCTTGCTGCTTGGGCTGATACTTACCCAAGGTACATTAGAGTGAGTTTGGGCAGAGGAAAGCCCACTTAGCCCTTCACATTCATGGACAGTTTTAAATGTAGGACTGATGTTTTCTCAAATGAGGTCATACTTATGCTCAGAAAGATACCCTGGCACCAGTGAAAAAGATAGTCATCATACAGCTTTAAACCTGAATTCATGATCTGATTATTCCAAAAACTTGTAGTACATGACAATTTTTTTTTAACTGAAACTAAATCTTATGACTGTCATGTGAACAATATCATTATATGGTGATGCATTTGTGTAGATATGTGTGCATGTGTTAAAGTTTTTTTCAATACAAATACATTCTATTGACCACAATTTTTAAGCTTTGTTTTGATCTTTATTTTGCTTCCTACATGGAGCATCTCAAGAGATCGCTGGGCCCTCTGTTGGCTTTAAGAAGCCATGCATCTCTCTCATCTGCATTTTCTAGAGGTCAGGAGGATAGTATAAATGGCACTCTGTTTACCCAGTTTAGAAAGTTCTCCTTAAATTTACATAAATAACATAGCAGGAATGTTTATCTTAGCAACAGACACAAGAAATTCATTTGTGGGAAAAGTCTCACTCTTCTGAGAAAATCCTTTGATATGTGGCTAAAGTAACAAAGTCAGCTTCAGACTGGCTTCCACATTTACATAACAGACAGAGGAGAACTTCAATAATTGTGTGGGAAGAAGGGGGAACAGCCATTTGAGCAGTGAGTGTGGGGAGAGTTCAAGGAGGGAGAAGACCCCTACATGTTGTCTCCTGTATATAGTTGCTGTTAAGATATTTGCTTCAGTAAATTCTGTGTTGCCCAGAAATTATTTTGTGTAAGAATAACAAAACGACTGGCTGTTTGGATGACAAGCAGGAGTAATGTAATTGGGTGAGAAGGCCACTGAGCAGGGTCCCAGCAGGACAGAAAATGGACAGCTTGAGCTCCAAGCTGCTCCAGCAAGGCCAGGGGGAATTGATAACAGGAAGTCAGAGGCAGGACTCAACTGAGTCTAAAGGGCTTTCAATGATTTGGGAAAGATATCAGGGCCTTATTTTTGCCCCATGAATGGCAGGAAGCTCAGTTCCACTCTTCCCTGTGGTGAAACACAGTCACCAGTCGGATTAGAACTGGTTTTCAATACCAGATGGGAGCCCATAGCAGGCTCTTCATCATGGTAGGAGTGTGACTTTGGGCAAATTCCTTAATTCTTATTGCCTGTTTCCCCCAAAATGCATTGGCGTTAATAACATTCATCTTAAAATACTTCTCTGAGACTTAGATGATATAATGCAAAAAGCATTCCTGTTGGAGATCCATATCTAGTAAGAGCTTGATAAACAATAGCGATTGTTGTCAGTCACGGTCGTAGTACCACAACTATGAAAGATGTTCAGACATCGGCTAAGGGCACAGTAGGGGGAGTGTTTGCTTTGAAGGAACATCGTGCTTCTGGTGGTTCCACATTTGCTTGGATCTTGGCAGTAACAAGTCAGAGAAGAAATAGCTAAAGAAATAGACTCAGGCTTGGTGATTTCTCAAAACTGAACTCTGAGACTTGGAGAGGCAGATTCCTCTGGAATTAGAACACAAGCCCTGTAACAAAATGAAATATTGAGACACCAATGAGGAAGGACCAGCATGTGGCAGGGAACCAGTGGAGACTAGAGGAGGCCAGGGAAGGAACAAGGTGGAATCCATGTTATTAAGAGCTAAAAATAACTGCAGCTTAGAGTCCCTTAGAGTCAGACCCTCAGGTCAGGATTCATGAACTCCCAGCAGGAACTGGAGAGGATGAGGGGGAAGCAAGACAGAGAAAGGTGGGGAGGGTGTATTTCAAAAAAGAGGGGAGAGCATAGCTCAGTGGTAGAGTGTGTGCTTATCATTCATGAGGTCCTGGATTCGATCCCCAGTACCTCCATTATAAACAAACAAACAACCTAACTACTGGCTCCCAAAATAAAAATAAACAAATAAAAGCTAAAAAAAAAAATAATAAACATCATTAAAAAAAAAAGAGAGAGAGAGAGAGAAAGGGACAGCAACCCAGCCTCAGCCCTTCCCATGGAAGTTCTGTATCTGCTTCCTGGGAGGTAAAGGCACTGGCTTTTGTGACTCCGCCCCTGTCGGTCTTGGCACTTTCCAGCTCTCTCTACATGGCAGCAACCAGAAGCAACATGGAGAGCACCAGCTGGAGGCCAGTCACCCCGGCCAGAGCAGTAGATGGTCTCACTCATGGCATAATATTCATGTGGGACCCACAGGGATGGTCCAACTAGTAATTAAATATTGAAATCTTTCTGTATGGTAACAGTTTGGTAAAGAACTATTTCTCTGTTGCCCCATGACCACTCTGGTTTACCCAGCTCCCACCTGATGACCCTCCAGATCTTCCCACAAGCCTCTGGCTACTAATATGATTGTTCAGTGTCCTACCATAGACGCCGAAGAAGATTTGAAATATCCCCCATGGATAGGAGTCTCCCAGACCATCAGTATATAATTTTGTAGGTGGTTAGTCCTTTAGTGAAACTGTATACAGTTTCTTAAACTCTCTCTCCCGGGGGGTAAATTACAAATCACTGTGGGAAGCAGCAAAGGCAGCACCTTGTGGGATATCCTTGTCTAATTTATTTTCCTTATCTAAGAAGTGTCCCACAAGTTTAGTAATGTCCTTGGACTGATTTAGTAAAGGTGACTCTTAATGGCATGTCAGCTCACTTCTCTTCTAAACCCAGGTGTTTATGGGAGAACTTTGGAGAAATAGTCTCTGAATCACTGTAAAGTTACACACCCTGACAAAGGAGAGAAAGGCAGTGTGTCACTACTTGGTACAAGGCTTGTTGCTATGTTTACTCCTGTGAGTTCCATTGAGGCTCCTATAATGACTGTTTTGACAAACTAAATCTGTCTCCCATCCAAGTTAGTAAATGGAGCTGTTTCACAGTGCAGTGGGAAGAGGCTAAACCTGTAAATGGTGATGGAATAACCTAAGATGTGCTGCTAGGATGGATGAGCTTAACCTGTACTATGAGGCACAAGGTCCTGCTCAATCATGTTCAAGAACAGGTGAGACATTTATTCTGCAGTTGGCTGCTGGATTACTTCTAACTGACGTCCGTCATAACAGAACTTCTGAGCCTAGGTATGTGTTCAAGTGTGCATGTGTGTGTGTGTGACTGAGCGGGTTGTCATTGATTGGGTTTCCCCAGAAGCAGACTCTAAAACAATGTCACTGAGTGCCAGCAGCTTATCTGGGAAGTTATCCCAGGAAGCACTGGAAGGAAAGTAAGGAAATGAGTAAGGGAAGGGAAAGGGTGTCATTGAGCAGGTTATCACTGTGGGCCATTGCAACTCGACGATGCTGGGAAAGTCAGGTAGTGTGCAGAGCCAGGGCAGAGCATGCAGCTCAGAGCAGCCCTCACCAAGGCACTGTAACATCACTCTATATCCAGGCCATTTCTGCCTGTATTTACCTGTCTTCTCAGGAGAGACATGTGAGTTTGAAGACCTGTGGTTAGTTGATAAGTCAGAACAAATGGAGGGTGGATATAATTACTTGGTTATTACTTGACTTTCTTGACACTGGCCATTAAAAGGGCATCTCTGTAACTCAAAACATGAAACAGGAAAGGTTTTACTGACTGCCACCTTCTGTTTTTACAGAGTCTTCAATGCTATCTTTTTGTTAACAACCTTATAGCAGCCATTTTGACATTTCTGGGTTGATATTCTTACTAATGACTCTTCTAGAGAGAACTCAACTTTGAAAAGCTTTAGATGTCTTCATAGCTGTGCACAAAGCAAAGGTGAGATATGATAATCACTCCATATAATTTTGGAATCACTTCTTTAACTTCTATTATCAAAGAATAAATCCAGGAAGGCGGTTAAAGAACACCAACCAGTGGGAGTAAGGAAATTGAATTAACTGCATACTGTTACTTAAAGGCAACCTCGGGGACTTACTATGATAAAATCAATCCTAGATTGGGGTTCAGAAAACTTATTTTTGAGTCCATAACCAGCTCATCCAGAGAAATAGCCAAGGTTTACTACTCTTCTATTCTGGTCATAGTTTTACCATGTAAATGAGGAGAAATCTGAATTATATGATCTCTTCTTTTGCCAAAATTCAGCAAATTTATTTGCTTCTCTTTCTATTTATTTTTTTAAGAGGAAAGACAATATTTTCTTTTTCATTTTTATACCATTTTTCCCTGTTACCTAAATAATTTCACAAACTTAGAAAACATTTGGGAAATATAGAAAAGGAGAAAAAATTTATCCTTTTCTGCACCATTCTATTTTACTGTCTCTTTCTTCTTTCTTACAAAAACTATGTTTATGTAGTCAAAATTATAAGGTATATATGTTTTTATATTGTTATATAGCTGAGAAAAAGAAAAACACCAGAAGGCAAGGTGATAGCTCTTTTCAAATACTTAAAAGAGTGGCATGTGGAAGAGATGACAGAACTGCTCTGTGAAAATTCAAAGTATCAGTGAGAGGAAGGAAAAACATCCATTTTGGCTTATTACAGGGAAAAAAGTTTTCCTTTTCTGTGTCCCTAGAGGAGTAGCAGTGGGCGGGCATGCAGCAGGGAAGAAGCAGGGAGGCGTTAACACAAGGTGATTCAGTCCATTTTGGGGAACATACAGTTCTAAGGTTTTACTATTTAAGGTCATTTTCTAATCGTCTACTTGGCACCTTCCATCTTTGTAAAGTCTTCAGCGTTATCATTCCATTAGCAAACTCACAGCAGCCACTTAACCATTTCCACATTTCTGGGTTGATGCTCTTACTAATGACTCTTCCAAGGAGGATGCAGATTGTAAAAACCTTTAGACATCTCCATAGCTATGCCCAAGGCAAAGGAGAGATGGAGAAAACAAAACCTTCCCATTATCTCTCCAAATTCCACTCCCTTAATTTCTATTCACAGCTACCTTAAATTATACCAACTTTGCCTTGTACATTTCTCCTAACTGGTATATTTCACTCACTTTCCATTTTTGCAAAATTGTATTTCAGACTCTTAAGGTTCTGTTGGATTAATCACTAATGATTTGGCTCATATTAGTTATAACATAGGTGGCCAAAGTAGCAAGGCATGCAATGTCACATCCTTTAAACCATCCTTGTAAAAACAAATATGAATTCTTGAGAAATGAGTGAAAACAAGAACTCTAGTTCTTATAAGATTTTCTCCATCTTTTTTTCCTATTTTTATTTTTTTCCACTTTTGTGCAATTCTTAAAAATATGTCTTAGTGTGTGTGTGAGTTAAATTGATCATCAACTGGAAGGTAACTCTGTTCTGCTTGAGGAACCACCTAGAACGGGACATTTGGGTATTCAACATCCTCGTAAGACGAGAGAAGCATAAGCAGGAGGAATTAAATCCTCTAGACAGATCATTGCAGAAGGCATTTAGCTAAAACATTTTTCTACCAAATTGCCCTCTGACGGTTTCATTGAGATTTACAACTCAGAGACTTTAGAAGGCAGGTAGAGAAAAGTAGAAATTCAGGCATGATCTGGAATAAGCGTGCTTAGGCAGGAGATCTATTTTTTTATTGGAAGTCTGGTGCTTTAACTTCTCTCAAGTGCACATTACTTAATCAAAGATGTATCTTACTTCTGGTGTTTCTAACCCTTCAAGTTGCACCTACTTGTTCTATTTCATATGATTTTAAAACAATAACTCTAATAGTGGGAATGAAGACATGAACCCCACTCAAAGAATCCAGTTCTATGAAAGATAGTGGACTTTACTAAACTCAAACAAATATTAAAAATGGTAATAAGACTTCACTCCAGATCCTCTGCTACTCATTTCTTTTGTTCATTTCCTGTATGTCAGGGTATGGATGATTATACATATATTTCACCTGTTTATTTTTAAATAAATTATTCTCAAATATGAGGTAGTAGAAACAGAAATAAGGGTGACATAACAAAGGTATGTGACCTACACTTGCCTCTGGAGAGAGACAAAGTGTACTGTGAAAAGAGCATGGAACTGAAGACAGAAACTGAAAAACCACATCCTAGCTCCCTGCTACTTTGATTGAGATGGGTAAGCTGACTATTTCCATCTTTCTTCTGAAACATTTTGCCTTAAATTCTATTTTGAAATAAACATGTTTCATAAAAATCATTTCTCTTTGAGGACTTCCCTTCAATGTCAAAAACCTACTCATTTAGTCCATTTGAGTCTCTATCTCTACATATTTCTTAAAGTCTTTCTGAGGTGATCCTTACTTAGCTGGTACCAGAGAGCAGTCCCCAATAGCTTGGAATGGCTAATGTCCTGTGGTTGCCAAGCATGGTGTCTATGTCTCTGTAAATGGATTTTTTTTTTAACATTTGTTATTGATTTATAATCATTTTACAATGTTGTGTCAAATTCCAGTGTAGAGCACAATTTTTCAGTTATACATGAACATATATATATTCACTGTCACATTTTTTCCTCTGTGAGCTACCATAAGATCTTGTGTGTATTTCCCTGTGCTATACAGTATAATCTTGTTTATTCTACAATTTTGAAATCCCAGTCTATCTTTTCCCACCCCGCACCCCCTCGGCAACCACAAGTTTGTATTCTATGTTTGTGAGTCTATTTCTATTTTGTATTTATGTTTTGTTTGTTTGTTTGGTTGGTTTTTTACATTACACATATGAGCGATCTCATATGATATTTTTCTTTCTCTTTCTGGCTTACTTCACTTAGAATGACATTCTCCAGGAGCATCCATGTTGCTGCAAATGGCATTATGTTGTTGGTTTTTATGGCTGAGTAGTATTCCATTGTATAAATATACCACATCTTCTTTATCCAGTCATCTGTTGTTGGACATTTAGGTTGTTTCCATGCCTTGGCTATTGTAAATAATGCTGCTATGAACATTGGGGTGCAGGTGTCTTTTCAAAGTAGGGTTCCTTCTGGATATATGCCCAGGAGCAGGATTCCTGGGTCATATGGTAAGTCTATTCCTAGTCTTTTGAGGAATCTCCATACTGTTTTCCACAGTGGCTGTACCAAACTGCATTCCCACCAGTAGTGTAGGAGGGTTCCCCTTTCTCCACAGCCTCTCCATCATTTGTCATTTGTGGATTTTTGAATGATGGTCATTCTGACTGGTGTGAGGTGATACCTCATTGTAGTTTTGATTTGCATTTCTCTGATAATTAGTGATATGGAGCATTTTTCATGTGACTATTGATCATTTGCATGTCTTCCTTGGTGAATTGCTTGTTTAGGTCTTTTGCCCATTTTTGGATTGGGTTGTTTGGTTGTTTCTTCTTAAGTGGTATGAGCTGCTTATATATTCTGGAGATCAAGCCTTTGTCGGTTTCATTTGCAAAAATTTTTTCCCATCCATAGGTTGTCCTTTTGTTTTACTTCTGGTTTCCTTTGCTGTGCAGAAGCTTGTAAGTTTTATTAGGTCCTATTTGTTTATTCTTGCTTTTATTTCTATTGCTTGAGTAGACTGTTCTAGAAGAACATTTTTGAGATGTATGTCAGATAATGTTTTGCCTATATTTTCTTCAAGGAGGTTTATTGTATCTTGTCTTATGTTTAAGTCTTTGATCCATTTTGAGTTGATTTTTGTGTACGGTGTAAGGGAGCGTTCTAGCTTCATTGCTTTACATGCTGCTCTCCAGTTTTCCCAACACCACTTGCTGAAGAGACTGTCTTTATTCCATTGTATATTCTTGCCTCCTTTGTCAAAAATGAGTTGACCAAAAGTTTGTGGGTTCATTTCTGGGCTCTCTGTTCTGTTCCATTGGTCTATATGTCTGTTTTTGTACCAATACCATGCTGTCTTGATGACTGTAGCTCTATAGTATTGTCTGAAGTCTGGGAGAGTTATTCCTCCAGCCTCTTCCTTTCTCTTCAGTAATGCTTTGGCAATTCTAGGTCTTTGATGGTTCTGTATAAATTTTATTATGATTTGTTCTAGTTCTGTGAAATATATCCTGGGAAATTTGATAGGGATTGCATTAAATGTGTAGATTGCCTTGGGCATTGTGACCATTTTAACAATATTGATTCTTCCAATCCAAGAGCATGGGATATCTTTCCATTTTTTAAAGTCTTCTTTAATTTCCTTCATCAATGGTTTATAGTTTTCTGTGTATACTTCTTCCACCTCCTTGGTTAGATTTATTCCTAGGTATTTTATTACTTTGGGTGCTATTTTAAAGGGGATTGTTTCTTTACTTTATTTTTCTGTTGGTTCATCGTTAGTGTAAAAAAATGCAACTGATTTTTGAATGTAAATCTTGTAACCTGCTACCTTGCTGAATTCTTTGATCAGCTCTAGTAGTTTTTGTGTGGACCTTTTATGGTTTTCTATATATAGTAACATGTCATCAGCATATAGTGTCACTTTTATCTCTTCTTTTCCAATTTGGATCCTTTTATTTCTCTCTCCTGTCTGATTGCTGTGGCTAGGACTTCCAGGACTATGTTGAATCGGAGTGGTGATAGTGGGCAGCCTTGTCTTGTCCCAGATTTTAGTGGGAAGCTTCTGAGTTTTTCACTGTTGAGTACTATGCTGGCTGTAGGTTTGTCATATATAGCTTTTATTATGTTGAGATATGTTCCCTCTATACCCACTTTGGCGAGAGTTTTTATCATAAATGGGTGTTGAATTTTATCAAATGCTTTTTCTGCATCGATTGAGATGATCATGAGGTTTTTGTCCTTTCTCTTGTTGATGTGATGTACTACATTGATTGATTTGTGTATATTGAACCACCCTTGTGTCCCTGGGAGGAACCCCACTTGGTCATGTTGTATAATCTTTTTTATGTGTTGTTGGATTCTATTTGCTAATATTTTGGTGAGGATTTTGGCATCTATGTTCATCAGTGATACTGGACTATAATTCTCTTTTTTGGTAGTGTCTTTGCCTGGTTTTGGTGGCTTCATAAAATGCGTCTGGGAGTATTCCCTCCTTTTCAATCTTCTGGAAGAGTTTGAGAAGAACTGGTATGAGTTCTTCTTTGTATGTTTGCTAGAATTCCCCAGTGAAGCCGTCCGATCCTGGACTTTTATTTGTAGGAAGGTTTTTTATTGCTTTTTCAATTTCATTTCTGGTAATCAGTTTGTTCAAGTGGTCAGTTTCTTCTTGATTCAGTCTTAGTGGACCGTATGTTTCCAGAAACTTGTCCATCTCCTCTAGGTTATCCAGTTTGGTTCCATATAGTTTTTCATAATATTCTCATGTGATATTCTGTATTTCTATTTTATTTGTTGTAATTTCTCCATTTTCCTCTCTTATTTTGCTAATTTGTGCTCTCTCTTTTTTCTTCTTTGTGAGTTTGGTCAAAGGTTTGTCAATTTTATTTACTTTTTCAAAAAACAGCTTTTGGTTTGATTTATTTTTTTCTATGTTTTTTTAATCTCTATTTTATTTATTTCCTCCCTAGTCTTTATAACTTCCTTCCTTCTGCTACCTTTTGGGTTTTTTTGTTCTTCTTTTTCTAGTTCTTTCAGCTGGTGGGTTAAATTGTTTATTTGAGTTTGCTCTTTTTTGAGGAAGGCCTGTATCACTGTAAACTTCCCTCTTAGCACTGCCTTTGCTGTGTCCCATAAATTTTGTGTGGTTATGCTTTCATTTTCTTTTGTCTCAAGGTATTTTTTAATTTCAGCTTTGATTTCCTCATTGACCCACTCGTTTTTAAATAGCATATTGTTTAATCTCCATGCTTTCCTTTTTTTCTCCTTTGTCTCTCTGTTGTTGATTTCTAGTTTCATGACATTGTGGTCAGTAAAGGTGCTTGAGATAATTTCTATCTTCTTAAAATTGTTGAGGTTTCTTTTGTGCCCAATTACATGATCAATCCTAGAAAATGTTCCATGTGCACTTGAAAAGAATGTATATCCTATTTTTGGGGGTGTAATGCTCTGAAAATACCCACCAAATCTAATTTTTCTACTGTATTATTTAATTTCCATTTTACCTTATTTATTTTCTTTCTGGAAGATCTGTCTAGTGATGTTAATGTGGTGTTAAAATCTCCAACTATGATTGTATTCCTATCAATATCCCCCTTTATCTCTGTTAGTTATTGTTTTATTTACTTAGGTGCTCCTATATTGGGTGCATAAATATTAACGAGTGTAATATCCTCATCTTGTATCACTCCTTTAATCATTATAAAATGTCCTTCTTTATCTTCCTTTATGGCCTTTGTTTTAAAGTCTATTTTGTCTGAAAACAGTACCACAAGACCTGATTTTTGGCTTTTCCATTTGCATGGAATATCCTTTTCCATCGTTTCACTCTCAATGTATATGTGTCCTTCTCCCTAAATTGGGTCTCTTGTGTGCAGCATATTGAAGGTTCTTGCTTTATTATCCAGTCTGCCACTCTATGTCTTTTGACTGGAGCATTTCGTCCATTAACATTTACAGTAATGAATGATAGATGTGTGTTTATTGCCATTTTGAACTTATCCTTGCAGTTGATTTGGTATTTCCTCTTTGTTCCTTTCTTCTTCCTTTTGTGGTTTGGTAATTGTCCTTTATATTATGATGGATTTTATTTAGTTTTTGTGACTCCCTTGTAAGTTTTTGGCTTGTGGTTACCCTTTTTTGTAAGCCTATTAGCCCATTATTGTAACTGTTTTTATTAAACTGATAGTAACATGATCTCAAACGCATCCTACCAAGAACAAAATGTTTAAAAAAGAAAGAAAAAAAAATTGTGTATTTTCCTGCCTGCCTCTCCCACTCTCATTGATTTGTATGTCTTCTTTTATAATTCTGTGTTTATTTTATTTGTAATTCATGAGTTATCACCTTTCCAGTTGTGAGTTTCTCATTTCTGTAGCATCCTGCTGCTTTTCTATTTAGAGTACAACTTTCAATATTTCTTTTAGCATGGGTTTAGTGTTGCTAAACTCTTGTACCTTTTTCTTGTCTCTGAAATTCTTTATGTCTCCTTCTATCCTAAAGGAAAGCCTTGCTGGATAAAGGATCCTAGGCTGCATCTTTTTTTTCATTCAGGGCTTTGAATATATCTTGCCACTCCCTTCTGGCCTATAGTGTTTGTGTAGAGAAATCAGCTGAGAGCCTTATGGGGTTCCCTTGTGACTCCCTCTTTGCTTTTGTCTTGCTGCCTTTAGGATCATTTCTTTATCCTTGACTCTGGCCTTCTTGATTATGATATGTCTTGGTGTTGGTCTATTTCGGTACTTCCTGTTTGGGACCCTCTGAGCTTCCTGTATTTGGATATCTGATTCCTTCTTTAAGTTTGGGAAGTTTTCAGTCATGATTTCTTCAAAAACCTTTTCAATCCCCTTTGATCTTTCTTCCCTTTCTGGGACCCCTATTATGTGAATATTGGCACACTTTATATTATCCCATAGGTCCCTTATGCTATTTTCATTTGTTTTTATTTGTTTATCTTGTAGCTGTTCTGATTGGGTGCTTTCTATTGTCCTGTCTTCTAGGTCACTAATTCGTTCCTCGGCATTATCTAGTCTGCTTTGCACAGCCTTTAAGTCCATTCTCACTAGCCAATGAGTTTACCAATTCTACTTGCTCTTCTTTATAGATTCAATTTCATTTTTGACATATTTTATATCTCTAAACACTATCTCTTTTAGTTCCTTCAGTACTTTTATCACTCCTTTTTTGAAATCTTGATCTAGTAGGCTATCGATGTCTCTTTCATTGATCATTCTTTCAGGGGATTTCTTTTGTTCTTTTAATTGGGAGTGGTTTCTCTGCTTCTTTATCTTGCTCATACCTTTCTGGCACTGTGGTTTATGGAGTATCAGTTATCTATTGTGGTCCTTAAGGAGTTTATCTATCTAATGCCTATGTAGGAATACAACTTAGAGAAAAAAAAAAAAAAAGAAAGGGAGAGAACGAATTTTAAAAGAAGGGAGAAAAAAAGATTTGAAAACAGTGTATAATGAATAATAGAAGAGCAAGTTGAAGCAGAATAGCAATCTGGTTGAGACACCTTTAAAAACCTTTAAAAAAGGAGAAAAGAGGAAAAGATGCATTTGAAACCTGCATATAATCAATAATAGGACATCAAAACCAAGAGAAATAAAACTAAAATGATGTGGATTTTTAAAAATAATAATAAAAATATTTTTAAAAAATTTAAAAGGGATTAAAACTGGGGGTATATATAATTGTTTAAGAAGTAAAAGTTAAAATGGTAATAGAAAATAGAACATGTAAAAACAGATTTAAAAAAAAAAAAGGAAAAATAAAGGGGGAGGTCGGTGTTCTCCTGGAGACTGTGTGCCTTTAATGCGAAGTCTTTCTGTCTTTGCCCTGTTTTGGAAGCTCAGCTTGCTGTTTCCTGAGGCCCTCCATTGGCGCCCTCGTCTGTGCTGCTCCCAGTGCCTGAAGGCAAGCAGATCGCACCTCCTCCCAACACTGTGTCAGGTGCAGCTCTCCTTTGGTGTAGGCGGGCAGGTTACTGCCCCTCCCGATGCCACAGTCAGATGTTGCAGACTGGCCAGGTAGGAGGGCGGGTCACGCCCCCTCCCAGCACCGCAGTCAGGGGCTGCTCCTGCCCGAAAGGCGGGGGGCCGCCCGCCCTCTTCTGGCGCTGGTTGCCCCGCTACTCTGTGCCGCTGAGAGCTCAGCCTCCGGTCGGCTCTCTGCAGGCGGGCTCGGGGAAGATTGAGGAACAGCCCTGTCCCTGCTCTGGGCCAAAACCTAGCTCCTTGTTTTCTTCGAGAAGCAAGTTCTCTGAGGGACCAAGACCTAAGGATCCTATGTGCCTCAGGCTGTAGATAAGTCTCTTGTCTGGCTTTTGAGGCTGCTAAGTCCTTAGGTGTGGATGCAGGTTTCGCCCCCGCCTGGGTGCTAAGCACCGGAGGATATGGCTGCTGTGCCTGAGCCCCGCCTCTTTTCCCCCGAAAACCTTCCTCGGGTTTTCAGAGATGGGGGTATGCACTCTTCCCCCCAGGGCACATCAGCCGTGTTGTTTTATGGAGGGCCCAGGTTGTTTTGCCCTGTGCACCCGCAGCCATGGCGTGCAGCCCCCTGCAGTCCCCCAGGGCTGCCTCAGTGCAGCCGTTCCCATCCTCCACCCATCTCCGGCAGCCTGGCCCTGCCCCCAGCTGCCGGGCCGCATCTCGGGCTGGGTGTTGCGGGGACCTTCTGTGCCCATTTAACTTAGTTCTGTCGGTCAAGGGCTGCTCTGTACAGATCCGAGCCTTGGAGGCTCCCCCTCCATCCCGCTGGCTTCTCAGTTGGAGACGGGAGACCCAGCAAGCGAGTGCCAGTCCTTTGCTGCTCCCTTCCCGCAGAACTGTTCCCGCACTGTTTTGCTTTTTCTTCTTTCTTTTTTCCTTTTCTCCTACCAGATTTTTGGAGTCTCTATCTTTTGAAGAGGACAATGTTCTGTTGGAGTTCCACAGGTGCTCTGGTTGGCTGAGTGGGTCTGTGGATGTGAGTCTTGGTGTATTTGTGGGAGAGGGTGAGCTAATAGTGTCCTTCTCCTCCACCATCTTGGCCTCCTCCTGTAAATGGATTTTTCTAATATTCCATAAAAGAAGGAAATATGGAAGATATTGATTATGTATGCAGTTACTCAATCTCTGTAAGTACTGAATTTCAGTTACAATCTCTGTAAGGAGTTTCTAGTTTGGTGATTACCTGCATCATCTTGTGTGACTACCCTGAAGTTTCAGTGATGGCCAAATTCCCTAAGTTCATTGCTCCTAAAGAGAAAGTATGTTGTTTACTTTCCAAGTTTGGGAGATTTTCCTGTTATCTTTTTCTCACTGATTTCTACTTTGATTCCATTTTGTTCAGAGAATATATTCTGTATCTTTTAAATTATTTTAAGCTTGTTGAGACTCTTTTTTTTATGACCAAGATATGGTATGTATTGGTATATGTTCTGTGTCTAGGAAGAATATATATTCCACTGTTGGGTAGAGTGTTCTATAAATGTCAATTAGATCCTTTTGGTTGATAGAGAAGGAAAGTCCATTGTGTTTACGCATGTTTGTGCTTACTCTGTTACTCCTTCCATCCTGATTTCCCAAGATTTCTTTTTTATCATTTCCTTTTAAGTTTTAGAATTTTCTTAATCCTTATTTTAGGGTATTTTCCTGGCAATGAATCTCTTAGTTTTCCTTCATCTAAGAAGGTCCTGATGTTCCCTTCATTCCTGAAGGGTATTTTCGCTTAGTATGAATTCTGGGTTATCAGTTCTTTTCTTTCAGCACTTACCAATTGTTGCAACTCTTCCATGTGGTTTCCGATGAGAAATTCACTATCATTCAAGTGTTTTTTCCCCATGGGTAAGGCATGATACTTTTTTTTGGTTGGTTTGAACATTTTTGTTTGTTTGTTTTTAGTTTTCAGTTATTTAATTGTGAGGTGTCTTGGTGTGAATTTAATGAGTTTATTCTGTTTAAGAGTCACTCTGTTTCTTGGATCTGTAGATTTATGTCTCTTGTCAGATTTGGGAAGTTTTCAGCCATTGTTTCTTTGAATACTTTTTAAACTTTGCCCTCTTTCTCTTCTCCTTCCAGGAATTCTAATGACATAAATAATATATATTTATTTTAGTGCCACAGTTTTCCTGAGGCTTTGTTTATTTTTATTTTTATACTGTATTATCTCTGTTGTCTACATCGATCATTTATATATTTTATATTCTGATTCACTGATTCTTTTCTGTCTCATCTCCATTCTGCTGTTCACTGAGCCATATTTTTCAGTTCTAAAATTTCCATTTGGTCTTTCATTATCTTTATTCATTTCTCTTTAATGTGTATTTCTATTTATTTGTTTGCTTTAAGCATATTTATCATCATCATTTGTTGAAACATTTTTATTATGGTGCATTAAAAGTATTTGTCAGATTATTCTAACATCTCTGTGTTATCGGTGGTAGCATTTATTTATTCTTTTTTAGTTCAGTTTTTGATTTTCCTGGTCCTTAGAATGACCAATGATTTTTCTAGTGAAACCTGCATATGTCTATGTTATGTCATGAGACTCTGGATCTTATTTAAACCTCCTGTTTCAGCTGGCTTTCTCTTATAGAGTTCTAGCAATGCAAGGGGTTAGGAGGATCACCTCATTATTGTCAGATGGAGATAGGCCAGTTTTCCACTTGGCTTCTGTTGACTACTGAGGTGGGGGGTACTCCTTGTTATTACTGGACAGATATGGGAATTCTAGCTCCCCTTGTGGTGGTGTGTTCACTGACACTGCAGTGGAGCTGCCACCCTCATTTGCATGTATAAAACACAAAATATATCATAGTTCCCTCTGGAGTATTCTAGCACTGCTTCCTTGACCATATATGATTCTCTAGCCTGATTGTCCAGGATATATACAAAGGGGTAGTAAGGACTATTAAGAAGTAATTCTCATCAATATCCTGATATTTAAATCAAATTATTGGTAGATTTTTATCTTAAAATCAAAGAAATCTTAAACCTAAAGTCTCAATAGCCTCTGAAATTCTGGTGTCACAGAAAACACTGATATTGTAATAATGTTGTATATATCTTACTTTATCTAAATAGCAGTTTCTCAGTTTTTATTAAATAGCTAAAGGGTTGTATATGCACCAAATTAAATAAAATTGCCAGTCTAGAGAATTTAAACCGGTGAGGAAACTTCTGCGCTTCAGCAACTGGCACTGGTTTAGTAAAGTCCAGCATTAGGCAGCTTTTCAAATCATGCCCTCACAAGGAGTGGAATTGGGTCCTTGGGAATTATCCGTGCTCAGAAACCACATTTTGGCTTTTTTAGGCAAACTGAGTGAGCACATCCTTTTATGATGCTACCTTCCCCAGGTAGAATTTATCATTGCCATTCTGCCTTATGTTGGGATCTTTACATCTCAGTCTCCCCACCACACGGGATCTTCATGAAGGTCACATCCACATGTGACTAACTTCTATCTCTTGATCCTAGCAGAGAAAGAAACATGCTTGCTATGTGTCAGTTATGATTTTCTTCTTGAGTAGCCTGGTGTGCTGTGTCCTCTCTCAGAGCTGGTGTTGTGATCCAAATACTAGCCAGCTAACTTTGTAAATGTCTGTCACTGATCACAGAGGAAAGCTTGAAAGGGAGCAGGATGAGGTTTTGTGGTGTAGAGTCTAATAGGCAGGGTCCACCTCAGACCAGCCATGAAACCTTGGAGAAGTTGTCTTATGCCCCTAAGCTTCAATTCTTTTCATCTGTAAAATGTGGATATTAATAGTCCTCATCTAACAGAATTTTTCTAAGATGATGATTTTTTTTCTTGTAAAATTCTTAGCACTGTGCCTGTCACACAGTAAACAATCAATAGTTTCTATATTTTTTGTTTTTTCAGTGTTTGGTGCAAATTCATGCTCCATATTTGTGTTATGTAGCCAGTAAGATGGGATCCAATGATCCTTGCCTCCTGATATTCATGCCCTTATACAATCTACTCCCCTTGGATGTGGACTAGATCCAGTGACTGATTTCTAACAAATAGAATATAGCAAAAATGATAAGTCACTTCCACGATTAAGTTACAAAGAGCCTGTGACTCCCATCTTCCCTGCCCTCTCACAGGCTTGCTCAGAGGGGGACAAGCTGCTGTGCTGTAAGCTACTCTGTGAAGATGCCAATGGGTGAGGCCTCTGCCCAAAATCTAATCTGCAGCTCAGTAACCTGGGAGGAATGAAGTCTCATCAACAGCCATGTGAGTGAGCTTGGAAGTGAGTCCTTCCTCACTTGTGTTTTGCGATGACTGCAACCCTAGCCAAACTTTTGACCTAAAACCTTTGAAAAACCTAAAGCCTGAGGATCCACTAAGCCACACTCATATTTCTGACTCATGAAATAAACGCTTGTTGTTTGAAACATAACATTTTGGGGCAATTTGTTACATGGATAGAGATAACTAATACAGTATTGGAAAAAGGCCTAACAGCATAAGACTTATTGGCAATGGCTCCTTAGAATCTTTACATTCAGAAAGCTGCCCATTTATGGCCACTTTTGTACATTTAGCCACGATGGAAATATGGATGGTAAGCATACATGCCTCCCATGCTACGCCCCCTACCTGATATCCCACCTGGACGTTTACCTGGTTGAACATAATTCATAATAAACACAATATCTGAGGCTGAAGAGCAAAATGGTAGTGATGCAGGGCAGAGAAAAGGAAGGAAAAGAGTTAGGACTGACATTTTATGTCTCTTAAAAAATCTGACCTTTTGGAAATATCACTGTGTACATTTAAAATATTAATAAAGACTCTTGCTGTTAGTAGGCAAAGGGGGTTGTTATCATGTGTGACCTTTATCGAAGTGAAAGAAAATTGACAGTTTTGTTAGCAGTGGAATATGACACCAGAAAACGCAAAGGAGGCTGAAAAGCTGCCACAGTAGTAATTAGTTACACAAGCTGAGTATCATTAGGAAGCCGTGGTTTTATATGAGGGGAGCCTAAATGTGACTTTTGACTCCACTGAAGCCAGTGTAAATTGTGGCTAGAATGGAAAGACACTATGCCTATTCTGTCCTTTTTGGAAGGATAGCTAAGTGTTCAATATTTCCTTAAAAAAAAAAAGTCAGCCAAGTCATCTCCTCAAGAAAAATCATGTGGATGAGATTCCAATTGCCTTGCATGGCTGTCATGCAATGATTCAACAAATACTTATTAAGTGCTCACAACATGCTTGGCATTTTTCTAGGCTCAGAAGAATCAATGATAAACCAAAGAGGTAAGGTCCTGGCCCCTGGGGAGCATCTGCTCCAATGGGGAAGATAGAAAATAAGCAAGCGCATAATTATGCGTAAGTGCTGTTTTGAAAGAGCAAGCTCTGAAGGGACAACCACAAAATGACACCACTTTTTCTCTCTGCAACTTATTACAGTTCTCTGTGACATTAGTTCTCCCTTTCTTCCGGATGAAATGTTGGTCCAATCCCAGAGCTTCTTCAGCTTATATCATCACTCCTACAGCAACAAAAATTTTCCTCAAACACTTTTAGACAAAACACAATTTCATTTAAGCAATAAAAGCATCCAGTCCCCTGGACTAGTCAAAACTCTTACTTTCATTTATCTCACTTTTATCAACTAATAGAGGCAGTCACCATCAGTTTCCCTCCATGAGGCTTTCCCACAAAGTGTTTTGCACACGTCGGGGATACAGTCTTCAAAAGATTCCCCGAAGCCTCCATCAGGCTGGGGACAAACACTGAGTGAGGGAGGTAAAATTCCCAGCAAACCAACAACTCTTCCCAAATTCTCTTTATCTGAGATATTTTAACCTTTTCTTTCACTTGAGGTGAGTGTTGGGCTCAGGCCACAAAACTTATTCCCAATGGCTTCTGTGTGTGGTAGCCGAACATCTCACTTCGGAAGGTGCACATACCTGCTACCTATTGTTTTCTCCCCAGATTTTTAGGGCCTTAGTCAAATCAGAGACAGAAAGAGCCCCCGTTAAATATCTATCTATCTATCTATCTATCTATCTATCTATCTATCTATCATCTATCATTGAATGTATTTTTCCAGGTCATAATAGAGTGATAATAGCAATATTTGAAAATAATAAAGCAAGTCTAGTATAGTATATTATTGATGCGATAGGAAAGCCTTTTAAGGAGGCAACCCTGCCCCACTGAAGGGATTTACAAAAAAGGAAATAAAGGAGAATAGTGGCTCAAGATGACCTGGGACTTATTTACCAAATAAAATTTAAGCAAGTTGATGGAAGGGATCAGGACTCATGTTCCGACAACATTATCTATTGTCCCTAGCCCAGTGATGCTTAATAGTAAATGTTAATTTTTGCTCATTGACTAAATGATTAGGGAGATAAAAAGCTGAGAGATGTCTTTTTGATATTCTTAACTGTATGGATTCATGCTCATTAAATATGCCATTAGTGTTGGTCAGGTTGGTAGGTACATTTTGGGATCTACCAGCCACTGAGAATTCTTCCTTTGGCTCAATTTCCCCTCCTTTCAGACCTCATCATTTTTTGTCTAGAAAAAAAACCACATTTTTTAAAACTGTGACTTGTATATTAGAAATTGTTAACTTCAAAGACAGTTTCAGGCTAAAGTTTGAACCTGTCTTGGCTTGATATGTGATTCTTTTTTTTCTGACATATTTATGGATGCAGGAAAGAAACTTGGACATTTACAGAAAACTTTATGAATATCTGAAGGAATGCCCATCAAGCAGAGGGAGAGATTAAGTGCTTTCATAGCAGAAAAAAAACATAGCTGTCATAGAACTCAGAGTCAAGTGGGAGTTGTAAGTGTGAACTACATGAAGTCCACTTACTGGAAAATAAACATCTGTCCTTATGAAGGACCCTGAGGCAGCCACGACTGTTCTTACAATGGTCTCTAGGTTGTCTCTCGAACAGCAGTTTAAATGTCAAGCTTGTGCCATGTCTAAGGAATTCCTATCCTCCTTAGGCTAGTAAGTGGAATTCAGGGACAATGTAAGTGGCTTATATAATTTAAGGACTAAGATTGTACAATTAAAATAGGATGATCCCGAGTTGCAAGAATTTAAAACCAAAACTTAGTGGGAAAAAAATGATTATCCTTTTAGACAATGCATCACCTCACAGCATGGAACAGTTACCCAACGATTATTGTTGCTGTGTACATTATTCTCTCACTTATCCCACAGATATCTGTGATGCATGATGTGCCAAGTGCTGTGCTAGACACAGAGCATGCAAAGAGGACCACGGCATGCTTTTTGCCTTCAAAGATCAAATGAGTGTCACATATATAAAAGTTACGTTTGCCCTCTGCTGTAGTCTGTTAAGTGTGCAATAGCATTACATCTAAAAAAAGGTATACACCTTAATTTAAAAATATTTTGTTGCTAAAAATGCTAACCATCATCTGAGCCTTTAGCAAGTTATAGTAGTAATATCAAAGATCACTGATCACAGATCCCCATAACAAATATAATAAAAGTGAAAAAGCTTGAAATATTGCAAGAATTACCAAAATGTGACACAGAGACACGAAGTGAGCAAATGCTGTTGGAAAAATGATGCCTATAAACTTTCTTGACACAGGGTTGCCACAAACCTTTAATTTGTTAAAAAAATATATATATATAGTATCTGTGAAGCACAATAAAGCAAAACAAAGCACAATAAAATGAGTTGTGCCTGTACAAGAAAACTTAAGGTTTTGCAGGTGGCTCACATTATACTGCTGTTGGACAGCACTGATGGAGGGGGATCGGCCCACCTGCCCACACTTCAGCTCTACACTGGTGAAAATCCAGACGTGGGCTTCACTACCGGTGCTATTTACTAGCAGCCCATTGCCAACATCTCTGATAAGTAGCATTTAGCCTTCCTGTCTGGACATATAAGACCCTCAAGTCTTCATCCAAGCTTATAGCCCAAGTGCGGTACTGTTTATAAAAAGCATTTTATAAGTTTTATTTTCCTTGAACAAGTGTGTGCCAACCTTTAGGGATGGTGTGCCACAGAGGAGAACATAGGTTCTCTTATTAAATCCCTAGAGTTGTAAAACTTCCCCATCCAGGTCAAATATCACAAACATTTGCCACATACATCAACTATCAAAGCAAAGTTTTGGACAGGAATCACCAGCAATTGACCGTTAAATTTTTTTTTTTTAAAGAATATCACAGAAGATGGAGGAGGAGATCAGGTGTGACTGGGGTAGACACAGACTGAGTTAAGAAAGTGGAAGATTTCTTCAAAGAGAAACAAAGATGAATAACTTGTTATCAACTGATAGCAATACTGGATGTTGATCCTGTTGTTTCTCCTCAGAAATCTGCTGGGTGAGTTTTTTACTTGCTCTTGTAAATTTTAAATTCTTTGAAATTGGGAAATGTCTTTAGAGTGGAGTGCTTGCAAAAGTGGTCATGAATGTTCCCCTCCCTGTGCCCATGCCCCTCTGCCATGTGGCTTTGACATTTTTTTCTCAGGAGAGGTAGAACCTATTTCTCCATCCTTTGAATTTGGTTTGACCTGTGACTTGCTTGGACAAAAGCAGCAGAAGGGACATGGTGCCAGTTCTGAGTCTGGATCTCAAGAGACCTTTCCCACTTCTGTCTATCTCTTGGAGCCCTGCAACCACCATAAGAAGAAGCCCAAGCTACCCTGGTGAAAGATATTTTTAAAATGTGGAACAGAAATGACTGTCCCAGGCAAGATCATCCTTCATGAACCAGCCACAGACATGTGGTTTAGCCCACTGAGACCAGGACAGCTACCCAGTTCAGCCCAGCTCCAGTGGCTGACCTACAGAATCATAAGCTCAATGAATGATTACTGTTTTAAGCCAGTATGTTTTAGGGTCATTTGTTATGCAGCAAAAGCTAACTGATGAGTCTTCTAACTCTTTTATTTCCTTATTTATAGAATCTAACTTTCTGAGGTTGGGTGACTAGTGATTAGCATCTCTGTAACATTTAAGTGACTATTTGAATATTAAAATCATACTTCTTATCCAGAAAATATCTTAACTTTAGATGACACTGCAATTTAGAAGACCCTTAGAAGTGGGAGGCTATAAGTAACCTGGTTCTACATGCTTTTAATAATGTCAGGTGATTTTCAAGATTCTAAAGCAATTTTCTCTCCAGACAAGTTCTCACTGAGAAGACCTGTTATATATATATATATTTTAAATAACATCTTCAGTGATTCTGATCATTTCAGAAAACTTTCCACTGTTTTATCATGTTCTCTGAAGATTTGAGTTCAGCCATTAAACTCCATCCCCTAGCAAACAAGTTGTTGATCATATTATTACCATTTGAGTGAGATAATATCATAATCAGGGTGATCTTTGGAGTCACATTTCTCTTCAGGGGAATTATGCCAGATTTAATGAACCTAAGCTTAAATGTGAAGGTCATGTGCCAGATGACACTCAGCTATGCTAGCAACTTAAAGAAATGAGCATCCTGCTTCAAGGGTGTACACAAGAAAGAAGGTTCTTAGAGGAACATTTCCTTTAGAAAAATTTGACTCAATGAATGGAGTTATATGTCATGCAAACTGGCTCTTGGTTGGACTATTTCTTTTCTCCAAACAAACAAACAAACAGATGTGGAGTAGGAGTTTTTGATGAGTCCCCATCCGGTAATGTGTGAGGGGAAGGCCAAATGAGAGGACTGTGGGTCTTTGGGAATTTGCAGAGGATGGGCAGAAAGTGGAGGGAGTGACTGTGTTGGAGAGCTGAGCCCACTGCTACAGAATCCCCAACCTTCAGCGACACGACGCAGCCCCACAATAACCTCCCAAAACATAGGCAGGTTGTGATTTCATTTCTTGAGCAGGTTAGTGAGGGGCATTGTTGTTTGCCAGTGAATCTAAATGGCTGACATGGTCCTGGATGTAGAGAGATGAAAAATCCATGTGGAGAAGTAAATAAGTATGAGATTGTCCAATATGATCTTGAAGTTTGGAAAGTTTTACAGGGCCCAACAGGCATATGCATCCTATTAGTAACTGTACTGATTTATAATGGAATTAATATTTATGTGTGTCATGTTTCCAAGTGGCTAATCACTTGTTAATACATATGTATTTAGCAAGCTGTTTGGACATAACTCTTTGAAAAATGTAACTGTTGGTATTTCCGTTGGCCTAAGGGTGCTGTGAAAAGACTACTGCAATAATAAGGATGCTGTGAGTCTCAGAAACTTGGGAACCTCTGACCAAGGAGCTCACTAGAAGGAGACAGGACATGTGACTAAGCGAGCACAAGAAAGTGTCAGAGTTCAGAAAGAAGCCCATACAGACGGCAGAGTGGCTTGGCCAGCTTCAGAGGAAAGATAATACGTCATCAGAATTTCAAGAACAGTGATGTGTCAACATTACCAAATCCAGCAGAGTGGAAGAAAAGGGGGCCTGGATAAAGCACATGGAATGTGAAACATAGAAAGTGGTTTACCTGAGATGGGCTTGGGAAGAGTTCATTAGAGGGAAAGCATTTTTTCTTTCAGGAGCTCCGAACCAACTAGGAGGTGAGGAAATGGGGTAACTGATTGCAGGGTCACCCAGATCGCCAACAATGAGGGAAATGAGAGCAAGAGGACAATGGGTCATTGTCACTAAGATTCCTGGGAAGGTGTGTGTGTGTTTAGAATCACTCAAAAGCAAAGTCTGGGACAAAGATCCTGGTGCTGGTAGTTTATGGGAACATAACCAAGGAGACAGGAATGAGGAAAAAGAGAGAGTGAGACAGGGAAAGAGGAGCAACTGATACAATCGTACCACATCATGGCTGCCACTGTGGGTGCTGGGGGCTCAAACCTGTGGGACCTCTGAGTAACTTACAGAATTCCTCTCAGAAATTCTTCCCTGACAAACATGAGGCTGGGCAGTTAACCCCTAGCTTCCATCCTTCAGTGACTTCAGCTTTCCTGTACATCTAGGCTGTGTGTTGAGTGGGTTCCTGATGCTACAGGGGAGGTTCTGAGATGGAAGAACAGAGAAATACCCAGTGGAAGGGAGCTTCCAGCAGCTTGAGTCTTGTGTGGAACGGCCCAGCATAGCAGGTAGGGCCCTAGGGGATGTGGCAAGGGAAACAAAGTTGTTTGCCACAGAAAGCATTCCCGAGTAGGGGGGAAAAGCCACAGAAAAGAGAAGACACCTACATTAGAGCGGTGAATTTCAAAGTGTGATCTCCTGGACAAGTAGCATAAGCATCACTTGGAAACATATGTGAGAAAATGCAAATTCTGGGGCCCAGACCAACTGAATCAGAGAATCTGATCTTGGGCCCAGTGATGATTTTGAGTTTTAACAAATCTTCTAGGTGATTCTAATGTGCACTAAAATTTGAAAGTCACTGTGTGTGTGCATGTATGAGAAAGGGAGAGGGTGGAAGAGAGGTTAAGAGAGAGACAGAAGAGAGATTCAGGTGAGATGTGAGAAGAAGAGGACAAGCCTAAGCATTATATATTAATTTATTCAATTAATATTTATTACATGTTTACATATGCAAGGCATAGCCTAACAACTATGTTAAGAATTAACAAAGGCAGAAGCGAGAACATGGACCCAAATAAAATAAAAAATATTCCTGAGTCTCCAAGTTCAGTCAGTAACAGCAAAATCCATTCCTATTGTGCCTTTTGCCAGGTATATTTAAAAGTGACCAACCTATGATTCTGAATTTTATTACCTCTGTGTATCTCTCTTCTGACACGATGAAAAATGAAATGGTGAATTTGTGGACAAGAGAAAAGAGAAGCGAAGAAAGGGTAGGATTCACCGACCAGGTAAGTGGTACTTGAAAAAGTGTGAACTGAAGACACATCCCTGATCATGCTCTCCACCTCACACTCTAGTGGCAGCTAAAAAAGTAGAAAATGGTCAGCTTTTCAAGTTGGGGATGGATACCTTTTCAATGTCCATTGACTCCAAGCAGTTATGAACAAACATGATACCTCACCCTCCATGACTATTTTCCTCACGAAAAAATAAGCATGAAAAGGTTTCTATTCATTGTGATGACAAGAGAGAAAATGTTTCTTTACTTATAGCATGTAATTTAGACTTAGGGACTGGAAATCATGTCATCTTCTTTTTGAGGAAATATAGCCTTATGCTGTAAAGCTTTTCTTTATAGAAAGTGTGGATTTCTATGGTATTTGATAATCATAGAAAATAATTGCTCCAATTTTCTGTCCAACTCTGCTTATGACTGAATCAGCTGACTATGAAATCATCCATAGAGCATTTTGTCCAGAATGACGTTGGAATTGGAAGTGTTATGCTAAGTTAAGGATAGAACAACTGATGACTATTTTCTCCTCCAAGGAAAAATACCCCTTCTCCTTTGTGTGTAATTGCCTAATAGGGCAAGAGTCTTGGGTTTCTTGCCTTGATGGAACATATCATCAGACTGTGTTGTTTTGAGGTATGGTGGCCATAGCTAGAGGTGTAATTCATCTGTACGTGTTTCACCATCTAGTTATTGTTTTGTGTGAGTTTTGATGCGGGAGGGCTTTGAATGAAAAAGCTAATATAAGACCAGTGCTGCATACAGCCAGGAATGTATACTCAAGAGACAGAGAAAAATGAAACAGATGAGTACTTCAATATGTAGTGTGGATTATATCTGGATTACTAGCAAATTAAAATGAGCACAACAGGGACTATGCTCTATCAGAGATTAAATTTCTCTTTTTATTGACCATGTTCTAGATAGAGGCAATGACTCACTTTGGGACACAAAATCTATTTCTTTACATCACATATGGCAGGAAGGGAAATGTACTTCTGTGTGTGTATGTGTGTGTGTGTGTGTGTGTGTGTGTGTGTGTATGTGTATAATCTGTCTTTGTGAGTCAAAGGAGGAAAGTTTTCAGGGATGCAACTTTATAGATCTTGAAGGACAGCTGTAATATCCTAAAAGAGGAATAGAGGAAGTTGAGTATTGAGAAGACTGGAGGCCGTGAGCATAGTGAAGGACCTTGGATGATGAGCAGCCAGTTAGAGATGGATAGCAGCCCCTAGCTGAGAGTACCCATCCCAGAACTCAGCTCTGAGCATAGTTCAAAGGCAGTAAGACAAGTGGTCACCCTACTGTTGCCTCCCCTGATCTACCTCTACCCTAACCATGTCATCTGAGTGTCCCACAGTTACCACATTCTATGCCTCAGAGATAATCCAAGTCTGTGGCAAGCACTATAGAATTTAACATTTAAAAAGGTGAAGATATTTAGTCCATTAATATTGATGTCAATAACTAACTAGTGGTTGGGGATACCAGGTCCCCATACTCTGATGATAGATTGAGGGTTATTGATAGACAAAAGAGATTGGTAACCACAGTTACCTACGTAAAACCTGAAAGCAACAATGTGCATTTATAAAGAATCACAGACATGTTTTTAGAATATAAAAATTAGAGTTTAAAAATAAATAGATGACTGATAATTTCCAACTTTAAGACTTACTATGGGAGGAGGGTATACCTCCATGGTAGAGTGTGTGCTAAGCATTAATAAGGTCCTGGGTTCAATTCTCATATATCCATTATAAATAAATAAATAAATAAATAAATTTAATTACCACCTTCCACCAAAAAAAAAAAAAAAAAAACTTGCTATAAAGCTATAGTAAAGAAGATGGTAGACTACTGGTCAAAAATAGACAAACATATCAATGAAACAGAAGAGACAGTCCATAAACAGACCCACACAAGTACAGTAGACTGATCTTTGAAAAAGGAGCAAGAGAAATTCAAAGGCAAAATAGGCTTTGCCAAAAAAAAAAAAAAAAGAGAGAGAGAAAAGGAAATGAATGTAGATACAGACATTACATTTAACATGAAATTTAACTCAAAATGAATCACAAATCTAAATATTAAATGCAAACTATAAAATTCTTAGAAACTAATATAGGAGAAAATCTAGGTGACCTTAGGTTTGTCAATGCCTTTTTTAGACACAATAACAAAAGCACAATCTAAGAGACAAAAAGTTGACAAGTTGGACTTCATTAAAATTAAAAACTTTTGCTCTGTGAAAGACATTGTTCAGAGAATGTAAAGACAAGTCACAGACTGAGAGAAAACATTTGCAAAACATATACCTGATAAAAGACTTGCATTTAAAATATTCTTCTAAGAGGTTTATAAGAGCTGTCTTGTCTTACATTTAAGTCTTTAAGCCATTTTGAGCTTATTTTTGTGTATAATGTGAGGGAATATTCTCATTTCATTGATTTACATGCAGCTGTCCAGTTTTCCCAACACCATCTGCTGAAAAGACTGCCTTTACTCTATTGTATGTCCTTGCCTTTTTTGTCAAAGTTTAACTGACCAAAAGTTTGTGGGTTTATTTCCGAGCTCTCTATTCTGTTCCATTGCTCCATATGTCTGTTTTTGTACCAATACCATGCTGTTTTGATAACTGCAACTCTGTAGTATTGTCTGAAGTCTGGGAGGGTTATTCGTCCAGCTTCATTCTTTTTCTTCAGTATTACTTTGGCAATGCTGGGTCTTTTGTGATTCCATATAAATTTTAGGATTTTTTGTTCTAGTTTTGTGAAAAATATCCTGGGTAATCTGACAGGGATTGCATTAAATCAGCAGATTGCTTTGGGTAGTATGGCTATTTTAATAATATTAATTCTTCCAATCTAAGAACATGGGATATCTTTCCATTTCTTTAATTCATCTGTAATTTCCTTAGTCAAGGTTTGTAATTCTCAATATATAAGTCTTTTTCTTCCTTTGTCAGATTTATTCCTAAGTATTATTTTTTTTTTGGATGCAATTTTAAAAGGGATTTTTTAAATCTCAGCAATGTTCTCCTAGGGCAGTCTACTCAGACAATAGAAATAAAAGCAAAAATGAACAAATGGGATCTGATTTAACTCATAAGTTTTTACACAACAAAGGAAACCATAAGCAAAACAAAAAGACAACCTACAGAATGGGAGGAAATTTTTGCAAAAGATGAGACTGACAAGGGCTTAATTTCCAGCATATATAAACAGCTCATACAATTTAATAAACAAACAAACAAACAAACAAACAACCCAATCCAAAAATGGGGAGAAGACCTAAACAAGCAATTCTCCAATGAAGACATACAAATGGCCAATAGGCACATGAAAAAATGTTCAGTATCACTAATTATCAGAGAAATGCAAATCAAAACTACAATGAGGTATCATCTCACACCAGTCAGAATGGCTGTCATTCAAAAGTGCACAAATGATAAATGCTGGAGAGGGTATGGAGAAAAGGGAAACCTCCTACACTGTTGGTGGAAATGTAATTTTATGCAGATGCTATGGAAAACAGCATGGAGATTCCTCAAAAGATTAAAAATAGACCTACTATATGATCCAGCAATCCCACTCCTGGGCATATATCCAGAAGGAACCTTAATTCAAAACTATACATGCAGCCCAATGTTCACAGCAGCACTATTTACAATAGCCAAGACTTGGAAACAACCTAAATGTCCATCAATGTATGACTAGATAAAGAAGCTGTGGTATTTATGTGCACACATATATGTCAAAACCCTGAAAACAGAGCTGCAAGAAAGTGATACTCTCGCTAGCCATTCTAATTGTTTTAAACATATTCCAATGAAATTCCAGATATTGCAAAGAAAATGGATACATAAATATCACCTCACTCATTCCAAATGTGTCTTGAATCTGTTTCAGGATTCAATCAAGAGGAATTATGTCTGCACAATAAAACAAAAATAAAAAAAAAGTAATAAGATGCCAGAAATAGTGCAATTTTATGTATTTGTTGAATTATTCATTTTATTTGCTAAGAATCATCTATATATTTGATCTACAACATTCAATTGTGTGAATGCTGTTTTTTATTGTTTTAAACTATTTTCTTATTTGTGAATGCATGATTTTTTCACCAGGAGTTTGCTGTTGAGAATACTGAGCTATGAACATCCTTGTACATGTCTCATGGAGCACACAGGAAATATTTTCCTTGAATAGTCACCTTTCAGTCACATTTTGCTAGAGAGGAGATGTATAGTTTCATAATTATGAGACCATACTGAACTGTAGCACCAAACTTTTTCAAACTGGATATATCATTTTCACCACCACTAGGAATAGGTTCCAGTGGATCTATATTCTCCTCAACATTTGTTATCATCAGATTAATTTTTCATTATAATCTTTTATTCTTTACCAACAACAAGAGTATATAACATTAACCCATTGTGGCTATGATTTTTATTTCTTTTAACACTAGTGAGGTTGAACATCTCTTCATATATTCTTGGTGCTATGCATGCTTTTTTCTTTTAACATTTTTTATTGATTTATAATCATTTTACAATGTTGTGTCAAATTCCAGTGTTCAGCACAATTGTTCAGTTATTCATGGACATCTACACACTCATTGTCACATTTTTTTCTCTGTGAGTTATCATAACATTTTGTGTATATTTCCCTGTGCTATACAGTGTAGTCTATTCTACAACTTTGAAATCCCAGTCTATCCCTTCCCACCCTCCACCCCCCGGTAACCACAAGTCTGTATTCTCTGTCTGTGAGTCTATTTCTGTCCTTTATTTATGCTTTGTTTTTGTTTGTTTGTTTGCTTTTGTTTTTGTTTTTTAGATTCCACATATGAGTGATCTCATATGGTATTTTTCTTTCTCTTTCTGGCTTACTTCACTTAGAATGACATTCTCCAGGAGCATCCATGTTGCTGCAAATGGCATTATGTTGTCGGTTTTTATGGCTGAGTAGTATTCCATTGTATAAATATACCACCTCTTCTTTATCCAGTCACCTGTTGATGGACATTTAGGCTGTTTCCATGTTTTGGCTATTGTAAATAGTGCTGCTATGAACACTGGGGTGCAGGTGTCATCCTGAAGTAGATTTCCTTCTGGATACAAGCCCAGGAGTGGGATTCCTGGGTCATATGGTAAGTCTATTCCCAGTCTTTTGTGGAATCTCCACACTGTTTTCCATAGTGGCTGCACCAAACTGCATTCCCACCAGCAGGGTAGGAGGGTCCCCCATTCTCCACAGCCTCTCCAGCATTTGTCATTTGTGGATTTTTGAATGACGGCCATTCTGACTGGTGTGAGGTGATACCTCATTGTAGTTTTGATTTGCATTTCTCTGATAATTAGTGATATTGAGCATTTTTTAATGTGCTTTTTGATCATTTGTATGTCTTCCTTGGAGAATTGCTTGTTTAGGTCTTCTGCCCATTTTTGGATTGGGTTGTTTATTTTTTTCTTATTGAGTCGTATGAGCTGCTTATATATTCTGGAGATCAAGCCTTTGTCGGTTCCACTTGCAAAACTTTTCTCCCATTCCGTAGGTTTTCTTCTTGATTTACTTCTGGTTTCCTTTGCTGTGCAGAAGCTTGTAAGTTTCATTAGGTCCCATTTGTTTATTCTTGCTTTTATTTCTTCTAGGAGAAAATTTTTGAGATGTATGTCAGATAATGTTTTGCCTATGTTTTCCTCTAGGAGGTTTATTGTATCTTCTCTTATGATTAAGTCTTTAATCCATTTTGAGTTGATTTTTGTATATGGTGTAGGGAGTGTTCTAGCTTCATTGCTTTACATGCTGCTGTCCAGTTTTCCCAACACCATTTGCTGAAGAGACTGTCTTTATCCAATGTATATTCTTGGCTCCTTTGTCTAAGATGAGTTGACCAAAAGTTTGTGGGTTCATTTCTGGGCTCTCTATTCTGTTCCATTGGTCTATATGTCTGTTTTGGTACCAATACCATGCTGTCTTGATGACTGTAGCTCTACAGTATTGTCTGAAGTCTGGGAGAGTTCTTCCTCCAGCCTCTTTCTTTCTCTTCAGTAATGCTTTGGCAATTCTAGGTCTTTGATGGTTCCATATGAATTTTATTATGATTTTTTCTAGTTCTGTGAAATATGTCCTGGGTAATTGGATAGGGATTGCATTAAATCTGTAGATTGCCTTGGGCAGTGTGACCATTTTAACAATATTGATTCTTCCAATCCAAGAGCATGGGATATCTTTCCATTTTTTAAAGTCTTCTTTAATTTCCTTCATCAATGGTTTATAGTTTTCTGTGTATAATTCTTTCACCTCCTTGGTTAGGTTTATTCCCAGATATTTTATTACTTTGGGTGCTATTTTAAAGGGGATTGTTTCTTTACTTTCTTCTTCTGTTGATTTATCGTTAGTGTAAAGAAATGCAACTGATTTTGAATGTTAATTTTGTAACCTGCTACCTTGCTGAATTCTTCAATCAGCTCTAGTAGCTTTTGTGTGGACCTTTTAGGGTTTTCTATATATAGTAACACGTCACCAGCATATAATGACACTTTTACCTCTTCTTTTCCAATTTGGATCCCTTTTATTTCTTTCTCTTGCCTGACTGCTGTGGCTAGGACTCCCAGGACTATGTTGAATAGAAGTGGTGATAGTGGGCATCCTTGTCTTGTCCCAGATTTTAGTGGGAAGCTTCTGAGTTTTTCACCGTTGAGTACTATGCTGGCTGTAGGTTTGTCATATATAGCTTTTATTATGTTGAGATATGTTCCCTCTATACCCACTTTGGTGAGAGTTTTTATCATAAATGGGTGTTGAATTTTATCAAATGCTTTTTCTGCATCGATTGAGATGATTATGTGGTTTTAGTCCTTTCTCTTGTTGATGTGATGTATTACACTGATTGATTTGCGTATGTTGAACCAGCCTTGTGTCCCTGGGATGAACCCCACTTGGTCATGATGTATAATCTTTTTTATGTGTTGTTGGATTCTATTTGCTAAAATTTTGGTGAGGATTTTGGCGTCTATGTTCATCAGTGATATTGGCCTATAATTCTCTTTTTTTGTAGTGTCTTTGCCTGGTTTTGGTATCAGGGTGATGGTGGCTTCATAGAATGAGTTTGGGAGTATTCCCTCCTTTTCAATTGTCTGGAAGAGTTTGAGAAGGACTGGTATGAGTTCTTCTTTGTATGTTTGATAGTATTCCCTGGTGAAGCCGTCCGGTCCTGGACTTTTATTTGTAGGGAGGTTTTTAATTGCCATTTCTATTTCCTTTCTAGTGATCGGATTTTCAAGTGTTCAGATTCTTCTTGATTCAGTTTTGGTGGACAGTATGTTTCCAGAAAATTGTCCATCTCCTCTAGGTTATCCAGTTTGGTTCCATATAGTTTTTCATAATATTCTGGTATGATATTCTCTATTTCTATTTTATTTGTTGTAATTTCTCCATTTTCCTTTCTTATTTTGGTAATTTTTGTTCTCTCTTTTTTCTTCTTTGTGAGTTTGGCCAGAGGTTTGTCGATTTTATTTACTTTTTCAATAAACCAGCTTTTGGTTTGGTTGATTTTTTTCTGTGGTCTTGTTAATCTCTATTGTATTTAATTCCTCTCTGATCTTTATTATTTCCTTCCTTCTGCTGCTTTTTGGGGCTTTTTGTTCTTCTTTTTCTAATTCATTCAGGTGGTGGGTTAAATTGTTTATTTGAGATTGTTCTTCTTTTTTGAGGAAGGCCTGTATCGCTATAAACTTCCCTCTTAGCACTGCCTTTGCTGTGTCCCATAGGTTTTGAGTGGTTGTGCTTTCATTATCATTTGTCTCAAGGTATTTTTTAATTTCAGCTTTGATTTCCTCATTGATCCATTTTTTTTTCAATAACATATTGTTTAATCTCCATGCTTTCCTTTTTTTCTCCTTTGTTTCTCTGTTGTTGATTTCCAGTTTCATGGCATTGTGGTCAGTAAAGATGCTTGAGATAATTTCTATCTTCTTAAAATTGTTGAGGTTTCTTTTGTGCCCAAGTACATGATTGATCCTGGAAAATGTTCCATGTGCACTTGAAAAGAATGTATATCCTATTTTTTGGAGGTGTAATGCTCTGAAAATATCCACCAAATCTAGTTTTTCTATTGTAGTATTTAATTTCTCTGTTGCCTTGTTTATTTTCTGTCTGGAAGATCTGTCTAGTGATGTTAATGCAGTGTTAAAATCTCCAACTATGATTGCATTCCCATCAATATCCCCCTTTATCTCTGTTAGTAATTCTTGTATGTACTTAGGTGCTCCTATATTGGGTGCATATATATTAATGAGTGTAATATCCTCATCTTGTATCACTCCTTTAATCATTATAAAATGTCCTTCTTTATCTTTCTTTATGGCCTTTGTTTTAAAGTCTATTTTGTCCTAAATCAGTACTGCAACACCTGCTTTTTTGGCTTTTCCATTTGCATGGAATATCCTTTTCCATCGTTTCACTCGCAATGTATATGTGTCCTTGTCCCTAAAGTGGGTCTCTTGTATGCAGCATATTGAAGGTTCTTGCTTTATTATCCAGTCTGCCACTCTGTGTCTTTTGACTGGAGCATTTAGTCCATTAACATTTACAGTAATGAATGATAGATGTGTTTATTGACATTTTGAACTTATCTTTGCAGTTGAATTGGTATATCCTCTTTGTTCCTTTCTTCTTCCTTTTGTGGTTTGGTAATTTTCCTTTGTATTTTCATGGATTTTATTTAATTTTTGTGACTCCTTTGTAAATTTTTGGCTTGTGGTTACCCTTTTTTGTAAATCTATCAACCCATTACTATAACTGTTTTTATTAAACTGATAGTAACATGATCTCAAACCCATCCTACTGTTAAAAAGATTTTAAAAAAAAAAGAAAATATTCTATACTTCCCTGCCTCCCTCTCCCACTCTCAGTGATTTGTATGTCTTCTTTTATAATTTCATGTTTACTTTATTTGTAATTCATGAGTTATCACCTTTCCAGTTGTGTGTTTCTCATTTCTGTAGCATCCTGCTGCTTTTCTATTTAGAATAGCCCTTTCAATATTTCTTTTAGCATGGGTTTAGTGTTGCTAAACTCCTGTAGCTTTTTTTTGTTTGTGAAACTCTTTATTTCTCCTTCTATCCTAAAGTATAGCCTTGCTGGATAAAGGATCCTAGGCTGCATGTTTTTTTTCATTCAGGGCTTTGAATATATCTTGCCACTCCTTTCTGGCCTGTAGTGTTTGTGTAGAGGAAACAGCTGAGAGCCTTATGGGGATTCCCTTGTAACTTACTCTTTGCTTTTCTCTTGCTGCCTTTAGAATCATTTCTTTATCCTTGACTCTGGCCATCTTGATTATGATATGTCTTGGTGTGGGTCTATTTGGGTTCTTCCTGTTTGGGACCCTCTGAGCTTCCTGTACTTGGATATCTGATTCCTTCTTTAAGTTTGGGAAGTTTTGAGTCACGATTTCTTCAAAAACCTTTTCAATCCCCTTAGATCTTTCTTCTCCTTCTGGGACCCCTATTATGCGAAGATTGGGACGCTTTATGTCATCCCATAGGTCCCTTATGCTATTTTCATTATTTTTTGTTTGCTTCTCTTGTAGTTCTTCTGAATGGGTGCTTTCTATTTCCCTGTCTTCTAGATGACTAATTCGTTCCTCTGCATTATCTAGTCGGCTTTGCACAGCTATTAGATCATTCCTCATCTCTGTCAATGGGTTTACCCATTCTACTTGGCTCTTCTTTATAGCTTCAATTTCATTTTTGACATATTTTATATCTCTAAACACTATCTCTTTTAATTCCTTCAGCAATTCGATCACTCCTTTTTTGAAATCTTGATCTAGTAAGCTATCGATGTCTATCTCGTTGATCTTTCTTTCAGGGGATTTCTCTTGTTCTTTTAATTGGGAAAGGTTTTTCTGCTTCTTCATCTTGCTCATACCTCTGGCACTGTGGTTTATGGAGTATCAGTTGTTTATTTTGGTCCTTAAGGATTTTATCTATCTGATGCCTATTTAGGAATAGAACTTAGGAAAAAAAGAAAAAAAAAATAAGAGAGAGAGAGAAAGAATTTTAAAAGAAGGGAGAAAGAGGGTTTGAGAACAGTGTATAATGAATAATAGAAGAGTGAGTTGAAGCAGAGTATTAATCGGGTTGAGACGTCCTTTTGAAACCTTTACAAAAAAAGGGGGGGGATGAATAGATGTATTTGAAACCTGTGTCTAATCAATAGCAGGACATCAAAACCCAAGAGAAATAGAAATGAATTAAGAAGTAAAGATTAAGAGAGTAATAGAAAATAGAATAGGTAAAAACAGATTAAAAAAAAAAGGGGGTGTGTTGTCGGTGTTCTCCTGGAGTCTGTGTGCTTTTAATGTGAAGTCTTTCTGTCTTCGTCCTGTTTTGGAAGCTCAGCTTGCTGTTTTCAGAGGCCCTCCGTTGGCGCCCTCTTCTGTGCTGCTCCCAGCACCTGTCGGCAAGCTGATTGCGCCTCCTCCTAACACTGGGTCAGGTGTAGCTCTCTGCTGTGGGCGGGCGGGTCGCTGCCCCTCTGGATGCCGCAGTCAGATGTTGCAGACTGGCCGGGTCGGAGGGCGGGTCGTGCCCCCTCCCAGCACCTCGGTCAGGGGCTGTGTTCCTGCCCGAAAGGCAGGGGGCCGCTCTCGCTCTACCTGCGCCGCTGCCGGTAGCTCCGCTGCTCTGTGCGGCTGCGCGCTCCGCCCTGGTCGCCGCTCCGCCCTGGTCGGCGCTCCACGGGTGGGCTCGGAGAAGACCAAGGGACAGCCCTGTCCCTGCTCCAAGCCAAAACCCAGCTCCTTGTTTGTCTTTGTGGAGAAAGTTCTCTGAGGGACCAGGATGGAAGGGTCCTATCTGCCCCGGGCTTCAGGCCAGTCTCAGTCTGGCTTTTGAGGCTGCTAAGCCCTTCGGTGCGAATGCAGGTTTCGCCCCCGCCCCCGCCTGGGTGCTATGCGCCAGAGGATATGGCGGCTGTGCCTTAGCCCTGCCTCTCTTCCCCCGAAAACTTTCCGCGGGTTTTCAGAGATGGGGGTGTGCACCCTTCCCCCGAGAGCACATCAACCTTGCTGTTTTATGGAGGGCCCAGGTTGTTTTGCCCTGTGCACCCACAGCCACGGTGCGCAGCCCCTTGCGTTCCCCCGGGGCTGCCTCCGTGCAGCCACTTCCGTCCTCCGCCTGGCTTGTGCAGCCTGGCCCTGCCCGCCGCTGCCGGCCCGCATTTCAGGCTAGGTGTCGGGGGGACGCTCTGTGCCTGTTTAACTTAGTTCTGTCAGGGGCTGCTCTGTACAGATCCGAGCCTCGGAGGCTCCCCCTTCGTCCCGCTGGCCTCTTAGTTGGAGAGGGGAGACCCAGCGAGCGAGCGCCAGTCCTCCTTTGCCGCTCCCTCATCATGGGACCCGTCCTGCGCTGCTTTTCCTTTTGTTCTTTCTTTTTTCCTTTTCTCCTACCAGATTTTTGGCGTCTTTATCTTTTGGAGAGGGCGACGTTCTGTCGGAGTTCCACAGGTGCTCTGTTTGGCTGAATGGGTCTGTAGATGTGGATCTTGGTGTATTTGTGGGAGAGGGTGACCTGCGAGCGTCCTTCTACTCAGCCATCTTCTCCCTCTCTCTCTGCATGCTTTTTTGTGAGATAGCTATTTATGCCATTTTTCCTTGGACTGTGTATACTTTTCTTAGTGATTATAATTTTTGTATGTTTTTATACTAACCTATTTTGATTATATGTCTTGGAAATATATTCTCCAGAATCCCAATAAGTATTGAATAAATTAATGAAGAAATAGTGCATTAAAAAAAAAAATAGAAGAAGCAGCAGCTGTGGTATATTTATACAATGGAAATTTACTCAGCCATAAAAAATAATAAAATAATGTTGTTTGCAGCAACATGGATGGATGTGGAGAATGTCATTTTAAGTGAGGTAAGCCAGAAAGAGAAAGAAAAATACTATATGATATCACTTATATGTGGAATCTAAAAAAAAAAAAAAAAAGACGAATAAATTTATTTACAAAACAGAAACAGACTCACAAACAGAAAACAAAGTTATGGTTACCAGGGGGTAGGGAGAAGGGAATGGGCAGGGATAAATTGAGAGTTCAAGATTTGCAGATACTAACTAATATACATAAAATAGATAAACAACAAGTTTATACTGTATAGCCCAGGGAACTATATTCAATATCTTATAGTAATTTATGGTAAAAAAGAATATGAAAATGAATATATGTATGCTTATGTATAACTGAAGCATTATGCTGTACACCAGAAATTTACACAACATTGTAAACTGACTAGACTTCAATAAATATATATATACAAAAAAAGTGAATGTACTTAACTCTACTTAATTAAAATATTAAACTTTTATATTATATGTATTTTACCAAATTAAAGATAAAGTGTACTAATTTAAAAAAAAATATTATTTTCAGCTCTTATAGGAAAAGAGCTGATAGTTGTTACCTTCATTCTCACAATAAGAAAAAGCTGAGCAAAATGAAAGTCAGTGAATCTTCTTAGACCCATCAAGAGAATGGGGTTTCAGGGCAAACCATTAACCTGAAATCTGTAGAGACAGGTGAATTTAGAGTCACAGCCAAGATTTTCTTACTTGGAGCAAAAGCCACTGTGGCCATAAACTAGAAGAAACACTTAGTGGTTGTCCTGACCAACTGGTGGAAGCTGAATGTGTACCACATGAAAAGGAGAACCTTCCAGAGGCTGCAGCTCTATGGGAATCCCACATTTTCATGGGTTTTGCCTGCAGGAGTCCCACCAGTTTCTTATGGTATAAATTGAAGTGAAATCTCCTGGTGGCTTTGGTCAGATGGAAAGAAATCATTGTGAAATGCATCTAGAGCCTTCTCCATATTTGGGAGAAATCACTAAGAGAAAACCTATTCTCCATGGAAAATGCTTTCCCAGAGCCTTATCAGGCAAGGGGATGGGCATTCCTCTATCTCCAATGCCCTCTACTATTTCTGTCTCACCTAAGGAGTGTAAAACCACATAGTCAACAGGGGTCAGGGCTTGGAGGAAATAAAGCTGGAATGCCTTAGTCTCGGAAGGGAGTAGGGATTAGATGGGGGAAATGTACTCCACTGAAGAAACACCTTTGAAAGTCACAGCACAGAGACAAAGGCCCCCCAAAACACTGAGATTTCATTGGAATATTGTAGACTATGCCCCTTCCCCCAACACACATACATACACCTTACCGTCACACAAAAACCACTCCATGATAACAGTGGATCATAGTTGAAATAGCTTCAAGACATTGACTTTCTCTGAGGAGGAATGCTTAGGCCAACCCAAAGTCAAAGAGGAGACAAAAACAAGAACAAAAGAGGACTTTAAAGCCTTTGGCACCTAAAAACAGTTCCAATTCTAGCCAGACTAAGAGCTCACTACATGCTCATTTACTATTATCTTATTAATCAAAACATGTCTAAATTTCAACAAATAGTTGAAAGGCATTCTAAAAGGCAAAAAGTAGATCAGTGGTTGCTTAGGGTTTGGAGTAATGAGGGCATTGAGGGTAATAGCTGAAGGAGGGTGATAGCTAAAGGTTATAAGTTTCTTTTTGAAGTGATAAAAATGTTCTAATACTGATTGTGATGACTTTTGTACATATCAATGAATATACTGAAACCTACTTACCTGTACACTTTTAAATTTAAACAATTAAAAAAATTGGGGGGAGGTAATTACTTATTTATTTATTTATTTATTTATTTATTTATCTGTTTATTCATTTATTTATTTCAGTGGGGGTACTGGGACTTGAACCCAGGACCTCAAGCATGCTAAGCATGTGCTCTACCACTGAGCTATACCCTCCCAATACCTGTATATTTTTTAATTGGTGAAATGCATGGTATATAAATTGTATTTCAATAAGCTATTTAAGAAAAAGGATTCAATTTCCCCTTCTACTTATAAAGCAAAAAGATGGGGAAATATACATCCTACTAATAGTAATCTAAAGAAAGTTGGAGTAGCTATATTAATTCCAGGCAAAGCGGATTTCAGAACAAGGCAAATTATTAGAAATAAAAAGGACATTATATAAAGATGAAGATAAAATTATTCAAAGAACATAATCATCCTAAACATGTATGCACCCAATAGTAGATTGTCAAAACATATGAGGCAAAATCTGATAGAACTAAACAAGAAATAGACAAATCCACTATTATTGTTGGAAGTTTTAATACATTCCTCTCATTAACTGGAAGATCAAGAAGGAAGAAAGTATGCAAGGATACATGTGACCTGAACAGCACTGTCACTCAACATTATCCAATTGACATTTATAGAGTATTCCAACCAACAACAGCAGAGTACACATTTTTTTCAAGTTCATATGGAATACTCACCAAAATAGAACATATCCTGAGCCATAAACCCTTAGGAATCTAGAAAATACTGTTTCTCTGCAGACTACCAGACATCCAATTAATCTCCATCCTAAGTTCCTGATTTATTGTCAACAGAACATGAAGATAATGTCAATGAATTCAGAACAATGGCTCTTGATTCAGCTCCAGGGGCACCTGTGCTTAATCTTACCGGGTGGCAGTGGACTGCAACGGTTAAAACTTCAGAATCCAAGTACAGGTTACTACATTCCAAACCTAGCCCTATTGCACCACTGAATTGTGTAGAACAAATGCTTTCTTTTCTCAGCCTCTATTTTTTCATCTATAAAACAGAGCCTGTAATAGTAACTAATTCATGGGATTGTTAGAGAGCCCAGTGAAACGATCCATGCAAATAATTTGGCATGAATTTCACCATCATCTTTTCCTACTTCTCCAAGGTGAAGTTGCCATGGTAGGTGAGTGATCATCTATATCCCAGAGATCTGGGCACACTTTTCTGCCTCTGTGTATTTGTTAATGCTCTACCCTCTGTGTAGAATATCTTTTGTTTTCTTATGTAAGTAAAACTTACAGAGTTCATGTTTGGAAAAATTATCCCTGAGTACTCTACCAATTGCTCTATGTGGCTGATTCACATATTAGATGCTGCCTTGTGTTTTAGTGCATTCTCATTTAGTTATTAAACACCAGTGGAATGTCTACCATGTGTCAGTTACTGTAATAGATGCTGGGCATACAAATAAGACCTTGCCCTTCTCTTAGAATCTCCCAGTCCCATGAGCTACAGTCAGATGAAGGGATGCTTTCCATGCATAGGACCCCCTGGATAGAGGATCTAATTTTAGCTGGGCTGAGGCTGGAGGCTTTGTGAAGATGATACCTTTTGTGTGTCTTCTCACCCCAATCATCCTCCCATAAGTTCCTTAAATCTAGGTTATAGCTGGTCATTTATAATTGTTGGGTATGAAATAATACATATATAAGGGTCTAGTAAGGTCAGTTGATTAGAAGTAAATAATATTGGCTAAAAAAAAAACCACTCTCAATATTTGAAAAATTTTAAGAATAACTCAACATAATAAGATTCAACTAAAAAAGGTTGGTAGAACAAGAGGGTCCTAAGATGAATAGACCCAGGCCATTTTAGATGCGAACAGGTTGGTAGCCTGAAGATGCTTCTGATGCTCAGAAGTCCCACAGAGACTCTGAAGACTGAGGGCCATTGATAGCCTTCAGGCAGGAAAGGTAATGGGTAGAAGATTTGTTCCTTCAGGTTATTTTATGTTAGTAAGAGGCTCGGCTCCCATCACCATCCAGTCTCCTCCCAGCCCCCTGCAGGCTCCGACAAGGTCACTGACTCCTGCCCACTTTCTTTAGACAGATGGCCCAGTCAATTGATTAGCTGGGAGCTCAATGTGGATATTATGGTGTTTGCTAAAGAATATTTGTTTTTCTTGACTAATTATCCAGTTTGGAGATTTCCTAATCTGTGCTGTCTCATCTAGTGTTTACAGAAACTCTTGTCCATGACTGATGACTTTTTTTTTTTTAATTACCATTGCAAACTCTGCTTAAGCCACAGAAGGTCAGGGAGTCAACAGGATGACTTTAAATCACCAGCATATGCTGGTTAGGGAACTCGATTCAGCTTGGAAGGAAAGTTGCTAAGTTCAGGGCACCTAAATCCATCTTTGTACCCTAAAAACTGATAAATAATCAAATCAGTACTTCTGGGGAAATGGATTTTACCTTCTTAATCAGCAATGAATTCTACCAGTGAATCCTCATCAAATACATACCTTGCTGCATCAGTGGTAGCCGTCCACCCAACATTGTTACCTGTGCCGTGAAAGACACTGTCATATAGCAGTGGTTCTCAAATTGTGGTCCCCAGATAAGCAGAATCAGGATTGCTTGGAACTTGTTAGGATGCAAGTTCTTGGATCTCACTTCAGACCTACCAAATCAGACATTCTGCATTTTAAGACACCCTCCAAGTGATTCAGAGGCACATGAAAATTTGAGAACTATTGGGATAGAATAATGCTTTGTAAGGGATCTCATTTACCTGCAGAGGCACAGAAAGCTTCCTCTGATCCATGACCTCCAAACTAGAAATGTTGCTGTGGATTTGACTTTCGTACAGAATTCAGGAAGCTGATGTATGTTTCAGGTAAACATCAGAGCCTACTTCCCCTCTTACCTCAATTATCGTCCACCATCCTTTTGAACTCCAGGAGTTGAGAGAGAATGTCCAGGCCAGCAGTTTCTGGAGATCAGATCTTGGCTGGGTTCATTATGGTTCTTGCAGAAAGTAGGGACCAAGCCCACATGTCAGGTCTAACCTAGGAAATCATATATATTTACAAAGATTCATGAGAGAGAGTCCCAGAAAAACCCAACACATGACAAAGCCCCCAAATCAACACATTTTTATAACAATCTTCCTTGAATGGGCTACTCCTAAAGGAAATTTCCAGCAAGGTATGGACAGGGATAGATTTCAGATAGAATTGATGTAGACAATAATGCTTTTGGTTTTAAGTAACAGAAAGCTTAGTTCAAACAAGCTTAGACAGAAAGTGATATGTATTGGCCCAACTTCAGAAACAGTGATCACTCTGGCAGAGGGCAGCATCTCTTCTCCTCTCAGTCCAGTTTCTTTTCTCTGCTAAATTTATTCTCAGGCAGAATCACATCAAATGATAGCAAAGATGGCCTCCAACAGCTCAAGAATTATTCTGCACCAACATAGGGAAAAGAAAGACCCTCTTTTCTGGAAGCTCCATCGAGAGTCCTGGTTGGGGCTCACATTGGCTTGCTTTGGCTCACGTACCTATTCTCTAACCAACGGTGAGGTGAATGCTGAATTAGCCTGGCCTGTGTAGAGACAATGCCAACCAAGAGAACCAAAAGTAAAAGGAGGGCTCTGTCAAGCGGAAGTTAAGGTCTCTGCTGTCCAGATAAGAGATGGCAGGCTGGCAAAACCAAGTGATTCCTATTATAGGCTCCAAGAAGACGTGTAGAACTCAGGGTTTTAGGATAATGCTGCTTTTTGACCCTGTCATCCATATGCACAGTAGGGGACTTTATTTTTATTGCCAGAGTACAAATTAAGAGACAAATCAAGATCATTGAATCCAACATTGGCCAATAACATCAAATGTCCTTTTACTCTTCTCTTTATGAATAATGCATATTCACATGGCAGTGAATATTGTAGTGAAATAATCAGATCCACTGCACCTATAATCTGCTTTCACTGTTCAAGCTTACTTTAATTGTTGCTACAAAAATTTGCATGTCCTCCAAGCTGCATGGAGCCTAAACAATAAGATGTTTGCCTGAGTTTTTTTTCAGGAACTTGGAGTCATTGGTGTCCAGTTCAAGAATGAGCTGGTTAAGATGGTGGATCTTCCATCTGGGCATGCATGAATGTCTCCTCGGTGACCTTTTGATGTTAGGGGGCCAAAAACTCCACCCTCAGAGCGTGCTAACACTATTTTCTGAGTATGCATCCCATGAAGAAACCTGTAGCTTAGTTACAACTTTGTGGAATGATGATTACCTTAAAATTTTCTTGTCTCCAATCACCTTTCCCCATGATCCCCACACCTCAGCCTTATCTCATAAATATCTCGAGCTCCTTATTTTCAGGGGGTGCAGATCTGAGACCTGTTCTCCCATCTCCCACTTGACTACACTGTTAATAATCCCTTTCTCTGTTGCCAACTTTGTCATCTCAGCATTTAACCTGCTGAATGTCGGGCAAAACAAACCTGGTTCAATGAAAGTAATATGTTAAGTGGTAGGAAGAGAGATCTGTACTACTATGGTTTTTACTCGTGCATAAGGAGAATATTCTGGAAAACCAAAAAAAAAAAAAAAAGCACAACAATAAATTACTTAAAAATTTCAAGGCCAACTGGCCTACAAAGAACTCAGCTTTGAGAATAAATTTAACAAGTTACTAGTTGAAAACTGGTTCATAAGCCATGTGAGTGGCTTTTTCACTGCATATTTTCAAAAACAGATACTTGACCCACAGAGGACAAACTTGCTCCCTCCTCCCAATGTGAAGACTCATATTCATTACAACTAATTTGTATCTTTTAAGAGGTCAGCGTTTGGCAAATCCAGACCTAGATACATAAACTCTTCCAAGGATCATGATGAATCACTTGCATTTTCATAACAAATGTGGTAAGTGTGGAGCAGCAAGTGTGAAATGGTTTTATGTGGAATGTTTACATGTGGAAACACAATTGTGGGATGGTAATTAAGCATGGAACGCAATGCAGCAAAGTGCTTTTGAACACAGCTGCTTTGTTGTACCATCTGTCTTTGAGGATGAATAATTAGGGAACTGGCTGAAACACCAAATGCCACACACACACCTGGCTGCCTTTCCATCAGATGGAACCCTCCTATAGATTAATTCTGTCACAGGAGTACCTCAACTCTGTCACAATATACGCAGCCCTGTTCCCTCATCCTGTCCTGTCATTTAGCTCCTTGCCTGTGCAGGCAGGAAAGGGGAGGAAAAGCATGACTTCCTTTTGTTGTGGGCATTGGTATTCTAGCCCTGCCCACTCAGATGAAAAGGTCACTGTAGGTAAATGCAAACCTTTCCACAGTTCTGAATTCAAAGGTATTGCAGAAGGAGGCAGTTCACGTCAAGAGGGAGGGAAGATTATCAGATTTGAAATGGCCAGTGTAGCGTGGTCCCTAGTTCAGGCTCTGTACTTAGAGAGACTCAGGCCTGGATCTCAGCTCTACTATTTATTCACCCTGTGTTCTTGGGAAAGTTAAATAAAACAGAACAAAAATACTTAGATTCCTCATCTCAATGAAAGCTCAGATATGGTTATAAAGGTTAAGAAAGTGATGATCTGTCAAGTGTGTATCTGGTGGGTACTCAGTTGATGATAGTTATTATGAGTGATATAATCTGAAATAAATTTTCTTAAAAAATAAAAGCAAATTCACTTGACCAATGACATCACTTTTTCACCAGTTCTGGATCTTTGCCATAAATAATCTCAGAAATCAGCACAAGCTTTATAAATGTGTACCCTAGGTTATTTCTTAGGGTTTCTTTGCAAATTCAGATTTTTAAATTTTCTGTGTTTTTAAGGTATTTATGATTGCTTCATGGTTTTGGACCTTGGCAATATTTAACACTATTTTTAAGGCTTTCTTTAAATACTAAACTGCTTTGTCCAGTAGTTACCTTTTTAAAGTTAATGTGTTTTCAGTTTGTTTGTAAGAATACTTCTAACAATATTTGAAAATAGAGATTGAGAAAGAAAAAGTGAAAATTTGTTTTCTAAAATATTGTTTTAGTTTACAAAGTCAAGAAATGAATTGACACATTTTGCTCAAGATTCTATTAAGAAATAGCACATTTCTCTAATATGTACTAGCTTTCACCTTACTTTCACCCAATATAAGGTTTGTGGGTTTAAAAAGAGCATGCAGTTTTCAAATAACTGGTAAGAAAACATTCTCAATTAGCAATGATCTGAACAAAGAACATAATTACTACAACAACAACAAAAAAATAGTGTTTCTATAAATAAAAGGGAAAGATTTGTAAGGAAAAGGAAGGAAGCAGGAAAATTCATCTTAAGACCATAAAAAATATTTAAAGCAAGAAAAAGCTGCATTCACTTCTAAATCCTAAAATAATTTTAACTGCAGTAGATAAAAAAATATGCTCAAATTGACTTAAGCAAAAAAATATTAATTTATTAGCTCACATATCCTGAGAATTCTTAGAGATGAGTCTGGCTTAATGCTTCATTTAATCAAATCTCAATTTCTCTCTTTCAGTCTTGCTGTCTTCTCCGCTGACTTCTTCTTGGGCTCTACAGCGCAGGAAAAGAAGGAGAGATCTCCCTCATAACAGCTGAATATTGCACCTCTCATATGTATGATTTTGGCCAAGTCCTCATGCCAGAGCCAATCCCTGTGGCCAATGTGGGGATATGAACCCCCCCCGGTAGACCTGAATCTGATGGCCCCTACTGAAGTCCGAGGCATAGTCGCCACCATAAACCATGTGACGTGGTGATGGAGGAGATGAGAGTTCCTCAGGGAAAATCAAATGCAGTTAATGAAAAGGAAAAGATGACTGGGTTCTACAATGTCGGGTTTAAACTCCACTTTCACTGTGACATCTTTCCAGATCACTGATTACACACTGTTTCTTCCTCTCAATGCAAAAAAGATACTAGAGGTGATGTACTTTGCCATGGCACCCTTCCCTTAATCCCTTGTGCTGTTTTTCAAATCTTATATTATTCCAGTGGATGCTCTTGGTGCTCTGGCTAGAATCCCTTTAATGGTCAGTGCATCCGTTCCCCCAGCTGCTGTGAGTGTTGGCTGCTCTCATCTCTGTTACTTTCTTTCCTTAGAGAGTTCCTCTCCATTTACCATAAGCCACTTGGCCAAGAGTTATGTCCTCTACTCTGAACCTAGAGGCAGCCAGATAGTCCCTTCCCAGAAACTCCAGCTGGGACCACATCCTGCTTAGCTCCTTCCCCGAGTCATCCTGCTTCTCTAACTCCCCTTCCCATGAGAACCCTCTTGCAATAAGTTGTGCGTGCCCGAATTTCTTTCTCATGCTCTGCTTCTGTGGAACTTGGCCTAAGATAATTATTCAACTTGTCACATTCATCTAACTCTGGCTTTAAGATCCTCAAAGGTAGGGGCTGTGTTTTTTTCCATCCCTAATCTTTAATATGTTGTAACTTTTCATAAACATATGTGCTTTTCCAACTGCCTGGAGAAGACAAGACCACATCTTCTCCTGTGATGTTTCTCAAACACTAATGTTTATACAGATCCCCTAGAAATCTGATCAAGATGGCTCAGTCGGCTTGGATTGGTACCTGGGATCTGCATTTTGAATTAGTTCCCGGAAGATGCTGATGCTGCTGGTCTGGGAATCATGCTTCCAGGAGCAAGTTCTACTGTGTACAAGTTATTTTAAGTCACCCACAGTGTTTAGTGTCATACTTTCTAGCCAGTAAGCACTCAGTAAATGTTTATTATTGGATTATAAACTAATTGAAAACCATAACAAAAATGGAGGACCATTTGATTGAAAAGAACACTGATTTTAAAAGTATGACCCCTAAGTCTATACAGATTCTCTGTCTTACATGGAGGACTCTCAGTAAAAGTTATTAAAGGAGACATTTTTCAAGTTTTCACATAACCTGCAATAGAAATATTTCCTGAACCTAATTTTATCTGTTCTAGGATCCAGAGCCAAGGGGCTAATTAGTAATGGGCCAGTGTTTCTCAGATATGCCAGCAGAGTTTGAAAATGGCAATTTTAGGAAGAAGTAGAATGTGATTTCTTATCTGCCGTGGGAGAGCCAATGTCCATGCAGGGCCTCAGCTTCCGAATTTAATCTTAAATCCAGTTATGCTTGGGCATTTGATTTATTTCTAGCAAGGATAATGGCTACAGTCTGGCTTCTGCTGGGATGCACATTATGGGTCCTGGGGCCCTGGGTGGCTTCAAGCCAGCGCTTACAGCTCAGCCATCTCTCTGACATTATACCCTGCTAATTACAGCTGAGATACCAATCAATCTGTCATTTCTGGAATCCTGCAGTGTCATCTGTGCTCTTACCAGAGAATGTGATTCTTTAGTTTTAGCACTACATTTTTCTTATAGAACAAAGATTTGTGTTCATTATGTTTATGTCTCTTGTGAGAGGGAGAACACTCTACTCCTGATGTCCGTACACTGGAAATACATAAATCAGGGTAGTCTATTTAGAATAAAGATGTGGCTTTCAATCCTAGGTGCATAAGAATTGCCTGGAGACTTCTGTGAAAATAGTTTCAGTAGTTCTGGGGCAGAATCCAGGCATCTCCAGGAGATTCTGATGCACAAGTTTGAATCATTGGTGTAAAGTAATAATTATCAAACATTTGTGTGCCTCAGAGCTATATGGACGGATTTTTACAAAAACAAATTCCTAAGCCTCGCCCCAGACATTCTGAGTTGGCAGATCTGCCTAGGGGCCTGGGCATTTGCATTCTAACAAGCTCAGGTGATGCTGCTGCTGCTGGTCCATGGCTCACATTTGGTACTGGGAAAGGTGCATAGTAGAATCACCTGGGGGAGATTTAAAGCTCCTTCTGCTCACTATAATACCAGCATCTCTGGAAAGGGGGAGGGTAGGACCAAAGCATCAGTATTTTTTAAAAGCCGGTGATTCAGTGTGTAGCAAAGGTTGGGAACCACCGGTGGAGAGTAATGGTGCATCAGTCTTACCCTAAATTTGTAGGGAAAGCTATCTGTGGGTGCAGGCAGTGGTGAAGAGCACCCATTTTGTGATAGGCAAGGGCAGGAGCAAATCCTGTCACAGCTATCAAATAACTTGGGGACAGGGTTCCCATTATTTAATCTGTCCAAGCCTCAACATCCTCATCTATGAACTGGGTATTACACTAATACTAACTCCCTTAAAGAAATGAGATCATGAGTTAAAGCCTTTGTCTCAAAGCCTGACAATAGTAAGGGCTCAATAAATGCATGTGGATACTATTATTGTACAATGTGTTATTTTTACTATTGCTTACTATTGCTATTATATAAAGAATTTTACTTAGCCTTTCCCCATGCCACACAGAATGCTTCTTGGAACTACTTCCTTATGTATGTTGCTCTTTAGAGCGTCTAGGTTGTATGTATGTGTTGAGGATTGAGGTAGTCCTACAGCACTATTTTCCACATAGATAGATGTCATATTTAGCTTTAAGAGGCATTCATCTCTCCATGAATACATTTCTCAGGTAATTTCCCAAGCACAAGTTTTAAGGACAAGAAGGTATGTTTCAGAGGGTGTAGACTGAAAACCTTGAAGTTATTGCACACCCAAAGAGCTGAGAAGAGAGACTGCTTTAAAAATGGCCCTAGCCCTCTGCCTTTTCTGGTGTCTACACTCTTTCCAATGTGACTTTACAGCTCCTCCCATCAGAAGAAAGGGTCTCTTGGCAACCCCCTGGACTCTGGGCTGCCTTGTAACTTGCTTTGGCCAATAGAGTATGGTGGAAAAGATTGGAAACAAGCTCTGAACCTGGACCTCAAAGAGCCCTGCACACTCCTGTTCTCTCTGCTGCTCTTCCGTCTTCATCCTGAAGACCTGCCAGGTTAGTCTGAAAGAGTATGAGACATAAAGAGCAAGGTCAAGTCTGCCCAAATGTCCCGACTTAGGCTACTAGACATGAAAGAACACAGCCAAGATCAACAAAGTTTCCTGGACAACCCATTAGACACAATGCAAGAAAAGTCAGTTTGGGTCAGCAGAACAACCCATTCAACCCATAGAATTATGAGAAATAATAATTTCAGCCACTAAATTTTGGGGCAGGTTTGTTACACAGCAAAAAGATTGAATAAAAAGAAGAAAGAAAAAGAGTGAAGATAACGGGGACAGAAAATAATGAAAACACATTTCACTACTTCCAAAAGAGTGCTTAGTGCTGGTCTGGACACATTACATGTAACACAAATGAACATTTACTTATTTTCACAAAAATAAATTGTATTTTATGGAAGTGTTAGAATGAGAATGTTCTGGTCATTTTTTTGAAGAATGGTCTTCATTTTGTTTGTTTGTTTATAATTAGCAGCCCATAGACAAACTCCAGAAGCCTCCAGGAGGAAAGGCCTCCCAGGCAAATTCTGTTTCTGACAAAAGTCAGATGACATTTCTAGTGTACAGGTCACAGACAAGGCTAAAGCAATAACATAGTGTGCCTGTTTCCCATTTGGGGCTTATAAGACTTAGGAGAAGGTACAAGTTACAGATCTATCCACAAAGTCATCCCAAGTCATGGGAATTAAGGACAGAGGGCAATGGGGAAACTACTAATTTTGCTTTTTAAAGAAATTGCCACCTGGAACACGGACACATCATGTTTATCTTCATAGAGCCATTGGCAAGCCCACAAGAAACGCACTCTGAGGTCATGAGCTCGGGGCACACGGGGCACTGTGTGCTTATCAGTGCTGAAATCCCAGGTCTACTCCTCAACAGAGAAAATAAGAACCGCCAACACCTTCCTGTGACACAGCCGTCCTTTCGTAAATATGCTTTAACTGTTCAATCCTGCAAGACTCCAGCGCCTAAGAATGCAGACTCTAATTCTTTCACATGAAATTGAATTGGTGTTTAATTTCTTTAAAGTACCCAAATAAATTTGGCAAGCAAGCTTACAGATAGCAATTTGACACATCAAATATTCCATTTCAGGATGTTGTCTATGTGTGTGCCTTGACTTTAGATAATTTGTGATCTGCAATGTGGAAAACAGGGACAACTAAGACAGAAGATTGTTCTGTTAGATTATTTTAAGGTCATAATGTCTACAACAAGGATGCCTTAACCCCTCAAGTCATTGATTACTGGACAGGTGACCTCTAGGTTGTAATGGATATTTTGCTGAGCACTTTTTATAAGTAATGGGACTCTCTGGTGGTCAAAGCAACCAAGACCCATTCCTTCAGACTAACTAACTTTCAGAAAAGTCAATGTTAGAAGGGAAGTCAGACATTTAAACAGTTAAACTATAATGTACAAATGTTATCAGAGGTGAAGGGCAGAGGGCTGGACAGCACGAAGGAAATAGTCACTGGGTTATTGGAAAGACTTTTGAAGGAAGAGTATGAATTTGCTGACTAGAACAGTTGGGACAGGCCACTTCTGACAAGAGACATGACTTGTGCAATATTAAGATGCCATGACAGACTTTGTATATTTGGGAAAGAGCAGTTGCTTGGTACAGCTAGAGGTTAAGCTCACTGGGGAGGGTAGGAGGAGCTGGAGCTGGACGATCAGATAGATCAGGTCGATCAGGTCAAGTCAGATGGTGGATGCCCCACGGGGCCAAGATACAGATTTTATTCTGGAAGGAATGGAGAGTGTAAGGTTAGAGGCAGAGACGCTGTTTACTGGAATAAAGTGGTAGTCTGCACCACAGAAGGAGAGAGCCTGCAAAAGGCCGTGGCTCCTGAGCCAGGATTTGTGTGCGAAGTGACACATGAGGCATTGCTTACAAAAGAATGCATGAGGGGGTGCACGGGACACGTGGGAAAAGGATGCATGGGAGGCAGAACAGTGAAGACAAAAAAGGCAAATAAGGGTGTGCACTCAGGAATAAGCTCAGCCTCAGCTTAATCCTAAAATGAGGTCTGCAGCATAAACTGCACTTCATTCAGTGTCACAAATCCCTTTGCCATTGGCTGGAAGCTCTACTGAAGGAGATGGGGACTCTGAGCCACCTCTGGCTCTCTCTGTAGGGGAAGCACACAAATCCTTGGCTTAGGGAGTCTGCTTCCTGCCAACCGGGAGCACAACAGCATCCCATGCCCCAGTACAGTCCTCTGAAGGTCAAAAGTATGAGTTCTTAGTGGCAAAAAGCTAAACAATGGTGTCACAAATTTGGTAAAAAGATCCCAGGAGTTCTGGGCAGAGTACCAACAGTATCTTTTACCCAGTGACAGTGGAGAAAGGAGGACAAAGAACAATCGTTCTCAAATTGTGTTTCCTGGAACATTTAATTCTGTGAAATATCTGTAGGTCTTAGCAATGGGAATGGTAGTTGTAAATTTGAAAGTGTTGGATGAAACAAAAGGAAAGACCTTGTTTACTGCAGGAATGCTCAGATTCTGGCGTCCCAAGAGAAAAATTAAACATGAAGTATTTACAAGCTTATTTATCCAGAGGACGCTTTGGGAAATGCTTGGCTGGGGAGGCGTTCAGAGTTTGCACTGAGTTAAGGGGGTGGTTATAGGTATAAGGGTGGGGAAGGCATTTGGGGTGATGCCTGTGTTTCTTATTTGGGCAGTGGGATGGTAGGTCAGGTTGGAGTGTGGAGGATAAGATGATTAGTTCAATTTTGGATTTTTTGAGTTTAAAATCTTTATAGGAAGAATAGAATTCTGTGCTGGGGATTTAGCTTTAGGAAGTAGAAATTCAGTCAAACTTGTAGATGAGCTCATTTTGGATGAGGAGGTAGTGTGTAAGATGAGGAAAGGGCTGAGGATAGTCATATGGAAAACACCAGAGCTTAACTGGAGGAAATGGAAGGAGCCCACACAGTAAATGGATAAAGAAGAGTTGGAAATACTAGAGAACCAAGGATAAAGAGGTCTAATTATCTGAGTGCTAAAAAAATTCTTTCTGGTTTAGAAACTAGATCATAATCTTAGTGAGGAAGTGTAAGTGGAATGTTAAGTATGTTTGGCACATTGCAGAGGGTAGAAAATCAAGGGGAGAGGAGGAAAGGAAGCAATTGCTCTGAGAACAGATGACTAAAAAGAAAGGAGAATAAAGGAACGAATGAGTGTTTCTTTACATGGAGAAAATTGAGTGTGTGCATGCACTGAGAGGAAGAAGATTTTAGAGAACAAAGAGTTGAAAATTTAAAAGATAAAGTGAGTGATTAATGGTCTTGGAAATGTGAAAATTAAAGAATTAGCTTTGGGAAGGTGGATAGAAACATGGTGATGATGGATTGAGATGATTGTCCTAGGACAGGGACAGATGAAATGGTTGTTAACAGTTGGCTTTATTTGTGGGGTGTGGGGAATTATTCTCTGAAAGGTTCAGAACTGTGGTAGGTCTTCATTCATTCATCAAACACAAATTTATTTTCTAAAATATGCCAGGTACTTCACTAGGTGCTAGGGCTGGGAACATTGCACAAGATCTTGTAGGTAGTAATTATATTTCTTGCCCTGGAGAAGCAGACAGTTCAGAAGGAGAGGCAGACTTTACTGAGGAACTTGTGAAGGTTTGGAATGAACAAGGATGCGTAGTGGGGACCTTGCATATCAGTGAGCTGAGTGGCATGAATGATATCTGTGGAACTTTCTCCAGCAGTGTCCATAACACTTTGGTAGGAAGGAAGAGGAAGTTGGAGGGACCTAGATGTGGAATTTTACAAGATGGGTTGATGGAATTAAAGATGAGATAAGAAAGATACCTGAAGTCGTGTATCCTGGTGTCCCAGGAGGATATTTTTGATCTTAACACATACAGAGAGAGATGGAATGTTTTGAAAGGGTGGCCTATAACCTGAAGGTCTAGAGCCCTCAACATCTGACCCAATTCTCAGATTTTACATCCTCTTTTCTCCATGTAGAAATCTGGCATTACTCTTGAAACCTGACATGTTTTCCATTTTATAAAAAAACCCAAAAAACGAAAAAACAAAACTTAAAACCCACTGTATCAGTCAGGGTTTAATCTGAGAAGCAGAACCACTGGGATTATATGTATCCACATATATATGTGGATTTGTTATAGGGTTGTGACCTGTAACAACTCATGTGGCAGCTCATAAAGGGTCTCTGTAAGACTAGTTTTTGTATCTGAGGCTAAGCTGGAAGTCCCCAGGCAGGCAATTGGGAAAGGAAGGTGGAGGTAAAGTAGGGGGCGGGGGAAGGTTAAAAGGCAAGCAGAGCTTCCAAGGAAAGACTGGCACATTGGCAGTCCTCTTGCCTCTCATCTTGCCATTGTGTGCATCCTGCAAAAGCTGGAGCGTTGTCATGAGCTAAACACACATCTGGCCCAAGACTTGGAGGCACTGAAGGAAGATCCAGGGGAAGGTGGAGAAGTTACAAGCCTAGCAACAAAGTGAACTGGAACAGTAATGATAAAAGCATCCTCTCCAACCTTCCCAGAGTAAAAGCCTACATATGGTTCATGTATCACCTCCGACCTCTAATCAGAAACATAAAGGAAGGGAATTCTGGGAAGTGTAGTTCAGTCGAGCCACGACGCTTCATTACAAAACCATCACACCCGCCTTCATGAAAGCACACTGACCCTGATCCCAACATATACAATAGAACTAGAGGCTGAGCTGCAGAATGATGTGGGGGAATGGTTCCAGTAACCTAAGGCAAGAGGCGTGGCCAAGTCCAAGCAGAGAGCTGTAGTTTCATCAGGTTACCAATTCGACACGACTGTTCTAAGATCCATCGTGTGTTAGCTAATTACTAATTCTACTACTCCATCCTCTTCCCGTGGATGCCTCCTCAATTTTATCTCCAAAACCAAAGGATAAAATACACACTCATAGCCATTGTCAGACACACACAAGACACACACAGATAGTCTCCTTAAAACTGGTGGCCTGTGACCACAACAGAATTTCTGCCGTATGTATGACTTCAGAAGCAAGGCAATATATTTTCAGCCTTCCTCTCTCTGGACACACACCTTGGAATCTCCAAGTAGTTCTACAGAAGGTCCATCTGCCTGATGCTGCCATAACAAAGGGATTCTGGGGAGAAAATACATTTTTGCAAAGAGATACCCAGAGAGCTCCAGTTGTTCCAGCCAATTGGTTGAGTCTCTCAGTCCAAACGCCAGGCGTGTAAGTGAGTGAACCTGGAGGATCCCAGCTCCAGCCTTGGGCCATCTAGCTGGTGCTCCACGGAGCCAGACTTTGAGTCTTCCAACTCAGGACCCAGACCGTGTTGAGCTGAGATGAACTGTCTTCACAGTGCTCTGCCCTAATTCCTGACCTGGAGAATCCATGAGAATGTTAAAATCTTGTTTTACACCACTAAGTGTTTGGGGTAATTTTTTTACACAACCTTTAAGGGCTTTGGGGCCTAGGGGGAGAATATAGGTTGATAGAGAAGGTAGAAATAAATGTGCAACAAAAGTTGGAGTGATGCAGAACAGTGTCAGTACAAGGAGCAGTAGTTTTTGTGGTAGCATCATTGACGATGGTTAGCAGTAGTAGGATTAGTAAGTAGCTAACACATCTAATCTAAGTGTCTCAGAGATGTTCTTTCACCTAGTTCTTAAAAAATGAGAATGAGGATAATACTTTTGTTATCCTCATTTTACAGAAGGGAAAGTTGAAGTGCAAAGAGATGGAAGAACTTGCCCAAGTTAACCTGTAAATGGTGGAGACAGGCTCCAGGTAATCTAGCTTCAGAGTCTGCACACATACCACTTGAATACCTGGGTAAAAGGTTGGAGGTAGTAGGAATTTAACAATAACAATAAATATAATAATAATAAAACTAATAAAAAAGTAGCATTTATTTAGCCCTAAATCAGGCTCTCTGCCAGGCGTCATACTAAGAAATTTATATGAACGGTCTGAATTAAGTGAAGCAGGTTGGATGGCTAGCTAGAAGTAGAAATGAGCTCAAAGGCCTGACGTGGACTCTTTACTAGGGGGCAAAAGAGACAGCTTAGAAAAATTACTTTTCCTTAGTCATGAATTTTGGAATCTACTTAAAATGATGCAGAAAACAAATGCCTGAGAAGGTTATCTTCTCTGCAGTCAGAGTTGCAGCTGGGAATATAACAGGATTAGCAGTGTAGATCATGGATTAAATCCAAGTGCTTAAATTAGAGAAGGTATGTGGCACATGAATGTCCATCACCCATGAACGTCCTGTTATTTTAAGCCAACATTCTCAATAACATTGAGTCTCCCTGAAAGGAAGAGAATCCAATAAAGATCCAGCCTGCAGGCTTCCTTTTTAAAAGTATTACTACTATCGAATGAGGCAACGTTCATCATAAGTCACTCATAATCATTTTCAGGGCAAGAATAGAAATAAGTTCTTATTGAGTAGAGCAACTCTCAAAAATGAAAACAAATGCCAAATGCAAATGTGTGATTTGCCCACATTCTGATTCTGCTATCCGATATTCATCAGACAAATCAAAGCCTTCTCACAAATTAGCATATACTACAAGGTGAAACCTAGGGAAACAGAATACAAAATGTTCTCTATACAGCTTTTCCTAAACCTTTACCTGAGCTGTAATTTCTGGTCATCTGCATCATCACCTGTGTTTGATCCCTGCAGTGCCATTCGGATTTGAATTAAATTCCTAAAAGGCAAGCACTGTCCCACTGAATACATTCTCTCCAGCCCTCAACCAAGGACTTTGTATGGTAAAAGGCTTGATATTGGGGAAAATAGTGATGGTGGTGGACCCTGTGTCACTTCTACCCACAGCCATGCCCTCCTTCATCCTTGGAACATAATGCAGATTTTTTTTTTTCCCAAATCAACTATATGCTTAAACTTAGGAAACAGATTTTGATAGATTGGAGCCAATTCTGATCACCCTCTATCTTTTTACTCTTTTTCACTGTAACTATCAGTATAAGAAGACATCCAGGAAAGATGCTACCCCCAGGTAAAAAGACAACCCTTTGCTCCCAACACGGTTCTTCCTTCCTTCCCCTTGGCACACTACAGCAAGGGGGTGCTACGGCAGTCACATTGCAACCATCTGGAGAGAGCCTATGAGGTGACAGTGCTGGGCTGGAGAAGCATGGTAAGTTAGAAAGAACCTGGGTCCTGGATGACATCACCGAGCTACTGCCTCTGCCCTGGACATCCACTTCCAGACATCTTGTTTTCCACCTCCTGACTTCTTGCTTTAAGCCACTGTTGGTCAAGTTTAACATTCCTTGTGATCAACCACATCCTAAACAACACAATGCTTCCCTAAGTATATAAAGATTTTTTAGAGAAACCAATATTCATGAAATGTGAATAAGAATTATATCTCAGAGCCATTCAGCCCCTAAAGGTTGTCATGATATATCAGGAACCCAAAGCATGCACTGGGTTTTCTTACAGTATCATCTTTTCTCCTGGAGCAATTTCCTTGTACTGGGAAATTTAACTACTGTGTAGATTTTCCCCAGGATACAGTTACTAGAGTACATCGCTCTGAACCCATTTTTGTGGGGGATTGTTATGTTGCTAAAAGATGCAAAGAGAGGAGTCTCATTTTGAGTCAGGGCAAAGAGATGCTGCCAATGATACTCTAAGTCATCGTGAACATATGTGAGCACCGCAGTTACATAGTTGAGATGGTGAGAAAGAGAACAAGATTTTAATTCCAGCTACGTCACATACTATCTATTTTTATGAAGGTTTCTTTACTTCCTTAAGCCTCGATTTTCTCCTCTGTAAAGTGAAAATAATAGTAATACTTACATTATTTGGTTATCGTGGGGATTAAATGAGACAATGTTCTTAACACAATACCTGGTCTATAACATGCATTCGATATGGTAACTGTGGCTTTAGCAAAATCTAAATGTATTTCCCAACAAAGAGATGTCTCTGCTAGAGTTAGTCTTTTATCCTCTCATTTCCAAAGATGGACTCCTCTCATTCTCTTTTTTTAAGCTCTTGAGATTTGACTTTGACAACTTTTCACTGTCTCTGTCTCCTCTTTGTTTATGATGAATGGTGACTTGACTCGATGTCATCTCTGAAAAAATATTATGGAGTGCAGAGAGTTTCATAACATTCCTTGCTGTAGTCTTTGCCTCCCTTGTGGTATAGACCTGATACCACTGACTCTTAAATCTCTCACTGGGGCTTTCCTAGGAACCAAGTAAATGATAAAAGAAGACAGTTACAAAGTCACGTTGATTTGTTTTAGGTTCACTGCCTGGTTGATCATAACTCATCTGCCTAAAATTGTTTCTATCTGTATTTGTAAACAAACAGGAAGCTAATGGATCTAATCTTCCCTGCAGACATTATGGATATGGATCTGTGTTTCAGAACTGCATTTTGTTAAAAACTTTTAGTTTTGTATACTGAATGCTTTTGTGAAGCTCTCTAATTTGTTGTACTCCAAGGGTAGTCCGGGGACAAGTAACATCAGAATTTCCTGAAACTTGTGTAAAGTCAATGTCCTGGCCTGCCTCAGACCTACTGAGGCAGAATCTCAAAGGGCCCAGGACCTAGGCTCGATCAGGGGCTCCAGGTGGTTCCGATTCAGACTACTCTTCCCACCAAATCTATAACTCCTCTTCACATCACCTATGCACGTTTGACCAAGTCGAATTCTGATTTAGACGATGAACGTGGAATAATTTTTATGCCGACATGTTCTTTGTACCATTCACAAACTTGCCATGTGCCTGCAGTATACAGATCATTCTTTAGCAGGCACAAAAATAGACCCCAATCCAGCAAGGAGTCATAGACCAAGTTCAAAATTCCAGGAAGGAGGAAAAGGCCTGTTTGAGATCTCTTGGGAAGAGAAAGTACCAGCAAGTTAGAAGAGAAAACCTATTAAGTTAAATTCATCAGAACTACAGATATGAAAAGAAGACGTGTACGAGATTGGAGGGTGGACAGAATTTTCTGTAACCTGACTAGGCAGATAGTTTAATTTAAAAGTGGGTAAATGGTAGGGTACGTTCTGCTCTGAACTTTTAACACATATTTATTTTGAGAGTTTGAGTCTTTCCTCTGCCTCCCCCTCACACAGATGGAAGACATGTTGTTCTCCTATCTTCCTCTCCAGCAGTCTTTGAAAACACCGTGTCACCGTCAGATGCTCCCACTTTTCAAATTGTCCTTCCATAGGCCATAAGGAGCTATTGCGGTGCTTTAGAGACATCTCTAATTAATAAATGGCTTAAAAAAAAAAGTCTCAAATAGCTAAACACATACAGAGAAGAGCTAGTGTTTTGCCACACAAGCAATCAAACAAATTGATGAACAGGAAGAAAATGACTATGGAACTAAAACTGTTCTATGATTAACCAGCAATCTGCATATTTTCCCCCAATTAATGCTTTGAATGGGATGTGAGTCAGTTGCAACCTAATTACTGGCATCTCACTTTGTTGATTAGCCCTGCAACAGTCACTGTTCCTCCTTCATTTACATGAACCCCGCAAACACCTCCCAGCAGGATGACAGTCACTGCTTTGCTACCAGAAATCTGTGCTGTAGCTGGAACTTTCTGGGGAAATGTACACCACTTTTTTTGTCACTCTGCTGAGTAAATATTCTGTCACTCACAGCCCTTACTCACTGAAGAGGAACACATGTCTCTTGTAAAGATTTTTCCAGGAATTATTCTTAAGCATGGTGCAGTGAAGTGCTCTGAGGGTAGTTTCCAGAACATGATTAAGAGGAACTGTGAAGGACCTGAGTCCTATAGCTGGTGACTATCATCTTATTAAACAAACAAACATATAAATGAGCAAACAAAAGCACTCCCCAATGAGCAATGGCACAGCTAATTTTCCCACCAATCTGGGAACAGGCAGTGCAGGGTTTGTTACTTTCATAATCTAGGTCGGGGGTTGGCCAATTGGTTGTGCAGTGGCAGGAACATTAGCCTTGCCTGTTTATCTGTCCTCCTATTGCACTTAACTTGGTTAAATCCAAGTGCCCTCATTTGAAATACTACATCAGGAGTCAGAGCCACAGCTCCTACATTAATTATACTGTTCAATGCTTTTGTTTGTCCACTCAGCTCTCCCTAGCATCCACCACATTAGCCACTTCAACCTTCTCCATTCTCCTCCCTACCTAAGCTAACTCACAGGGGAGTTCTTCACCCATTTCAATGAAAACAAATTATAATGGGTGGGAAAGCAAAGATATCTGACCTTCTTGTATCTGCTATGATGATTTCTTCAATGGCACCCTCTGATTCTCATTTCTTTAATTGACTCATTCACCCAGGCCTGGAAAATCTGCCCTTAGTATCTCTGGAATTTACCCACTGCTGCCAACCCCCTTGGTTGAGGCCATGAATATGAACAGAGAGAGGTAGCAGGTGTGGGCAGAGGTTAGGCTGTGTCCAGGAGATGAGAAGTGTTTCAGTGCATCTCATGGTCTGAGCTGCATCTGTCTCCCCCACTGTGTCACTTGCCAGTCCCCTCATCCTGTGTGTGAAGTGGCCCACCTTTGGCCACCTGCTGACATCACCCTTCTCTGCTGGGCTTGCCATGGCCTTAGGACCCCCTGGACTTGTCTGTTCTCTGCCTGGAGTCCTTGTCTTCAGCTCAGATGTTACCCCTCTGAGAGCTCTTCTCTAACCCTACAGGCCATCGTTGGTGCCCCTCTAATGTGCAGGGCTGAACCTTGGGATCAGCTATTCTGATAGGCTTTTTTTTTAAATTGAAGTATAGTCGATTTACAATGTTGTATTTGTTTCAGATGTACAGCAAAGTGATTCAGTTATATATATATATATATATTCTTTTTCAGATTCTTTTCCATTATGGGGTTATTACAAGATATTGAATCTTGTTCCCTGTGCTAAATAGTAAGTATTTATTATTTATCTATTTTGTATATAGTAGCATGTATCTGTTAATCCCAAACTCCTAATTTATCCCTCCCCTCACCCTTTTGGTTTCATTGTTATCCCTCCCCTTTCCCCTTTTGGTAACCATAGTTTGTTTTCATGTCTGTGAGTCTATTTCTGGCTTGTAAATAAGTTCATTTATATAATTTTTAAAAGATTCTACATGTAAGTGATATCATATGATATTTGTCTTGCTCTGTCTGACTGACTTCACTTATGATCATCTCTAGGTCCATCCATGTTGCTGCAAATGGCATTATTTCATTTTTTGTTATAGCTGAGTAGTATTCCATTATGTATTTGTGTATATATGTAAATATATAAACCACATCTTTATCCAATCATCTGTTGATGGACATTTAGGTTGCTCCCATGTTCTGGCTATTACAAATAGAGCTGCTATGAACTTTGGGGTACATGTATCTTTTTGAGTTAGAGTTTTCTCTGGATATACTCCCGGTAGGATTTTAAGGTACACTTCATGACAACTGGCCATTTTTTTGTTATTAAGTCTCTTCACCAAAACCCCGATTCAGAGCAGGACTTTATCTTCTCTATTCCTAGGATTCCTACCACTAGGCACAGTACCTACCACAAGGCAGGGATTCAACACTTATGAGAAGCAGGTAGATGTGCAGTCCCAAGTTCCAACTCTGCTGTTCCCTAGCTATGTGAACTTGAGAAATTCACTTAATCTTTCTGAATTTCAGTGTTTTCATTTCTAAGAGAAGTTTCTAAACAGTATCATTTGTTTTCTGTCTCCCTCTCTAATGATTTAACAAAAAGACACTTAGCGTGAAACCATACATAGAAAACGTCAGTGCAAAAACACAGCCATCTCCTCAATAAGATAAGTGATGAGATTTTCTGAATAAGATTGTGGAATCAAATTCTTTTGAAGCGTTCTTTGTCCATCTTTATTTCGAATCACAAGAAATATGTAACGGATTTTGGAGAGTAACTCTTTGTCTTCCCAAAGATCATTTCCAAACTCTAAGATTTAAAAAATATATTGAAGTGTGTTCTAGCTTAATCCATTTCATTTTACAAGTAGAGAAAACGAAGTCTCTAGATCTGTAATTTTTGTGAATTTTTTTTTTTGTAGAATCTTATACAAAATGTACCATTGTCAGCTATAAAGGAAAAAGCCATGCTCCTTAGGTGTGAGGAAAATGAACCTTTGTGGTTTGTGACTTCTGATGTTTATTTTGAAGAGGTAACCCCAATAAAAGAGTAGGGACCACAAGAAAGGCTGAAGAATGTTTACTCAGTTTAAAAAAGAATTACAGGGTCTATATGGAAAATAATATAGGTAGCTTATAAAAGAAAATGTATTCATTGAGTCAAACATGGGCCTCAATAAAGTATACATTTTTTTAAGTGACCCCAAGGAGCAGAATGTAGAAGGTAATGATGTCAAGTCAGGGAGGGGATGGGGCACATGCATTCCTGTCATTTTCCCGTGAGGGATTTTTAGTGCAGTCACAGCAAACACAGTCCAGCAATGAGCTCACTCAGCTCCAGCCTTTTCAGACCTGCGTGTGCGGTGAGGCTGGTTCTTCTGCACCGTCCTTAGCATTTACATTCCATATAGCCTCAAATACTGCTTCTTTCCTTCAGGACAAATTGATAGCAGATCTTATACACTGGAGGAACTGTTTAATAGACTCGATTCTTATTTTCTACAACTCTCCAACCCTGAAATGCTGAGGCATCTCACCCAGAGATGTTTGCAGGGGTTTTTTTGTTTGTTTGTTTGTTTGTTTAATTTCCATCCATCAGAACAGTGGGGAGTGGGTCTCACCTTCAATTGCTGGTAAGAAAGGGAGGCAGCAGCCCACTTTCCGGTGAGTTGTATACTTTCAATCCAGCAGCATTCTGGGTAGTGCACTGGGAGGTAGATCCTAAAATAGCCATGGCCTCTCTGAGTTGCAAGCCGTTACAATGAAATTCTGTTATACTGTGACAGAGTAACATCTGACTTATGGACAAGTTACTCTCAAAAGACAGTTTAATGTTGTTTCAAGTATATGAAATAAAGTAAACTTAGGGCATTGAAGTATTGATTTATAGGTGACTCCCTATGAAAAATATAAGACTAAATAAACATTAAAATGTCACGATGGGGGATTGTAAACTACTTTAACATAATTTAGTTCTTTAAATTGGATGAATGTCAACTCTATGCTTTCCATGAATTTATTTAGTAAACGGGAAGAATGATCCCACAGAAAGAATAGCTATAGTTCTTTCCTTATCTGCCCCCTAAATTATTCCCCAACCTAAATCAGAAGCTGTCACTGGGATAAAGGTCTGGGGCATCTATGAGGGATGTTCTTGAACCCAAACTGCTTAGCAAGACGGGGTCACCTTCAATGAGTTTCCCCCTGTGGTTCCTTTTTACAGGTAGAATCAGTTTACTTAGGAGTTTAGGCAGTTTGCCCCAATTCTGTTTTGGAATTCCCAATTGCTGTAAGGTCACAAATGGAACAGGGTTCCTTCTTTGACAAAGGATAGACAGAGGTAATTGGAATACCACTGAGGGCAGCATTCACTCAAATGCTGAAACGCTGGTCTACCAGCTGCCTTCTCTGTTGGGTGTCACCCTGAAGGTTGGTTTCCCTTGGGCTTTTTGGCTCTTTTGTTTTGCTGCCAGTAGATATGTCCAGGTTCTTGTCCCGTTGCAGAAAGAATTGGACAAGATGCAGAAGTTAAGAAAGTAAAGCGAGGATTTATTAAGGGATGGATGGCACACTCTCAAGGGGAGAGCGGGCATGCTCAGGTGAGTGGCTATCCTGAGTTTTTTGGCAAGTTAGTTACATAGAGTGTAAAAATGAATGGGCAGAATACTTATTGGGGAGAGAAGGATTTGGGGTCATGTTCTCGATTTTCATTCTGACTCCACGTTTCCAAAGGGAGTTAGGTTGTTCTTATCTAGTCTGGATGGGAAGTGTCATGGTGTCGGTGAATGATGTGTAATTCATATCTGCAAGGCTAATTTTGAAATAAGGTCAAAATAAATAAAAGGTTATATTGGGACACTGGAGATTCCTGCCTTTTCCCACCTTTCCTTGTTAGCCTCCAGGCTTCATCACCTCAAAAGGCATGATCACTTATCAGCCCAGAGGTTCCTGCTTTTTCTCCTTTGCCCAGGGACCCCTGGTGCTTACATGACATGATGTATAGTTTCTATATTTGGCCAGTGCCCCTCCTTCCTGCCAAATTCCTGCCAATTGGTCTGCATCACCCTTTCTCTGCTTGCATCTAGCTATCTGCCCGCTCTAACAGTTTCACCCTCTTGATTAACACTGCATTGCTCTCTACTCAGCTCTACTGTGTGAAGACTGAGGTTATTTGCTATACATGTGGCACGTTCTTGGTGATTAACCCATGACCTCCATCTAAACATCCCTATTGGAGTGTCCTTGGTCTCTCTGTGCAAAGAAGCACTTTCAAAGCTACTGTCAGTTACCTGGGTTTGCCCTGCTCTTAGAGGGGTCATAGCTCTAAGGTGGCCTTCTCCAAACTGAGAGCAAACCATTAACGGTTCCAGTGGGGGACCCGAGCACAAATCAAGGCCAGCCCAATGTTTGCCAGGGCTCATGGGAAGGATGCCATTCCCTGTCTGATGCAATCCTAGGTGGCTCATTTCAGATTGGACTGCTCAGAATACAGAAATAAATTTTTTCCCTGGGAGAACAATATCAGATTTACTAAAAACTAACTGTATTCTATTTTCATCCTGGTATTTCCAGTCTGGCACCATTTCTGGGCTCAAGGATTCTGCTGACCTGGTTGGGTCTTGAGAAGGACATTGCTGGGATCCAGCAAGGCTCTGCTTGCCCATGCTCTGGACTTTAACATTTCTTCCTCCACGTGCTGCTGCCATGATGAACCAGGTATGGTCAACTGAGAGCAGGAAGACTGGGCATTGGTGCTGATGGAGCTGACACTATGTGAACAATGTGAAGTTCAATGCAAAACATCTAGTGCATGTGTATCTCTTATCTCTTATTCTTTAATCAGGAACTTGAAGGTTTTGGGGAGTAGGAACAGGACACTGGCACCAATAGCCCCTTGTGACCAGGGAAGGTGTTATCTGAGGAGACCGTGAATGAGGGCTCAACTTCATTATCACAAGCTGACTGGAGGGCATAGGTCACAGCCAGTAGGAGAATCTTCAATAAAGGGACTAAGAAATAAAACAGTAGTTTCCTTTCCCCTGCTGCCTCTCTAAACATGTCTGCATCTGATTGGTAACTGAGTCTGGGGATTTGCTTGCCTATTTGCCTGTGTCCTCATCAAAAGCTTCAAGGGAAGTCACCCTAAATGTGCCTCCATGGCATATTGATTGTCTTGAGTTAAAGTCACTTAAGAAATGGCCAAGACAAGAGGGAGACTCTGACCCTCCCCTCTGTCTCCCAAAAAGTAGGAAATAAATCTCCCATGTGAAAAGCACACTCCTTGCATCTGGAGGTAGAAAGATACCCTTATTACCAAAGATAGGGCATCCAGGGCTGAGAAGCCTGTGTCAACAAACCTTGTTACTTCTTTAATTTACTACACCCAAACGCAAACTCTGTTTAGATTCTTCACTAATTGGGAACCTAAAGCCTAAGTTATTTTCATCGTCCTGTCAATTCCTCACAAATGTATTTTTTTTCTTTATCTAAAAAGTAAAAAAAGCTGCCACTTTGGCCACTTCTTAGGTCCCATTTCTATGTGCCCTCCATGCACACGATTAAACTTTGTTTCTTTTTCTCCTGTTAATCTGTCTTGTGTCAGTTTTATTATCAATTCAGCCACAAGAACTCAAGAAGGGAAGAAGGGGAAATCTCCTCACCCCTAATAGCAGGACCATTGTTGCTTGGTTGTTTTGGTTAAATGCATAGTCCCAAAGCAAAGTCACTTGCTATGAAGCAGATAAATATCGGAAATTTCTGTTAGAAAAAATATGAAATCCAATCAGTACAAGATTAGAGATTAAGATTAAGGTAAGATTGTGGGCTATGATTCTCGAAATAAGCAAGGATTTTGACTCATGGGGCACTGTGCTGATACTCCACATCGTACCAGGGGCAGGTGAGATTCTTGTGAATAATTCCCAGTGTCTACAAGATGGGCTATAAAAATCACTATGAATACGAACAGCTTTGAGAGTCAGAAACTCTGATCATGTGCCAAGGCTCTCCACAGGCAGGAAAAAATGTAATCGTTTTGTGAGAATGAAGTTGAAGATGCAGAATAAAACAAGAAACCTTGATCTTGAGATGAACGGATGCCCTACATCTTGAGGCTTCACTAATTAAATGAAGAGTCCTTTTGGCTCTGTCTTTTTAGGTAAAGGCAAAACTGGCACTGATAGTCTTCTGAATCTCCTTTCAAGGTTGAGAAAATGTGTAGCTCATTCTTTGCTACTGATGTCTTGATGGGCCAAAAGGATGCTGCAAGAGAAGATTTTAGTATACGTATCATTGTTTTTTGATCTAATTCATTAAACTAAGTCTTTAAATTAGTGCCACACCTACCACTGATACACTATGAAGTCAATGAGTAAGACTGTGTCCTATAGGAAAATCAAGGCACAGGAAGCATTTCCTTAGCCTTTTCTAAAGTCAGGAAGGTTTCAAAGACCATCTACCCGCTGGTCCACATGGTTGATTTTGTTGAGTCACTGAAGCTGGAAGGAGGACCTTTAGCTTCCTTCTTTTCCCCAGTTCTCCTGCTCACTGAACCTTAGAGGAATGTTAGGGAAAAGTGATATTTTGATGTTCTACCCCTTGTGATGATAAAGTCCAGAACTTTCAAAAAGCTGAAGAAATATCTGTTGGAAGAGACAGTAAGCATGACAAAATCCAAATGTCTTGTTACAGATAGGGAATGCATGATGCAAAAAAAAAAAAAAAAAAAAAAACTGGAAAATATTTGTGAAGTCCTGAGATTGAAGAGTTATAAGATATTTTATTCTGACCTAAATGTCAAGATATGTGAGACATATTTATATATTTACATAAGTACATAAATACAAATGCAAATGTGAATGTAAATAAATATATCTAATATTGACTGGAATTTTCCCTGATCAGCCAAAATTATAATTACCAAAGTTGAGAAGGACAAATAAAAGGCAGTACTCCATTGTTTTTTTGTTTTGTTTTGTGTTTTTTCAGTACTAGGCTTATGACAGAAGGATTTTTCTTCTCATCTTGGTTTGGGTTTCCTTTGAGGCAGATTCTGAATGGGAGTGATTTTCTGGGGATGTGATTCAAGGAAATCCCCATAGAAGAGTGAGGGAGTGAGAAAAGGAAGGACACCCAATAAAGAGCATGTTATGGAGCCAGATGTTATTGAGAACAATTGAGTTTCAGCCTTGCTGGGGAATACTAGGAGACAGTGTAGAACATATTGCAGAGGTGTCCCATCAGAGGGATGTGGAAGCTGGGCCATTTATATACCAGCTGTATCCCTCGTTTCTCAGTGATGTCAGTTCCTGAGTATGAGGCTGAAAGCCCTCCAGTGAGAGTCACAGCTGCATTCAACAGGAGGCTGTGGGCTTGTACTGGAATGGTGATGGATGAGGGGACGAGTCTGGGGCACTTACAGCATTAGCTATAACTCATCTACCATGGCCAAGAGGAGAGGAGTCATCTCCTGAGCTCTAAGGCCAAATTTTGTGGCCCCTAAGAGAAGGCTTATAAAGAATCATGATTAATAGTGGCCATTTAAAATAAAAGGAAAGAGGTTTTTTTTTTAATGTTTTCCCACCCTCCAAAAGCCTACTCCATGAGGACAGTAATTTTTTGATTGGTTAGTTTCATTTCCTGCATTTCTAACACAAGACCTTTGCCTGGTAAACATTTAGTAAACGTCTGTTGAATGAATGAATATGTACTCCCCAGTGCATTAATATCGTACTAACTGTGTGTAGAAACATACAAATCAACTAAAATGTAAATATAAGTATTAAAGATAAAAGTTGTGCCATGTATCTTTGCATCTAGTATTTCTGTCTCTAAGCCCATAAAATTTTCTTCCATGTTTTCTAGTCACCAGTTAACTGACCTTGCTTCTGTTCCGTGGATTTCCCCACCTCCTTTCTGCCTCACCATTTTGCTCTTTCTTGGTCCTCTGCCTGGTCTGACTTTCCCAAAGATCTTGGCAAAGCCCACCCTTTCTCCATTTTCTAGCTTTGCTCAAATATGCCTTCTAATAGAATCACCAGACCCACATTCTGTCCCATTGTCCTGTTTTACATATTTACTCCACAGTAATCCCAATATTTCCTATTTCTGAATTTCATTTGGGTCACCACTGCTGCTTCCTTGAGAAGGAAAGTTCAACAGAGGAGGCACTTTTTCTGTCTTGTTCCCACTGTCTCCGCTATGTGTAGACTAGCGCCTGGGGCAGAAAACAGGTCTTGGTTTAAATACTCAGAGACAAAGACTTCAGCTCAAGTAATTTCTTTAGCTGTATTGCAGTAAACACTGGTAAGGGATTGGTAAATACAGAGAGCAAAGAGGAGGTAGCCAATTAAAAAAGCTGTGTTGTTGAGTAGGTTACCACTGATATAATGGAGCTTAAAGCCACTGGAAACCTTCTGAGAGACTGTGTAGAGCCCACCTTGGAATTATTCCACAGAGGATGAAGAGAAGCTGGCACTTTTATCTCCATGTCCTCGTCTCTCATTGGTTGATGTTTCTTCTGGGGAACATTAACTCCTCAGCACTTCTGGTCTATCCCTCACTCTATGCCAGCTGCAGGAGAGAGCCCTTAGGCAGAGGGTCCCAGATGTTTAAGAGGGAAATGTTTAATGAATCTGTGGATAACCTCCTGGAAGGCTAAAGAGATATGGCACTGACATATCAACTAGAGTCGTTTTTGAATAAATGCTAAATGAATAAATAAATCATCCATCTGAAATAAAAATAAAATGAGTGTTATATGAAGGCAACGTAGAATGCTTTATGTTAATATATAATGTATCCCTAAAATTACAGGCCAAGTGCTGTAAAGGAAAATGTTTATTTGCAGGAAAGCCCTAGAGAAAGTAAACAGTTAAGGTTGAGAGTGTGGTAATTTTTCAGATCTGTTTCCCAAAAAAGAAAATTACTCACTAACAGATTTGCATGTAGTTTTAGAGTCTTCTTTGGTGGGGGTGTTTGCATATATAAAAAATGAGAGCTAAGGTTATTTGATATTTTATTGTTCATTTAGGAGCAATGTTTTGTTCTGCAGTTTCGTTTTCTGAAATTACTTCTGAGACAATAACTCTATTTCAGACAGCCTCAGCTTGTTTCTTACTCAGAGCATCTTGCAGCACCTGCTTTTTGTTCTAGGCCTTGCAGGAATATCTGAGCAAAGGAAATAACACCCAGTCTGATGTATGAACCAGTGTCAGCACCAAGAAATGGTCTGTAGGGGCTTTATGCCGCTGATTATTCTATTACCTCCAAAGGTACTCCTAAAAAATTACCCACTCTCCAGTAAGAATAGCGCATGTGACCACAGTCCAACACCAGCCCACTGCTGCCTCCCCAGCCAGAGTGTGGTCCCTAAATCCCCATCACACAGAAACTCTGGGACCACTGCTTTTCCAGATCTGTTCTCTGTAGTTCTAACATAAACTCTGGGATCTACAGCAGCTGTCCTGCAATGCTCCTGCCTTGGGGAGAATAATCAGCCTATCTCAGTAATGGAGCAGACATGATTACTGAAGTTGTCAATGGAAGGTCTTGACATGGGTGCCCCAGAGTTTGAAGTTGTGTTTGAATGTAGGGATTAGTGCCCCGCTGTGGTCCAGAGTTTTTTTTTTTTTTTTTTCTTTTTGTAATTTATGAAGTTTATTTTTTCATTTATAGCCACTGTTACATTAGAACATAGATTTTAAATAAAAATTTCTTTTTAAGAACACCATTTAACTCCATCTGAAAGGTAAGTATCGTTTTTATTGAGTTATAGTCAGTTTACAATGTTGTGACAATTTCTGGTGTACAGCACAATTTTCCGTTATACATGAACATAAATATATTCATTTTCATATTGTTTTTCACCATGAGCTACTACAAGATCTTGTATATATTTCCCTGTGCTATACAGCATAAATTTGTTTACCTATTCTATATATACCTGTCAGTATCTACAAACCTTGAACTCCCAGTCTGTCCTTTTCCACCGTGCTCCCCAGTCTATGTCTGTTATATTTAAGTTCATTTGTCTTCTTTTTTTTTTTTAGATTCCACATATGAATGATATCATATGGTATTTTTCTTTCTCTTTCTGGCTTATTTCACTTAGAATGGCATTCTCCAGGGACATCCATGTTGCTGCAAATAGCATGTTGTTTTTTATGGTTGAATAATATTCCATTGTATAAATATATCAAAACTTCTTTAAAGATTTCTAAATGCAGAAAGCCCATTGGAATGGGTCCTGTGAGACCTGGTAACAAATCCAGTAGTTTGCTTTTTTTAATTTTTTAAAATTTTTGTAATAATTTTAAGTTTACAGAAACAAGAATAGTACAAAGAGATGTTATGTACTCTTTACCTAAATTCATCAATATTTAATATTTTGCCACATCTATTTTATCATTCTCTTTCTCTCTCTCTCTTTTTTTTTTTTAACTATTACACAGTATGTTGGTTACAATATATTCCTATATTCCCTGGTACTTAAATATACATTTTCTAAAATCAAGGATGGTTTCTAATGTAGCTACTAAACAGTTATCAAAACCAAGATATTTAACATTAGATGTAATACTTCCATATGCTCTATAGTACATATCCAATTTCAGCAATTCTCCTAATTATATCATTCATGAAACATTTAAATTTTATAGGATCTAGCTAGGCAGTTATATACAGTTTTTAGTTTTATTTTTCTTTAGATCTTAATCTGAATCAGCTTCTCAGTCTTTCTTTGCCTTTTGTAACATTGACTTTTTAAAAAAAAATATAGGCAACTCTAAGTTATTTTGATTATTGGTTACAAGGTGTGTTTGTGTGTATGATTACCACTCCAAAGAGACTTAAGAGAAAGAAAGAAAACACAAAGATCAGGTCTATAATTGGACCAGAGAAATAGTCGAAGATCCTTGACAGATCGTGTAATAACATAACGATACAAGTTCCAGTAAAAAATTAATATTCATCCAAAGTGAAGATCCTCTCAACGGATGGGATGTTTCAATCCATTGCTGTATCCTCCAAAGTTGTCACCATCTCTTTTCTTAGACATACGTGTAGTCCCATCTTACCATCTTTGACAGAAATTAACTCTTGTCTCCATGAACTGTGTTGCTCAAGACACACCTCTCAACAGTAATGAAATATGAGCATCTCCCACACGTTCAGCGTGTTATTTTACAGAGTAGCTAATAGTTCCCCTCCTCCTCAGCTCATGTGAAAGTATAAGGTGCCCAGTATGGAATTATTCAAATCTAATACTTTTTTTGGTGTTGTTTTCTTTTTGTGTGTGTGTGTGTATGTGCATGTTTAAGTTCACACGGCTCTGCTCTCTATTAGAAATTATCAACCTGGCTTCAACCTTACATAAGAGCAAAGATATCAGGAACATAAAAAGCTTATACAATGAAATGTTAGTACACTAAATTGAATTGTTTCAACAAAATTTCATCTAGAGTTCCAAAATGTTCCAGCACAGTGCTAGGTACTGGGGCTCCATAATAAGTAGATATTTTTCCTGAACTCTGGGAGTTTAAAGTCAAGTGGGAGAGAAATAAAATTAATTATGCAATTATAGTTGATAAGAAATACTATTAAGCAAATGCACCATGATGCCGAAGTACATAAGAGGGTATGTGACCCAAATGTGGGAACCAGGAAGTCTTTTCATAGAAGGAAATTTCTTCTACACTGGAACCATGAAGATATGCAGTAAATAACCAAACCAGGAGGGATGGTGAGGAAAAAAATGACTCAGATAAAAAGTACAATTTGTGCAAAAGTCCAGATGAGAAAAGAGGATGGAAAAATCAGAGGAATTGAAAGGTTTGCAATGTATCAGTCAGTTATTTCTATAAAAATGCTGGGTAACAAGCTACCCCAAAATTCAGTGACTTTCTACCATAAATATTTACTCTCATACTTCTGAATCAGTAGACTGACTATGGTTTGGCTGACTTACAATAAGCTCAGAAAGGTAGCTCAATTTCAAGCTGTCCTTGCAAGATATGGATTAGATTCAGATATTTTTCACTGCATTTTAGATGTGGATTAGATTCAGATATTCCTTAATGTGTTCATTCTGAGGGTTATGTGGAAGGAGAAGCAACTACCCAGGCATGTTCTTCTCATGACAGATCACTTGAACAAAAAGTCAAGTCAAACTACTGAAGCATATTTAATGTCCTTGCTTATGTTATGAGTACTAACATCCCATTAGCCAAAGCAAGTTACAAGGCAGAGCCCAGAGGAATGGGATGGGGGAATACACTCTGCCCTCACTGGACAGGGATATGTGGATATTTACTGAACAAAAACCTATGCTATCACATATTATATATCTAGATTCTATAGACTATAAAGAACTAGAGAGATAGGAGGGGCCATATGAGCCACTTAAAAGTTCAGACTTCACCCAGGTATGATTTTTAACTGGGAGAGCCAGTCGTATTTGTATTTTAATGTGTTCACATTGGTTGTAGTTGGGATAACAGTCTAGAACAGAACAAGACTGATGCCAAGGCAAATGTAAGGAAGCTATTGTGGGGATGAAATCACTTTTGATGTCTTCTTCAATAAACTAAGAAAATGCATAAGCTACAGAGACATCCTGGCTATTATTATTATTATTATTATTATCATTATTATTATTATTATTATTATTATTATTATTATTATTATTATTATTATTATTACTATTTTACTTCTTCAGTTTAACAGACTAAAAGAGAAACCGGGATTGGTGGAAAATTCAGAAGCTGAATGCATTGATTTGAAATTGGTGATAGAAAATGCATCAAATTAGCCTAGATACTCTGACTTTAACTATTTTTTGTTGTTTTGTAAGTACTATTTTGCTCTACAAAACCCTTGCTCTATTATTTTAAATGTGGGGCCTTCAAATTGTGTCTTACAGGATGTTACTACTCAATGTATGGTCGCTAGATGAGAAGCATCAGTATCACTTGGAAGATTTCCAAATGCTCAGAATCTTGGACCCAAAGGTAGACCTATGGAGTTAGAAACTACTAGCATTTTAATGAGATCCCTGGGTCATTCTTATGCTCACTAAAGTCTGAGAAACACTGTTATAAGATATCTAAAGAGGAAATACAAATTAGAAAAAACAGAAAAAAGGCAGCTTCATTATTCAGGCAATGCCTCACATTTGCTGTCGTCTGCAGAGTGGTGAATACAGAGCTGCATTATTCTAGCCTCCTACACCCAGGTGAGCTTACAGTCTGAAAGTCACACAGAATCTGCCTACTGCAATATTGCAGTATGTGATAAGAGTGTTAAGATAAAGTGCTAAGTCATTAGCAATAACTTGTTTTACTTCAGGTGAGTGAGGAAAGCTGAGTTGAAGGTGTGACATGCAGACTAGAGTTTGAAGTATTTCTGGGATTGCGGGAGGCACTTAGGAAGTGAGAAGCCATTCCAGGAGGGAGGCAGTTCAGTGTAGAGAGGTGGGGGAAGGCAGGGCTTATCCAAAAATGGCTCAGCCACAGGACTACCTGGACCAGTGGAATGTGACAGGAAGCAGGATTTGGGGCAAGCTTCGAAACTTGTTTAAAATGGTGCAGAAGGAAAACTGAAGTTGAAATTAAAGATAGGAAGAGGGCATAGAAAGTGGTTTGAGCTAGGGAAAACAATGGTATTCTACACAAAGTGGTGGTCAGAACACAGGCTCTGGAGTCAGGGGAACGGGAGAGAACCACGTCCTCTGTTACTCAAGCTCTGCAACCTTCGGCAAGTCGTCGCGTTCTTTCTAAGCCTCAGTTTCTTCATAGGTAAAATGGGGGTGATTATCCATACAGTGTAGTGGTTTCTTACGGTCATGGCTCCCAACAGCTGTCACCTCCTGTCTTCCACGTCTTTATAATGATCCACAGTGACGCTGCTACTTAGTCACATGACTTTCAAATGGGATCTAGGCAGAATCTAGCTAAATTGTTGAATACTGGGGCTTTCCTCTTTCATTGCTGTCCTCAGCCTCCCATGATGTGGAGAAGCCCACCGGGTGATGCCCAGGTGAAAGGCCACATGGAGGGAGAGGTCTAGCTGCTCCAGTCTTCCCGGCTGCATGAGTGAGCCCAGGTGGGAGTAACAGAAAAACCACCCAGTCAACCCACAGGATTATAGGAATGAGTAAATCCTTATCATTTTTGTTGTTTTGTACATCTCCTCCAGTACAACCAAATGCAAGAATATTTTCCATTTTTCACCTTTCCATTACAAGATTACATTTACTGAACTATCAGTTTCCAGACATGATATTGGATGTGAAGAATATCCCCATTAACAGTAAAATAAGATTTAATAAACTGTGTCTCCAAACTCAAATGCTTACACTTACACCCTAGTGAAACATTCAAATAATCAGCAATCAAAATTCAGTTTGAGTCAATCCCTAGGAGTGAAATAGCTGAATCCTATGGTAGGTGTATGTTTAACTTTTTAAGAAACTTCCAAACAGCTTTAAAATAGATATATTGTTGTATCTCATATTGATTTAAATTTTCCCAAAAGACCAATGAGCATCTTTTCATGTGCTTATTTGTTATCCTTGTATCTTATTTTGTGAACTGTCCATTCAAATCATTTTCCCATTTCTTTATTAGGTTGCTTATTTTTCTGAGTTTTAAGGATCCTTTCTGTATTCTGGATACACATTCTTTTTCAGATGCCCTGCAATTATTTCCTCTTTATCTATGATTTGTCTTTTCATTATCCTAACTCGTACATGAATGTTCACAGCAGTTTCATTTGTAACTAAAAAGTCAAACAGCCAAAAACTAGAAACAATACAAATGTCCATAAATAGGTGAAAGGACAAAAAAAAAATGTAGCACATGCATACAGTGGAATACTACCTAACAACAAAAAGAAATGAACTTGTTTTGCGTCTGTGTGAGAAGAGAGCCCTCATTGCTGTAAACCACTAAGGGCTAGGGTATTCTGTTACGTAGCAAGATAAATGGAATATATCCCACAGGTTGTTACGTACATTATCTCATTTCATCTTCATAATATCTTAATGAGATACATACTTACTCATGCGGAAAACTAAATATTAGATACCATGTTTTAATTTTGAGCAGTTTTTAAAAAAGACAGAAGCATAATTTTTACACTCTATCTGCTCTTCTACAATTTGCTTTTCTTCTTTTCTCTTCTTTTTTAATTTGACAATGTATCTCTTGAGAATTTTTCCTTGTCAGCACACAGAGCCCTTCCTCATTCTTTGTAATTATCTATTATTCTACTGAATGGATGTTTCACTATTTATGTAGCCATTCCCCAGCCTATGGCCTTTAGGTTGCTTCTCATTTTTTAAACTATTACAGATCATTTTATAATGAGTATATATTGATACATATATATCAGTGCACATTTGTGAGTATAATTGTGGCATAAATTCATAAGAGTAAAAATCCTATTTTAAGGTGTATGTACATTTTATTCTGTGATAGATTTTTATCACATTGCTATTCAATGAAGTTGCAAAAATTTATACTCTCATCAAGAGTATATGAGACTGTTTTCTTAACTATTGTTAATAATATTATAAATTATTACCTACTTTGGTAGCTTCCAATCTGATGAGTGAAAACTGTCACAATTTTGTTTCAATGTACCTTTTCTTAATGAAAATGATGTTGTGCAACTTTTTACATGTCTATCAAGCACTTAAAGTTCTGTTTCTGGTTAAATATGTTGTACATGTTTCTATTATAATTCTGGTCATTTATAACTGATGAAAGAGTACATTATAAATTAAGAAAATTACCCTTTTTCTTATTTGCTAAGAATATTTTTTCTAGGTTTATCATTTCTCTCTTGATCTTTGTTTACAGTATGGGACTTCTGCATTAAAATAGTCAAATTTATCAGTCTTCAGTGTTTCCCTTACATACTTTTATAGGTTAGCTTTATTGAAATACTTAAATCTTTCCTCCATCTGGATTTTTCTTTTTGATGCAACTATTTAGATATAGTAAATAATTTAGATACACTAAATAAGGTTTTTCAAATATCTACTTTGTCTCAATTTTATGCATTAAAAAATCCATTAATTCACATTGATTTAAAATCTTGCTTCTTCAGAATACTGTACTTAAACCCATTTTTGAACTCCTTTATCGTCCATTATTTTTTCTTCTAATCGTAATCCTGTACCAAACTGGTTTAATAGCTGTAACATCATAAAATCTGGTGGACTTAGGCCCCTTATTACTCATTTTTTCCTCAGAATTATATTTATTATTCTCACATGTTTGTATTTGTATATAAGAAGACTAATCTGCTGCAAAAAAAGGTACATTTTTATAGAAATTATAGGTCATTTTAGGAGGAATTGAATGACGTCACAAAATTGCCATCCTCCAGCACCAGAACCTGGAAGTCTTTTTCATGTCCTCCAGTGGTGGCCAGTATTAATCCTTTAAAGACACGTTTGCTTTTTTCAGAAATGGGAAAAGTCTGAAAGAGTCAGCTAAGGTTAATAATGAGGGATGATATTGGTTAACCAGACTATGACTGAATGAACCTGTTCTTCTTGAATCTCTTTAAAACTAGTTCAGAGAATTTTTCCACAAGAGCCACCCCAAGTATATCTGAGCACCAGAGTATACTTATAGCCTGTCAGGGTGATTCCATTGAAGGCATGATACTCAGTTGCTCATGAATATTTTAGTATATTCACTTAACAAACATTAAAATAATAAAAACAATGCAACTGAATAAAAAGTGCTCAATATGTTAAGTAAACACTGAAAACAAAGTTTACATTCATCATTATCACTGTTCTTTAAAACTTAGCATGCTCATGACAAAAATGCAAAAATGAGCCTCCAACAAAATGAAGGGATTAGAGAAGACTTACTTTTCTTCTTGAAAAATTTGATTAATGTTGTTATAACAGTATTTATATAACAAATCAAATTAAGAATTTAATTACTTTTAGTCATAGCTCCTGAAGAAAAATCCCAAGGGGAATATAAAGCAGAGATGTGATAAGGATGTTATTCTGGCCCATGTGTGGAGCGGCATTGTAATATAACAGCACAAAAACAGAACCTGGAGTCTGAAAATGTGGGACTAATCTGACTTTCAAAATTCCTTATACAGAAGGTGAGATCTTTAAAACCTACTTCATAGTGTTTCCAGAATCTTGCTCCTCAAAGTGTGGTCCATGGACCAGCAGTGTCAGCATCACCTAGAGCTTATTAGAAATGCAGAATTTCAGTTCCCAAGCCAGTCCTCCAGAATTTGAGTATCTGAGGATGGAGCCTAGCAATCTGGGTTTTCACCAGCTTTCCAGGTGACTCTTATGTGGGCTCAAGTTGGAGCAGCACTGCTTCAGAGAACTAAAGGAATCAAACATAATTACAAAAACTGCTTTCCACAAATCCATTATCATTAAGTCAATCATATATAATGAAAGTTTAGTAATGCAGACTGGAGACCTGGGAACAATCAATGTTCTCCTAATTTTATAAAAATTTTCTCCATTGTTTTTTGTTTGTTTGTTTGTTTTTACTTCGTGTTGTTTAGGCTTGGACAAGAACATTAAACGTTCAGTGGATGAGGATACTGCTTTTTAATTTCATAAACATTTATTGAGTTCTGTCTGTGTCCCAGGCCTTGCTTTATATGCCAGAGGTTAATCAGTGAAGATCTACATGGCTCCTTCCTTCAGGGAGGTTCTAGGCTACCAAGAAAGACAGGCAATAAGACAATCACAGACAAAAAAAGAAATTAAAAATAAACCAATCATAGCAGGGGTAGAAAGGGTTACAGAAGAGTTGTCACTAGTTATTGTGAAAGCATCTAACTTAGGGAATCTTACCTATGAATCAGAGGACAGGCATTAGGGGGGACATAAACTTCCTGGATTTTTTTTTTTTTACATTTCAGATATACATGCATTCACATTTTCATTGTTCTGGACAAAGAGTTTCAAATAATTCTTTGAAATCCAAATATTTAAAGACTCCTGCTGAGATCCACATTGTGGGCCAGTTCATTATCCCAATGTTTGAATCCATTATTTTCATTTAAAAGATCCTTTTCCCCTCCTACCCTTAGAATGCTTACTTTGGCCTTGAATTACCCAAATATTAATTAAAAACCCTGTTGACTCTGCAGCATAGAGCTATCTCTTCATCTTTCTTCTATGAAAAATTGAAGGTAAATTCTCTCCAGACGTGGGCTCAGTCAGGTACACAGCTGCACTGCTTTATTACCAGGTATGGATGGAGATGAAATGTCCTAAGATGAGCTCTTAAAAGGACCTTCCCTGACATTTGTTCAACATTTAATTCACAGTTCTTGGAGATGAATGAGCAGTTCTGGGAGGTGTAAGCTTAAAACTCTGCCAGTTGATTAAAATCTGTGCTCAAATCCAGACCAATTAATAACATGAGTCCCCACGGGGTTAATATTAAGAGTGACTGTTACTGTGTTTTTTATCTTCATTTCAGAGTTCCTGCAAGTGGATTAATCAGCCTCTGTGTATTCATTCTACCACCAGAGCAACAATTCATTTTGATTATTATGTTACAAATACCAGCGACATTCAATAGACCTTGCAGAGAAATTTTTATGAGTTTGGGCAAATATCCACTGAAGCATATGAGGCAGAACTGATAATACTAGCAGCTGAAGGTTCTGGAACTCACAGAGCCCCTCAACAACATGGGCTGAATTGGAATGTCAACCTGGTGATTTAGTTCACCCTCATTACCTAGATCATTCCAGAGTTAAGGTAAGTATAGCACATGTGTTTAAAGTATCAACATCCATATATTTTTATGCAGCCCAAGGTGCTTAAAGAGTGAATTTCAAAGAGCCTTTCACTTAACTCCTAAAAGCCAACAGAAATAGTAAATGAAATTTAACCCCAACTCACGTCAAATGCCAGGGAACTTTTAACAATCTCAAACAGGCAATAAACCTTTATTTTTCATCTTCTCACAAAAATCATACTCCCGTCTCAATGGGCCTTCAGTCCACCACAGTTGCTTGTGGGTTAGGCCAGATTTAAGTGGAGTCTCAGTAGGTGGTTTTGTCCTTGTCTCAGTCAACTCCAGGGTCATCTCAATTTTTAATGCATCCTTTCTGTGTTTCAAATGGAAGATTCAAGGGAAGTGGCCTTTGCGTGAGGTCTGATCTGGACATCCCTGGCTTCCCCCTGTAAGCCCAGAATAATCAGGCCACTGGTTCTCCCCTCTCACCGCTTTAGCTTCTGGTGCTTCTAGGAGGGAGAGGACAAAGACAAGGTACTATTCTCTCTTTTTTAATGGCCTGTGATGGTTTCCTTAGCTGGTGTCATTCCTCCACGTTCCCCTGGTACCCTGTATTGTCTTCCGACTCATCAACGTACCTGGAATTAAAGGAACATGGAAACCAAACCAGGCCACTGCCTCCCAGATGCAGATACAGCAGGTCTTCCTCATGGCCCAGAGCTACATGAGAAGATCTTATTGCTGGTGGTGTTTCTCCTCTGGCTTCTTCCCTCCCTCCCACCGGCTTCTGAGAGGAATGCAAATGTCTTCAGCCCTCCAGTGAGAGGAAGGGGAATGAGGCAGAGAAGGACGGCTGTCATCTCACCTGGCTTCAGCACCTGTCCCAAGGCAGCCTGATCTCTGGAGACTTAGCGTGGAGGCAGCTGCAGGCTCACAAAGAATCACCAAGACGGTGCCATCAGGAGTGCTAAGGGAAGACACACACGTTGGTGGCACATTAGTTTGTAGTTGGCTGGGTACCGTCACAGGCAAATCTGCTCATTATCAGAATTACCCCAGTAACAACTATTGCCAAGCAGCAGCCCTTAGCCTGTAATTGGAAAATACATTTCTTTAAACAGATTTTTTTTAAAGCATGTTATTCTATGAAGTTCACATAAGCATATTCTTTCTCAGCCAATCTCCTTCCACTACGAAGGGCAAGCATGGCCTAAAAGAAGACAGTGACAGAGTCAAGTTCTCAAGGTGACAGAATGAAAACTAGATGTCAGGAGCCAAGGTCATCCACAGGTGAGATACTCACAGCTCACCTGTCCCGTGACTCAGCCAGAGGCCCCTGGCAGGCAGTCATGTTGTAGAACCATCATCCTGTCCTCCTTAAGTCAAATCTCAAGAAAGAAAGTGTGAAGGGAGATTTAAAAAATCAGGCCTTAGATGACAAGTGAGGCAAATCCTAACAACTGGGGCACAAGGACTCCATGAGAATGATGCTGTCTCTCTCCTGTCCCTCCCTCCCTCCCTTCCTTCCCTGTAGCCCTGGGGAACCATATGGCTCTCACATCTGCCCCACTAGTTAGGAGTCGCTGAACGTACATAAGATACACTATATATTTTTCCAGTATGGCCTCTAAGCTGAGAGACTAGCCTCTAGCAGTCCATACCCAGGTGGACAGCTGTCTGGACTTCTTCCCACGCTGCCAGCCTTTCATGGTTTCTCTTACCCATGAGCTGAGGGAAAGCTGAGTCATGCAATTAAATCTGAAAGATGAGGAGGGGAGAAATGTCCAGCTGTGCTGACCTGTGTATCCCAAATGATTTTCTACAAATCTGAATCAAGATGTGTCCTCGTTAAAGAATCTGTGCTAATGTGTACTTTTTTTTTCCATCGAAAGACTCACAGAGGTGTAAACATCAACCTATTACATTATACATGGAACACATCACCTTTATTGAAATAGCATGATTACTCAAGCTTTGGAGTGTGTGGGAATCTGGAGACAGGAGATTATGTGGTGATATACAATGAGTTTCTACAACCTGGGAGGTGATTTGATTTCAGAGATGCCAATGTTACCTGTTCTCAAGAAACTCTCTTTCCTGTGCCTGAAGTCTTGACCAGCTCCTTATTGAGTTTGGAGCCACTGTCATTGACAATGAAGGTGTCAGTCAAGGGTCATTGATGGCTGTCTCAGGAAGGAGGAAGCCATGAGTGATGCACGTGGGCTGGTGGTCCAGGATAAAGCAGAGAACAAGGTCTCTGAAGGAAACGGACAGGTGTGTTTGGAGGAAGGTTTGCAAGGAGACAGGGAGACCTGAATGGGCCATCTGGGAGATCACACTGGTGGTAAAGAGAGAGTGTGGCTACTAATACAGGACACTTTCTTTTCTTCAATTCCATGACCCCCATGCCCGACCGCCCCGAATCACTTATTGTCTGTTAGCTACTCTGCCTGATGCCCTCTAGAAACACATCGATAAATCACTGCCGATGTAATGCAGCTCATGTCTCAATTTCACAGCCTTTTTACTTTCCTTTCTATCTAAAATGTAAACTGAAATTAAATCCTTCCCCCCAAAGAGCTCAGAGCTGTAAGACGATGTTATACTAAGAGGTGGTAAATCAATCACTGCTGAGATGGAACCATCCTGAGCAGCATCAGCAGACGCTCTGTGCCTGAGTCATCACAACAAATGCTTGGAAGTCGGCATTAACTCTCTCTTTCCTTTTCCACATTTACATTTTAAGGAAGGACGGAAAGCTCTGGTCTGCTTTCCATTTTGACAATATAATATAAATAGAAGGAGTCCTGGAGACAAAGGTGAAAGATGTTAAGCCACCATGTTGACCTCCGCCTCTTTGCAGTTATGTGATTTTTGGGTGAGGCAACTAACTTCTCAAAGACTCAGTCTCCACACATTTAAAATGGATTTAATATTCTAAGGCTCCTAGTGCTGTGCTCACACTTTACTGAGATTAACTGTTTCAAAGCCACTATGGAAATGAAGGCATCATTATTCCCCTCTTGGTTCCAACCTGCATGAAGCTGGGAAGCCCTGTCTGTGTGCCTCCTTGTCCCACCCTTCTGTCTAGCCTTGCAGCTTCAGAGCATGCGGTCCGATACCACCTCCAGCATTTGCACCTCTTAGCACCAGGGCTTTCTCGGACCGATGGGATCTCTCCTGGCATGTGTGCAGGGCGTAGAATATGCCAGAAGCAATGCACCTGCTCCCACCAGAGCAGCCTTTAACGATGACTAATGGAAATCAGTATGTAAATACACCAGGCGCCCTCAGATAGGGTAGTACATACTGGTTTTCAGGGTTTCCCAGGGAGTCGATCTCCGGTTGCTTACAGTGCAAGTTGATTGATAACTGATCCTTTGTCGGCTTTCTCATCTTCCCTGCCCCACCTCCCAGCATGTTTCCTGGAGTAATCTAAATGTTATCTTGGTCCTTGAATTCTTATCTCAGGGTCTGCTTCTTATAGAATGCTTCCTAAACATTGCCCATATTAGGATTCCACAAATAGCCAAAGTGAGGAAGGTAAATGGTTTCACATTGACAGGCACAATATATCTTTCCATCCTTGGAAGTCCATTTGGTTATTGAATGCGTCAAGACACATTGCTATTCTTCAGCACCCAACTTAACCAAGCAGCCTTACTTGGCAAACAACACACACTCTGTTCTCTTTTTTTCCTACAAATCTCTGAGCTCCTAGGCATGATGTCCACACCATACCATTCTTAAAAAAAAAAAAAAAAAAAAAAAAAAAAAAGTTTATTGAGCATCTGACATGAGGTGGTGGAGAGATGACTTAATTGGGAACCAGAACCCCTGGGTGTTAAATAAATAATACATTCTCACAATAAAAGTTCAACAGTAATACCGATGTCCAACACATTCTTACTCTGAAACAACCCAGACTGATGTGATGAAGATGTTTTTTCTGCATTCTTGGGGAGCATGAAAAAAGCAGGGCCCTGGGGTCTCCAAATGCCTTTAATGGAGGTGATACCCACTTAAAAAAAAATCCAGGGTAGCTTTAAAGGAAGAACTCTCAGGCAGAAGATAACACACAGTTTCAATATGCATGATAAGGAAGAGGTAGAGAAAAGTTGATACTGAAACCACATTACTCTCAGGAATGCTCAGATCACCTTTGCCATGAATCTTTATTTTTGGGTGTCAGGAGCTTTCTCAACAGGAACACTGAGGAAAAAAAGAGTTTTGTATTTTATGTCTATCCATCCAGTTAAATTGCTTTTCTTTCCATTCTTCCATCCATCCATCCATCCATCCATCCATCCATCCAACCTTCGTGTCTTCTCTCCCCTCTCCTACTTTTTCTTCTTTCCATCCATTTCATCCTTCCCTTCAGTCTTCCCTCCACATCCAGGCTTTCTTCTTTCTTCCCTTCTTCCATTTATAAATACTGCTAAAGGTGGCACTGACACATGATGATTAAATATCACACTCTGCAGTCAGGTTACCTGGTTCAAACCCAGGTCCAGTATTCCTTAGACATATGTCCTTGGACAATTGGCTTAAATTTCCCGTACTTGAGGTTTCTAGCTTTTTTTTTAACTTATAAACTGGAGTTAATAGTAATTCTTACTACACTGGCTTATTCTTAGGATTAAGTAAGTTGTTAATATGCATATGATGCAAACAGTAAAACTGGCTTGTATTAAGTGTTATAAATACAAGTAGTTATTATCAGTATACTTCTGGTATTGGGTTAAAGTATGCAAAGATAAAATTTTAAGACAAACCTTTGCTTATAAGGGGATTCTTATGTCTGGGGAGAGTTAATACAGCATCCAAAGATGAACAAGTAATTCAATCAGAGGCTTACCTCACTGTGTTCATTTCCTAAAGTGTAGAGTTCAGGATTATCACCTCTGATGAATGGTGAAATATTCAAGGGTCTTGAGTTTCTGAAGCACTGCTGCACTCTTACAGCTCCCAACCTTTGCCCTATTTCAGTTCCATTCTATCAAGCGTGTTCATCTGAACCTTGATTTGTACACTGAGTTTCTTGCCAGCCCCTTGCAATACAATTTAACATGAAAGGCAATATAATATTCTTGTTGGGGATAACAGCAGTTCAATAGAATGAACTGGAACTCTCGCCAGTGTGAGTGTGATTTAGGGCCCCTTGTTATGGGGAAGGTTTGCTTGTTCCTCCAGCTCTTTTGAGATGAGGCCTTTCAAATGGTGGCTGCAGTTCTGACACTCAGTTAACCCCTCTTGTCCTTTTGGTACCTTATTATGTGTTTGTTTTGTTTCGTTTTGTTTTGTTTTGTTTTTTAAGGTTCCATTACTTCAATACTCAGAGAACTTCAAACTAACACTTAAGAATTGTCAAGCTCAGTTTGAAATGCTAAGCAAATAATAGCTAAGATTTAATTTGAGCATCTGTTGAAATTTCTACCAGGATATTCAAACTTGATTATTCTCCCATGTCCAGAACAAGCGCCAGATTTGAGTACACAGATAAGCTTACATCCAAAATCTTCATGATCAGTCAGAAAGTAAGTATCACCCTCAGCTGGAACCCCTTTGAAATGATTATCAGGGGGTATTAGATAAGGGTATGATAGACCGTGCTGTGGTGACAAACAAATCCTGAAGTCTCAGTGGTTTAGCACAATAAAAATTTATTTCTGGCTCATGCAAAATCTGAGGCTGGCTGATGGGGTCTTGCCTCCACCTTGTAATCCAGGGATCCAGGTTCCCTCATGTAGTATTTCCAACATCTTAAAATGTGGCTTCCAAGATTACTGAGAAGAGGTGAAGGGGAAGGAGAAGACACATCAGCATTTAACTGGTTCATCTGGGAGGTGACATCCTTCATTTCTACTTGGGATCCATTGACCAAAACTTGTCTCATGGCCCCTTGCTAATGGCAAGGACTGGGAAAGCCAAGTGAACACATGGAAGATTTGTGACACCTGAACAGTTAATTCCTAATTGGCATAGATTTAGACATTCTAAATCCACAAGAGAAGAGAGGTGCCAAATGGACAGATAATGGATGATGTGACTTGTTTCTAAATGGCAATGGAACTCCGGGAGCAAGAGTTATAGAGACTAGAGGCTCAATCCAAAGCAGCCCAGCTACTAACACAACATTTCTTGAAAGTCTAATGGTTTAATTCTAAAATTAAATTTTTCATGAATTTAAAAATACAAAACTTCAGCTCTGTTCCACAAACACTGGGAAGATGACACAGGCTTATTCTTTGGAGATCTCTCAGCACAGTGTGCCTTTCAAAGGATTTGCCTTCTCTGGTTTAAGAAGCATATTCAAAATGTTCAATAAATAATTATTAAATGGTAGTGATGAAAGTTCACTTAAGATGCAAGGAAATGTCATTCTTAATTTAAATATCCTGTATCATTGTTGAGCACTTGTCTTGACCCCTTAAATGCCCTATTCTAAAGTGCAAGTTAATTGAAATCACAATGCTTTATACACTTTTAAATACACTCTTATTTGAATCCTCCTCAGTGTCCATTCACAAAGGGCAGTGACCTCAGTACTTGGGAGTCTGTTCAAAGCCTATTCAATGCCCTAAAACTAAGGAAGGCCTTTTATCAGTATTTCCTCTTCCCTCTCCAACTCCTTTCCCTCCCTTGCCAGAATTTTCCCTGAACAACAAAGACAACCTTCAAACTAGTGAATCCTAGGGATACATTCTTGCCTTCAAAGGGAAAATAAAGACAGAAACATCTTCTGGGAAGAGGAACAAGTTTGCCTAGTTTCTAGGTTTTGCTTGTTCTAGTTGCTGCAGGGCTACCTGCCCTCCTCACTATTTACTGGCCACCCTTTACCCTGATGTGTGAATCCAGGTGGTTCTCCTGCATTCTGGACCTCTTGTTACCTGAAATCTGATGTCTGCTTGGTTTTGCAAATTTCTTTCCCTAGCTTCTACAACCCAAAGTGATAAAAGTGATTTAAAAAGAGTCAAGATGCCACATGTGAAATAATTACTTCACTAACCAAATATTCATTGTGACCTATTTTCTTGTAGGCACCATGGTGAGCAAGGTTAAGGTGATCAAGATAGGTCTTTGTTCACAGTGCAGCTGAATTTCTAGAAGCAGATGTAGGTAAAGAAATTAACAAAAAATAAGATGATTCTGGATGACAACCAACATTACAAAGAAAAGGGAACTGGGTGATGTGATAGGGAGTGGTTATGGCCAAGGGTAACATGTGCAAAAATGGTGGGAGAAGGACTCCCTGCCAGGGAAAAGGAGGCAGCTCTGAGGAGAGGGGTGGAGTAGCATGCCAGGCAAAAGGGCCAGAATGAGCTGGAAATGCCGGATGAAAAGGACAAAGATCCCCTTCTGCCTCCTCCCACATTCAATAAAGGAACACAGTGTTTCTTATTCTGATCTCCACTTCAATGCCCTGGATACTCTGTGAAAGCAAGGATAAAAATTTCATATTGAATGTAATAACAGACCACCTTGGAGAAATCCTTCGTTCCTCTCTTTTCCGAATCAGCATCTCTCCATGGGGCTAAACAAAACACCTGCCTTGTTCTTGGGTCAAGCTGCTGTGACCTCATTGTCTCTATTTAGACCAATGGCTGATGACAGGTTGTAATAGAAACAACTGTTCACGTTCTGGCTGCCCTCGATCAGCCAGACAGCATTCCCTTGATGGATTAAGTCACGAGGGGAAAATATTTCCTCTGTTCCCAGTGACTGCTGATTGATGGCACTGAAGCAGAATTGCTGCTTAACTCCTTATTCAAGGGAGGCTCTCAGTCTCTGCAGATCCCTTGGCTAATCTGCCCCCATTCCTTTTCAGTAGCTGTAGGAATTGCCTCAGAAGTACACGTGGCTGTGTACCCAGGAGGAACTCAATGAGAATGGTGAGGACAGGGTGAGAGGAGGTAGAAATGACACAGAGTCACCAATTAGGTCAGCACTGAGCTCAGTCTGAAGTACTCAGCTTCATTACTATTTTTTTATACCACTTCTAACTCCTCTCCCCATCCATCCCCTGCATGCCCCAGTGCCACACTCTGGAGGTAAGATGCAATAACAAGGAAGAAAAGGAAAGAAAAGATAAATGCTACACAGGTTGGGGCAGGGTGGAGACAATTCAGGTCTTCTAAAATTAGAGAAATTCTTGGCAGTGTTTATGTGGGAAAAGATGATTCGATAATCTGGCATCATACTATATGTAAAGTGGATTCCTGCTTTCACCCTCAATCCCATCTCTTCATTTTTGAAGACAAAAGACTTAAGAATAATTTGCAATATGTGGCTTGGAGTGAGAAGGGAGCAGGGTTTCTAGGAGGTTTGGATGAGAACCCTATTCTGTTAATAGATTCCTGGGCAGCTCTGGGCAAGTTTTTCAGCATCTCTGATTTTCAACCTGCTCATCTACAAAGTGATGTAATTTGATTGACAAAACTTCTAAGGTCCATTTTTGTTCCAAACTATCATGATTCTCTTGCAATAGGAAAGATTCATTTTGACTGAAATAAAGAAACTTTGGACAGTTGCTAATTAAACAAAGCCTTTTAATATCTCTTTCTAAAGAACAGTTATCTAATATATCCATATGTTAAGCTCTAACTTCTTAGCGTAGGGACATTCTGCCGAAGGCTGGATAGGAGAAGTTGGAATCCTGCAAATACTAAAAGGAGGAACACTTTTTAAATTACTTTTATAATAGTATTAAAAGGGAAAGAAAGAAATCAGTGTTATTAATTCACTTATCTCTCTTTGGCAACATAAATTATTTATTTCTTACCTTGTTCTAGAAAAGATTTAAGGTGCCACAAGAATTCATGATAAAATGATTTATGCAATAACTTCTCTTTCATTTGGTTTACCAAGATCTAAGAATTTATTTGTTTATATATATTTTAAAATATTATACTTTTTGTTTTGGGGGGGAGACAGGTAATTATGTATATTTATTTATTCACTTTTAATGGTGATACTGGGGATTGAACCCAGCAGCTTGTGCATGCTAAGCACACATTCTACCACTGAGCTATACCCTTCCCCCATTTGTTCATATTTTTAAGGCAAATGATCCTCATTGCCCTATGGAAATTGGTGACATGTTTTGAAATTCTTTTTCCTCTGCCTGTTTAAAAATTTGAAAGTTCACACTAGCTCTGTCCTACCCTCAATCAGACCCTAAAGGTGGTGAAAATCAAACACTTTTGAGTTAAATTTCAGTGGAGTTTCCCAAATATATTTTAAAAGTTTAGCTGGGTGTTTTAGAAAGCTTTTCCAGCCCCCAGGTGCTTAGACCTTAGCTGATGAGAGAGGGATAGAAAAAATAAATTACAGCCCAGAACTGCAGGGAGAGCCCTCCTGGGGCCAACCCATACATTCCTACTGGGCACCGTGGCAAGTGTGTGCTGGGGCCAGAGTCACTCACACCAGGCACAGCCAAGGATCACTTTAGAACTTTTGGCCTGTAGGGTTTGTTTCCTTCCCAGGAAATCACACATTGTTCTCATGGATTTCCCTCTCTGTGCTCCTGAAATGGTAGTTCCTCCTAAAGTGTCTGATATGTGAAGATGCTGATGTCAGAGCTCACATGTCCTCCAACCCTTCATTCAATTCTTTAACACTGACCAAAGTCTTCCCTTCCATGGTTGGGGATAGCTTGGTACAGTGGCTCCCAATTTTGGCTGCATCACAGAATCACTGGGGAGATTTTAAACATTCTTGTTCTCAAGCAGTTTCCAGACTAATTACAATACACTAGAGTCCCACTAGAGGTGGAGACAGGCATAAAGTATCCTGGGTAATTCCAATGGGCCTAAGATCCTCCAGCTGAATGGATGTTAACAGCTGAGAGGAGTTGTAGTTTAGGGTTAAATTCATATTAAAGCAGAAGTAGCTGATTTGATTTACTTTTGTCAGAGCAGGCAGGTAGCTAGATATGAGCAGAGAGAGGGGGCATGGGCAAATGGCAGAAAACCATACATCTTGTGAACAGTGGGGATCCTTGGACAGAGAAAGAAAAACAGGATCCTCTGGACTAATAAAAAACCATACCTTCTGAGTTGATAAGTGTCCTGGAGCCAGAAGGGTGGGACAGGACAGGAATCCCCAGCATCCAAATGTAACCTTTTGTTCATTGTGACCTCATCCAAATTCCTGATCAAGACTAAATAAGGCTGAAAAATCCCTCCTCCACACCTGGGAAAGTGGAGCTGGGATGAAGATCAGGAAAGATGACCCCCAAACCCCTCCTCGCCAATGACTATTCTGCCCCTTCATTTTTACACCCATATAACCAGCTTGCCAAGGAAATTCAGGGCAGCCACACACCTGGGTCTAGCCGCTCTTTCCTCGAGAGCATACTATATCCCTTAACAAATCCTTGCTTTGCTTTCTTGACCTCCGTGTCTTGTCTCTGAGTTCTTTCTGCGACAAGACAAGAAACTCTTGACCCCCAACACTTTTACAAGAGGCTATTTTTGATAAGGGAAAGGATAAGGATGGAGCATTCATTGGATTGTCCCCTGATCCCTTCGAACCTCTGTAACTTGGATTAATGATGGTAATAACAACAAAAGTAAGAAAATCTAGCAGACTTTCAATGCAAGTTACACCATTTTTAACCTTCAGGTAGTCTTAAAGGTGGATATTTTAAGCCCTACTTTAGAGGCATTGAGAGGTTAACTGGCCAATATGCTGTACACCAGAAATTAGCACAACATTGTAAACTGACTGTACTTCAATTAAAAAATAAAATAATTCGCCAAAAGCTAATAATGTGTAAATTATAAAGGCAGGAATCAAAACTCTCTCTCTCTGTTTCTATGTTTTATCTAATCACCCCTCCTTGTCTCTCCCACCAAAGGGCCTAATTCAAAGGATAATGACAAAGGGCACGTATTGTGTCTGCCTCATAACAGAGACAGGTTGAATAAACTGGTCTCCTTCAACAGTCCAGGGGGAAGGACTTCCACACACATGCCTTCTTGGAAGGCAGTTCCTAAAGCAAAACAGAGTGGGAGAGGACTGGGGAGAGAAAAGAGCAGGCACTTGAGATTCCCCAAGCACAACAGAGCAAATTCCAGGCAGGGACTAGTTAACTGAGCTGTGTATCTAGAAGCAAAATGCAAGGTTCCAGGTAGCTACCTGTGGAAGTAAGTGTAGACTATGTCAATTGCTTCCTAAAGTCTTCTAAAAGCAAGGTGGGGGCAGCCTGTGACTTGCACAGAGGACTTCTGCCTCCCCAGATGACATGCTGGCTAGCTTCACCAATCAAGCCATGATCACATTAGACCCAGGCCTCCAGCTCCAGGCTGTGAGAGAGTATTGGATTTGCTGCATTTTCTGAGCAATAAAAGCAGACTTTTAATTTAATTAATCTCATCCTTGATTGCATTAACCACCCACGTGGCCAGAAAGTACAGCTTGGACCTCCAGCAACCAGACACTATCCACATTAACCTCTCAGGCATTAAGGACTCAGGGTTTCTGTGAAGGGAATTACTCGTTTTGCTGTTGATCAGACATCTGATCAACAAGAAGCCGGCCAAAATGACAAAAAGCAAAAACAGAAGGCTAGGTCCTGGATGCTGGTTTTTGGTCCTGAATGCTCTGAAATAATGTTCTAGATAAGGGGGTGGCGAGGACAACACAAACATTTCTTTAACTGCGTTTGATCTGAGATATTCAGAACCATTTTCTTTGAACCAATGAAACCTTTTATCCTCAAAGGTATGAAAGTCCTGAGAAAGCAAAATGTTGATTTCAAAGTAACAGACATTAACTCAGTTTGATCTTGATGTCCTGGATGTTGGAGTGCTGGTGGATGAGACTGAACTCCTAGATGCCATATGTTGCTGACAGAATCAGTTTCTGTTTAAACCAGAACTTAAACATGCATTCACATGAAATCAGATGGTTTAGGGAGTATGGGATGGTAGCATCCAAAATGCTATAGACAGTCTGGGGAAAATGTCAGGGGATGACACATCCTAGTGGGGAATGTAATTTTTACAATGAGGTTAGAAAACTCATCTGTACAAGAGCAGAAAGGGGTGTATAGCTTTGAACAGCATTAGGTATGGAAAAATACTTACTGATTTTAGTGGATGAGAAAGCCAATATAAACAAAAAATGGGATGCAACTACTAGAAAACAGTGTCATGTTAGGCTCTATAGGGACGCTGTTGGTTCCCTGCCCAGATCTGCTTCATCCAGCCGGTGCTCCAATCCCCAGCTTCTGGGACTGTTGGCTGCCAGTAGCTCAGAGCTGGCCATGCTGGCTGAAAATTGCCTTTGGTTTATGGGAGCAGTGTTGCCTGGTGGGTAACATTTCCTCTGAGGTAGCCTGTAGCCAATGGCAAATGGAATTGCAGATAAAGAGGCTGATGAGATCCCTTGCCTTTGGGAGTAGAACCAACTCTGTTGCAGTTCACCTCTTAGAGCTCCTTGCATGATCAGGATGAATTCCAGCTGAGCCCACGTATGTGATGTTGTGATTTATAAAAAATACATTTTTCCCTCAGTATCCAAGGGGCATTGGTTCCAGGAGCCCCTTCATATACCAAAATCTGGGGATGCTCAAGTCCTTTACGTAAAATGGTGTAGTACAGTCAGACCTCTGTATCCAAGGGTTTTGCGTTATTGGACTCAACCAACCGCAGAAAGAAATTTCAGTCTGTGGTTGGTTAAATCTATGCCTGGGAAACCAACTATATGTTTACTGAAAAAAAATTGGTACATGAGTGAACCCAAGCATTTCAATCCCATGTTGACTGTACATATTTGGCCTTTGTCCCAATTTCTGGCATGGAGCTCATAAAACACTTGCAATTTCCAAGTGATGAGAGGAATGAAAACGTATTTTGTTGTTAGAGGTGACTTTCGGAAAGCACCTAAGGATGGAGGCTGATTTCTGGATGGCCAAACAGGTGATTAGGGGTTGAAAGTTCACAGGAGGGGAGAGGGCTGGAGATTGAGTTTAATCACCAGTGGCTACTGATTTGATCAATCATGCCTATGTAATGAAGCCTTCATAAAAACACACACTGGACTTGAGGATCAGAACATCCAAAGTAACATGCTTGCTCAGCTCCTCCCCTTACATCTTGGATTTGAAACCAAGTAGGACCTTGTGGGGCCCTCCTAGGCATAAAAGCCTTTCTATGTCCCCTGTGTTTTATTTGTAGGAAAAAAGCTTTCAGCCTCTTGACCTCACCTGAATAACAAAGGGTAGACTCAAATAGTTACTAATTAAAAGAGCGAGGGAATACATAAAGAAACTATAGTGCAGAACGGGTCTTGCTCCTGGTTCCTCCTCAGAGATGTGCATAGCAATTTGATACAGATCTCTGAGTTCTTCTACAGGATCTAAGGCCCTCACTCAGGTGGAAGATGGTCTTCAGGCTGAATACAAGTACATGGACCCCAGCCTGGTTGAAACCAGAAGGCTGATGATTGAGATTCCTGAAACACCACTCTGTTACCTCCCCACCAAACAATCAGAGGAGGGTTACACTCCCTGCAGCAACCCCCCAACCCCCACCAAAGTCTGCCTATAAAAACTTCTCTGGAACCTATCAGAAAGTTTGGGTCTTTTGAGCATGAACCACCCGTTCTCCTTGCTTGGCCCTGCAGTAAACCTTTCTCTGCTTCAAACTCTGACATTTTTTCTTTGTTTGGCTTCATGGTGTGTCAGGCACATGAACTTGGGTTTGACAACAAGTTGTCCACATATTTGGAACCCAAGGAAGCCATGATCAAATTAACTGTGATTCAGAGTACCCTGTAGGCCATAGCATTTGATTACTACTGTGGCCCTGCTGTCTAGCCTGGTAACCATTTAACCTTCATTTGACAGATTCCTCAATTTGACCTCGCTACCCAGGATTCCGGCTTCTGCATTAGGATTAAGCAAATCCATTTTATCAGCAGCACCTTCCACCAGCTGCTTGTACTCCAAGATCGTCCACTGCACTTCTCTTCCTCACTAATGTACATTTCAAACCTTCAGTGAAGGGAGAAACTTCTGGCTCTCTTGAGGGACATCATTTAGGAGGGTCCACCAGGTCACATATGATAAATCTGTGTTGACATTTAGGTTCATGTTTCTACCATCTAAACTGTCGGCACCTCTGGAAGCTACATGAACTCAGTGAATCAGCACCTCCAGAACATTCATGCATGTTGATAAAATTAAAAAGACCAAAATTTGTTTTTGTTTCTCTTTGATCTCGTATTATTGAAATAAATCCATATACTGATTTTCTAGCTTTTATTGGTAGAAATTAGTATACTATTACATCTCTTTTTTTTATTGAGTTATAGTCAGTTTACAATGTTGTGTCAATTTCTGGTGTACATCTCATTTTTTAAGCAGCCATCTCTTCCTATATCTGTTTCAGAAGTGGTTCCTGAGATATGTGGAATTTAACTCACTTAAAATCTGGAGAACATGAGAAGCCAGGATCCTGGCTTCTGCATTAGGATCAAGAAGATCCAAATGGGATCTGGAACACCACCCTGTTACCTCCCCACCAAACAATCAGAGGAGGGTAAAGTGAGAGAATAACTCACTTTTTGGGGTAAAGTGAGAGAAGAACTTACTTCTCCTTTAAAGGGAACTTCTTCAGTGGAGGGTCCTCATTCTGTCTAAATAGCCTTATCAGACAGAGGTGAAAGGCTCTTTCTGCTAGCCAGGGTGGCTTAACAGGGAGTGAAGATTTGGGGGTCTTACAAATTATCTGAAATCTCTAATGTTTCTCTATGCTAGTTCTGATCTTCCATCACCAATGCTCTAAAAGACCTGATGAGACTGCAAATTCAGGGATCATAAAATTATATTGTCATACAACAACAACCAGGATCAAAATTGTGACTAATTTCTAGACCTGGAGTTACAAGAGATAGGAGATTAAAAGAAATCATATAAAATGGTAGTGATACTTTCAGTAAAATAACATCCGTTTGGTATCCAGTTGATGGTGAAAACTGAGAAATGTGGCCTTGTTGATCTATTTTCTCAACTCCAATACCATTAGAAACAATAACTGGTGACTCAGTCCTTGAATCTTTTTATACTATTTTATGGAAGGAGCCAGGTTATTTCCTAAAGCTGTGACTTCACCCCTAATGAGCATAGATAAGCCTTAAATTAAATTTTCCCCATGCTCTGGCAGAGCCCAGCCCTTAATAATAACTGAATCCTCACTGCCAATAGCCCCAGTCAATCTCTTATTTTCTAAATTTCTTGGAAAGTCTCTTGATGACCTATTTCTGCTACCTGCCCATTTTTGTTACCAATTTTCATATTGATGTGTTCTTAATTACAGCCTATGATACCAACTGGATGAGTTAGGTAGAAAGTACAGTTTAAAAGAGAATGTTGGACAGCTAATGTAAACACTGGAGAACCACACTTAGAGCTTTGCAAATGAGGGGGATACCCAAACCATACAGCAGTGGAAGAAATAGCTAACACTACGCCCTTGACATGAAAGTATGCTCCACTGCAATTAGTGCTACTGTTGCCATTGTTACCCCCAGAAACTTGACTTTCTTGCGTCCACTCCCATGGCTCACAGGGCTGTCAGTGCTGCTTCAGAAAGACTATGGCTGCTGTGGCTGTCCAACAGAGATTCTCTGTGGGCTTAATTTTAGCTCTACAGTCAAAGACATACAGAAGGTGAGACTGACTGGTAAAGCCATCATCGTATGTCCAAGTCCCAGCTTCCAGGAGGACAGGGAAGATAAGCATATGGCATGTTTGACTCTTAGGGTGGGAGGGAGCCCAAAATCCATATGGAAAGACTCCTATCATTATGGAATTGACAGAGGCCAGTCTGTCCTCCTGAACTGCCTGGCCCAGCCTCCAATGCAAGGTTCCTAGTTCCTGTTTCAGATTTTGTGATGAAGCCCATTCTTTGGATGAAGAGCTCTTGGTGTTAGAAAATTCAATATAGTCCTAGGCAGGTGCTTTACATACTGGGTGTTATCAGTAGATGAAGAGCCAGGCCTAGTGCTATGTGCTTTATTTCATTATCTCATGTGATCAAAACTTATGACTAAGAATTTAAAACCCAATGATAAAGAGAAGTTGCAGCTGGGCGTATAGGGAGCAACCTCTCGCTCTTCCCTTTCCTCACTCCCAGCAAGATAAAGAAATACAATCTTTCTTTTTTCTTTACTGTATAACTCTTATTTTCAGTGCACTTTTTTCCATCATGTTATTGTAGAAAATAAAATAAATAGAATTGAATGCTGTGATAAGATGCCTTCCAGCCAGCTGTGTGTGTGTGTTGATCTAAATATTTAGAGTGCTTGTCAAAGCACTTAGGTAAGGAGAGATAAATTCCATTATAACTTGAGAGTGAAATAAAGTAGGTGTAAGAATATGAGGCAAAATTAGTTGTTTAGCTTCATCAAATTTGTATTTAGCTGTTCTACCTTAAGCCACCCAAGAAAACAAGCCATTTACCATGTGTCTAGCACTGCAAAAGTATGAAGAAATATAGAAAACGGTGTGTTGTAGAGACACTGGGAAATTGATATTCTTACTCCCTGAGGCACAGCTGTCTCAGTGGTCTTTAAAACATTTTAGAAGTATTATCTCACTTGTACAAAATGTGAAACGATTCAAATCTATCAAGAATTAGACATGAATTATACTAGAACGTTAGGTTTATGAAGGCACTATGTGTTCAGATATGCGTTTCCCATGTGTTCAATACATATCTTTTTGGTTACATTGAAGGTAGAACTTAATTCAGAACTGAGATCTGCAATTAGTATAAACAACAACCTATGGAATGGGAGAAACTATTTGCAAAAGATGCAACTGACAAGGGCTTAATTTCCAGAATATATAAACAGCTCATACAACTTAATAAGAAAAACAAACAAACAACACAATCCAAAAATGGGAAGAGGACCTAAATAAGAAATTCTCCAATGAAGACATACAAGAGGCCAGTAGGCACATGAAAAATGCTCAATATCACTAATTATCAGAGAAATGCAAATCAAAACTATAATGAAGTATCACCTCACACCAGTCAGAATGGCCATCATTCAAAAGTACATGAACAATAATTGCTTGAGAGGATGTGGAGAAAAGGGAGGCCTCCTACACTGCTGATAAGAATGCAGTTTGGTGCAGCCACTGTGGAAAACAGTATGGAGATTCCTCAAAAAAGCTAAAAATAGACATACCGTATGATCCAGCAATCCCATTTCTGGGTATATCTCCAGAGGGAACTCTAATTCGAAAAGATGCACGTACCCCAATGTTCATAGCAGCCCTAAATACAATAGCCAAGACATGGAAGCAATGTAAATGTCCATCAACAGATGACTGGATAAAGAAGATGTGGTATATTTATACAATGGAATGCTACTCAGCTATAAAAATGAATAAAATAATACCATTTGCAGCAACATGAATGGATCTAGAGATCATCATTCTAAGTGAAGTAAGCCAGGAAGAGAAAGAAAAATATCATATTATGACTCACTTATATGTGGAATTAAAAAGAAGAAGAAGAAGAAAAAAAGGACACTAATGAAGTCATCTACAAAACAGAAACAGACTTACAGACACTAGTAAACAATCTTATGGTTACCGGGGAAAGGGGTGGGAAGGGATAAATTTGGGCATTTGAGATTTACAAATGTTAACCAGTATATATAAAAATAAACTTTAAAAAGTTTCTTCTGTATAGCACAGGGAACTATGTTCAATATCTTGTAATATCCTTTAATGAAGAAGAAAATGAAAACAAATATATGTATTCATATGCATGACTGGAACATTGTGCTATACATCAGAAATTGATACATTGTAACAGAAAGTACTTCAGTAAAAAAAATAATAAATTGAATAAAACATAACAATCTTACTTAATTCCAAAAAAAAATTGTCATCTAACAAAATATGTGCAGCTGGAGGGCACAATAGAACTTTTTAAACTGTAGATTCATGTTAAACACTGACCAGCCTCATTTCCTGTTATCCATTAACTTGGGGCACGTGCTTTTGATTGCAACTGCAAAAGTCACAACCTCCCCAAAGGAAAGTTGAAACTGAACTACCTTGAGGTACCAGCACTATGTCTCACTACCACACAGGGCTGAGTTTTGTTGTGCTCCCCTCAGATATTTAAAATATTCTGTGAGCTCTGTGAATTCAGTGTATCACCTTGAGACAAGATAGTACCAGGGGGTACCTCAGTTTGGGAACCATTGATTTAGACACTGCTATGTAGGGAACTGGGGCTTTGAAATAGAGAGATGAAGAAATCATCCAGACTGCAGCACAGAGTATCAGAGTAGTCAGGCAATCAGCCAACATGGTGTATATGGTGAGATTTTTAAAAAAAAAATACAGAAAAGGAGAGATTATAGTGGAAAGGTGATGCTTAGGACAAAGAATCAGATAATTTTCAAGAATTAATGAAAACCCAATAGTCATAAGATTCATGATTTATGAAACATAGTGAATCCAAAGTAGAATGAGAAATTAGAAACAAGACAAAACGGAAGAGTTATCACCTGGATCTATAACACTGAAATTAATTGCAGGGCAAAACAAAAACAAAAACAAAAAACAATTTTAGAGAAAAAGGAAGTTATAGATACTGAGTTGGCAGCTTCTTGTTCAACACTAATGGTGGACACCAGCTATCGCAAATAATGGTATTTTCAAGATACCATTGAGACAGAAAAATAACTCAGAATTCTCTACACAGTGTAATTACCTTTTGAGAATGATGGCAAAATAAAGGTATTTTAAAAGCTAACAAACAATGCATTAATCTATAAGAACACAACAAAGTAAGTCATCTGATACCTTAGTTCTAATAACAGCATGTGCATAGGTTAGGTCAGGTTAAAATACTTTAAGGTTTTTATATTTTTGAGAAAGTGGATGGAATATTGATGAATTTTTTATATTCTTAAGTCAATCACAGTGATAAAATGCCTGGAGAACCTATTAAAAGAATATAAATAAAATGCTATGCCTTTTAACCTAGTAAAGACAGAAAAAAATGAAATGAATTAAAATACACACACACACACACACACACACACACACACACACACACACACACACTCCAAATTCTATTCACTGACAAATTAAAAGACTAAAATAAAACAAAACAAAAAGCTGATGAACATTTCAATAGACAGAGGAAATGTTTTTGCTAAATTTCCACTCCCATTTATGATAAAAACTCATTGCTAGAGTCCAGTGCTTTGCATCAGTCCAATAGACTGGCCACTCTTCCAAGTGAAGGTAGAAGGTTTCACACTTCTAGCACCCTTACTATATGTTAGATCCCAGGAGGAGCTTAAAAAATAAATACTAATGTCAAATTCCCAGCCTCACCCTACACATGAAGGTTACGAATCTCTGAGGGTGAGCCCAAATTTATTTTTTAAGTTTCCCAGGTGATTTTAATGCTCAAATAAGGTTAATAATCACTAGTTAAGAGTTTCAGTTTTTGTGTCTTTAAAGTGGATCAAGAAACTCACAGCACTTGCAAAATAAATGAGTGAGGAAGACATATGTATGTATGTGTGAGTGTATGTGTATGCACATATATATATTTATATATACATGTACACACACACTTATATCTGATTTTGTTTTACAGTCTTTTACAATTTTCTCACATATCTCTAAATCGAATGTTAACATTCTTTAAAACAGTTTCCTTTTGAGTCATTCTGAAGCAATCAACCTTGTTCTTATAGAGAAAAATATTTCATCTTTTGTCATTCATATTTCACTGCTTTACATAACAATTGAATATGAATAGTAACAAGTAGGGATAGCAATACTAGATTTGGAAACTAATGCAACTGAATCTTGGGAAACATTGAAGAGAAGCATAGGCGATCCCGGGCAGTAAGCTGCTAACCACGAATGCTTGGCATCTTGTGGGCATCAGGTTTTCACAGAAGGAATAGAGTGTCTTCACTAAGTAGAATATGAAAATTATCTAAGAGACAGAAAACAAAAAGATAAAATATCAGAGTGAATTTGATTTTTTTAAAAAACAGTATTGTTAAGCAGGGGTGGACAGAGAACTCTGGAACCACCACATACACTCAAGGACGGTGAGGGGAAGAAAGAATCCCACCCCTTATGACTGTGGAACTCCATCCCACACCACTCCTGAGGGACTTTCCTGGAATCTGAGCACAACAACCTGGGCCAGAGCTGTGGATCTGAGAACAGCAAATGACCAGGAAAAGAAGGATATAGGGAAACTCACACATGTGGTCTTCTTTGAAGATGAATAAAGAGGAATAAAAACTACACATAAAGTATGAAACAAGAAAAGGTACCATCTTCCTGAATACTTAGAGGAAGAGAAGATCTTAAATACGTGATTTGTTGGGTAAATTTTAATCAGCGGATGCTCAAACTTCACATGGAAGTTTTACTGACCATGCAGCTTAAGAGGCATTACCAAAGTTTTTCTAGGTTTTCTGTTTGCTTCTCTTTTTCTTTCTGGTTGGAGTGATTTTCTCTCAAAATCAGGCCTAGAGAGAATCCCAGTGCACAAAATTTATTGGAGAGGTGCTCTCAGGAAACACTGATGCAGAAGTAGAGAAGTGAAATGGAGGGGAAGAAAGCTAATTAAGAGTGGGCTACTGAACACACTGCCACTGCACAATCTTAGTATCATCCTGCTGGGGAGCCCTGGGAGACAGTACAGTGCACATCAAAGGGGTTTTCCCCAAAGGTGAGGGAGCTGGGGTATTTATTCACTAAATTCGCATCCATCATTTGTCAAAGGTTACTTCTAGGGTGATATAAGGCTCATACAACTTTTTTTGTTAACTTTTTTTATTTATTTATAATCATTTTACAATGCTGTGTCAAATTCCAGTGTAGAGTACAATTTTTCAGTTATACATGAACATATATATATTGATTGTCACATTTTTTTCTCTGTGTGCTACCATAAGATCTTGTGTATGTTTCCCTGTGCTATACAGTATAATCTTGTTTATCTGTTCTACAATTTTGAAATCTCGTCTATCCCTTCCCACCCTCCACCCCCTTGGCAACCACAAGTTTGTATTCTATGTCTCTGAGTCTGTTTCTATTTTATATTTATGCTTTGTTTGTTTGTTTTTGTTTATTTTTTTAGACTCCATATATGCACAATCTCATGTGGAATTTTTTCTTTCTCTTTATGGCTTAATTCACTTAGAATGACATTCTCAAGGAACATCCATGTTGCTGCAAACGGCATTATATATTGTTGGTTTTTATGGCTGAGTAGTATTCCATTGTATAAATATACCACTTCTTCTTTATCCCAGTCATCTGTTGATAGACTATTTATGCTGTCTCCATGTCTCTGCTATTGTAAATAGTGCTGCTATGAACACCGGGATGCAGGTGTCATCCTGAAGTAGGGTTCCTTCTGGATATATGTCCAGGAGCGGGATTCCTGGGTCATATGATAAGTCTATTCCTAGTATTTGGAGAAATCTCCATACTGTTTTCCACAGTGGCTGTACCAAACTGCATTCTCACCAGCAGTGTAGGAGGGTTCCCTTTTCTCCACAGCTTCTCCAGCATTTGTCATTTGTGAATTTTTGAATGATGGCCATTCTGACTGGTATGAGGTGATAATCTCATTGTAGTTTTGATTTGCATTTCTCTGATAATTAGTGATATGGAGCATTTTTTCATGTGCCTTTTGATTATTTGTATGTCTTCCTTGGAGAATTGCTTGTTTAGGTCTTTTGCCCATTTTTGGATTGGGTTGTTTGGTTGTTTCTTCTTAAGTGGTATGAGCTGCTTATATATTCTGGAGATCAAGCCTTTGTCGGTTTCATCTGCAAAAATTTTCTCCCATTCCGCAGGTTGTCTTTTTGTTTTACTTATGATTTCCTTTGCTGTGCAGAAGCTTGCAAGTTTCATTAGGTCCCATTTGTTTATTCTTGCTTTGATTTCTGTTGCTTGAGAAGACTGTTCTAGGAGGACACTTTTGAGATGTATGTCAGATAATTTTTTCCCTATATTTTCTTCTAGGAGGTTTATTGTATTTTGTCTTATGTTTAAGTCTTTGATCCATTTTGAGTTGATTTTTGTATATGGTGTAAGGGAGTGTTCTAGCTTCATTGCTTTACATGCTGCTGTCCGGTTTTCCCAACACCATTTGCTGAAGAGACTGTCTTTATTCCATTGTATATTCTTGCCTCCTTTGTCGAAGATGAGTTGACCAAAAGTTTGTGGGTTCATTTCTGGGCTCTCTATTCTGTTCCATTGGTCTATATGTCTGTTTTGGTACCAATACCATGCTGTCTTGATGACTGTAGCTCTATAGTATTGTCTGAAGTCTGGGAGAGTTATTCCTCCAGCCTCTTTCTTTCTCTTCAGTAATGCTTTGGCAATTTTAGGTCTTTTGTGGTTCCATATAAATTTTATTATGATTTGTTCTAGTTCTGTGAAGTATGTCTTGGGTAATTGGATAGGGGTTGCATTAAATGTGTAGATTGCCTTGGGCAGTGTGACCATTTTAACAATATTGATTCTTCCAATCCAAGAGCATGGGATATCTTTCCGTTTTTTGAAGTCTTCCTTAATTTCCTTCATCAATGGTTTATAGTTTTCTGTGTATAATTCTTTCACCTCCTTGGATAGATTTATTCCTAGGTATTTTATAACTTTGGGTGCTATTTTAAAGGGGATTGTCTCTTTATTTTTCTGTTGATTCATCATTAGTGTAAAGAAATGCAACTGATTTTTGAATGTGAATCTTGTAACCTGCTACCTTGCTGAATTCTTCAATCAGCTCTAGTAGCTTTAGTGTGGACCTTTTAGAGTTTTCTATATATAGTAACATGTTGTCGGCATATAGTGATACTTTTACCTCTTCTTTTCCAATTTGGATCCCTTTGATTTCTCTCTCTTACCTGATTGCTGTGGCTAGGACTTCCAAGATGATGCTGAATAGGAGTGGTGATAGTGGGCATACTTGTCTTGTCCCAGATTTTAGTGGGAAGATTTTGAGTTTTTCACCATTCAGTACTATGCTGGCTGTAGGTTTGTCATATATAGCTTTTATTATGTTGAGATACGTTCCCACTATACCCACTTTGGTGAGAGTTTTTATCATAAATAGGTGTTGAATTTTATGATATGCTTTTTCTGCCTTTATTGAGATGATCATGTGGTTTTTGTCCTTTCTCTTATTGATGTGATGTATTACATTGATTGATTTGCATATGTTGAACCACCCTTGTGTCCCTGGGATGAACCCCACTTGGTCATGATGTATAATTTTTTTATGTATTGTTGGATTCTAATTGCTAATATTTTGGTGAGGATTTTGGCATCTATGTTCATCAGTGATATTGGCCTATGATTCTCTTTTTTGGTAGTGTCTTTGCCTGGTTTTGGTATCAGGGTGATGGTGGCTTCATAGAATGAGTTTGGGAGTATTCCCTCCTTTTCAATCTTCTGGAAGAGTTTGAGAAGGACTGGTATGAGTTCTTTGTATGTTTGGTAGAATTCCCCGGTGAAGCCATCCAGTCCAGGACTTTTATTTGTCGGGAGGTTTTTTATTGCTATTTTGATTTCATTTCTAGTGATCGGTTTGTTCAAGTGATCAGTGTCTTCTTGATTCAGTCTTGGTGGACTGTATGTTTCCAGAAACTTGTCCATCTCCTCTAGGTTATCCAGTTTGGGTCCATATAGTTTTTCATAATATTCTGGTATGATATTCTGTATTTCTATTTTATTTGTTGTAATTTCTCCATTTTCCTTTCTTATTTTGCTAGTTTGTGCTCTCTCTTTTTTCTTCTTTGTGAGTTTGGCCAGAGGTTTGTCGATTTTATTTACTTCTTCAAAAAAAAAACAAGCTTTTGGTTTGATTTTTCCTATGGTTTTTTAAATCTCTATTTTATTTATTTCCTCCCTGATCTTTATAATTTCCTTCCTTCTGCAGCCTTTTGGGGTTTTTTGTTCTTCTTTTTCTAGTTCTTTCAGCTGGTGGGTTAAATTGTGTATTTGAGATTGTTCTTCTTTTTTGAAAAAGACCTATATCACTGTAAACTTCCCTCTTAGCACTGCCTTTCCTGTGTAGTATAAAATTTGTGTGGTTGTGCTTTCATTTTCATTTGTCTCAAGGTAATTTTTAATTTCAGCTTTGATTTCCTCATAAAAACCCATTGGTTTTTTAATAGCATATTGTTTAATCTCCATGCTTTCCTTTTTTTCTCCTTTGTTTCTCTGTTGTTGATTTCTAGTTTCATGGCATTGTGGTCAGTAAAGATGCTTGAGATAATTTCTACCTTCTTAAAATTGTTGAGGTTTCTTTTGTGCCCAAGTACATGATCAATTCTAGAAAATGTTCCAACTATGATTGTATTCACATCAATCTCCCCCTTTATCTCTGTTAGTAATTGTTTTATGTATTTAGGTACTCCTATATTGGGTGCATATATATTAATGAGTGTAATATCTTCATCTTGTATTACTCCTTTAATCATTATAAAATGTCCTTCTTTATCTTTCTTTATGGCCTTTGTTTTAAAGTCTATTTTGTCTGAAATCAGTACTGCACCACCTGCTTTTTTGGCTTTTCCATTTGCATGGAATGTCCTTTTCCATCCTTTCACTCTGTATCTATATGTGTCCTTCTCCCTAAAGTGGGTCTCTCATATGCAGCATATTGAAGGTTCTTGCTTTATTATCCATTCTGCCACTCTATGTCTTTTGACTGGAGCATTTAGTCTATTAACATTTACAGTAATGAATGATAGATGTGTGTTTATTGCTATTTTGAACTTATCTTTGCAGTTGATTTGGTATTTCCTCTTCGTTCCTTTCTTCCTTTTGTGGTTTTGTAATTTTCCTTTGTATTATCATGGATTTTATTTAGATTTTGTGACTCCCTTGTGAGTTTTTGGCTTGTGGTTACCCTTTTCTGTAAGTCTATTAGCCCATTACTATATCTTGAACCCATCCTACCAAAAACAAAAAAATTAAAAAAGAAAGAAAAAATACTCTATATTTTCTTGCTTCCCTCTCCCACTCTTAATGATTTAGATATCTTCTTTTACAATTTCGTGTTTATTTTATTTGTAATTCATGAGTTATCAACTTTCCAGTTATGAGTTTCTCATTTCTGTAGCATCCTGCCGCTTTTCTATTTAGAGTAGACCTTTCAATATTTCTTTTAGCATGAGTTTAGTGTTGCTAAACTCTTTTAGTTTTTGCTTGTCTGTGAAATTCTTTATCTCTCCTTGTAGCCTAAAGGATAGCCTTGCTGGATAAAGTATCCTAGGCTGCATCTTTTTTTTTTTTTCATTCAGGACTTTGAATATATCTTGCCACTCCCTTCTGGCCTGTAGTGTGTGTGTAGAGAAATCAGCTGAGAGCCTTATGGGGGTTCCCTTGTAACTCACTCTTTGCTTTTCTCTTGCAGCCTTTAGGATCATTTCTTCATCCTTGACTCTGGCCATCTTGATTATGATATGTCTTGGTGTGGTTCTGTTTGGGTTCTTCCTGTTTGGGACCCTATGAGATTCCTGTACTTGGATATCTGATTCCTTCTTTAAGTTTGGGAAGTTTTCAGTCATGATTTCTTCAAAAACCTTTGAAGAAATTTTTCAATACCCTTTGCTCTTTCTTCCCCTTCTGGGACCCCTATTATGTGCAGATTGGCACGTTTTATATTATCCCATAGGTCCCTTATGTTGCTTTCATTTGTTTTTATTTGTTTATCTTGCAGTTGTTCTGATTGGGTGCTTTCTGTTGTCCTGTCTCCTAGGTCACTAATTTTTCCTCTGCATTATCTAGTCTGCTTTGTACAGCCTTTAGATCATTTCTCATTTCAGCCAATGAGTTTACCAATTCTGCTTGGCTCTTCTTTATAGCTTCTATTTCATTTTTGACATATTTTATATCTCTAAACACTATCTATTTTAGTTCTTTCAATACTTTGATCACTCCTTTTTTGAAATCTTGATCTAGTAGGCTATCAATGTCTATTTCAATGATTGTTCATTCAGGGGATTTCTCTTGTTCTTTTAATTGGGAATGATTTCTCTGCTTCTCCATCTTGCTTGTATCTCTCTGGCACTGTGGCTTATGGAGTATCAGTTATCTATTGTGGTCCTTAATGGAGTTTATTTATTTATCTATCTAATGCCCATGTAGGAATAAAACAGATTTTTGGCATCTTTGTCTTTTGAAGAGGACGATGTTCTGTCAGAGTTCCACAGGTGCTCTGGTTGGCTGAGTGGGTCCATGGATGTGAGTCTTGGTGTATCTGTGGGAGAGGGTGAGCTACGAGTGTCCTACTACTCCACCATCTTGGTTTCATCCCCCCATACAACTCTTACGATCATACAAGGCTTGCTAAGAATTTGGGTCAACCATACTCCCGCAACAATTCCAGCTGCGTCATGGGTATTTACTGCCTTTGGTGTACATGAGTGAGAGTCCAGATGATATGGGTAGCCTTTATCTTTAACATAGACAGCATCTTCTATTATGTATTGCATTTTCTTACTTAAAGATAGGGAGTCTCTGAAGACATTTACCAAACTTTCTGTTTGATGGTACTTTTGTGATTAAGATTTGCTTAATTGAAAGCAATGGAATCTGCCATCTCTACTCTGTCTGCCAGATTCATACAATATTGGTGCCTATCTTTTATTGATATGTGAATGCTGGTTCAGGGAGGATTTATGGAAAATGTTATACTAGACTAAATGTTGGGTACACCCAGGTGTGTTGTATAGTTCTTAAGGAGCTATTTGCAAATGTTAGGTGACCCAAGGGTATACATATTTAGTGTGAAATCTCCAAAAACAAACATTTTTCTCACTTGCTTTTTCTGATTATAATTCTACCTGTTGCTTATGGGATATGAAATATGTTAGTGATGGAAAGGATCATGCAGCTGAATTAAGATGTTGGGTATGCCTTTGATCTGATTGTGAACATTCATATTTCCTATTTTCAAGACTTAGGTAGACATTGCAATTTTAAACCATTTTCTAAATGACTTCAAGCCAGTCTAGAATCTAAAAACAAATAATAAGGAAAATAAACTTGAGATGCTTTCTAAGAATATGAAAATGAAAAAGAGATTAAAGTGAGAAGATAAAATGATAGAATTGAGGACAGAGAATCAGACTAACAATAGAAGGTATAACTGAAGATGAAAATGTCAATTAAAACAAGTAAAATTTTAAAAATAAGATTTTCATAAGACTTTCTCATAAGTCTTTCCTGATCCCCACACCAATTTGCTTTAAAATACTGAAATGTTAAGATAGTTTATGTAAATGTCAGCAAATGTAGAAAAATTAAATACTATGAAAAATATTTTCACTCACTGACATCCAAAGAGAAGCAGCAGTTTCCTACAAAAATCAGGCTCGACAGAGATTCTTTTATGCAACACTAAATGACAGAAAGTAATGCACTTACATCTACACAGCTTTGTGGGAAATTTTTTAATCTAATATTTGACAGCTACTACTTATTTAATGTATGTAAACCACAAAAAGACATTAATGTTTATTAATGGGTTCAGATCGTATAGTGCCTAACTGCCCTCCTTGAAAAAATGACTTGACCCTGCCCTGGTCTCCAAATAGCTGAGAGAGAAACAAGAACCAACAATTCAAGATGAGGTAAGTCATGGCATACAGATATGGGTGATGGTCACTGAGACAAGTTAAAATAAAATTGCTCTTAAAGTTGTGAAAAATTTGGAAACACAATTGAATGCTAATTTCAAATTTGTCTTCTTGAAGGTAACATGTTAATATTCAAATAATTTTTAATTATAATTATCTGGCTCTGAAAATAAATATCATAAATAAATACATGAATGTTGGGAAACAGGAAGCAGAACAATGTAAAAGTGTGAAATTGCCTTTCTTGCATAAAAAGAAATCAGAGTTTATTATTTTGTTCTTAAGCTTGGTGTATAGAGGACCATAAGTTGAAGAATATTTTTAAAATTCTTAAATGTAGCAATGAAGGATATCATATAGAAGATGTATAGTTTAATGAAGGGGAAAAGGTAAAATCAAAGGAAACTAAGCCACACAGCAAAGAAGAGAAAGCAAATGAAACTACAGTGAAGCATAAAGTAATAAGCAGAAAGAAGGAATCTGAGCACAAGAAGCATATCAATTTTGACAATAAACACAAACGAGTCCTACTCCTACAGTAAAATGTAGACATTCACAGTTAGGTCATAAAGCAAAAGCCTAACTATTTGCTGCCTACAAATGATAAATAAAAGAAAATGACTCAAAAAGGTTAAAAAAAGGTGATGTGTAAAGTTAACCAGGGAAATACAACTTAAGTAAAGGTAGGAATGGCAATATTAATACTAGACAAAGTAAAATTGAAAACAGAAAGCATAAAAACAGTACAAGGAGAGAGTTGCTTATAAAAGTTATAATCCTCATGAGGCTACAGGTGCTGGAGAACAGAACAACAAGCTAGACACAGCCCCAATGGAGGAAACAAGAAATATACACAGAAATACAATAGAAATGGGAAGATTTATTACACTTCTCTTATTTTTGATAGATAGAGTAGACACTGAAATAAATAAGAAAATAGATGACTTATGTAAAAATAAATGAGGTTACATTTTCCCCAAGTATCCATGAATTATTTATAAGAAGATATTGATGTAATAGATCCCAATGAAAATAAATGCCAAAATATAGACCATGTGCAGGATTCTTCTGTGAGTCCCAACACCAGCCTGGGTATTAAGGACTTATTCCTTAACTGGGAACAACTCAAGACATTTTGGCTCAAATTAAAAAGTTATGCACAACAAAATAAATAATCAACAGAATGAAAATACCTATAGAATAGGAGAAAATATTCACAAACCATACATCTGATAAAGAGTTAATATCCAAAATATATAAGAAACTCATACAACTCAATGTCAAAACCACAAACAGTCCAAATAAAAAATGGGCAGAGCCTCTGAATAACTTTTTTTCCAAGGAAGACATACAGGTGCACAACAGGTACATGAAAAGATGCTCAATGTCACTAATCAGCAGGAAAATGTAAATCAAAGCCACAATGAGGTATAAGTTCACACCCATCATTATGGCTATTATCCCAAAGGCAAGAAATAACAAGAGTTTGTAAAGATGTGGAGAAAAGGGAACCCGAAAACACTGCTGATGGGAATGTAAATTGGTGCAGCTGCCATGGAAAACAATACGGAGTATCCTCAAAGAATGAGAAACAGAACTACCATATGACCCAGCATTTCTACTTCTTGGTATTTAGCCAAAGAAAACAAAAACACTCATTTAAAAAGCTATGTGCACTCTCATGTTCATTGCAGCACTATTCACAATAGCAAAGACATGGGAGCAGCTTGTGAGTCTATTAACAGATGAATGAATAAAGAAAATGTGATATATGTGTGTGTGTGTGTATATACACACACACACACAGTTACATACATACAGAATGGAGTGTAATATTATTCAGCCATAGGGAGGTAGAAAATCATGGAATTTGCAACAACATTGCAAATTGCATTTGGATGGTTGCAAGCATTATGCTAAATGATATAAGTCAGATATAAAAAGACAAATGCTGTATGATATGATCTCATTTTATACTGAAATCTAAAAACAAACAAACAAACTCATAGAAACAGAGTAAATTAGTGGTTGTCAGGGCTAGCGGTGGAGGAAATGGGTGATAGTGTTCAAAGGTATAGACTTGCAGATAAAAGATGAATAAGTCCTGGGGATCTAATGTTCAGTAAGGTGACTGCAGTTAACAATAATTGCATTGTATATTTGGAAGTTAAGAAAGTAGCTCTTAAATGTTCACACCACACACACACACAAAAGGTAACTGTGTGAAGTAATGGGTGTGGTAACTAACATTACTGCGGTGATCATTTGGCAATATGAATGTATATCAAACCTTCATGTGGTAAACCTTAAACTTACACAATGTTATTATGTCAAACATATCTCAATAAAGCTGGAATTTTTTTAATGAAAAATATAGCTGAAGAAAATGAACATACATTTCACAGAATAGAAATACAGATGACCTTTAAACATATAAGCACATGCTCAAATTCCCTCAAATTTAAAGGAATGCATATTAAAATAGAAACAGAATACTAGTTTCCAATTTTCAGATTACACATATGTAAGTCTGCTATCTCACTAGGGCAGAGACATAGGGCAATCCAAGTCTCATGGATGGTTAGTAAAATCGTGCATACAAATATTAGTGTGTCTGTGGAGCAGATTGACAAAAAGTATCAAAATTTTTAAGGCTCTTATCTTTACAACCAGAAATTTACTTAAATGTTTATTTTGTAGACAGACATACACCTGTGCAAACAAATATGCACAGAGATATTCATTTCAGTCTATTCTGGAATAGTCAAAACAAACAAGAAGCTGGAGACATGGCAGCTAAATGACAGTCAACACTACCAAATTTTGAGATAAACATTGGAAAACTATTATATATAAATATTAAAAACAATGAGATAGATATTTCTATGTGCTGTTATGGGATATTTAAAAGTACTAAAAAGCACAGTCCAGAATAGTATATATAATACTATATTTAAGGAGATGTATATGCTAGAATACTTCTTCAAGATTAGAGAAAAACATACAGTTACCTGTTAGCAGTAACTGCCTCTAGAGATGAAACTAAGTTCTAGAATGAGGTCTTCCTTTTTAATGGACACATTTTTGTGCTCTTTGAAAATCTGACCAAGTCCCTGTATTACTTTATTTTTATAATTCTTATTTTTTGTTGAAGTGTACTTGATTTACAATGTTAGTTTCATGTGTACAACAAAGTAATTTATATATATATATAAATTACTATATATATATATATATATATATATATATATATATATATATATATATGGATTCTTTTCCATTGTGGCTCATTACAAAAACTTGAGTATAGTTCCTTGTGCTATACAGTATGCCCTTGTTTATTTTATATTTAGTAATGTGTATCTATTAATCCCAAACTCCTAATCTATCCCTCTGCCCCTCCTTTCCCCCCTGGTAACCACAGTTTGTTTATGTCCCTGAGTCTATTTCTGGTTTGTAAATAAAATTTATATATATATATATTTTTTTTTTTTTGATTCTACATATAAGCGATGTGATATTTGTCTTTCTCTGTCTGACTTACTTCACTTAATATGATCATCTCTATGTGTATTACTTTTCAATAAATTAAACTACCTAAAATGAAATATATAATTAAAAATAAAAAGAGATCCAGGCAAACAGATCCCATCCCTGGCATAAATCCCATCCCCACAAACAGTTCATTTGGGCCCTGGAAGAACTCAAATATGCTTCCAGGTAAAAAAAGATTTAATGATTTGTTTTCATTTTGTTTTGTTTTACAAGCAGAGTCAGTTTCCAAAAGGGCTGGTTCCAGGCAGCTAAATGCATATACTCTTTATATACTAGAGCAGAGATGATTTCAAGCTTTAAGTGCAGACCAGTCACCTGGAGTTCTTGTTAAAATGCCTTCTCTGGTTCAGAATGCCTGGTCCTAGCCAGAGAATCTGCATTTTTAACTTGCAACCAGGTAACTTTTCCATGTAGCACAGTGTGAAACAAAACAGCAAATCATCTTCAGAAAAGCACAAACAAATCTCTCTCTTTGCAGGATGCACTCAATCTGTTTTGTTCTTTCTTCCACTCAGTAAGATTAAAGTCATAATCTCAAGCAGCAATCACTGGATCAGAAATTTTCTACCTTGACTTTGGCCTCTATTCTGTCATCTGGCAATATGGTTTCCAGAAAAAGTCTTTATCTTACTGTCCTGGTCAGAGGGGGTGTGCAGTTATGATTCTCTCCAAGCCCTGATAATGACATGCAAAAAGACATCAGTCAGCAAGTCGCCAAAGATATGACTGAAGAATGGAGGGCCCTCCATGGAGGAGGAAGAGCCAGAAACAATGAGAAAAGCTTGACTAGAGCACAGCCAAGATAGACTTGGGTAAAAAGAGGCCCCCCTCCCACTTCTTGATTGGGTCTGAAAGATGGAATTCTGTGGGGAGGAGCTATAACAACACAGCCTCCAATTGCCCTGACTGATGGAGGCACGGTGATTGAGAGGAGCATAATCTGTACACCACAAACTGTCTGCTGCCAACATTGGGAGGCCCACCAAAAACCCACCTGCCACTTGATTATAATAAATCAATGTGGGCTGAAGTCCAAGATTTTCCAACAGCTCTTTCCGAGTCCTCTGAGAATAAGAGATAGGGGAAATTACATCCAATTCTGTCGAGAGCCAGAGAACAACCCCAGGTAGACTCTTCCCATCCATGCATGTAGGACGGTAAGTGAACACAGCCTAAAAATATTGAAACAAAAAGTGCCCCCTTTTCACCCTCTTATCAGTGATCCCACATATGGATCATCATAAAAGAGCAGGTCAAAGCCCCTGGGACCTGGATGACTGCAGGTGTGTTAACTTCCTTCTTCAAGATTAACCAAAATCTGAGAAATGGAGATCTAGTTGAAATAAAAAGTTGTTTGTTTGGGGTTTGTTAGGACAGCAGCTCTGGAGAGGAAGATTGAAGAGGCACTAGAATTGTGCTGCTGATTACAAAATGTAGGGGGTTTATAAAGGCAAAAAATTGCAAGGTTACAGTTAGTTACTACGTAAGTTGTTTATTGAGAATTATAATTGGAGCTGACAAGAAGTGAGGGTGTCTGTTAAGCCTTACTTGATTGGCTGGGGTTCAAAATGGTTGCATAGTTACAAGGGGGGATCTTGAGACCATAAGATTACTGCTGGCAGATATTGTTCTGAAAATGTCTTCTGGTGTCCTTGGATCTGATACAATTCAAAGAAAATTCAGGTTCTCAGTGGTGCAGAGATATATCTGAGACCAGATCCTCAATGGCCACCCGACTCCATGTTTGTATGCTTGCACTGTGATTATGTCATTATAATTTCAATTTGTCATCAAAGATTACCACAGTCCCATGTTTGAATAATGTACATATTTTGACTGTTGGGTTCTAAAGATTTTGGAACTGAGGACATAAACTTAAAAATGCTGCAGTGAACACAACAATTTGAGTACAAAGATGTTCATTACAGCAATTTTTATAAGAATAAAAAAGATGGCAACAACATAGTCAATAGTAGGGCACTGACAAATAATTATGGTAATCAGACAATGGAGTACTAGAAAGTCATTATAAATGATGGTAATATGTTTTTTTAAATCAAGGAGTATGTAGGGCCTTTTAATTAATTTATTTTCTGTGTGTAAAATGGCAATGTATTCCTTATCTAATCAGAAAAGACATATAAAATATAAAGAATAATGCTAGAGTTGAAGGACTAGGTGAGAAGATAATTACTGCAAGGAGCAGGTAAACAGCCTTGTTTGAGGAAGGGGTCAGATTAGATCAGCCTCAAAAGGCTTATCAGGGTACAATCATACCTGTGAGTTTCTGAGTGAAAATACAGAATAATGTAACATTCTGTGTCAATTCCTGCCATAAACGATAAAAATAATGTATTCCACAAAGACAACAGCCATTTCAAACTAATGGTGTGCTCAACGCCTGTTGGAAAGGGGAAGATAATTTTGCCCTGGGAGTGAAGACAGTGAACCCAATACAAATTTATTTATGTTTCACTGTGTTTAGGATTGTTCCTTCTGCCCCCAGTTTTCCAGAGGCTCTTTGATATTTATGAGCTTTTAAATCTCTTTTTCCGAGCTGTTTGCCTCTGAGGACCTGGCAGTGTCAGACTCCCTTGTTCTTTCTGAAAGCTTTAGGAATTTGCTGTTCTTGCAATTTTCCCTGAGTCAGAAAGTTCTTTTCATTCCTTGGTGAAAATGTACTGTAGTGGCAACAAGTTGATGAGTTGAGAAGGACTGGAGCAGATCCAGAAATCCAGGTAGTGGCTAGGAGGAGAACTCATGCATTAGTGTAAGTTTGTTGTGGATTGAATTGTGTTGCCCCAAAAGATGTGTTGAGTCCTAACTGGTCCTTGTAAACAAGGCCTTATTTGGAAATAGGGCCTTTGCAGATATAATCAACTTAAGTGGAAGTCATTAGGGTGGGCCCTTAAACCAATGTAACTGCTGCATTTATTTTTTATTTTATTTTTTTGTATTGCCAGTGAGTTTATTTTTTTAATCCTTATTTTTTATTGAAGTGTAGTTGATTTACAATGTTAGTTTCAGTTACAGCAAAGTGATTCAGCTATACATATACATACATACATATATATATTTTCAGTTTCTTTTCCATTATGGCTCATTACAAGAAATTGAATATAGTTTCCTGAATTATGCAGTAGGTCCTTGTTGTTTATCTATTTTACATATAGTAGTGTGAAGCTGCTAATCCCGAACTCCTAATCTATCCCTCCCTCAGCTTTTCCTCCTGGTAGCCACAGTTTGTTTTCTATATCTGTGAGTCTATTTCTGATTTGTAAATAAAACTTGTATCTTTTTTTTAGATTCCAAATATTACCCATCCATAAAAAAGAATGAAATAATGCCATTTGCAGCAACATGGTTGGATAGAGATGATCATAGTAAGTGAAGTAAGTCAAACAGAGAAAGACAAATATCATATGATGTCACTCATATGACTGATATCTTTAGAAGAAGACAATCATGTGAAGACAGACTCACAGGGAAAACACCATGAGAAGATAGAGCAGAGATTGAAATGATACAGCTGCAGGCCAAAGGAATGCCAAGGATTGACCTCCAGCATCAGAGCCAGGAAGCTGCAAGGAAGAATTCTCCCCTACAAATGTCAGAGGGAACATGGCCCTGCTGACATCTTGATTCTGGACTTCTAGCCACCACAACTGTGAGAAGACAAATTTCTGTTATTTTAAGCCACCCAGCTGTGACACTTTGTCACTGCAATCCTAGGAAATGAACAAAGTTCATGAAATATGCTGATTCAATGATCAAAATAATTACCATTATTTTCTACTGAATTTCATCTCTTTCATATTTTATTTCTAATCTTTGCAATAATCCCAAGCAAGTGATACTATCACCTTTATTTATGAATGAGGAAACTGCAACATAGGCTAAGATAATTTGCTAGGGAGCCCAGTTAATATTCTTAGAGATTTGAGTCTGGTCTTGGTAACACCAAAGACTGGAGAATAAGCAGAACTATTCAAATGAAAAGGCATCTACAGTTACAGCAATGGAATCTCTGTGTAACTTCAACCTTTCTCTATAATCATGAAAAGCATAATTTTATAGAATATTTGCTTTCTCCAGGCAAGTCACAGTTTCTGCTGCTGTTAAATGGCACTTACCCAGTAAAAGTTTCCTCATCCTTTGATCTCAGACTTGCCAAGTACCCCAACAGAACAATGCACTGAAATTTCCTAATCATCTTCAAAAAACCAGCACTTGCTAAAAGGTTTGAGACCTTAAAGGAAAATAAAAGCATGAGTATATTCTCAACTTATTTGCCAAAGACTAGATTAAGTGTGTGAGTTCTTGAAATAAACCCAATAGGATGACTGGCTAATACTTGTGTACAAAAATTTAAGAAATAGTTATGGCAGGTGCATCATGAACACACCAAGCCCAGGTTCTTATGCAGCTTTTGTTCTACGGTGCAGAAAAGAAGATGGACAACAAAAAATAAACATGTGATTATACAACTGTGATAAGATGATGAAGGAAAGTGAAGCAGAAAAGAGGGATTTAGAGTAATGGGGGAAGATGCTACTACCATTTGAGATGGGTAATAAGATAACCTCCTTGGTTCAGGGATTTTGGGGTTTTTTTTTTATTTACTTTATAATACCATGTATTAGGAAAAAAAATACTACAAAGCATTACAATGCAAATAAATAAATAAATAAATAAATAAATAAATAAATAAATGCACTTTGGAGTTACTGTAGACTTTCCTATCTTACTCCTGTGAAAATCTTTTCATCAGTGAACTTAATATTCTGTTCTAAAATAACGTTCCTTCTGCACCATTAAAAATATAAAATGTAGCTTTCACTTTTAGTAGATTATGAGTCCTATGTTTAAAGTAAGTCCTGTAACTCAAGGGCTATGTGTTTTCATTGTCTACATCAAGAAGCACATGCGCACATCACCAGTAGTCACTCTGGTCCCAAGCGGGGGCTTTGTTCAATAACCTGAGTTGCTCAGGTAACATGTTACAAAAAATAATACACTTACCACATTCAGTGCTACAACAATGTCAGACGTGATGGCTCAAAACTTGAGTCTATTGAATACCACAGAAATAGCCCTTTTATTTTCAGCACTCCCCTTGCCTTCAGGGAAATAACAATACTGGCCACACCAAGGGGGAGGGGAGGGAGAGCAGGGCAGGCCTGGACGCAAGTATAGACCCAGACCCATGTGCGGGTTGGTGGGGCCTCAGTTTCCACCAGGATGAATTTCCAAAATGTATCCTCCTGCTCCCTAGAGGAGTAACAGTATTCCCCATTTTTAGTGTCACTGTGAGTCTCAGGCAGAATTTCCAGAAGTCTTGAAGGTCTTTGACATGGTAATGCTTTCACATTCAGCCAACTACAGAAATACAAACCACCACCACAACAAAAATCCAAGCAGAGCTAGAATCAACTAAGTTAGGAAAAATCTGAATTAATTAAAGTTAATACTGTTTTCAGCCCAGTTATCTCAGAGTCCTTAATAAGCTAATGCTTCCACAGTGGGCAAGTGGGACAAAATCCTCTTGGGAGCCTTTAAGAAATGTTATGGAATACACACAATAGTTGTCTGAAAGCTGGGAGGTGAGGCTGCTATCCATGAACTTCATCCTCCATTGACTGGGGGATGCAAGGGCATCAGTGCCCAGGCATATCTAGGCTGCAATCAAGCTCAATCTGAGAGAACATCTATGGCTTCTAAGAAATGCCTGATGCAGAAAAACAAATATGACAGGCTTGAGAACCTTAAGTTCGGGGGTAGAGCCAAATTAACCTAAACTGGTTACATATCACATCCTTAGAGTTACAACGAAAACAAGATGACTGTGACTCAATTAGAGACAATAATAGTGACTACATTTTTTCAGAAGTTTGGGAAAGAAAAAGAAAAATTCTCTTTTCTCCACTGGGCTGGGAAACAAGCAAATGTAAAGTCTAGAGGTCCTCAGTCCCTCTGCAACCATGAGCGAAATGGATTCTGGAGAGGAAGAGAGCAAAACTGGACCCTCAGGGTATTACTTGAGCAGATGGAATGTGTAGTGTCTAAAGTCAGACTGAGAGGCTGGATTTTCCATTTCTGTAAGCCAATGCATTTTCTCTTGGCTAAACCAGTTTGAATAGGGTTTTCAATAGAAAGACTCTGGACTTGGTGTCAATCAGAGGGTGATACCAGACAAGTTGCATCAATCAGCTGGGAGCTTGTTAGACATGCAGACTCTCAGGCCCTATCTGAGCCTTCGCTGATTCAAAGTCTCTGAGAGTGAGGCTTAGGAACCTGCTAACCATCCAGGTGATTCTTTTGCATGCTGAACTTCAAGAATAACCACCCTAGTAGATACATTAGGTTAACCTGCTGGAAGCCAACAACACTCATAAAATAAATAAAAAAGCATCAGGATCTGAAAAATCGAAACAAAACAACTCAGGCAATTTTGAATGTGATTTGATATTTGGAACAAGTTGCTTTCAATGTAGATGAAATATTCCCAGAATTGAGCTCAATCACTATAACTTTAGGATTCCAGGGTGACCTATAAGGGCACTGCAGAAGTAACTGCCATATATTTTTCATTTTTTCTTATTAAAATTTTAGACTTATCTGCACAGCTCTGCCTCATTACAAAGCTTGAAGGCTGAGAAATGAAGACAAGAGCTTTAGATTATTTCTTTGGTTTTTACTTATTCTGACCCAAACCAGACACCAGAACAATTATAATGGATTTTTTTTTTCTTTTCCTCCTGGCAGGAGTATCTGATGAAATTTCATTTATATCCTTTTAGTCCTTTGGGTTTGCTAATGCTACAAACATGGTCACCTTTCAGACCTTGAATGATACAAAGAAACTATTTTCTATTATCAGATTCCATGAAAATAACCACACTGAGGAATTACTGGAGAGAAATAAACTCTGAATTTGACAATATTGTCCTCTAATTTGACATAAGGAAACAAAACTTGGTTTATGAGCCAAGTTCATGACTGTAGTCAAATCTCTTTAATTTCATAGGATTCGGGAAAGACCAATGTGCATTAAAGGAAGTAAAAATTATAAACTTTTAAAAAGAAATAGAGATTTATTACTCCTATTAACCAGTTGTTTACAAGCAGAAGTCCAGCAGGATCTCTTTTAATCCCTAACTAAGACTTGCAGAATCCACCCATATGAAAACATTGAGTATTCTTAAGGTACAAAAAAAAAAAAAAAAAAAAAAAGTTGATTTCCTGACAATGCTTAAACAATGATTTTTTTTCCAAACATGATATAATTTGCAAGCAAAATTCTCTCAGGATAGACATAGGAAGTTTCCAGTTCCCATAGGAATTGTTTCCAGAGCTTTTAAAACTAGTTATTTACAATCTCAGAATATCCTTTCCAGAGACACTATATTCTGAAAAGTGACTAGTTGACAGTTTGAGTAGAATGTTGTCAGCTCACAAAATCCTGTTTCCTGTCACATGGGCACACAGCTAAACTACATTCCCCAGTCTCCTGTGCAGCTGGGTGAAGTCTTGTGATCCAACTAAGGAAGGAGAGTTCGAGTGATATGAGCCTGTCCTCTAAAAATATCTACCACATGATCCAGATCCTTCACTCTCTCTTTTCTCTTGTCTGCTGGTGAGAGCCAGTGGAGGACTCCAAGGCCAGAGGGCGGGAATCTGAATGCTACATCCTGCTTTTGTAATTAAAGTTTTATTGCAGCACGGCTAGTCCATTGGTTCACACATTGTTTATGGAAGTTTTACATACAAAGATAGGAGTTAACACAGAGATTGGATCACTCAGGAAGCTGAAAATAATTACTATGTTGCCTTTAAAAATAAAGTTTGTTAATTGCCAAAAATGTGGAAGCAACCAAGACACCCTTCAAGAGATGAATGAATAAATAAACTGTGGTACATCCAGACAATGGCATATTATTCACTGCTAAAAAGAAATGAGATATCTTGGCATGAAAAGACTTGGAGAAACTTTAAAGCAAAAGAAGCCAATCTGAAAAGGGTACATACTGTAGGATTGCATCTGTATGACATTAAACTATGGAGATGGTAAAAAGATCAGTAGTTGCCAGGGGTTAGGAAGAGGGGAATGAATGAATAGGTGGAGCACAGAGGATTTTCAGGGCAGTGAAAACTGTGATACCATGAAGGTGGATATGTGCCATTATACATTTTTCCAAAGCCATGGAAAATACAGCATCAAGAGTGAGCCCTAATGTAACAATGGATTCTGGGTGATGATTTGTTGATGTAGGTTCATCGACTATAGCAAATGTACCACTCTGGTAGGGGATGTTGACAGTGGGGGAGACTGTGCGTGGGTAGTGATGGGGACAATGTGGGAAATCTCTACCTTCTGCTCAATTTTTCTGTGAGCCTAAAACTTCTCTATAAAGTCAATCAATCAATCAATCAGTCAACCAATTTTCAAGCTCTTGTCTAAGAGATTGTGGAACTGATGGTGAAGGAGCCTAGTTCTCTGAGTGAACTAGTCCCCCTTTCCCCTCCACTGATACGCATTAGATTGTAATATAAGCTGGAAATAAAATTTTATTTTGTTAAATATAAAGATATAAGGGATAAGTCCAGTTGCAGATATTGGTCTTTGTTACAGCCCTGGGGTTAGGCTGTCTGAGCTAATGCATCAGGGTATCCCACGAAAAGTATTTAAATTCTAGTGCTGATAATATAGTAAAGTGGGCCCCTAAATCATTTGAAGTTCTTTATACCCCACGAGTGAGGCACAGCCCTGTTCATCTGCATTGGAGTCAAGGGTGTAGCGTGGGTGAAGACTGGTACCCTGGCTGGCCCCACAGAGGTTGGCTCTAAAGGAGGTGACATCAACAGTGAAGGAAAAGACAGGTGAGGGGGCAGGTACAGAAGGATGTTGCTTTACTTTCACATAGGGATTGTTTACCAATTGCATTCTTGTGTCGGCCTGTGTCCACACTGAGAAGGAAGTCTTTAGATAAGGGCCTGATAATAAATACTAAAACTCGAGAGCCTCATTAAATATATTTTTTTGTATGTTTGGAAGTGGTTTCAGCAGCAGTTTTGGGTCTAGAAAAACTTTCCCATCCTAAAATGGAGAAATACATTATTTTCCTGTCTTCTGCAAAAAGAGTCTTTTTTTCCCAAGCTTTTATTTTCCAATTCCCATGGTTTCAATTTGCCCCAAGAGCTCTGAAATGCTTGGATTTTATTTTATGATCTTTCCTGCAACCTACATTTGCTACATCTTTCTTGTATTTCACTGGTATTACAACTCCTTTGGACTGAATCCTAGCAGCTTTGATGCTACACTCTGAGACTTGGGATGCAGGCTAGCTATCTTCTCTATGTTAATAGGCAGAAAAGTTCTGTCCTCAGGGTGGCTTTCTGACTGCTGACTATAACAACCAGTGTCACTTACACAATAAAAAGTTTTATGTGATCTTTTGTATTGTCTCCCTCCTGGAAAGCGATAGTCGTTTCTCCTCCAGCAGATGTGTGAGGCCACAGGCTGGGTGCATCTGCTTCCCTTCACATGGCCACTCTGGTCAGTACCCCAACAGAGGGCACATTTCCCAAATTTTCCTTATAACTCAAATCTAGATAACAGAATGGTTTTACAGACATGTTGGTGACTCTGATCCTTTTTGAGTCAACTGACCTCTGTCCATCTTTGGTCATTTACAGGGGCAGAGAATTCCCCCTTTTCCTAGAGTCTTAGGAATTGTTCCCCCGGAGCCTATTCCTGAGTGAAAATTTCAGTGTAAGTACTTTAGCTTGGTAGATCCCAGAAAACATTGGCAGGGCTATGGGAAAAGGGGGCCAGGGAAAGAAAGCAGCCAAAAGAGGGTGTATCATCAAGTCAGTCACCACTGTAGGCTCCATCCCTCTGGAGAATTCTAGAAGCACAGAGTAGAGCATGCTTCAGAATTGTCCCACTCAAAGGACATGGAGCCAGCTCCCACCACTCAGAGATGGAGAGTTCCTGTTTGGTGGTGTGAGGTCATTGGAACTTCAGTTTGCTGAAGCAGGGACAAAGTGGGTGAAGTCCTGAGAAAGCCCTTAGGCAGAGAAGCACAGATGGTGGGCTTTGAAATTTGAGCTTATGCACCCCCAAAAAGTCAGGGCACAGGATGTGGGCAGGCAATGATTGCATCTGTTACACTTGGGAAGAAGAATCATTGTACCTTAGGGCTTTCCTCTGCTCTGAATTAATCAGCAATGCCTTAGCTAAAACCATCCACTGGGCAAAGGGGTTTGCAGGGCCCTTTTCCTCCTGATTTCTCCCTCACTCAGGAGTGGCTATGTAGCAGAATGGGGCATATTGTTGCCCAAATAAAGTAGCTTCATGGAACTTGGGAAGACACTTCCTCCAGGGCCCTTCCTTCCCAGAGCCATGAGACCAGAAATCCAGAAGTTCATCAGTTAAAGCTTAAATTATCTGGGGGCATAGAAAGTAAATAAAAAAGGTAACCTTCATTCATCTGCAGGGGGAACAAGTTCACAGAACCTCTTTCCTGAGTGGTTTGCTAGGAGGGGGCCTTAGATGAGAGAAGTGTCGGTGCCTGATGGGAGTGTGTGTGGTGTTCATTGTGAGTGTATGCAGGCGTCCTGTGTGTTGAGTGTGTGTGTGGTGCATGTGAAGGTGTTGACATGAAGACTCTAGCCATCCAAGTGGTACCTGCATGCGTGGGTTTCACTGAGGGATGCAAATATTCAGATTCCAAGGGTATCTCTACCTTCTCTCTAAAGACTGGCCACTGTGACCAAAAGTCCCTTAAACTGTCTTACTTAATAGCTCTCTTACCCTCACCCCCTCCAGTACTGTGGGATTCCTACTGTTTTGGGATTAGTTTCAACTCTAAGTGCTGCTGGCTGGGATGTGAGGGAGGCTCTGAAGTGCTCTTCTGTTTTCAGGTAGCTCAGTAATGAATCATGGATCTCCAGAGGCCAGCAGGAAAGGCTCAGGCCCTGGGCCAGAAGATTCCTGGCACCATAAGTGTTGCCTGATTGAAGTGAAGAATGTGTGAAACAAAGTGCCTAAGCAAGAAGTCCAGACATTTCTTGAAACGTGGAGAAAGTAACGAGAGAGTGCTTAAAGAGTCAGAGAGAATCTGGGAAGCAGCTGTTTCCTAGCAATAATGCCTGCCTTAATTCCAGTTTCCTGACATCCAGGAAACACAGCCAACCTGTCCGGACATCTAACTAGGCGAAACCCGGAAACCACTGGCATCACTGAACTGGTGGGCTCAACCCTCACTATGCATTGGGATTGCCTGGAGGGTGTTGAGATTGCCAATTCCTTGGTCCATTCCAGAGATTCTTAGGTAATTGGCTTGGGAGCATTTTAGACAAGGGAACCTTTGCATCTCCCAAGGTGGTTCTAATGCACAGCCAGAGTTGAGAACCACTGCACTGAACTGAATCAAGTTCAGAGAGTGGATCCCGGAGAATGTCCTGGCTATTGTTGAACCCCTAATTGTCACCTTAAAGTTAACATCTCTAGAACTACACTTACGATTTACTCCCAAATGCCCAAATCTGTTGCTCCTATGGTCTTCCACTTGCTCAGGGCAGAAACCCTGGAGTCATCCCTGACTTTTCTTCCTCCTACTTCACATCTCCATCTGTCAGCAAATATTGAAAACTCTGTTCCAAATGCATCTGGAAAGTGATGTCCTCTCATCTTCTACGTCTTTATCATCTGGTTCAAATTCAAATCGTTTGCTCACCTGTATTATTGCAATGCCTCCTAATTCACCTTCCTATGCCCCCTTCAGTCACGTCTCACATAGCAGTCAGGTGAGCTTTGTAAATCATAACTAATCACGTCCTTCCTCTGTTCAAAACTCTCCAATAGTTTCTCATCATGTTGTAAGAGCGTGACTCTTACACATCCCTCTGTGAGCCTGCCCAGATACCACACATAGGGGAAATTCCCCTATGGAAGGAATTCCTTGGTCAAGAAAGTGTGAGAACTTCAGGGTTAAACAAAATTGAAAAGGGATTGTAGGACTTCTCAGAAACTATAATATGCTCTGTATCATTATGAAATTTCCAAGGAGGTGTTGAATGGAACACCTTCCAAACTCAGCCAAGAAAACCTGTTTGGAAAAGAATAACATTTCCCCATTTTCCACTGACAATGATGTTAACCAGCTTTGCCCCCTTGTGGGAAGGGGATGGACAAGCCTAAAAAACCCCATCACATTGGCAGAAAGTGAGAAGAGTCTTGAAGAAAGTGGCCAAATTCCTCACCTTCATAGCCAGCTCAGGAATACAGGCGGAAGAGTTGGGTTTCCATTTGTGTTTTACTTTCTATTTTCTACATTTGGCAATAAAAAGCACAGCCAGTCGATTAATTGATGTTTTAAAAAAAAAACGTTCAGCATGTTTATATGAGTAGTGGTTAATATGAGATGTTGGGTAGAAAAGATAAAATAATGACAGCCTATGTATTATGCTTCAATAAAAAATAAAAAATAGATTAATATACTTTTTATTTGAAAAAGCATATGTCTTTTAAAACAATAAACATTTTGCTTCTTAGCTGGACTTAAGAAATATTACTGAGTACAGTAAAAGTCCTTAAAGAAGAAGGTAGCACTTTAGTAAATTGGTATCAATCACAAGTGTCAACCATGCTGAGTTGACGGATGTTTTGTTTGGGGGACAGAAGTCAGATGGTTAAAGGACTTTACTGCTATTGTGCATGCTTGTGACTGGTGCAACACAAGGACCCACCATTTTCCAGGGTAGGTGTAGAGAGAAAATTTCCCATTCCTGTATGACTTGAAGCGCTCTGACAGTGGTGGCATTTTGAAACCCAGAAACAGCTTTAAAAGCCTGCCTTCTGAACTTGTGGGAAGTAATAGGTTTCAGTACAGCATGGACAGGCTATGAATTTAACAACCAGCACAATCGGTGCCAGCCCCACACTACCCCATCCCACAGGCCCTTCTTTTTATTTCTCGGTCACAATTCGAGGCCAAAGAAGCTCAGTCTGAGGCCTAACCTGGCCCAGCTGTTGTCTTCAGAGATTCACTCCGGCAGCTGTCCAAATGGCACTGTTGTTCTCTCCTCAAAACCTGATCTCTCTTCCTATCCCCCAGCTGAGCTCAAGCAAAAAGCAACAGATGACAGATTCCCACAAACACAGCTGTTTGTTTTGTTGTAAATATATACAGAGATCCAGAACATTAAGCCAAAGTTTGCAAGGCCAGAGCTGCTACCGAGAGAATGCCACTGCAGTCACTTACAAAAAGAGAAAATGATGTTTGACAAAGATAACAGAGCAAGAGTTCACATTTCTCCCCTTGACATTTTACAGCCAAAGAAGAAAAGGTGATACTGTGAGGAACATGCCTCTTCTAAGTGTCTTAGAAGCCGATGGATTCCAGTGAGATGCCTATTAAAGCAATCTGGGAATCTGGGTGGCTTTGTGTTTAATTATACATGAGCCGGAATGACCGTTGTATTTGTTATTGGCTGGGGTTACTTCACCGTGTTGAAATCACCCTCAGTTACCATGTGGTTTATCCTTCCCATTGCCTTCCAAGACCTTCACGAAGTTTCACTCTCAGAAACGGACGCATGTCCTGGGCTGAAAAAATGAAATATTTCCATCTTCCTTATTTACTGATATAATATGTACACAATAGAATTTCTCCCCCAACTAAGCATGTTATATGAGGTTTTGATCTAGAGGTTCCCTTGGGGAAATAGAGGAGAAATATACGAGTGAGGTCAATGGGTATATGTGGCAGATGGAAAAGATGCATTTGGCAGAGCACAGGAAAATACAGTCAGGCACAACTGGAATACTGGGGAAAAAGAAGTCTGCTTAGTAGCAGAGAATGGGTTAGAGAGAGAAGTGGCATATCCTTTATATTAAAAAACCCTCTGCATTTATGATACAGGATTTGAATACCTGCTATGTAGCAGGTGAATCTCTTGGACCTGAGGAAACAGAAATTAAATATATATAAATATATACGTATGTGTGTATACATATATATATGTATGTATGTATATGTGTATATGTATCATATGCATATATGTATCTTCCACCTTCATGGAGAATATGTTCAGTAGACAACACAGTCAAATACATAAAAATCTTAAGTGGAATATGCAATGTATTAGATCATAAGTGCTATGGAGAAAAAAAATAATAGGAAGGGGAATAGAAAGTAGGGGAAGAAATGAGTACACCGAGTACAATTTTAAAACAGGGAGCCATGGAAGACCTCACTGAAAAGGTGACCTTGATCAAAGTCCTAAAGCAGGTGAGGGAATGAACCTGATACACCTGCAGAGAGAGGTTGGGGTAGTGAAAACAGCTCCCGAGATGGGGGCATGCCTGTCAGGCTATGGAATATCAAGAAGGCCAGTGTGACGGGGCAGATCAAATGCAGGAGAGAGAGGTAGGGAATTAGTGCACAGAGATAACAGAAGGCACCGGGATGCTGGGAAGAGCCAGAACAGCTGTGCACTGTGCGCACTGCACAAAAATGTCAGCCAAGTGAGCAGGTGTTGGGGCTGTCATCCAGCCAGCTCTCAACTTAGCAGGGTGTGAGCTCTGGTACAGGGCTACATCTGCCAAAGGGGATAAGAACATTTTCATTTGACAAAGGCACCCACCACTTGAACAAGGTTTAGGTATGCAGAGCTGAGAAGGCCCAGAGTTGGGACCTTTATTAAAAAAAAATTGATCAAAGACATTCTGTAGGCTGCTAGACCATTTTAATGACATTGATTTTAACTCCAGAGAGATGGCGGCCCACTGGAAGGTTTTGAGGAAAGATGCGACATGATCTGACTTGTTCAACAGAAGAAAGCTGTTACCTCTGTAGAGGATAGACTAAAGGGGGAAGCTTAGATGCTGGGAAACCAATTAGCAAGCTATGAAGCCAGCCCAGCTAAGAGGTGATGGTGACTTGGGCCAGCATGGTAGTAGGGGACATGATGAGAAAGGGTGGGATTTGGGGTGTTTTGGAGGTAGAGTAACAGAATTTTCTGATGGCACAAGCTTGAGGTGTGAACAAAATAAGAAGTTCTATTGGATACCAAGCATTTAGACTGAGCAACTGGAAGGATGGGATTTTCAGTGCTGAAATGGAAAATCTCTGGGAAAACAGAGCTGGGCATGGGAAGGGAGCATCAGGAGGACATATGGGGTTTGAGACATTCATTAGCCATCCAGAGGGAGAGTCGGGTAGGCAGTTGATTGCATGAGTCTGGGATTCAGGGTGGAAGTACAGACTGCAGATATAAATTTGGGATCACAAGTATACAGATGGTTTTAAAGCAAAGAGACTGAATGAGGTCACATAGAAAGGAAGCATAGGTGGAGAGAGAAGAGGTCCTGAGCCTTAGGATTGTCCAGTATTAAGAGATTGGAAAGATACAAGAAAACATGAGGCTGAGAAGGAGCTGCCCATAAGGTAAGAATAGAACCATGAATGTGTGAAGTCCTGGAAGCCAAATGAAGAAAGTGTTTCAAGGAGGGGTGTAAAGTAGTTGCTGAGGGTCCACCACAATGTTCAGCAATGTGGAGGCCTCCGGGGACATTAACAAGAGCAGCTGGACTTTGGTGGAGCAGTCAAGAAAAGGTCTACTTAGAGTGGGTGTAAGGGAGAATGAGCAGTGAGAAATTAAGAAGATAGAGTATTAGACACTTTTAAAAGTTTGATTATAAAGGGAAGGGGAAAAAAAAAAAAAAGAACAGGGCTGGAGCTGGAGGGAGAAACGGACCAAGAGAGTTTTGTTCCTCAGCTGGAGGAAATAACAACATACTGGTGTACTACTGATGAAGGTCCAGCAGAGAGGAAAATGTTGATGAAGCAGGAGAGGGAGGAAATACCCCCCCTGATAGTTTTAAAGAAAGACAGAAAGTGTGGCATATAGTCTGTAAGGGTATGGTTTAGCCTGAGTTGACAACATGATTGAATATCCACAATAACAGAGGAGAAAACAGGGTTAATGGCCCAGATGCCATGAGTCGGTAAATGTAATGATAGGAGCTTATGCAAGTTCTCTTCTGAACACTTCTATTTTCTCACTGAAATAAAGAGATGTATCATCAGCTGAAAGTTAGTACGACAAAAGCTGTGCTGGACGCTTGAGAAGCACAAGACAGTTGTGGGTAAGAGAGCAGACGAGTGCACTGGGTGGGCAGAGACGACACTATTGTCACAGGCCAGCTGTGCTCAGCTAAATGGGTACATAAGATGAATTGCTAGAGAGAACCTAATTAAGTTATGGCTGGAGTCTTGCCAAGTGCATAGGTCAAAGCAAGAGGAAAATGAAGGAATTAAGAAAATATCCAAGGGAACAATTCTCATGATCAATTCTAGAATCTATGCCAGGTAAAGAGAGACACAAGGTCATGAGGAGGTTTGGGATGGTGCACAGGTTGTAGGAGCAAAGCTCCCTGCTCAGGGGTTGAAGAACTTTTGGAGCAGGGGCACAAGAGAGAATTAGCACAGGAGGAAGAGAGTTGCTTGAGACTGAGGCCATGAAGGGCTTTCATTGATGGTGATGAAAATGTCTGGGGTGTGACTGGCGGAGTGAATGGCTGACATGGGCAGTGGGGGTAGAGGACAAGATCACTGGAGGAGAAGAGTTCAAGGAATTGACCAGCACTGGAGGGATGTCAGTATCTGTCAAACAAGAGCACTATCACTCACCCTGAGGGTGGGGGTGGGTTGAAATGGGTTAGGGTATTTTTTAAAAATAAACTTTTATGTTTTAGAATAGTTTTAGATTTACATAAAAAGTATGAAGCTAATACAGAGAGTTTTCATATACTCCACACCCATTTCCCATACTATCAGCATCTTACACTAGTATGATGAATTTGTCACAAGTATCAAACCAGTATTGATAGACTGTTATTAACTCAAGTCCACAGTGCACTGGTAGGAATAGTTTGGACTTGCCACTTCTTTTCTGTGTCAGGATCCCATCCAAGGTACCCACCACACTGCATTTAGTTGCCACATCTCCTAAGGCTCCCTTAGGCTGAGACAGTTTCTCACTTTCCTAGTTTTTGCTGACCTTGACAACTTCGTGGCCAGTTCAACTGGTGATTTTAGAACATCCCTCAATTGGGAGTCATCTGATGTTTTTCTGGGGTTATTTAGACTGGGGTTATTATGAGTTTTATCGGGTAGACTCACAGAGATAAAACACCATGCTCATCACACTATAAAAGGTTGTGTGCTATCAACATGGCGGACCACTGTCGACACTGACCTTCAGAACCTGATGGAGGTTGTGTCTGTCATTTTCTTCCATACAAATTGATTATTTTCTCTCTTTCCAAACCACACGTTTGGGGAGGGAGTCATTCTTCGCAGTCCATGAGGAGTTACACTGAAGTGTAGAGTGGCAACATAAATTATTTGGAATTCTGCAGGAGACATTTGTCTGTTTTCCCCCATTTGTTTATTTGTCCATGTATTTATATCAATGTAAGCTTGTGGATATTTATGTTATACTTTGTGTTATAATCCAATACTGCTCTGCTTACTTTGTTACTCAAATTATTCCAGCCTTGGGAAATCTCTTGTTTGGCTCTTGTGTTCCTTTGATATACCCCGTTATTAGGGAGGACTTTTGTTTGTTTTTAACACTCACTTTTAGTCCTACAATATACTCCAGGTTCCTCTTGTATATTTCCTGTTCCAGGTCTACAATCAGCCATTTTCTCAAAGATGCTCTGATTCTTCTCATTGCAGAATGGCACTAGAAATCAAGATCTGAGTAGTAGGTTTGCTCGTGGCTACTACAGTGTTGTTATTCCTCAGGCCTTTCAGCTGATAGATCAAGGAAAAAATATATGTATATATACACAGATATACACCATGCACACTTGTATATACCTAGATGCACACACACACATATATATACACACACCCATGTCTATAAGCATTTCTATATACAACCATCTGTATGCATACGGACTTCATACTCACATCTCTGACTCTAATTCAGTAGCGCATGGACCATTCTAGACTCCTCCATTTGCTTACTTGTGACCTTCCTCTCTGTTGGGGCATTTTCAAACCTGGCATTTAGAGAGCAGGATTCAGGGAAGTCAAATGCCCTGCAACCCAAGGGATACTTTCCCATAAGTGGTGAATTTTCTCCACCTAAGTGACATTGGTGCCCGCACTGGGAAACTTGAATTATGTAGACATCAACATCCCCAGGAATTCTAACAGAAATGTCAACGTCTAAAGTGACAATGAGTAACAAAACTTCAAGAAATATGGGGAGTGCCCTTTAGGTGGATGAATGACGGCTTCAGGAACATGAAGAAGGCGTGTACCAGTGTGATCACATTACTGGCCCCAATTTTCTAGCCCTTCCCTGTATCCAAGTCTTTTCAACCTGATGAGCACCTTCTCTTGTCAAGTATGGAATCTATTTCCCCACTCATTGAATCTGGGCTGGTCTTATGAATTATTGGGCCAATAGGATGCAGTGAAATAAATGGCGTACCAGTTCTGAGTCCAAGCCTCATGAGTCTTTGAGCATTTTTGCCTGGTCTCCTGTGCATCCGTGGGGAGAATGTGCCCAGCTAACTTTCTGGAGGATGAAAGACACAGACTCAGAGCAAAGTCACCACAGCCACAAACATCTTGATCAGCCAACAGCCACTGACCCCCAGATAGAGGTTGAGTCCAGTCAAGAGCAGAGGAAACTAGCCAGCTGAAAATGGCTGTAATGGGCAGTATCTTGAACGGCTTCCAGTGATTCTGGAATCCATGCCCTTGTGCATCTTCCTTCCCTCAAGTGTGGGCTGGACCTAGTGACTTGTTCTAACAAGGAGAATAAACAATGTGATGAAATGTCAATTCCAAGGTTAGGTTACAGAAGACTGTGATTTCTGTCTTGTTCACTCTTCTGCTTTCTCTCCTGTGACCCTTGCTCTGGGTGAAGCAAACTGTTGTGCTGTAAGTAGCCCTGTGGAGAAGCCCACTAGGTAAGGAAGTGATGGTTCCAGCAAGAACATGAAGCCTGCCAACACTCACACAAGGAAGCTTGCTGTGGATTGAACCCCAGGTGAGCCTTGAAGTGATGACAGCCCTGGCCAACACTGATTGCATCCTGTGAGAGACCTAGAGCCAGAGGACCCAGCTAAACTGCACCAGATTCCTGACTCAAAGAAACGGCTAAGTTTGTGGATAATTTGTTATGAAGAAATAAATAATACATTAGCCTAAACCAGAAACCTCATCACCTGATAACCAAAAAAAAAAAAAAGTTTATTACTTTAAGCCTCTGGTTTTTGGGGTGGCTTATTATGAGGCATTGTTGTGGCAACAGACAACTGCTGTAATGTGAAATTCATGCCCAGTGTTTTCAGGAGCAGAGATGGGGATGGACTGGAAAGAGCAGTGAGGAGAATGGCAGGCAACTTCCTTACTTCCAGTCCAGGACCATAGAGAGAATATCACATTTTTAAGGCTGATTTCTGTATACAGATTTTGAAAATCAACTTCATTGTTTAACAGCTTCATCTTGCATATGGAAATAGCCCTTTTTAGACTCTCACATCTTATAAATCAAATGCTTAGGCTAATAATTCATGACAGACCAGAAAAGGATAAATTATCTTCTCGTAGCTGAGATGCAATTCTGTCCCATCAGCTGATGTACATATAAGTGTCTCTCTCTCTCTATCTTTTTTTTTTTTTTTTGGTTTAACATAACAAAGCACCAAAAGCCTATTGTACAACTGTGTAATATAACTATGCTACATTTTAACTTGCTTTTAAAAATGTTATCTAGAGAGGTAGTTTAGGTACATAGAAACGAATGGAAATAACCTGGGGTGAGGACAGCAAGAACAGCACCATGTAAGGAAAGCCTGAAATAGATCACTGGTAGGTTGACTGATGTGAATTAGAAGATAGATGCAGAGATAGATAGATAGACAAATGTTCTCCATCAACAGGTACACACATATTAAAAGGATAAAGCTACTTCAACTGCAGTGAATGTTCCCCAGGTTCCTTTTATCAAGACAGTGTGCCTATTCACTGTTCTCTGCTAAACATCTCCAGGCTGCACACTTCTTTGGAATTTGGTCTCTGCCATAATGGAACAGTCTCACTAGAGAGGTTCTGTATCACCACCCTTGGAATTACCTGCTAAAGATACAAAACACCCAGCCCCCTGTCTCTAGGAAGGAACAACACTGCGGTTTAATTCATGCTCTGGAGCTCCCTATGTGATCAAACTGAGATTCAACTCCAGAGAAGACTACATCCTTGCTCAGCTCTTCCTCCTGCTTCCCCCTGCTTCCATGACTCCTCTTCTCCTGAGAGCCCTCCCTCAATAAACCACATTCATCAGAATCCCCATCTTGGCTCTGCTTCCAGAGAAGCTTCATACAACCTCATTTGTATGAAACAAGTGTCATACAAATCAAAATACAAGTCTCATACAAATTTTCTTATCTCTGCACAAACTTAACCTGTAATTCTACCTCCTGAATGCTGGAGTCCCCAGTCAGATGTGTGTGCACATGAGTGTGCTTTTCCCAGGACAAAAATACGTGACTCCTTGTTCCTGAGTCACATTGGCTGGTTACACCATCATTCTGCACTAACCCTCAGTCCCAAAGGCATTTTCTACTTGGGCTTGTCACAACTGAAACAGCTCAGTCAGCAGGAAAAGAAAGATTCTCCAATTCATCTTGCAATAAGGCTCTGCTGGACTTGGAGTTTCCTCCAGAGCATCATGAGAGAGAAGCGCCTGGGGTCTGAGCCTGGTGCTCAGGATACCAAGAGACATTCCACATATTATTTACTGTGACATTTGCCTCGGCATCCTGCATCCTTCTGAGACAGTGCATTCTTCAGATCAAAATCATCATCCTGAAAGGCAATGGCAGAGAGATTTTTCTTAAAGGCACAATGTTCCCTTTATGTGCATTTCCTCCCTTTATTGGCCCTTTGATAACTAACTGGGTGAAAAGAGGAGATAATGGGGAATCCGGGCTGATTCAAGCCTCCAGTAATGTTGTACTCACTCCCTGTGTAAAGTAACATGAATTCTAAATGACAGCATAGTGGTGTTTTCTGAATTATAACTCTTTTGATTACTTCCACCACGAGGGCCTTGGGAGAACAAAGGAATTTGTTTCTATTCAGAAAGAGAGAGAAAAGAAGATCTTGAATTTTTTTTTTAAAATGTCATAAATGTATATGATAGCATGCCAAGATGGATAACCAGCTGGAGTTTTGTTAACTTAAGAATCCAGGGCTATCTCAAATAAACTAAGTGAATGTGGTCACAGAGGCAAAGTTCCTAAAGAAAAAAAAAAAGACTAAAACAGGTTGAGTTTGAAAAAGTTTAGGATGGAGTTGCGGTTGAAAAAGTCCACAAAGGGAATTTAAAATGCATGGCTGGCCAACTATTTGCCAGGCACTATGCTTACTCTTCTATGTAAACTCAGAGAATTCTAATTACACCCCATGAAATAGGTACCCTCTGAATCCCTGTGTAACAGATGAGGGACATAGTCTTAGGGAGATAAAGGCAAGATTTCCAAGGTCACAGACTTGGTGAATGGCAAAGCCTTTCTAACTCACAAGGTCCTTTCTCTTACTAAGTGATGTTAGAAGTTGTTGAACACACTAAGTAGCAAGGCACAAAAGGGCTGGGTGAGTGTGAGGAAGACCTGCTATGTGGCGTGTGAGGAAAAAGGGCTAAAACTTGTACTGAACCCCACAGTGAAATGAAGACCTTGAGTGTTTATAGCGATATAAAGCTGTCTAAGATAGTGAAAACCAGTGTAGCTTCTGTCTTCACTGTGATGTGCAATCTTGTGCAAGTTAATGGACTCTGAGCCTTGGTTTATTCATTCTTTAAACAGGACAAACAAAACCTTACCTTTTAGGATTATTGTGAGAATCAACGATGATATATGCACAGAGCCTCGTACATAGGAGACATAATAAGCGGCAACTAATTAGTTAATTCATTTACTGGCTGAGCCTCCTCCACGGACAATATGGCCCTGGGCCCCAGAGCCAACACCTAAGCAAAGTGGAAGTTAAATTGCAATCTCATTGAGGAGATGCATAGGATCCAATTAAAAGGAGAACTTGTTAAAGGAAACCTCAGGTTATATTCCAGACTGCGTTGGAAAACTATCTGAAGGAAAGGCCATTCCCAAGGTTACATCTCCCTTTATTCCCATACGTGCTCTATTCCAGCCATTACGAGTAACGCTTAGTTCTTTGCAATCCTACTGCTCCTCTGACTCCACTGCTGATCCCTGACCATGTCTGGGTTGGTCTGGACATCTCAAGCTTCATATCTCAGCTTAGAAATCGTTCCTCTGAGAATCTTTCCTCTATCCACCAGACACCTTCCCTATCTTGTGCTGCAGCACCTTGTGTCTCCCTGACCAAGCACTGATACCTGTGGACTGTAATTACTCACTTATCTCTGCAACTGGAACATCACTGGGGCTCCATATGGCCCAGTCTCTGAACAGTATTGCTTTTTCAGTGATAACTGCTGAGAGCAATTCAAAATGTTGCTCTCTTGCAAAAATACCAGGGCTACCATTGGGTGCACTTAGAATTAAAAAAAAATAATTTTTAAATATTTTCTTTAGCTGTATCTCTTATTTTTAATATCTTTCTCATGCCTGAGGGATGCTGAAAACAACAGGAAAAACAAAAGCAAAACCAAGTTAGTCTCTTTGCTGGGTCTTTCTCTCTCATCTCCAAAACTCTCTTCCAAACCTAGCCCATGTGGTTCTTCTTTCTTCTTCCTTCATCTCCATCATAGATCTTGATTATGATGATTGACTTAGCATCTCTACATTATTTCGGTTTCTTTTTCTTTTTGCTTTACTGAGAGGTGTGGAGATGACTATGAAGCAAGAATCATCAGTTGGGAAGATGGAGTTAGAAGGGAGGGGAAGATAGGCTATGAATATTTACACATTTACACTATTGGTTTCTCCTTCTCTATGTCCTTAAATATACCTGAAGCACATTGAAGACAAGGATTATGCCACATTAAATACTATATTCTGAACATTTAGCAAGGTGCCAAGTAAAGAATGGACACTTAAATATATGAACAAATAAATAGATAAACAGAAATGAGGGGGAAATAGACTTCCTATAAATGTCACCAAGAGGCAAATTAGTCTGATTTTAATGACTGTGAATAGTAGACCCTGTGCTTTTCTCTGAGCTGAGAAGACTCCCAAGGTGAGCCCCTTTTCACACTTAACAGAGTTAAACATACGTTGAGGTTATGATCAACCTAGAATATTTCAAGTTCCAAGATCATTCTAAAGGGAGTCATCAAGTCTGAGGCAAATCACCCTGAAGAGCCCTCGGCTCCATTTCACTTGCTAGTCAGGAAGAGCTGTCTCTTCACATCCATTGGGGATTTGCTTCAGAACCCCACAGATTCAGATTTCAGAATCCATGGGTGCTGAAGTCCCTCACACAAAGTGACATAATATAGTCTGTGGTCCCTAGCCTTGAATTCCAAGATTGGTGGAATCAGAAATGCAGCACCCACAGACACAGGAGCCTGAAGTAAAGGGGAGAAATGACTCCAGGGCTCAGATTTTAAGATTTTCTGTTAAGAAGTTTATTTGTAACCATAATATTTCTATCTGTGCTAAGTGCTTTGGGATACTCTTTATTTTACTGCAATCCAGAGGTCAGTTATTATACTAATGCTCACCTGTTGCTAAGCACCCACTTTTACTTGGCCTAGATTTATACAGGAATAGATATTTGCAAGGCTGTGCAAAACTTATAAAAACATAGATTAAAATATCACCTTTAAAGAAAGATAGAATAAGCCCAGTGAAAGCCTTAAAAATAATTTTGACTGCTTGAATTATTTTACACATGGTGTTTTTGCTGGTGATGATTGATGATGGTGATAATGTTAACATTAATAAGTGACAGGCATATGCAAAATAGATAAACAAGATTATACTGTATAGCACAGGGAAATATATACAAGATCTTGTGGTAGCTCACGATGGAAAAAAAATGACAATGAATGTACGTATGTTCATGTACAACTGAAAAATTGTGCCCTACACTGGAATTTGACACAACATTGTAAAATGACTATAACTAAATAAAAAATGTTTAAAAAATAAAAGTGGGGAAAAAATAAGTAACTATCTATGACCAGGCAATATGCACAGTGCTTCATGAGTAGACATGGGCTGTACACGTGGACAGTGTGAAAGGAAAATGGACACTGCCCTCACTCCTGGGAGCTACCACCAACTAGAGTATCCCCACGGAGGATACTGAGGGTCCAGTGGAAACCACCCCTGTGGGGCAGCCGATAGAAGTTCAAGTCAACAAGGAGCCTGGATCAGCTTGTGTACTGAGAGTAGAAACAGCTGGCTTTTCATTATTCTCCTCACTGAGAAGAGGGAATAAATGTTTCCCATCAGGAGTTGGAGGCCCACAGATTTGACAATAAGGAAGGGATGGGGAATGTGGAAATAAGAGAAGATCATCCAAAAGGGAATGAACAAAGGCCTTTAATTCTGAGCTTCCTATAGCAAGAGGGCCAGCTCTCATCCTTGTGTTTGGCAGAAACTCCAGGGCAGGCAGGGAACTGGGAGGCAAAGAGAAGTCCTCAGTGTACCCTGATTGGAGGCTGCTGGCACGAGGGAACGGGAGCCAGGCTAACTAGAAGAGGGCATCCTTGTGATTGGTTTAGGGATCATGTTAGGCTTGTTCTCCTTGGTCCTGAGTTGAAAGCAAGGACAAAAAGCCAGGAAGCTGGCGGTCACCGAGCAAGACTGTTCCGGGCTGACTGCTGCGGAGCTTCTGTTTTGGCTTCCCTGACTGGCTGCTGCAGAGGTGGCTGATCAAAGCTCTGCTGTCATACCCTGTCTGACCGTTGTCAATCCGTACAGTCCTCCTCTCTGGGGCTTCAGGGCAACTGTGGGGTCAGAACTGAACATGCCTCTCAGGTTCCTGGTGGAGTACCATGAAGACTGTTAGGTCTGTCTCATCGCTGACCTGAAATACACATGGTGGTCTTGAATTGCTCCAACTATTGATCTGCCAAAGCATCAATCATGAGCTTTGGAAAGGCACCAAAGAGGGAATTGTGAGTTTTAGAATTATCTGAGCTCTCACATTAATTTAGCCCATATTTCTTTGCAAGTCATATTCCCAGAGCGTTGTTTTTCATCTACAAATTGAAGACTTTTTGTCAGTTCCAGTTTCAAAGATGTCATTCTCTGATTCTAAGCTTGGAAAGTGTGCTTATTACTTTGACAGGCCCTTTACCATAGAAATGTGCCAAAAAAAAAAAAAAAAAGGTAGAAGACACAGTGCCTGTCCTCAAGGAGTTATTCTCATGACCTCTAGATGAAGAGGGAAACAATTATTTCCTCAACCATGTGGCTGAGAAATGTAGTGAACAACAAATAATCATTATCCTGGGGCCTGATTAGGAGTGGCTTTCCTATATCATAGGGGTGGTCTACTTTGTAAAGAACTTTCTGATTGAGCATGCTTATATAAGGTTATGGGTATTCAATAAAATTCAACAGCCATTTATTGAGAGGTGCACTAGGTGTCCCATGGAACCACAGGATGTTAACTGGCATATATACATATTTTAACTCAAAAGCTATCTTAGCTGGATCTAGGGTCAGGGAGATAGAAGAACAGTGAAGTATCAGTAGGCTGTGGAGGTCAGTAGTAGCACTGTTTTCCTTTACTGAGTAACATATTTATTATCCTAACACATTATATTTCTGAGCTTTGGACAGTGAGTAGTAAGTTAACAGGAGTTCAGATAGTGAGGGGCAACTGAATTTGGAATACAGTGGTTGGTGAACATGTATTCCACAGAGGCAGAGGCCATACCTCATTTGAGTCTTTGTATCAGCACTCAGTTCAATCCTGGTCACTTTTAGGTGCTTTTTAAATGTTTAATAAATGAGCTCTATCTCCTCAATCAAAGATATGGAGGCTTTCTCTAAACCAACTCCGAAACCGATTGCCATTTTAAATTTCTTCCTGGTGGCCCCAGTAGCTGTCTTCTTTTCTGACTGATTGCTTTTTTTTTAACTCATAAAGTAAAATAAATAGCAATAGTTTTGCAGCAAAGAAACACTTTCTCCATAAACCTGTAGTAAATAAGACCATTGCTTATCACACAATTTTTCCTTACTTCCACCTTTCAGAATGGTGCAGCACAGAATACTATTAAGAAAAAATAGAAATAGAATCTGTTTATCTATCTATCTATCTATCTTTTTTGATAACTCAGAAAGGACATGAGCAGTTAGATAATTACTGGGGAATTTTTAGTGTGTCTAAATTTTTTAAACTGATTTCTAGACAAGATGGCAAGTTTTAAAAACTTACATAGAAAATGAGAAAGGGTTTTAACATTTGCGTAATACTTTAAAATGTATAAAGCGCTTTCATATATGATCCTCAAAGCTCATTTCCCCTTCAGATCAAGCCGGTGATGAGTACATTTTTTTTATTCCTTATTTCATTCATACATGAGGAAACGAGGACTCAGAGAGATTTAGAAACCCAAGGTCACACGCATCTAGAAGTAACTTCAGATTCCAAATGTCATGCTCTTTTCTGATGCACCCTATTTATATCCTGTGCATTGGTTTGGTCTCCCGAGCTGTAAAAGAAACCTGCTTAAATGTGGCTTGAAAAAAAAGAAGGATCAAATTTGCCTGAGTTTAAGCTGTCTGAAGACACTGTGCCCCAATCACTCTCTTTCATGTTTTGCCTGAACCCTGCCTGCCACCTGAATAAAAAATGATTAGAGCAGATTGCCACTAAAGAGTGTGCTGCTTTCCACCCAGGCGGCGTGGCATGATGAAAGGGATCTTAAGGATTCTGGCAAATTAGAGCTGCAAGTCTGCATTTTTTTAATTTTGTGAGCTGATACAAATCACAGGGACCTGTCAGGGAGCATTTCAAGGTACCGGGCCATCCAACTTCAGAGATAAGCGAGGAGTAAAAGCAGCTGACTGCACATCATAATTAAAGAGCTCGTTGTCTTCAGCAATTCCAGCTCTCCTGGGATTTTCAACAGATTTTTTTTTTTTTTTAAGCTTGGAATAAGAAAGGGTGAGAGAGAGAGAGAGAGAATCCCAAACACCCTTCCTTGAAGCTTTGTAATGGAGTGATTTCTTGCAGTCACATGTGGGTCACTCAGTTTGTAATTAATTTGAAGTGATTTAACTGAACTCTGAATCCTAACACTAACATTCTGGGGTTGTATGAAATTTTTCATTTCTAAATGGCCATCTATGTACAGATGGCTTCAACTTTAAACGGTGATTTTTATTCCCTCCGGCTTAGATGGGCAGTCCCTGGAAATAACTGGCAGATGCCTGAGTTCCAGATCAAATCAGTTCAGTGAAGCTAGTCCACTTAAAGAAAGAAAATGAATGCAGTGGATAGCAGAGCAATTGTTTCTTGTCTTGCTTCGGCCACCTTCTCCGTGATGGTTCAAGGCTGACATTCTCCTAGTGTCCTTAGACCTCAGGTAGCTCCTTTTGACATCCCTTGCTTTTGTGTATAGCAAAAGCAGACATTGCACTTGAACATATGCACTAAAATCATTTATGAGTGGAGGATGGATGCCTCAATCCAGTGGCCCCAGATTGAGAACCACTGAATTTCACAGGGAATATTCCAGGACATTCCAGCAACTAGATATGGAGTTCATAGAATGTGAGGACCTCCCTGGCCCCCTCAGGTTACAACTGCCCCTTTGAGGACCTTCACACATACCACTGTCATCCAATACTGAACAAACCATGTCTACAAAACCTCCTACCACCACCACAGCAGGCCGCAAGATTTGGGGACCAGAGGTAGGAAGGTAAGGGATTTTCTTGAATAGTCGTGAAGAATCCTCCCCAGGAGACAGAAAGAAAAGGATTATGAGACTGTTACAATAGTATCTGTCTGATTTTCAAGTTCCAAGAGCCTTTAAAATGTGTGGGTAAGCATTGCTGTGTTGAGAAGTGGGACTGAAAGAAAGCAGAGATGATGAGTAATACTTCACTTGGGTATGGGGTTTGCCATTTTACAAAGTACAGTTGCATCCATCATTTTGTTTGATGTTCCCATGAAGAGGCAAGAAGTTAATATTTTCACCATTTACGAAATGAGAGTACTGATATTCATAAAAGCTAATAATTTACCCCCGGGTCACCCTAGAGCTAGTAAGCGGTGGTGCAAAAACAAGACATAGATCTTATGAAAGTTAATCTGTTGTACTTTATGTTATTGTATTGCACTTATCAACTTGAATTTGAACCACTTTTAGGAAGACCTGTCTTTTGTGACCCTCACATTTATATTAAATGTAATAAAGGGAGACAACCAAAATATCTGAGGTTATTTATACAATTACAGTATTTACTTTCATAATTATCTTGTTGCATCCTTATTGTTAATAATCTGCCTTTACATCAAGTATATAGAAATTTGGATCATGAAAACCATGCTAATTGAATAATTTCCATCCAGTGAATGTGAATTAAATCCAATTCACTACCTTCCAGTAGCTATTTTCAAGCCATCAGAGTTTCACTGTAACTATTGAAGAAAAGACTTATTCCTGTTTTTATTTTTCAAGTGCATAATTTAGGGAAAATGACTATGTGAGAAAACGCAAAAAATCAAAAGAAAATGGAATATATCTCAGTCACCTTTATTCAACATTTCCTATCCTGAAGGCACAGAAAAGTATGTCACCATTAGAATTATTAGATTTAACATGTTAAAAGTCCAAAACCTTTAACCTTCCAACATATTCTGCATTCGCATAATTCCCTTCAATGCTGTTTGGGATCTAATTCATTTCTTCTGATTTCTTATTTTTCCTTTTATCAGACACAGATTTTATGATTAACGCCCTGGAAAATGCCAGAAGATATTTTTAAGAGGTAGGGGAAAGTGCAATTATTTCTTCACTGAAATAACGTTACAGGGTAACAACCCTGAAAGTGGCAGGATTTCAGCACTCAGGGCAAAACTACTGAAACCTAGCATTAACGCTCTGGCTAGGGATGATTTATCTTTTTGTTATGGCATATTACACACTGTAAATGGGACCTATACAAAGGAATAGCTCAATGAAAGTAAAGCATTTTTAAATGTGAGGTCTGACATGAGCTGCCTTAGGTAAGTTTTCTACCCACTGCAAGATATAGACCCACAACCAGAAACTTAAAACAGCCCTGTGATCCTTCTATTGCTCCCATCTCAACTTTACACACTGAACAATCAATAATTATTTGCCCATACTAGAACCAACTAGTGCTGGCATCAGACACTAGACATTGTGTTCATTACCCAGGGAAGTACAAAAATAGAGTATTTCTCTGTTATCAGTATTATCAAAATGGTAGGGGAAGGGAGGGAAACAAACACATTCTTGAGAAGATGTATGTTACAGGAGAAAAATACAAACTTACTAAGAAGCTCTTGGTTAAATGGTTAAATATGGTTAAATGGTTAAATATGGGTAATGGTATTTATTGCCAAGGAAATAATATAGACAATGCTAGATATTATCTTTTAAAAATTGTATCAAAGCACAGGAGAAAAAATGTTATTTCAATAATTAAGTGTTGAGGAAAGAGCATTGTAGATTTTGACCTTCCTGTATCTCTTTTTACTTACTTCACTAGCTTTATTAAATTGTAACTGTTATCTGTAATAAGAGAAAATTACAAGAACAAAGCCCATAAAATTAAAGGAATACAAATTTCCCTTTGTTTCTTAAAAAACAAATCTGAAGTGAAATGGAGAGAAGTCCGTCATTTTACTTTCCAAAATGCCATCGTGGAGGACAGTCAGTGGTTTGGAATATTATTTCTGTTACATTGTACTTTTCCAGTTCCAAAGAACATAATCTTGGCAAATCATAAATATTTTGGATTCATTACCAAAAAGAACAAAAATGGAAAGGAAAAGAAGATCGCAGCCCAAAACCCACCAAGTGTGACAACCCGTTGCTTTGCTTCTGCTTTCACTCATTTTGATTACATTCCCCAGGGTCTGAAAACTGCTTCCAGTTTAAATAAGAGCTTCTAGCATCTTAGATGGACATTAAAGAAGCCAAAAGGTGCTAATCACCCTGACTCACTCTAAGGTTACTCAGGACCCGTTTAATGATCATAGAGAATACAGCCAGAAAACACAGCTGGGGGTCTCGCTTGCTTGATTGTCCTCACAGCTCTTTGAGTTGCTTGACAGGGATGCCGTTTGAAAGAGCCTTCAGACAGGAGAGTAATTTGGAGCACGGATAAAGGATGAATTTCATTTAAACATCCTTTATTCACAAAAGCCTAGGAAATAGGCCAAGCAAATTAATATATTTTAGATAAAAAGTATCTAGGACTTAATTTAAATAAAGCCCAAATGATTAATTAAATCATTAAACAGAGCTCATTTGATCTATTTTGCATGATAACGTGCTTTGGATACAGTTCTTAGAAATTCATGTAAATGATGTTCAACCCAAGGCTGAAGCGGAATGGGGGTAATTAATGGGTAGAGATAATAAACTAGCATTTACTGAGTGCTTATTATAAGCACTCAGTCCTTGACATGTATTACCATGTTTATTCCAAATAACAATACTTTGATGTAGATATCATTATTATTATTATTATCAGTGCTTTTCATAAGGAAAATGAGAGCAAAGAGAAGTGAGAAATCTTAAGCTCCTATACTTGATGACTAACATACTCTGCGTTCACATCCAGGCTACCTGATTCCAGAGAGCATGCGCTTAATTACCACACTGAGCAAAGGAAGAAGGCAAAATTGAATCAATGCCCACTAGCAGATTTGGTATTTAATGTTATCCATTCTAAGACTTCCCTGAAGGTTTCTCTCAAGTAGTCATTTATAATTTTGCTTAACCATGCTCATTATCAGGCTGACAAAGATGAAGGAATAATTCTGCAAGTGAGTGAATTTAACCCAATACCCTCCTCTGTGGCTCTGAATGGGAATTCCATTGTCATTTATGCTACAGATGAGTAAGTACTCAGGAAGTGATTAAAAAAAAAAAAAACAGATGATTTCTTTTGGGAGAATAACCAGAAAAGTAAAATATTTTGATAGCTAAAGTTAAAATAATGTTATAAGTCCAAATTAAGTCAAGTTCAGGCCTAAAATGTTTGCTTGGTGTTTGTTAAGTTATCAAGATAGAAATTGAGATGGAAACTTCAGTTTCATTTGAGATGTCATTGAAAATTATTGATCACATTGTAAAAGTAGAATCTTCAACAATTAGGGTTGAATATATAGTACACTTCTTTATAAAATGATGACAAAGAGAATGAGGAGTATCAGCCCCAGAATAAAGCATAAAAGTTTTATTCAAAAATGATTTTCAAAAAACAATAGCTAGAAAACCTGAGAAGATGAAACAATGCTAAGAAGACAGAAGGTGCAATTGGACTTAGATTTTAATAAAGTTAGGGGATGACATTAAAAAAATCTCTCCCTCTTCTCTTTTTTGTGATTATTATTATTAAAAATGTAATTTTTTTTTCTTTCTGGCTAAGTAATTGTGTCTAGTTGAGCTGGTGCTTTGCTCATGAATTTCCCTGCTTTTCCTGGGGTGGGAGAGGTAAAAATCTGATTCTGCAGTAATTTAGTGGCCACATTTGTGCAAATCATAGAATTGTGTGTTCCACAGGTAGGTGTTTGCAAGAAAGTTGGGGACAAAACTATGAAGACTGCAGAAACAATAAGTAAGAATAATCTTTCTTGCATGCAGAGGGCCTAGAGTTCATGAAACTTCATGGGATGATCACTGGCTAGTGAAGCTTGGGTGAAAACGTTGCCTGTCTTGTTGAGAGAAATTAAAAAAAAAAAAAAAAAAAAAAAAAAAAAAAAGGCTAGAGGACAGATGGCCAGCAGGTGCATCAGGGAAGGAGGGTCCTAAGACACCTGTCTGCCTTTGCCACCCTCACCTCTTCTTTCCGGTTTCTGTGACTCTACCCAATGGAAACTTTGCTCTTCCAACTTCTCCCTTTGCCTTCCCGTGGGCCCTAATTCTCTGATCTTCAAGGTCCAGTTTCCATCCCAGAGTGTGTGTGAACTCTTATTACTGCTGCCCACACAGCCATCTCCTTTCTCTTTGTCCTTAGTTATACTGGTTGCATAATGACCAACTTATTATATGTATTACTGTCCTCTAATTATTTAACTTGTTTCTCTAACTAGATTGTAAATGCATCATCTCAAACAGTTTATGGACAGTTGTAGGGAATTAAAGAAGAAACAAAGAGGAAGGAAGGACAGGAGAGAAGGAGGGAGGAAAGGAAGGAGTGGAGGAAGGTGTGGCCAAAATAAGGGAGAGAAAGGAAGGAAGAAAAGAAGAAGGGAGGAAGAAAGCAAAGAAACTGTAATAACTTCAGTGTCACAAAGTATCTTAGAGCCTACAAAAGCACAAAGCTAATATTGGGCATACACAGGGAGTCAGCAATGACTGGTGCCTAATTTTCTACTTCAGGATCCTCCTTTAAATGACAATTTTCCTTGAATGGCCCCGTTCCCTCCCTCTTTTTTTGAATTTTTACTTTAGGTTAAAACAGAACAAAACAAAACAAAACAATGATTTCAATGTGCCCAGAGGAATGGGAGGAGGGGCTAACTCCTGCGTAGGTCTGACACGCAATTAACTCAATGAAAGAAAAAGCAGCAGAGAAGTGACTGCACTGGGAACAAGGCAGCATCCAGGACGGGTAGCACAACTTTTACTCAAAACATAACGTGGATCAGAACACCAAGACATAAAGATGTGAATGTGCTTACATGTTTTATAAAAATTTTATCTGAAAAAGATTAAGCAGCGCTTGTGCTTGTTGATTAGCTACGGTGTGAATTTCAGGCACTAGAGAGTTATTTCTTAACTTTTGCTCACTGCTGTTACAATGCCAGGATTTCAGGCTTTATATATTATTCATCAGGTCAGCACAAATAATGATATAGCATAAATACACACACACACACACATATGCACGTATATATGTATATATTTTTCAGGGGAGGAGTGAGCATTATTTTCTATTTGCAGAGAAAACCTATGAAAACCTAGATATGAAATTTAGCCAGTCCTGGGCTGGGTGGCCCTCCAGTCCCTTCCTCACCTGTGCCCTGACCCATCTCCCAGGGCAGTGAGGCTGCCCATCGCATGCTGTGTTTCCCAGGCTCTTACTCACTGGGCTCAGCCAGTGAGTGATTGAGGATGGGAGGGAGGAAGAGAGGGGTGCTTCTTACCTCTGGCTCCTGCTGGCATGGGTCTCAAGGCCAGCCTCCCCAGGTCTCTGCCGCCAGATGTGAAACCATTTTCCTCTCTGATCCCTCTGTTATTCAGCACCTGTGCAACTAGCTTTCAGACCCTGACTATTATATCCCCAGTTTTGTTTTCCTGGCTAAATTTTGCCTGATCCAGATTTCACAAAGTCAGGTCTAATTTCAGACTCTTTCTAAGAGTCTTTTGCTGCTTAAAAAAAAAAAGAATTAATATTAAACTATACATTTCTTTACTTATCTTAAACTATATTTTGTATTTTCAGCAGTGGATTTTCTCTCTTCTCAAAATGTATTCCAGCCTATATTGGATTGTTGATGTGAGGTTATCTTGTTAATGACTCTCATTTAAGAGTGAAGTCGGGTGCATGCAGAGGGCAGTTGTCTTATTCCCCAGTTAGAGCATTTGCATTAGTTTATATTACAGTTTAATTTTCATTTTCTTCTTCCATGCCTGACTCTTAACTGGATTATAAACAATTAGGGGGCAGGAGGAACCAAGCCTAAATCTAATGTCAAATCTCAAAAAAAGTGGAATAGTATTGTTCACGTAGTAAATTTTTATTAAAAGTTTGTAGAGTTAATAGGGGTAGGAAAGAAACAGATTCTATAGATGCATGGTTCTGGTTTTATCAGGTCTGCACAAATAATGAGCTGTTTACATAAGAATTTATCCCCAATTTCTTCAGCTGAATGTGTGTAACCTCCCTTGGGTGATGCAAATTTAACATGAAGTGCATTGCTAGATAAGGCATATTATGTATTCTATAGAGATGGAAGCTTCTGCTTTTTATACAGAAACTAAGCACAGATAAAAAGCCCCAAGCCGTATACCAAGTCAAATGTTGGTTACCTTAAGGCTTTCTGATTTTGGTTTGATGTTTCTGCCTCAAACAGATTTCAGCACCACCTTTTTGAGTTACTTCAGTGTATTTGATGGTCTTAGTTGGGAATACTCAGAAGCAGACCCCAATGCAAGGATACAAGTAACAAGTAGCAGTTAATTTATTTGAGACGTGATCTCATGAAACACACTAGTAAGGACTGGGGAGGTGAGACAGGGAAGGGAAAGCAGCAACAGAGGTTGTGTTAATAAACCAGGTTCCACTGTGAGTGACTAGGACTCCATCCTGCTAGGGAACTCTTAGTAAGCCATGGGACAAGGAGTTAGGGTATTTTTTCAACTCTGGTTCATCACTGGCTGAAAGCAGCTCCCAGGGTTTTAAATTCATGACTCATCTAGCTAATTCCATGTACAGGCTGTTCATGTACCTAGGGGCAGACAAAGCCTTTCCACTGGGGACTATGGGTCCTTGTGATGTGAAGCCACCGGTAATTACAGGAAGGTGAGTGTCAGACAAAGGTAAGCTGATGGGGTACTGAATGCATCTTCTATAAACATGGAAGATTATAATATATGCTTAACATCCCATAAAAATATCATATATGCAAGAGTTTGTTTGTTTGTTTCTGTGTAGACATGCTAGTATGTGTACACTTTTTTTTTCTGCTTAAGATCTTCTATATGGAAAAGACAATGTAAGATGAGGAGTGTAATTTCATCCTTCTCTGAAGGTCCAAAACCTTTTACCTGATTCTTTTAAAATACACTTCTCTTTGCTACCTTGTATTATTGACTTAAATAAGCATACCTAAATGAGTTTCTTTGCACCTAAAGTGTGTTTCTATTTTATTATTTATATCCCACAGAACATAACAGAATATTTTAAATGCACTAGATGCTCAATATTTAGTTGGTGAATGAACGTTGTGGTGGACTAGGCTGTTGCATGGCAAATATTTACTTTCTCCTTTTGACTGCAAGGGGCAGGTTACTCTGTGCCCCAGTGATGTTGGGCTTGGCAGTGAGACTTCCTCAGGCCACAACATGGGCAGGGTGTAGCCCCCATCACTTGACTTAGGGTGTGGCCATGTGGCTTGCTTTGTTCAATGGGATGTTAGTCCATGTGACACAAGCAGATGCTTGAAATGTGCTTCATGTTTAGAATTGGTCTCTTGTGATTCTGCCTTTCTACTTGAAATGTAGTACCTGGTTTAAGGAGGATGAGAAACATGTGAGGTAGAGCTGTATCTACTATGTAGCTTTAAGTTGAGCCCATTTAAGTCAATACTTGATCAGCTCATCAACAGATAGCATGAACTGGATTACATGATTTTTTTAAGCAGAGTTTTGGGGTGGCTTGTTACACAGCACTATTGTGACAACAGCTAACTGATATATAAAATAAGCAAGAAATCCTTTATATATCAGAAAAGGACAATATAGGCTGTGATAGAGGGGTTTTTATTGCAAAAATTACGTATACAAATTTAGAAATAGTTTTAATATGTTAATATCAATAATAGTAATTGATTTAAACCTTTTTAGAAATGCATAGTACTAAATATGGGGTTAGAAAAGTAGTGAAAAACAACACAAACTAAAATTCATTCTATAATTGTTTGCAAAGGTTAAAGAGCACTCACATATGACATACAAAAATAAAACATGAAATATTTTATGCAAGCCTAGTCTTTCAAGTCTCAAGTTAGATTTTCTAACTTTACAGAGATCTTTTCTAATCATTCTATCTAATCTTGCCCCACTCAACTTCTCTTATCATTATGTATATAATCCTTCTCTTTTCTTTGTAGCATTTATTACATTCCAAATTTCTCCTATTTGTCGATTATCTGTGCCCTTCATTAGAACATAAGCCTTATTAAGAACAGATTTTACTGCCTCTTTTACTAATCTTTGTGTCTCAAGATCTACAAATGGTATCTGGTACATGGTAGGTATACAATAAATAGCCATTTAAAAAGTGGGCTTACCATATGATCCAACAATCCCACTCCTGGTCATATCTGGAGGGAACTCTAACTCAAAAAATACATACACCCCAATATTCATGGCAGCACTATACACAATAGCCAAGACAAGGAAGTGACCTAAATGTCCATTGACAGATGACTGGATAAAGAAGTGTGATATATTTATACAAAGGAACACTACTCAGCCATAAACAAATAATAAAATAATGCCATTTGCAGCAACATGGATGGACCTGCAGATCGTCATTCTAAGTAAAGTAAGTCAGAGTGAGAAAGAAAAATACCATATGATACCACTCACATGTGGAATCTTAAAAAAAAAGGAGAAGGAAAAAGAGGACACTAATGAACTCACCTACAAAAGAAACAGACTTGCAGACATAGTAAACAATCTAATGGTTACTGGAGGAAGGGGGTGGGAAGAGATAAATTTGGGAGTTTGGGATTTGCCAATGTTAACCACTATATATAAAAACAGATAAAAAACAATTTTTTTCTGTATAACACAGGGAACTATATTCATTATCTTATAATAACCTTTGATGAAAAAGAATATGAAAATGAATGTATGTATATATAGGCATGACTCGGACATTATGCTGTACACCAGAAATTGACACATTGTAAGTGACTGTATCCTTAAATTAAAAAAAAGAAAAGTGAATGTTTAATTGCCACCAATAACAGATACTACTTTTTTATTTTAGTTATTCCCGAGGCATTTTTGTTAACTTCTAGTTTTGAATTTCTGCTTTTAATTTAGTAAAAGCACCAGCCTTCAAAATAAAGTGTTGCTGAATGCTCGGCTGAATAGTTCCAGTTGCATTAGACTGAATTTTTGAACAGAGGGCTTTTTTCTTTTTTCTTAGATTACAGCGAATTGTGTGCAGGGGTTTCAGGTATCTGTCCTTCATCTAAGTAGAACTACACCCAAATGATGGGGATATTACCCACAAGCACACTTAGCCTTTATTGGATTTTTCTGATCTTGTTATTCACTTCCTCTGACAGCTGGCTTCAAAACAAGCAAGGGAGTGCTACGTTTCAAATTGCCTTTTTTAAATGTGAATATTGTGCCCGATACTTTATGTTTTATGCATTATTTGCAAATAGGGAACACGGTCACCTCATATTTTATGGATTGGCTTTGGAAAATGATTTCAAAGAAAGTTCAGTATCAGGAGTATAGAACTTAGCTCTGACATTGCTGAATGCTTGATTTTTTTTTTCCCATGCCATCTATTTTCTTAATAAAGAGGATAACTTAAAGTTATACCTTGCCCTTTGGCCTCATTACTGTAAACTGGAGGGAACAAGCCTTGAATTGTATATACTTAGTAAATATGTGCTTACTCAATAAACTGTGAAAAACACTGTATGGGCCCTGAATTTTTTTTTTTTCAAAATACATCAAGGCAAAATTTACCAACCTGATAACATGTGAAAGGAATCCTGGGCATAAGTTATGTACTGTCACATAATTGCAGATGGAGGACCCAGTTGACCAAAAATTCTACCAGCAGTGTCATCAAGCTGAAAGGGATTCAATCACCTATGGGTTAAAACTTATTTCTAAATACAGTTTTCTTTTTCACCTTTGCTACTGAAATCTTGGTACAGCTTTTCAACAGTAGCTTATCTTCCTATGACAGGCTCTTTCTATTGCTACAGGTTTCACCTCGAAGTGTATCTTTCCCTGTCCACCATCTCTTACATTGTCCCCACTGCACCTCTCACTATTACATTCCCCATTTTCTTTCCTTTATAACATTTATTTCTTCACATTTTTATTGTTCATTTACTTGTTTACTTTTTTATTATCTATACCACCACCTTTAGAATGTGATTGGATATGAGAATAATTGGATATGACGAAAACCTCAGAGCTAATGAATTCAATGAGGCAACTATGACAAAAGCTTCAGGAAATTACAAAAATATGGGTGAACCACTTCATGCACAAAACCAGATATAGTTTGAGCATTGCTGGTGTTCCTCTAAGGTCCCTTCAGGTCTCTTTTACCCTCTCTCTGTTCCCATCCCTCAGCTCTGTGTGCTGTAGCCTTAAGGCTCACACCTGCAAACATCATACACTGCAGGACTGTCCTCAGGCTGCTGGAGCTTCTCTGCTCACTGACTAGCAGAGATCAGGAAGTGCCTGGTCGTTTACAACTCCCGGAATGAAATTTGGCCAATGAGTAGGAAAGCCCAGTAACCTTGCCTGGAGTCAAGGAAAACTCTGAGATGGAACTTACACTCCATAGATTCCTGTAGGATCAGCCTGAGACTGGGGCTTTGCCTGAAACCACATCCTTGCTTGGCTTCTTTTCTCTTCCCTGCTCTATTCCCTTAAAGTGTTTCCCTAGAAGCACTTTCTTAAAAAATCACTTGCTCACGAATCACCACTTCAGGGTCAGCTTCTGGGAGCCTGACCCACATAGGTGTTCTACAGAAATGGTGGTTCTGGCTTCTTAAGATGGCGGAGAGTGGGAATTTTTCCATCTCACTTTATGGGACATTCCTATGAGGAAGAAACAATGTGATTGGATCTAAATAAATTTCATGTTACATCCTTCACTGAGCAAATTACCACTGGAGTTGGTGAAAGACTAAGAAAAATCGCTGTCACCTCAGCAGAAGTTTGCACTGACGGTTGTGGGAGACAGAGCAAGTGCTCACATTTGCTTTGACACTACAGAGAATCACAGAAAGGTGGCAGGAGCTGCAACCACGGAGGCAGGACTATCTTTCTTGACTGGGTTTCATCTGCAATCTCTATCCTCGAGCTCTAGAGCTCAGTGGCATAATAATCCTCTTAGACCAGATGACCCAGCTTCTTATAATGGCACCATAGTCTTTCACATTGAAGGAGAGATGCATGAGGATCTAAACATTTTTGGACATCTTAGCAACAAGTATTAGGCTTTGCATGAGTCAGACCAAGTTGGAGCTGAGATATTGTACTGCCAAACTTCAAATAGCAAAGCATGGAAACACTCTAACCAGTCAACTAATCACAAAGTCATGCCAATACTGCTTCCCCTGGATCCATTTACATTTTTTCCCCATATTTCTCCACTTCTGTCTGTTCAGTAAGTCATTTTATCATCATTTCTTATCTGGATGAGTATAGCCATCTTCACCAATCTCCCCTCCTTTAGTTTTGTTCCCCTCCAGTCCATTTTTTTCACACTGTAAGTACAATCATCTCTTTATAACGCTTTTAGTAACCTCCAGTGTCTTGAGATTCTCCCATGTCTCCCCATTATCTTCAGCATGATGTTGGAACTCCTTAGCACAGATGTGAAGCCCTTTTATGATCTGGCCTCTGCTCATCTTTCCAGGCTCACCCCACATCCTCTTCTCTTGCATTTTATGTTCCATGTATTCCTCACACATTCCTCTCTCTGGCTTGCTGTCACTATAGATTTGGTTTGGACAGCTCCCTGCACCTAGCTTTGTCCCAGTCCCTGCTACACTGTATAGTTTTTATATGTTTATATCTGCCTTCACTTCTGCCTCACAGGCCAGACCTGGTATTCATCCACACTGTCCAGCAGGCACCCTGAAGACGTCCCTCCGTTTTTTGATTCTGAGCATCTTTGTTGATGCTGACTTCCGCATCACAGGGAAGATGAATGGGGATGGGATAAGGGTTTCTCCTAATTCAGAGTGTTCAGAAGACCATTCAAGAGGGTATCAGTTTCCTGGTACACTATTTTTTTGAAGCTTTTGCAATAGGCACCTATACATTTGACTGCAAAAAAATTCTGTTTGAATGCAAGGAAAGGATCACACCTCTTCTACCCTACAGCTTCTTTCCAGAGTGCAGATACATATATCAGCAGAATTTTAACAATGCCAAGATTCAACACTGACCCTTCCTGCACCAGCTGCCCTTGCAAAATCTCCTCCCAGTCCCTTGGACTCTTACACAGTGTCCATTACTTTAGTGGTTGTTGGTGATAATTATGGGAGTGATGAGAGTGGTCTGCCTGCAGCTAGTGAGCTGCATACGGAAATAGAAAAATTTGGGCAAATTAACCTGTAAAAAAGTTCTGCCTTTCTTTTTCCCTTTCTGCAGCCTTTTTCTGCAGTATTGATCCTACCTTTATCCTTTTCACAAAGCCCTGCAATAACCTGGCTCCCTTCGCTTTTGGCCCTGGCTTTGTGGTGGGATTTATTATGAACTCTGGTTTAGAGACTTTAAACAGTCTATAATCTTGGCCAGGCTCAAGCTCAGCCAGTCCTGAAAGCTTTCCCAATGAAGTGTGACAAACGCACGCTCATTTAGTGGTGACTGGTGACGGCTGGGATGATGATGCAGCTATCCCAGCAGCAGAAGCAAGACATTCATCTAGTAATAGCCTTCATCTTCTCTGTCCCCTCAACTTCGCAGTGCAGCATCGAAAAATCCCACTCACTGGAGACAATTATTCCAGCAGTGAAACCTAATACCCCACATTTCCGGAATCACCTACACAAAACCATCTTCGGGCATGTATATGACAAAGCCAGGGCTGAGAATCGGTGTCACTTATTTCCTGCCTAAGAGTGAGGCAGCATCACTGAGGCTAGACCCAGGGGACACCATTATCCCAGCCTGAAATGACACACAAAACTGAACATCCTGCACCTGCCAAGTTCATTATGAAAAAGATGAAAAACAGCGTCTTTAGAATCATTATTTTTTTAAGTGGCCTAATGAAATCATGTAGGCCCCTATTCCCTTGGGGTTGGCTTGTTAATGATTCCTGCTTACATTTGCCCTTGAAAATTGAAAAGATCTGCTATTAAAATACAGGAAGAAATTCTCCAAAAGTTAAATCAGGATACCCTGGTTCCCTTTCGCCCAGCACTCTATATTGGGATCTCTTTGTGGTTTTAGTTTGCATGTCCCCGATGATTAATGATATTGAGCATCTTTTCATGTGCTTATTGGCCATTTGCATATCTTCTTTATTGAAGTCTCTATTCAAATTTTTGCCCATATTTTATTAGCTTGTGTGTCTTCTTATCAAGTTGTAGGATTTTTTTTATCCCTTCTGGATACAAATCCTTTGATATATATGTTTTGTAAGTATTTTTCTCACTCTGTCACTTGCCTTTTTGTTTTCTGAACAATGCCTTTTAAAGAGATTTAAAAAAAAAATTAGATATAGTCCAATTTAGCCTGTTTTTCTTGAATGGTTTGTGCTTTTTGTGTTGTAAACAACCTTTGTTTAGCCAAAAATCACAAAGGCATTTTCCTGTTTTATTCTTGAAGTTTTATAGTTTTAAGTTTATACTTATGACAATAATCTATTTTAAGTTACTTTTTGAATATAGTGTCAATAATGGCCAAAGTTGGGTAGGTATTTTTGTTTGTTTGTTTGGCATATGACTATCCAGTTGATTTAGAACCATTTGTTAAAAAGACTTTCTTTTACCCATTCAATTATGCTAGTAATTTTGTCATAAACAACTTGACTGTATATGTGTGATTTATATTCTTCCACTGGTCTACATGTTTAAATTTTCACTAATGACAATATCATTTGAAATGTAGCCAGGCTGGATTTTGAAACTTTCCTTGACATCATGATCACTTCTCTTCGGCCTCCCTTATGCACGTGTATTTCAATATTTTCATTTTCTCCTCTAACTCTCTATTTCCCATCCTAGGCAGGATCTGTGATCTCCCTACCTCAAATATCAAAATGGACTTCTCTGGTATTCCCTTTCCTAGGAGCCCTGCTTGTACACAAGGGTAAGATTCACTGTGAAAACATCTGGTGATGACTTTTCCCTCTCAACTGACATATTTACACTTTTCAATCTTAATGTAAATATTTAGCTTTCTTGATGGGAACTTCAGGCACTATAATGTTTCCTATAATAAAGGCTATATTTTGAAATCAAGTGAGTTTTCGGGCACCCTTTAAGTCAATGCTTCTCAAAGAATGGTACTTGGACCCCTGGTGTCATGAGAGAGGCTTTCAGATCATATTTCAGGACATATCATGTTGAAATATTAATAGTTGTGCATGATTTTGGCTGCGTGTTAAGAACGTAGTAACCCAAACATGTAGTAGTTTCACAGAGAATATTGCTGAACAAAAGTGTAACTTATTTACAAAAATAAATAATGAGTCAATTTAAAGAAAAGTATTGATTAGGTAATTTGATGGTACACTATTTTTGCAAATTGCTAAAGTTTGAATAACACCAGCCTAAACAAGAAGCCAGGTAGACACTTGCTCAATTCATGGGTAAGCAAGAAAGAGTGAGTGAAGACGCCTCCTCCCATCCTTCTGGAAGATGCATATGTGCTTCTGGTACTCCTCCCACCTTCCCCTTCATCTGGCTGGCACCCCCACCCCTCAGCTACTGCTGAGACTCTTGGCTGCTAACCACTCTCTGCTTCACCTTCTCCTGAGAAGTGATAACCTTGCCCTTCTCCCATGCTGGGCCTACAGGATGAACTGATAAAAGAGTTCAGAAGTGCACCCCCTGTCTTCAAGTTAGGGCCACTCTGTGGCTGATCCCCACTCCAGAGCTCCCTATGCGGGCAGGCCAGGGCTAGTTCTGACTATGCCAGACCCAAATCTATGCCCAACTCCTTACTCTGCTTCCCTCATTCTGTGACAGATTTTACTTGGAAATATTCTTTCAGATCACAAGCAAAGGAATTCCTGCTTCAAGTTCTGCTTCTAGGGAATCTGCTCTAAAACACAAGGTTTGAATAATTGCCTCAGGGAATACAGGGAAGCTGGCCAGATATCTTCGTGGGACTTTGTAAACAATCTGATCTGTTTCCTTCTTTTCCTTCCCTGTCTGGTTCTGTGTAAGCGTCGTGGATTCTTTAAGGAGCTACTGTCCACAGTGAAGTGCTCTCTTTGTGTCATACCTAATGGGTATTTCTTTGCCTGCCTTCTGTCTTTTTCTAGCCCAGCTCTGATAGGATAAATACCCTGGGTCTCTTTCGGCATAAGCCTTCCCACTTACTCTTTCTGCCTCCTTCCTACCCTGTATACAGCACACTGGTTTGCCATTCATGAATACTCTTCCTGGGTCATTAAACTATATGGAAGGAAGGTTTCCCCCATGCAGGGTGCTTTTAAAGTTAAACGAAAGGTCCATTAAATGCCCTCTTATCTTTGTAAGCTCTAGGCAGAAAGAGTTCTTTTTCACTCATTATAGCAATTATTTTCTTCCTGCCCTTAAATATATCTGGAGATTTCAAATCATGGAAGCAATTTAGCTATCAAAACTGCCATAATATAAAAGTGACTTAAATTCAAACCAAATCGACTAAAAAATGATGGATAAAAGAGCTTAAAAAAGTCTGTATCATGCTCTAGTCCAAGCAATCTTTATTTCCTTGAAAAGACTTATCTTCTACATCATTAAATTTATATTCCTATCACTCCCAGGTTGTTTGACCTACAGGAATCTTTCATTGCCTCATATTATACTTCTAAAATTTTCAGAAATTGTATTGAGGTGTAACTTGCAGAAATAAAAAGCACAAATCTTAGGTGCACCACATGATGTAATTTTGCATTCACCTAAATCTTATGCAATCATCACACAGTTCAAAATACAGGATATTTTCAGCAGTGTGAAAAGCTTTCTCTTGTCCTCTCTTGCTCAGCATCCTCCACAAAATACCCTTTATTCTGACAGCAATTACCCCAGATTCACTTGCTTCTCCTTCAGAGTCATATAAATGGGTTGATGCAATAGGTGCACTTATACATCTGGCTTGTTTTCTTGAATATTGTATCTGTGAGTGCTATACATCTGTCCATACATGCTGTCTCTTCTTTTCCATGGCTGTGTAATATTCCATTGGTGAATATATCATTATATGATTATCCATGGTATTGTTGATGAACATTGGGGACTTAATGTTTGGCAGCTATAAATTATTCTGAAATGAACATTTTCTTACATATATTTTGTTGGATATATGTACTCATTTCTGTTTGGTGTATCCTTAGGAGTGGTATAGAAAAAACAAATGCTTAGTGTTAATAGACACTGCCAAACAATTTTTCCAAAATTGCTGTACAAATATACACACCTTACAAGCAATATATGAATTCCAGTTGTTTTAAACTTAGTATTGTCTTTTTTTTTTCCCATTCTAGTGGTTGGAAAGTGGTGTTTTCATGATCATCTCCATGAAACCTATATGACACTAAGGAAACCTTCAAACATTTTTGTGAAATCCTCAATCAAGAGTTTTACTTTAAAAAAAAAATAGAGTTGCCTGTCTTTTACTTAGTGATGTGTAGAAGTTATTCATGTATTTTGGATGAGTCCTTGGTTGAATGTATGTACTGAAGCTATTCTCCCAGTATATGGTGAGCTTTAATAATCGCTCACTTTAGAGTGCATTTGATGAACAGAAATACTTCATTTTATTGGTCAAAGTTATCATTTGTTTTATTTATGATTAGTGATTTATTTTATACTGTTAAAAAATCATTGCCTACCTCAAGGTTATGAAAATGCTCTCCTATGTTTCCTTCTAGAAAAGCACTGTCGAGTATGGAAAGTTGTTTTACCTTACCATTTTACCTTTCTCACCTGGGTTTTTGATGCATCTGGATTTTTTGGGGTATGGTGTGAGTTGGGAATCAATCAAAATTGTTTCTCTTGTAGATAATTAAGATAGTCCTTTCCCCAGCTCATGGCCATGGCACATTTATTGAAAAATTATGTATCTTTGCTGTCTTGTGGGTCTTTTTCAGAATACTCTAATATAGCATCCCCTATTAGTGCTTTATTTTTCCAAAGATGAAAATTGTAAGTATTTATGTATTACAGAATTTTAAGAAGATATGAAAAAGAAAGTAAACATTATACACAAACCTACTCAGATATCAAACATTATGATGTATTTTTCTAATATTTCTCAGTATATATAGACAGAATTGCGATCTAACAAAATTTTTTATTCTTTTCCTACTTAATTTCATAGTTTATGTGTTTTTCTAAATATTAATTATTCTTTAAAAAGATGTGCAGATTCATATATGAATATATGATCATCTATTTCCTTATTATTACAGTCTAGACTTTAATGATAACTTTGAAAAACAAACAACATTGTGATAAATATCTATATCCTTAAATTCTTAATTTGGAGACATTTGCAGTCATTATTGCTTCAAATATTTCTTCTGCTTCTTTCCCTCTTTCTCCTTCTGATATTCCCATTATGCATACAAGGACTATGGTCCTTGGATATTCTGTTCTTTGTTGTTGTTGTTGTTTGTTTGTTGTTTTAATCTTCTTTCCTTTGCTTTTCAGTTTTGGAAGTTTCTTCAGGCATGTCTGTCTACTTATTAAGCCCATCAAAGATCTTCTTCATTTCTGTTACAGTGCTGTAGATCTCTAGGGTTTTTGTTTTGTATTTTTTTTAGGATTTCCACCTCTGCTTACATTGCCCATCTCTTCTTAGATGCCGTCCACTTCACACATAAGGGTCTTTAGCATATTTATCATAGTTCTGCTTTTTACTTCCTGATCTGATCATTACAATATCTCTGCCATGTCTCGTTTTCCTGTTTTATCTATCTTTTCAAATTGTTTTATTGTTTTTTGGGGAGTTTTTTGTTTGTTTTTGCTTTTTGATATGTTTTGTAATTTTTTGTTGATAGTCAGACATACTGTGCCTGGTAAAAGAAATAGCTATAAATAGTTCTTTAGTGATGTAGAGGTGAGGTGTCAGGGATGTGAAATGCTCAATAGCCCTGTGATTAGGTCTCAGTCTTTTGGTGAGCCTGTGCCCCTGGGCTGTGAACATTGCAAGTGTTGCTCAGTGCTTTTTCTCCCCACTTAGGTGGGGCAGGATGCCTAGAGGGGACTAGAGTTAGATATTTCCTTCCCCCAATTCAGTTGGGCTCTGATAATATCCCAGCAGATTAAGTTCTATTTAACTAGTTTCTTCTGAGGGCAGGCCTTGCTAAGAAGATTAGAGTGCTCTGGTGTATTTTAAAATAATTCCTTTTCTTCTCCCCTTGCCAGATGCACAAGGCATTTTTCTCCAATATTTACTCAAAGAAGCTGGTAGAGCACCTAGAGATCAATTTCACAAAACTGTGGTGTGTCCCCCACCCCCAAGACTGAACCCTGGACCCCGGAATGTTTAACTCTCAGAATTATCCACACTGAGCCTCTAGTAATTACTCAATTACTGCTCAAGTTTTCTTACCCAGGCACCTGTCTCTATGGGGGTTTCTGCTCATGGGTCTCTGCTCAGAAAAGCAGAGACGACCTCTGTTGCCTTGTCTCTCCAATCTTGGGGGCCACAGTCTGACCTGAGTCCTCCCCTCACTAATGGATCCAAACAGATTTGATGATTATTCAGTCTGTTCAGCTTTTTACATGTCATTAAGACAGTGTGGTGATGCCCAAGCTCTTAAAATGAGGAAATGGAAACTGGCATTTTTTTTTTCAAGTTTTTAGGTATTGATAGCCAAATTTGAATGAAATAACATTTACACTTTACCAGCATTGTTTCCAGGTCAATTCAGTGATGATTCAACAGAATGAACACCTCGTTTAAAATGTATGCAGAGTGTTACTGTAGAAGGAATTACATAACATTGAAGAACATTCACTTTTCAATCACATGAATACAAATCTTACCAAACAAGTTTGGTAGTCTCCACTATGTTCCTAATCTCTCCAATAGCAATCCTTCTAATGCAAAATCTGAATAGTTCCTACTTTCCTGTGTCATTATAAAGACAAAATGAGACAACATGTGCAAAGCCCTTGACAAAATTAGGCATGTTATGAAAGCTTAATGAATAGAAACTATTAATTAATACAGCCCCTAATATTTCTTCTACTGTTAGATTTTAGATTATGTCCTACTTTTTCTCTAGAAATAACAATGAACTATACCTCTATTTCCGCGTTTGTTTACATTTTAAAAATATTTTTACAGGCTCAAGTTCCTGAAGTCACAAAAGATTATAAATATTTAAAAAACCCAGACATATGATGACAAACTGCATTCTAGATAAGTTATATTAATTTACACTTTTACGACCAGTGTGTGAAAAGGCCTATCTCAATAATCCTTTACAAGTGGGTTTTTGGGAAAAAAAAAAAAAAAAAGCTGATTTGAATTTGAATTTAAATTTCTTTGATTCCTAGAGAAACTGCACTATTTATTTTTAACATATTGGTCAATGACATTTCACCTTTTGTTTTTGCCCTTTGTCCTTTTTCTAGTGGAGTATTACAAAGAAACATATATTTTTAAATGTTCTTGAGCATAGTGATTTCCAGTTTGTATTTATTAATCAAGTATCATTTACTTCAGATCCAAAAGTAATACTTAGAAGGATGATATTACACATAATAAATAATGCTTTATAAATGCATTGTTAAGAAATCAGACACTTCAAAAACACACAAAGGAAATATCTTCAAAATTACTCCATATTGTCCCCACTCAGAAATAATCATTGCCAACATTTAAAAGCTATTATTTCAGGCATGTCTATATAAAAGCACCTGTCTAAATGACAAATAATAAACAGACAAATAAATACAACTTATTTTAGAAACCTGGTTATCACATTATAATGCTACATTTATTTAAACTTTGAAATACAATTTAATTACATTTAATGTTATGGAGTGAAAACTGCCTTGAAATTAAGGAATATTGAGCTTCAGTTAAATGTTTCTTTACCACCTGACATGAATTACCAAAAGAACAATCTGAAATCAATAAATTAAACTAGAGCTACAGTAAGATGTTAGAGTTTTGGTTTTTTTTTTAACCTTATGTTTCAAATTCAGACAAGCTCTGTAGACTTCCTGCTCTGAAAAATAAGGATATTATTACATCCTCTTCAAATTTCTCTCAAAATCGTTGATATTTACATGTTATAAATATGTATTTAGCATTTTTATATTATGTTTGCTTTGTCAAAAGGTTTTTATGATCAATATAATTGCTATCGTTTGATCTTGGTTTTAAAGTTTAGTGGATTCAATGCCTATCACTCTTTCTTTTACCATGATTTCTTTTTTGCCTCCATTCCTAATGTTAAACTTGGAATTATTTCCACATTGACTTGCTATTATTTTATAAGCAGAGTTTATGATTGTTCTGATCTCCAGTATCGCATACTCAAACTCAAACCCTCAAATGTCTGTGTGTTGCCATTATAGTTGAATAAAATATAGCTCTGTGCAAATTTGTGAGGCTGTATTTCTAACCCTTAGAATTTTGTCCCCCTGTATTCCAATATTGAGAGCTGCCTTGGAGAAATCTGAGGCTAGTCTGTAATTTCTGTTTTGTGCTTATTTTGATTTTAGTGTGGTTACTACCACTGTTGTGGATACTCATGCAACTTTCTCTGTCTTTGAAATAGATGGGTGAACCTGAACTCCAAAGGAAATTCTGTTTTTTTTTTGAGCCTTCTGTTGCCCTGAATCACATCACCATGACCAGTAGATATTTGGATGAGCTTTTCAGACAGATGATGCTCAGAATGCAGGGCATCTGTACTCAGAATGCAGAGAGCACTAACAGTGGCAAGTGCCAACAGCAGTTATATTGCTTCCCATCTTACTCAAGACTTTGATGTATTTGGAAGAGCTGCTTCAAAATGTTTTCTTTCAGGTTTCCTTGAAGAAATAGGATTTTCTCTCTTTTTACAGGTTTTTTTTTTTTTTCCCTAATTGGGGTCAAGGAACAAAGGATGGAGGAAAGGCCTTTGATTATAATAATATTAAGAGGTGAGAATAAATATATGTTTTATGATGTGTAATTTTTAATTTTCTTGTGTGTGAACTCCAAATGCAAAACTCAAATTATTTATTATATAACATTTCATGCTTTATACAGTAACCTATTATGTCCTGAAATACAAACATGAAAACTAACAAAGGGGAGTTAAGTAATTAAATATAAAGTGTTCAAATTTATAATCAGTATCATCTTACATATAATCTTATAGAATTGGATTTTTCTTGCTCAAATTTGTCTTTTCAAAATTCAAGATATATATATAATATGTATATATGAATACATGTACAGCATACGTATACAGTGTATATATATACACTTACAAATATACACAGTATACTGACAAGTATACAAGTACACTGTGTGTGTGTGTGTGTATAATATATGCTATAACTAGTAGTTGCAGGTTTACTGACTTAGATATTCTACTCTTAGGTGGATATTGAAAAGAAATAAATGTGTGCACAAAATCACTTGTGCAAGAATATTCATAGCAGCCTGATTCATACTAGCATAGGACACAGAATAGCCCGCATGTCTATCAACAGGTGAACAGATAAAATTTAGTAGAAAAATATAATGAAATACTGCTCCACAACAAGAAACAACTACTGATAAATGAAATATCATTGTTAAAATTTAAAAAAAAATGTTGAAACAAGAAGCCAACTACAAAAGACTGTATATTGTGTAGTTACATTTATATCAAATTCAAAAAACGGCAAAACTAATTTATCTTCTTAGAAGTCAGAATTGTGGCTGCCCCTGTGGGAGTGTGAGGTCATTGACCTGAAGGGGCATGAGGGGATTTCTGGACTGCCAGAAATACTCTGGATCTTGATTTGTGTGATGGTTACATAGGTGCATATATTTGTCCAGAGCTGATAAGACTGTATGCTTAAGATCAGTGTGTTTTTCTTTGTTTATAAATACACCTCCAAATAAGTAGATTTAAAAAAAAAAGTAGTTACATTTGTCATAGATGAAGAGGTTAATTTTCTTTACAATACACAAGGCTTATATATTGTGATTTTTTCCCTCACATTTGTCAGTATTACTGTTATTTAAAGAAAGAGAGAGAGAGAAGACAGCGGCTGCTGTCTAGAATATGGAGGAACTGGAACTCTTAGACACTGGTGGTGGAAAATGGTGCAGTTGCCATGGAAAACTGTATGATGGTCTCTCAAAATAGAACCATCATATGATCTAGCAATCCCACTTCTGTGTATTTATCCAAAGAACTGAATCAGGATCTTGAAGAGATATTTGCACCCCTGTGTTCATTGCAGCACTATTCACAATAGCCAAGCTGTGGAAACAACCTAAATGTCCATCATCAGATAAATAGATAAAGAAAATGTGGTGTATACCTATAATTAGAATACCATTCAGCCTTTAAAAAGAAATTCTGCAATAATCAATAATATAGATGAGCCCCGAGGACACCATACGAGGTAAAATAAATCAGTCACAAAGAGAAACACTTCTTGATTCCACTTCTATGACGTCTCTAATATATCAAACTGATAGAATCAAAGAGTGGAATGGTGGCTGCCAAGGACTGAGGGGAGGGGGAAATGGGGCACAGATTTCAGTTAAGCAACATAAATAAGCTCTAGATATCTGCCATATAACAGTGTGCACATAGGCAACAATGATATACACTTAAAACTTTTTTAAAAGGGTAGATTTTTGTTTGGGTTCTTACTGCAATAAATACAATTTTGGAAAAGCTTTATACAAGTTTTTTTCTTTTTTTTCCTGAAGAGTCAACACAATATTAAAATGAGTTAATAATATGAACAGGCATTTCAGAAAACTATATATAAATTGTCTATAAACTTATGGAAAGATATACAACCTCATTTATTTTTAAAGAAATGTAAATTGAGTAACCATGTTCTAAAATTGGCAATAGTTGAGAGGTGATAAAAATTTAAATATTTGCTAATATATACTGTCTATGTGTGTGGGAAACCACTGCTTTCATGCACTATTTAAGGGAGTTAAAAATCGGTAAACTTGGCACATCCTCATCATAGTTAATCTTATCAGTATCTTTCAAATTTCAAAAGGCCATGTTTAACCTATAAATTCCTTGAATTTTTTTCTAACTATTCTCTCATAAATTAAACCAAATAAATATTCAAAAGAATTTACTCCCCTTTGTCTGTAAAAGCAGTAAAAATAACCAGCCACAAGGGAATAAGTGAACTATTTATGGCATATCCCAGATTTTGGAGGGACTACTAGGCTTTTTAAAAAATGAGTTAAAACTATTTGTACTAATAGGTAAATGTCTTCACGGTGAAGTGCTAAGTGAAAAAGCAAAACGTAAGACAGGATGTATAATATACTCCCAATCAGGGAGATAATATTTGGAGATGTTTGGAAATACAGACCAAAATCTTTTGACATTGGTCCCTCTTCAGAGTAAGAGAAGGTACCAGGATGGTTGGCCAGGAGACTCAAATCTCATTGTATAACATTTTAATCCACTTTAACCTTGCTTAAAATAGAGATTTATCATAGGACTGTACAGGTGCTGATGAGATTGTTAACATATTCTTAGAGGAAAAGATAGAAAATAGCATGAAGAGGTAGGTTTCTTATTTCAGATGTGTACATCATTTTTTTAACCAATCAACAGTAGGGATTTGGTTTCTAAGTATCTAACATTGCTTCTTCTGGTTCATTTGGTTCATTTTGTTTCATTTAGCCAACATAAAATGGGCACCTATGATGTGTCAACCATCAGGTAAGGTTTTACGGTGCCATCCATGCCTACCCGCAAAGCAGTGAACATCCAGTTGGTGTCTCATAGCTTAATGGATGCAAATAAGGAGTCTAGAATCAGACTACCTAGACTCAAGTGGCCTCTGCTGTGTACTTTGGGCAAAATTCCTAAGCTATGAGTGCATCAATTTCTCCATCAATTAAAGAAAAAAAAATAGCATCTACATTTCTGCATTGCCATTAGGGTTAAATTAATTAATAATTACACTGCATCTGAAAGAGCAAATGATAATTCAATCAAAGAAGTTACTATCTAAAATTGGAAGAAGTTCTTTCCTTGCTTGGAATAACCAGGCAGATTTCCAATCAAGATAAAGCAACCACTTCTCAGAAAGGGCTAATGGATGGATAGTTAGTAAGTATTCTAAGCTGGCCTTCTACCTGTGGTACACCCTGTGGGATCAGGCTGAGTCTAAGCTTCAGCTGAATCCGCATCTTTGCATTTCTTCCCCGTGTCCAATCCTGCTTTCCTCATTCCCTTTGTCATAAAACCGCTCCCCAAATTATTTACACACATTCAAATCTTTGTCTCAGGCTTTGCTTCTAGGAAAACCAGCCTGAGATATGTATGAAATATTTTCTGACCTTGCATCACCAGTCTGTCAGGGAAGTTCAGAATGATTTAGCAAACCAAATTTGAACAATGACAAGATAATAATACATTAATTACAGCAGCCACCAGCAGTGGAGATGCTCTTTGCAAGACAACAGGAGAGAGGAATGAGGTACGATGTAAATGCAGTTATTCTGTCTGCCTTCAGCCCATCTGAACGTTAAGTTGCAGGAGACCCGTCTTCTCAGATCAGCCCAGTGGGAAGGCTGTGCCCATGGTGATTCTCAATGGACTCTTGTTTTGTCTCAAATTGGCAGTCGGCTTCTTGACAGGGGACCGTGACTGTGTGAGTGCTAATTTTGCCCCTTGCAGACTCTCCGGGGCGGGGTCTTTCCCATGTCAAAAACTGAATGACAGCAGGGTGCCTGGTCTTATTAGTTTCCCCGATACAAGTCACTTTTTTCATTTAGCAACCATTTAGAAGTCCCAGGTCTGGAAGACAGACCATATGGAAAGATGCTCGGTGTCAGGTAATCAGGCACGCAGCAATCTTGTTCAAACAGGACAGGGTGTCTCACGAACGAGAGAGAGAGGTGCATTTGGGGCTCTGAGCAGTGCTTCTCACTCCACTGTAGATACAAGTTTCTCAGGAATCTTGTTAGAATTCAGATTTCTGGGCCTGACTCATTTCAACACTGAAGTGCACACCTGTTCCAGGGTACAGCCAACCACATGCCCACAAAATGAATTAAATAATATCACTGAGACCCGGAAAAAAAATTAAATTATCTCTTCCTTTAAATTAACTCACTTAACAAAAGAGTCCATTTTATTATGTTTGAGATGAGCCCCAACACTTTGCACTTCTAACAAGCTAAGCTCCCAGGTGGTGCACACACATAAAATATCTCTTTTCCAAGGCTGGATTTCTGATTTCCCTGTGGTTCTCTTTCCCATGGACTTTTCTTTATTGTCAGCCAGAATACTGTGTCTGTTATATGGAACTAATTTATTCACTTACTGATTAATGACTATGATGTAGACACTGCTGTAAGCACTGGAGATTTAACACTCAAGTGCCTATTCTCAGGGATCTGACACCCTAATGGGGGACACAGACAATACACAGGTAAATACAAAGTATATATCAGGTAGAAATAAGGCCAAAGTGGTAAAATAAGACAGGGAAAGAATGAAGAGGCTGGGGCAGGGACTCTACTTCAGATAGGCTGAGCAGAGAAGATGTCTCTGATATTTGAGCAATGACTTATATGACCCAAAGGAACAGGCGTGTTTCTAGAGGAGGAAATTTCAGGGAGTACAAACAGCATGTACAAAGGCCCTGAGGAAGGACCATGATAAAAGAACAGCAGAGGCAACAACTGGACTGCACTGGAGTAAGTGATAGGGAAAGTGGTAGGAGCTGAACTCAGGAAGGTAAGAAGTGACCAGACTTACAGAACCACAAGATTTTATTCCAAGTAAATTGAAAAGCCAGTGGAGCGTTTGAGATAATAGGATGTGATATGACTACATTTTATTTTATTTTTTTATTTAGTTATAGTGAGTGTACAATGTTGTATCAATTTATGGTGTACAGCACACAGTTTTCCGTCCTAGATGAATATACATATAGTTATTTTCAGATTCTTTTTCACTATGAGCTACTACAAGATCTTGACTATATTGCCCTGTGCTATACAGTATAAACTTGTTTATCTATTCTATATATACCTGTCAGTATCTACAAATCTCAAACTCTCAGTCTGTCCCTATCCACCCCCTCCCCTCTGGCAACCACAAGTTTGTATTCTATGTCTCTGAGTCTGTTTCTGTTTTATATTTAAGTTCATTTGTCTTCTGTGTTTTTGTTGTTGTTGTTGTTTGTTTGTTTGTTTTTTAGATTCCACATATGAGAATATCATATGGTATTTCTCTTTCTCTTTCTGGCTTACTTCACTTAGGATGATATTCTCCAGGGACATCCATGTTGCTTCAAATGGCATTATGTTGTCATTTTTATGGCTGAATAGTATTCCATTGTATAAATATACCACTTCTTCTTCATCCAGTCATCAGTCCTTGGGTATTTAGGTTGTTTCCATGTGTTGGTTATTGTAACTAGTGCTGCTATGAACATTGGGGTGCGGGTGTCTTTTTGAAGTAGGGTTCTTTCTGGATATAGGCCCAGGAGTGGGATTACTGGATTATATGTTAAGTCTATTCCTAGTCTTTTGAGGAATCTCCACACTGTTTTCCATAGTGGCTGCACCAAACTGCATTCCCACCAGCAGTGTTGGAGGGTTCCCTTTTCTCCACAGCCTCTCCAGCATTTGTCATTTGTGGACTTTTGAATGATGGCCATTCTGACTGTTGTGAGGTGATACCTTATTGTAGTTTTGATTTATTTCTCTGATAATTAGTGATATTGAGCATTTTTTTCATGTGCCTATTGATCATTTGTATTTCTTCCTTGGAGAATTTCTTGTTTAGGTCTTCTGCCCATTGTTGGATTGGGTTGTTTGTTTTTTCTTATTAAGTCATATGAGCTCTTTATATATTCTGGAGATCAAGTCTTTGTGAGTTTCATCTTTGCAAAAATTTTCTCCCATTCTGTAGGCTGTCATTTTGTTTTGTGTATGCTTCCTTTGATGTGCAAAAGGTTGTAAGTTTAATTAGGTCCCATTTGTTTATTTTTGCTTTTATTTCTATTGCTTGGGTAGACTGCCCTAGGAGAACATTGCTGACATGACCACATTTTAAAAGAATCTCTCTGGCTTTGGTGCACCGACTATAAGGGGCTGGGGTTGGCAAAGGAGAGAGAATTCACAGACTTACCATTGTGGATGGTGCAGACTCAGTTCACAACAGTGAAGGGCAGAAGTGTTGAGAAGTCTAGATAAATCCTGCCACTTAGGCTACATGTTTGTCTGATGGATTCCTTGGGAGGGGTCTGAGAGTCTGAGAAAGTCAGGGAGAAGTCTGAGAGTTGACCTAAGTGAACAGAGGCATGAACTCGCTATTTACTAATATGGAAAATACCACAAGAGAAACAGACTTGGGAGGAAACTCAATCATTTCACTTTGGCTCAGTTTCAAATGACTTTTTAGTTCTCAAAGTGGATACACTGAACAGGCTGTTGGAAAAATGAATCTAAGATGGAGGTAGAGGAAAGGGACTAAGATATAATTGTGGGAACAATAAAAAAAAAACAAAGGCACTGGGTGAGATCAAAGAAGTAGTGACTATTAGTAGCAAAGCATTATGGGAGTGTGTGCACCCTGGGAGGCTACTGCATATACAGGTCAGGAAGACGAGGCAATAGAGGAAAGGAGATGGACAAGGAGATCTAACCAAGAGTGGTGCCCTTAAGTGAAGTGATGAGGACGAGTTAGTGGAAAAAATAATGTACCAAAGTGACATAACATAATCAAAACCTCCTTAGCTAAAAAATACAGAGTTCTCCACAGAAATATGTTGTTCTCTATTTCAGAAAAATAAATTCTAAATGAGTCAGTAACAGAATAAACCTACACAAAGGCTTTTGTACAAAGACAAATGGAAACTCTGTGCCCAACCAGGCATGTACTTGTAGCTTAAATCCTGCGTTTATTTTGTTTATGGTCACAGTATCATACAAGAACGGCATTTAGAGGGTTGATACTGGGCCTCCACGTGTACATAAATGATCAAAGATTTCATTATTTACCCAAAATAGAATCATGCATTTTAGAAAAGATGTTAAATAATAAATGCTGCCATTTTAAGAAGGATCACAGGGCATCCCAATAAAGGTGATGTGGTAGAGTCAGGGCAAGCACACAAGAGTGAATGAGAACTAAATGGAGAAAAGGGAACCCTCCTACACTGCTGGTGGGAATGCAGTTTGGTGCAGCCACTATGGAAAACAGTATGGAGATTACTCAAAAGACTAGAAATAGACTTACCATATGACCCAGGAATCCTGCTCTTGGGCATATACCCAGAAGGAACCCTACTTCAAAATGACACCCGCACCCCAATGTTCATAACAGCACTATTTACAATAGCCAACACATGGAAACAACTGAGATGTCCATGGACAGATGACTGGATAAAGAAGAAGTGATATATTTATACAATGGAATACTATTCAGCCATAAAAACAACAACATAATGCCATTTGCAGCAACATAGATATCCCTGGAGAATGTCATTCTAAGTGAAGTAAGCCAGAAAGAGAAAGAAAAATACCATATGAGATTGCTCATATGTGGAATCTAAACAAATAAACAAAGAAACAAAACATAAATACAAAACAGAAACAGACTCAGAGACATAGAATACAAACTTGTGGTTGCCAAGGGGTATGGGGGTGAGAAGGGACAGACTGGGATTTCAAAATGTAGAATAGATAAACAAGATTATATTGTATAGCACAGGGAAATATGTACAATATATTATGGTAGCTTACAGAGAAAAATATGTGACAATAAATATATATAGTTCATGTATAACTGAAAAATTGTGCTCTACACTGGGATTTGATACATTGTAAAATGATTATAAATCAATAAAAAATGTTTAAAACAAAACAAGAGTGAATGAGAACTAAATGTTTCTAGAATTCTTATCTCCCAGTTCTTTCCCTTCATTTTCTAAAGTCAACATTTTTGTTTAGCACCCCAAAGTCAATGAGAAAGGAGGATTTTGAGATCAGTAATCTGTATCATCATAGACAAAAGGTTTTTCTATGGGTAACTTCTCCACTTTCTTTGTCTAAGTGGTGGTGTGAGCTGGAAACTGGAAAAACACACATCAGAGTCTACGGGAGTCCTTAAGGATAGGATTTGGACTTGGGCTGATACAAGTGTCAAAAAAAAAAAAAAAAACCCACTGTAGCAGCCAACACTCACAGTCATTTATTGGAACGCTGCTGCTCTTGACCGAGCCCCGGGACACCCTCAGCAGGATGAGCCTCCCATCTCTCCTCAGGAGAAAATGTTTTTGCTTAAGGGCTTCTCCACCCTTTCCCTGGAAGTGTCCTGTTGTCTGATCCAATGCCCATCTTGATTCTGGCCTGCAGACCATGGCCTAAGATGAAGCCTCCTCACAGCTTCACACACCCCTGCTGCCACCCACCACCTTCCGTCCGTGGTGTCTGGAATCATTTTCCACCAAGTGTCACTGCACACCCAGTGATCCCATCTCTTCCTTTTTTCTCTATTTTTTTAATGAATAAGGAAGAAGATAAATACTTAAGCTTTCAAATCCAGAGAGCTTTGAAGCTCTTGTGTTTTCTCCTCAGGTGACCAAGTTGCCCTCACTTCACTCAGGATGGCTTCTTAGGTTGGCTCAAGGTAACAACCACCTCTGGGCTATTTTAGATTTTAAAAGTATAGTAGAGACCACAGAAGAGGAACTGGAATTCAGTGGAAAACTAGGTGGACAGAGAAGAGTGGTATGAAGGGGTTAAGAGACACTTGTGTTGGCATTCTTTGAGATGGAATATTCAGGACACATTGTCTGTGGTCAAGATGCTGTTATGGACTAATAATTTTGCCCCTTCCCCCCAAAAAATCCATATTTTGAAGATAGGGCTTTTTTTGAAGTAGGTAATTAAGGTTAAATCAGGTCATAAGATCTAATCCTATAGAATTAGTGTTCTTATAAGACAGAGAAAGACACTAGAGACTTTGCTTTCTCCACAGAGGAAGGGCCATGTGAGGACACAGCGAGAAGCAAGTCCTCAGCAAGCCAGGAAGAGATATCTCACCAGAAACCAACACTGCTGGCACCTTGATCTTGGACATTGAGCCTCCAGAACTGTGAGAAAATAGATTTCTGTTATTTAAGCTAAAGCCATTCCATCACTGGTATTTTGTTATGGCAGCCTGAGCAGACTAAGATTTGAATGCATAAAACCGATTCTGCCATAAAGATCTACAAGAGAGCCCCTCTGTCTGTCCTAAGTTTATCTTGTAACTAGAGGAAAGAAGAGGGTAAAGTGAAGTGAAGATTCTGAGGGATAAATGCTCATCTTCATTCAACATTCTGAGTGAGAAACATGAGCTTAAAGATTAAATACATGCCTTGAAGACTATTGCAAAGGCAGTGAATGAGTGGTGGGTTACTATTTACACGCTTTGTATCACACTTGTTCAGCACTTACTGGAATCCACCTGCCCTTGGTGTTTGCAAGAGGATAACTTTTTTTTTTTTTTTTGAAACAATTTGAAGATATCAGAAGAACTCAAAAAACAAGTCCACTTGGATGGACATAGAGTCATTAAGGACTAGAATGCACATCACAACACATTTGCTCATGGGTTGTACATTTGAGACATAATCGATTATGATCTGACCAATTCCTGACATTTTATTTTATTTTATTTTATTTTAATTTTTTTGCTCCCATCACCATTTCTTGCCCTTGTTCTTTTTTTTTTTCTACAATCAAAATTTTCTCTTATGCATCACCATATCCCCTTGTTCATCTTATATCCAAGGGCATGATTTGGAGAAGATGGGCCTGGCTTAGGTAAGAGGGGTAAGGTCCCAGGGGTGGTGAGACAGGGAGATGGTAGATGTAGGCCCCACAGCAGCCACTTTCTAGCCAAGTCACATTAAGCTGTGATTGTGGCTTTCAAGGAAGAAGGATCAAATCCCAAGCTTAGAACCTGCCACATAATTCATGGTCACAGAGACACAGCCAGCCATTGGACTGACTTCTCAAGGTCTCCTTCTCTTCTAGGAGCCTGACCTCCTCCTTCCACTCTGGAATCATCTTCTTTCTCTTCCTTATTTTCCCCTATCCCTACTGAGTCCCTTCCTCATTTGTAAAGTGAAAACAACAATGCTAACCCTCTGAGGTTCTTAGGGGACTCAAATGAATAACTCAGTACAAATTTGTAAACTGTAAAATAAAATGCCTGGGCTGGGAGATGTTGCTATCCTTATTACTAAGTGGTGAAGAAAAGTGTGAGCCAGGTTCTGAAGTCATTTAGAAAGCAGAAGTGGAACCAGATCCCGGGAGCTTGCATGCAATCACAGTCTGACTTAATTAGGAAGTATGGACAGAGGCGCACATTTTTCTGATTGTTCATGGTGGAAATTCTCCAAGAATGGGGCAACCCAGAAGACCCCTGCCTCTTCTAGAAAATTTCTCATCCTCTAACAATGCCCTCCCTTCTCAATTCACCCTCATTCACTGCTAGGATCTGTGTATATATTTCCACCAAGCAAAATAGCAATTTGGCAATTGTTTGCTTACTTTTCTGTCTCTCCAACCAAAATGAATTGGTCCAAAATGAAATTAACAAGGGCTGCCTTATCTGATACCATTCTCCACATTGAGCAGGTTAGTTATTCAAACGGAAGGTAAACATGTTGTGTTGAAACAGGACAAGAATGGATGTTAGGAGTATCTGGCTTCTAGATTATGTGTTCCTACAGAACTTTTGGAGATAGGTAACGTCATTGACTCAACAAAGTCAACAGAATTGAGCAACTGCCTCAGCCAAACCTGTCAGTCGACAGGCGCCTTCATTTTAGCTTCCACTTGTAAGCCTCACTGCAGTACTAAAACATGCTAGGATTTGCGTCATACCCTGTGTGTGGAAAAATTACTTCCCACTTCATAGGTTACAACTTTGGTCCCTGTGAAGATCCCTCTGAGACTAACACCTGTAAACTTATTTTTGTAGATCGGAAAACTGAGGCTCTGGTAAGTGGAAGAGCTGGAGTTCTAGACTCCAAAACCAGTGCTCCCTTTACATTACCTAACAGCTACCATCACTGTTAAGTCACTGGAAACACCATATCTCTGTGGCTGACCCATGACCCTCTCCACAGCGTGGTTCTTGGACTAAACTGACCCCACAATATCCATATACATTCTACTTCAACTTTGCCCTCTTCATTATAATATGCTTTCCACATCCCCAGTCTTCCACTACACTCCCCATTCTAGCTCTTTACTCTTTACTTTCACAGTTTGGAAATCCTTGCTATCAGGCCTCTCCCTACTTAGTATGGGCACACCAGACCCTCCACGTGTAGATTTGTGTGCATATGCCTAAGTCCCCAAATGACTGTGCAGTTCTTGTAGGTAGGAAATGCCTTATATATTGTCTGTCACCATATTATTTATTATAATATCATGCACATTGCTTGCACCCAAAATATATTTTTAAAAGCAAAGTAACTGAATTAATAAATAAAGGAATAAAAGAAATAGTTTTGAGTAAAATGTGGTGGTAGGTACTGCTAGATGCGGAGTGTGATTCCAGGCATGGCCTCTTACCATGTGCCTTCAATTGATCGTGATGGAAACAATTTCTCATGTTCTGTAGCTTCCACTGTTTTGCCTGTCTTTCTCATCAGCCTTGTAGTGGAGCTGCTAAGTTTCTTTATCAATTTTTCCAAAATGAAGTATGTGTGATAAAGCACCTTGGGAAAGTGTGAATGCCAAAGCTTATTTCCACAAGGAGACATGAATGATTATTGCAATTATCTTTCAGGTACTGGCAGAAATTGGGACTGGGTCTGTGTAGAATCAAGAAAGGTGGAAATTTGTACAGTGTGATTTGTGTCGGCTCTCTGGGACAGCCTTCTTGAGGCTGGATTACCTCAATTGCTTGCCATTCGTCCACTTCCTCACTCAGTCTACAAATACTGATCAAGTTCTTACTATATGGCAGGTACTGTGCCAACAGTAGAGGACATGGTAGTGACCAGACGAATAAAGCCCAGGTTTCTGGCACTAATATAGTGGGGATCTGACCTCCGGGGAGGATCTGGTGATGAACCCTCCTCCTAATGTCCTGCTGTGAGCAGAGAACCCTAGGAACCAAGTAATCTGCAGACATTTTCAGCAAAATTCTGTCCTCAGAGTTGCTGCCCACAGTCATAAAGATCAGCACATGAAAAGCAAAGCTTTATTTCCCCCAGATTTTGTCTTTGAAATGCTCCTCTGCACAAGAATATTTTGCATCCAAAGTATAGCCTTGATGATGGTGGTGATGATGATGATGGTGGTGATGTGTGTGTGTGTGCACGTACATGGTAGGAGGAAATGAAATAACTTTCTCAAGGTCACAAGGGGTTGGGGGCAGAGCTGAATTTAAAACCCAGCCCTCCACCCCATTTCATTCCCTTTCCATATTCTGCATTATACCAGACCCATAACCACTTAACTGTGTATAATTTGCAACTTAATATGGATTTTTAGGTGCTGCTATAGCCCATTGTCAAACACCAGAGGCTCTATACAAGCATGTACCATCCATATGCCACCTGTTATCTTTAAAACCCAGGTTGTATCTTCTATTTTGAAAACATGATGCCATTTTATAGATTTTCTATCACCAATAGCTTTTTAGACTCCTAGACCAGTCCTTGGAGTTTCACTAACCTTTAAAGAAGTAGAATAAGTCTAATTCAGCTCTGTGCTGGGAGACCAACCATTCTGCCATTTCTAAGAACCTAATATTTACTTTCTTCCTCCAATCTTCATACTCTCCTAGTTTTACGGGCAGGAGACACTAAGAAAAACAAGAAAAGAAAACTAATGTTAATTGAGCACTACTGTGTTCTGAATATCATTCTGGCTGCCTTAGACATGCCTACCTGCAGTCCTCACGAGAACTCTGCCAGGTAAAATCATTGATGTGACTGTTTTTTAGATGAGGAAACAGAGAACCTAAGGTAGTTACCCAAAGCTTATCTGATATCTATGCCCATTCTCCCTTACCGTGCTCCACCCCTGTTCCATCAATATCAACATGTTTAGCTGCCCATCAGAGCCGGCCCAGAACAGAGTGTGACTGAATTTCAAGCGAGATCTGAAAGATATCCATGTCTTAAACAGCTTGAATTTAACCATGTCTCATTTCCCTTCTAATAGCGTGCATGACTAACCTTATAAACCACAAGGAAATGATACTGTGTGAGACCAAGTAGGCCTGTAATTTGATACCTCATACCCCATGCAAAGCAAAGCACATCTCACTGCTTTCAGGATTTGGTATTCCAAACACATCTCCTTTCTGCCTTATGCCCAGGGGTGCTAAGAAAGCCAGTTTAGAGGTCCCCAAGGGTGCCTGCCTCTCAGGTCATATTGGCTTTGGACTCTAAGAATAACAGACATCTGAGAACTGGCAGAAGGATTTACTGGAGGCCTGGAGGCTTGGGTGGTAGGTGTGATACGCCATCTGCTGGGAGTCTCTGTCCAAACAATACATGTGACTGAGATCGGAATCTTCTAGAACAAAGTGAAGATGAAAATTGCAGATTTCAGTAGCACTCTTTGACAGCGTTACTTGAGGTATAGTTCAAAGGCCAGTGACATCAGCATTACCTGGGAAGTCATTCAAAATGCAGAACCTTAGCCATCATCCTCCACCTAACACACTGCCTTCTCTGGGAGGACCAGGAATTGGCTTTAACAAGCTTCTTGGGGGATCCTTATATGCACTAAAGTTTGAAAATCCTGCTCTAAAGCATCAACCACCCATGAAACAATACCAGACTCTATGTCTGCTACCATATGGCCTCCAGACTAGCAAGAGGATAGTGATTTCGATGTCTACTTCTCCTTTTACACCACCAGATTATTCAAGTGAAAATAAAAACAGATTTTATATCTCAAAAAAAAAAGTAGAAAAGACACAAGTAGTTCTCAGGTGTCATATTTCAGAAGGTTGTCTGTAAGTTTGCTGTAGCAAATCTGCACTTTTTTTTTTTTTTGTAGACAAAATTCACTAGACCCCAGACTTCTAGATAACCTATAATATCCCTAGGATACTCACCACACTGGTGAACTGAACTATGCATCCCCCTCCCCAGTCTTTGTGATTAAATCCTGCAGGGCTCCAGCTTCAAGGTCTCCTCTACCACTTGCCAGTCACAGGGATGCTCAAGTTCTACGCATGACCACGATGACTTGATGGCTTGACACAGAGCGGAAGGAACAGCTGAGAGAATGAGAAACCTTGGGCTAAGAGCAATGCTTGGGGCTCTGCTAAGGCAGATGGGGTTCTGGTTAAGACTCTCCTTCTGAAGGTCCTGGTTCGCCTACCTCCTCATCCATAGTTACCACCTATGGCTCTGACCAAAATCATGCCTCCTTACAATAGAAATGTTACAGACTCTGCTCTGTACGCTTCTCATCCTGAGCTCTACTTCGGTTTTCTTATGTCAACAATGGAGATGATAATAGTGAAGGAGAAAGGAGAGCAAGCAGAGGAAACGGTTATTAGCCTGCTGCTTCCTAGCAGGAGATGAGCTCACCATTCAGCTTTGTTTCTATCTGAAGTGCTGGGTTCTAACGTCCTGCTCACAAAAGTAATTGCTCAGAAAATTTCAAAACTCATAGTAGTGATATAAGCAAATTGCAACAGTATTATTAACGATATTAGTTATTGTTTGTTTAATAATTAAAACAAATGGTAATTTCTAACTTGTAAAACCATTTGCTATTCACATAGGAAAAATAAACAGGGAGTGATGAGTCCCTCCTGTTTTCCCACGCCTTTTCCTTCATTTTTTCCCCTAAGGACCGCTGAGGAAACAGATTACCAGAGGGGCATAAAGGGTAAGGTCTTACATCATGAAAGAGCAACACGTTTTTCTGAGCAGAAGCAGGAAATTTGATGTTGTTTTTTACATCCAGTCCTGGGACTGAAGACAAGAGTGATGCATGTCAGAAGAAAGAAGAAAAGGAAAAAGTGGAGATTAATTAAGTGCCCTTACTAAGTTGAACACTAACTGCTTTGAGTTCTCATAGTCCTTACCTCCTTTGTAGTTTACAGTGAGCAAGGTGTTATATCCTCGGATTCCCATGGAAGGCAATGGAAATGCCTGTTGATCAGGCTAGTAGCTCCATGTCACGCTGGTGAGCACTAGGGCACAATTTGAGCCATGTCTGTGCCCCACATCTGTGTGTGTGCTTTTCACCATAACCTCCTTGCCTCCTCCTCTCCCCTGTTACCCTCATCAGGGCTGCCGACCTAGATTCCTAATGGAACCACTTGAGAAACGAGAACTTAAATCAGCTTAAAGGGATATCATAGATGGAAATTGGATTCAAGAGAAGGGAACGCCTAAAGAGAAAGAATGTGGTAGACTATACATGCTAAATGAAGTTTTCCTTTGGGCACTCAACTAGGTGATTGTGTATACACTGTCCTTATCAGAGGAGAGGAAAAGGTAATCACAGCACTGCCTGAACAGCAAAAGCATCAACTCTTTGCTGAAGGGAGAGGCACAAAGTGCAATCACAGATCTGTCCTACTGCAAGATTGTATGCAAAGCCATGAATGCTCATTCTTTCAAGGGTTCAAAGAACCACAGTCATATGAGTGCTGTCTGATGCACCTATCATTGGGAATCAGTCTTTGTTGAAGGATTACATCATGAATGTCGTGGATGTCTCACAGAAGAAGAGTCCGTCCCTGACAAAGTCTACTGGACAAAGTCAACTTAACAACCCATCTCCAAAAGTGGCTGATACTTCCTGATTACTCACAGCCCTGGTGAACTTGCAAAAAATTGAAGCAATGAACTTTCACAGTCCTGCTTGATTTGACCTAGAATTGAAAGAAGGACATTAACCTGGAGGAGTTGAGGTCCTTGTGCCCACTCGTTTTGCACCAAGGACTCACATATTCATCTTTCTCCTTCAGTGGCTATGAGAGTGGGTATACATGTCACGGTTCTTTTGTAACACTCAAAAACAATATATTTCCAACCGCCTTCAATTTGCAGAGTTGCAATAGATACAGAGGATTACTTTGCCCTTTATTTTGACCTTGACCTATACAAGACGATGTCAAAACAGGAGAAAATTGAGAGGGAAAAAAAATGGATCAGATTCTTGCATCTGGAATAAATGAAAAAACGGCTTTCCCAACACTACTGAAAACGTTACCAAACTTTCTCAAAGCATTTGAACCTTCACTTTGAATAGAAGTTGTATGAGGCAGCTAAATCCAAAACTATTTTCTTTCTTCCTGGCATAGGAGAACTGCAGTAACTTGGATGCAATAAATGACAGGAATCATCTGTTTCCAAAAGTTTTCTTGTTCCGATATATACGTTTGAAGTCACCAAAGAACCGCTTTCTGCTGTAAGCCATAATTGCAATGTACCTACAGAGAAGAAGGTATTTCTCCCTGAAGGCGTAAATGTACTAACATGTTGTCATCCCTCCTGAGCTAATTTTCCAAATAATTGGTATCAGAGCTGAGTGTTCCTAAACAATGCTCTAGTGAATTCATATTTATGTAAAATATATATACTGTAATGCATTTTACTGAACCAGTTGAAATTCAATTTTCTTTTTACTTTTTTATTTTTTATTTTTGTTTGTTTTTTGGAGAAAATCACATTTTACTTACAAATCTCTCCTCTGACATAGTCCTTCCCCCAACACTGACAAGGGTAACCACAAACCAACAACACTCAACAGACTCACAAAAAACAAAAAGAAACCAAGACAATATATAAGAAAATACTCAAAGTGAAGTAAAGGAGTATTTAGCACACATCTACCCAATATCTCTACTTGCAAGTATTCGTCACCCAAGGAAAATGAAAACAGATATTTAGAAAAAAGTTGCATATATAAATATTCAAAAATATTGGTTAGTAATAATGCAACTTGAACTAACCCAAATGTCTATTATTTAAAGAATGGATACATAGGTTTTGATGTATTCTTACAAGCCCTACAAACAGAATGAATGAATGGCATATTCAGCCCTATAAACCAAAAGTATGTCTTATGAAATTCAATTTTCTAAGCAGCCTTTTCTAAGTTGCTAAATTACTTCTTTTTTCTAATATTAATTAAGTTAATTAATATTTAATATGTTTTTAAAGCGGCATACTATCTGAAACTATGTTACTTATGAAGAATGGGTTCAAAAGTAACAAACGAGTTGTCGAGAATCATGATGTGCGCAATCCTTCAGGACTCACCTATTTTTCCATAAGAAATCATTACTTAATCATTGGTTTCACCGTGGACGATGCTACCAGAGTCCATTCTCAAGTCTGTTCCCCTTGTTCTTACGCCCACAGTTCATTACAAGCTACTCTGAGGTATGAAGTTACGCTTCCAGTGGAGGGGAGACAGCATGGCTTCTTTTGCAAATTGTAAATGGTGACACTTTTTTTTTCTTTTCCATTATACTTTATTATAAGATATTAAATATAGTTCCCTCTGCTATATGGGAGAACCTCATTGTTTATCTATTTTACACATAGTAGTTTGTATCTGCTAATCCCAAACTCCTAATTTATCTCTCCCTTCACCCTTTTCCTTTGGGTAAACAGAAGTTTGTTTTCTATGTCAGTGAGTCGATTTCCATTTTGTAAATATGTTCATTTGTATCATAGTTTACATTCCATATATAAGTGATATATATATGATATTTGTCTTTCTCTGACTTACTTCACTTGGTATCATAACTGCACTTAGTATGATCATCTTTAGGTCCATTCATGTCACTGCAAATGGCATCATTTCATTCTGTTTTATGGCTGAGTAGTATCCCATTTTATATATATATGTGTGTGTGTGTATATGCATATATATACACAAATATTATATATATATATATATTCCATATGTAAACAGATATACAATATTGTATATATAATATTACATTGTGTGTGTACATACCAATATTGTATATATAATATCCCATCTTGTATACACATATATACGAATATACACAATGGAATATTCTTTAACCATTTATCTGTTGACTAAAATTTAAGTTGCTTACACATCTTGGCTTTTTGTAAATAGTGCTACTATGAACATTGGGGTGCAGGTGCATTTTCAAATTGGAGTTTTCTCTGGATATGTGTCCAGAAGTGGGATTGCTGGATCATATGATAACACTATATTTAGTTTTTTAAGGAACCTCCCTAATGTTTTCTATTGTGACTGCAGTAAATGGTGACACTTTTACTGTGACTTGGTAGCATCAGATGCTGGGCATTTACCATGGGAAACCAAAGAGTCTCACACCCTGCAGACAGAAAAGCTGACAGATGGCACTTTGTCCACAGTGGGTTCCATGCAGCCTTCTGGGGTAGGAGGGAGTAGAGATCAGCTTAACCAGCTAAAAACGTGTTCCAGCCTGTATCATCCTCACTATACAAACATTCTTTTTATTAAATAGTTGCCCCCTCTAATCAAACATACAAACAGGACCATGTAGATCAACTGGTCTGTCTTGTCACTGCTCATAAATTTGACTCCAAAAATCTGGAGATCCATGTCACTGAGAGCTAAAGGTCTCCTACAAAATCCTGGGTCTGTGGGAACAGTTAAGAAAGGATGCACAGTGATGAAGTACTCTTTTTACTTTGAGAAGAAATTAGCACAAATAGTAACAATTCTCCACCCTTCATCTGTTCTTGACAAGCTTTCATAATAAATCAAAAATGTATGTTTTCTCCCCCCAGAATTAGAGGATGTGGGATTGAAATTTGTAAATAAATATGTTAATTCATTTAAAGGCAGTTGCTGCATTAATGTAGCATGTGACACGCTAAAGGAGATCTGAGAAGCAAGTTAGTCCAAGTCAAATAAGAGATCTTCTCAGGAAAAAGTGGTGACAGACTCTCTCTCCTAAACTTGAACATACATATCTTAATGACCCATGCTCATTTTCACCTCTGTGTCCATGATTTAATTCTAAAATGAAATGAGGTATGAAGTGACATTTATTTGAATTTATTGAATTTATTTCTACCTGAATTAGGTGCAGCTTCAATCAAAGCAAGCATAAGGAGTATATATAGATAGATAGTAGTATTAAGAGGAGCAATATTAATACTGAGAGTAGTAACAGCCATAATAAAAGTAACTGATTGTTGGGTGTCTTGTATTATATATACGCCAGACATCACAGTGATGTTTCCAAAAGTAACTCACACATCAATCTTAAGAAAGAGTTTCTTGTTGACTATTCCCATTTTAGAGATAAGGAAACTGAGGTTTAGTCACACAGTTCTTTGAACAAAGAAAAAAGTCTTGGCTCATGTCTTTTAAACCACAGAATTTCTCTAAGGCACGGGGGGCCTATGTGCACTCCAACTTCATTTCACAAAGAAAATTCAGGAACTCCTTAAGCAGGTATTTGCTATTCTTTTTTATGCATAATTAAGAAATTACATGCTGCTGATAACTCTGGTAATGGAATGCCTAACCTCTCACATTCTTTCTTGATTGCCATGCAAAGGATTTGAAAAGAGATATTTTAGAATAATTACCCATCAGTAATCATCTCCACCCAACACAAATCACATTTGATTCCCCATTAAGACCAACCAAGAGAATGAGAGGTTTTCACTCTGAAATGCTTTTTGCTGCAATCAGGTTAATTCTATGTTTCCATTTCATTGGCTTTCTGAATTTAAACGTGGGAACATGGAACAAATTCTATATAGGGGATGATAATACCCTCAATCATGGGTCTTGATTTACTGGTGAAAAAGTACTTAACTATTAACTTTCCAATGTGGAGTACCATCCCATTCAGAAGTGCCACCTTCCAGGAAAGATTCATTCAGCAAATAGGGGTGGGCATTTTTATTACTGCAGGACAGCTCTTTATTTTGGTTCCCTCCACAGCTCAGACTTTAGCAATCAAAACCTGTCACATAAAATCGTTCATACAGAAGAACAAAAAGATAAATGTCAAGCCACCATAGTTAATCGATGTCATTTTGCAATACTAATTAGCATCCTCTGATCCATAGTGATATAGTGTGTTTGATTTATAAATACAGTAACCTTTGAAGATGATCAATACATCAATAATTCTTGTGTGACTTATGCCGAGATTTAGCTTCCTATCTTTTCTTTTATTTAAGTAATACTATAGCCTTATTCAGGTATCGCAATCTTAATCTGGGAGATCTATGATTTTGCACTGTAATCAATCAGCTTACCAATAACACCTTCATCAAACATCACCTCCCTTTCCTGTCAGATTTGACTTTCATTCTCTTTTTTTCCACTGTGAAGAGAGAGCAGCCATCCTGCTGAGTGGGAAACTTATCTCTCCATCTCTCCCCAAACCTACGTACCAAGAACTGCTTTGTCTGATCCTTCAATCTCACTGCTGATGCTCCTTCTCCACCTCCCCAGTGCCCCTCCCTTCTGTGTGCTCACAAGTATCATGTGCACTGACATAGGAACTTAAGGCACGCTATTACTTCACAGAGGGGCATTTAAATTTGTCTTTTTTTTTTTTTTCTTTTTGGCTTGGTGGTAACACAAATGGTTTATTTGGTTACACAAGTGTTTGGTTTATAATTTTACTCAAACAGTGCAAGGACTTCTCTGTTGCATTACTTTTATACATGTATGTTACGTTTTATAAGGTTCATAAACATACAGAAAAGTGCTTGCAAAAAATCTAAAGAATAACTAGCAATTAAATATGCGTGTACCTAATGTACAAATCAAGAAATACAATGTTACCAGCACTTCAAAAGCCTCCTGTGTATCCCCTAGCAGTGAGAGTTCTCTCCTCCCCTTAAAGGTAACAAATATCCTGAGTTTTGTGATGATTTCTTCTAAGGCTTATCTTTCACTTTATAAATGAAAGTCCTTGCCCCACGTTAAGTAATTTCAAACACTCAAATCAGGTAAGGGAAGTTTTATAGAATCAAGCTCATTTCATCAGATATTTATAGAGGATGTGCCAGACATTAAACTTGGAGCTAGGGGAATGCAATCCAATGAAACATGGTTTCTACCCTAACAAATTCGTAGGATATTAGGAGACTTTACTGTAGTTCATGAAAACATAAGAGCGGTCAGTGTGGTCGACCGTGAGTGTAATAGCCCAAGAGGAATTGCAACTGGAGAGAAACAAAGTTCAGCAAGATTTCTCATTGCTTTGTATCTCCAAGCCAACACATGAGCTGGCCACAGCTGAACTCAGAGAAGGATATGGTCAAGTCTTTCTTTAGAAATTGAAGTGTGTGGAGCAGAATGGGAACTAACTCATATATGAATCAAAAAGCAAGTGTGGTCTTTCTCTCTGGCACTACCAATGAGGTGTTTCCAGCCCATTTCTGAGACAAGGTTCATGATGTGTCAGGGAAGGAAACTTTGCTGGGTTACTTTTCCCCCTTTTTTCAAATTGAAGTATAGTTGGTTTACAATGTTGTATTAATTTCTGGTGTACAGCATAGTAATTCAGTTTTATATATGCACACACACATATTCATTTTCATATTCTTTTCCATTATAGTTTATTAGAAGATATTGAATATAAATCCCTGTGCTAGTATCTGCTGGTCCCAAACTCTCGGTTTATCCCTACCTCCCTCCTTCCCCCTACCAGTAACCATAAGTTTATCTTCTATGTTTGTGAGTCTCTTTCAGTTTTGTAAATAAGTTCATTTGCATCAATTTTTTAGATTCTACATATAAGTGATATCATATGATAGTTGTCTTTCTTCCACTTCACTTACTATGATAATTTCCAACTTCAGAAACAAACTTCTTTCTTCTAAGGGCTTAACAGGTGTCTCAAATTTACTTTTTGGAAGATAAAGGTAATGGACCACTGAGAAAATTCATTGGGATAGTGTTTGTGGGGGATTTGGCGCAATGTGTGGCACCCAAGATAGCCTAACAAATGTTAGCTCAGCCCTTGAGGGTTGTGAGTTCCATTGTCTGGGCCACTCCTGCATCAAATACAGAAAAAGAAGAATAAAGTGGGACTAAAGAGGTCAATTGCTGGGTTGGTGACAGGACATTGTACTAAAATGGCCAGAACTGCTGCTTCTATACATTGCTATTTGTTGAAAGAAAAAGCAATTATAATGCCATTTAATTCATGACAAAGAAAACAGAACAAAACAAAACAGATTGCTTGCAAATTACAGAGTGAAAAGTGATGAATGGTAAATTGTTTTTTTTTTTTCAGTTCAACACAGCAAGTCTTCTCAATACCCTGCTACCCTTTTCTCTAGAGGCTGGCTCTTGGTTTGCAAACTGGTCTCAGTACATGGAAGGCAGGGAGAGAGGTAAGAAACAGTCAGACCACTGCAGCTTGGTAGGTGGCAGGGTTAATACACAAAGGACCTTACATATGAGGCTTAATTTGGGCAGTCACAAGACAAGTAGTTCTCTGCATCTGCCCACCAGAATCTTAAAAGTTTATGGAAACCATAAGTTTGTTTTCTGTGTCTGTGAGTCTGAGTCTGTTTTGTAAATAAGTTCATTTGTGTGTGTGTGTGTGTGTGTGTGTGTGTTTAAGCTTCCACATATGAGTGATATCACTTGGTATTTTCCTTTCTCTTTTTGGCTTACTTCACTTAGAATGCCTATCTCCATCCATCCATGTTGTTGCAAACTTTTGGTTATGGGGATGGTGGGGAGGGGAAGGGAGTGGGAAGGGCTAAATTGGGAGTTTGAGATTTGCAAATACTAACCACTATAAAATAAAGATACATAAAATAAAATATAAATATATAATGTAAATATGTAGTATATAATATATAAAATAGTATAATATATAATACATAATATAATATAAATATGAAATAAATATAAAATATTCTATAAAATAGATATACAATAATTTTCTTCTGTATAAAACAGGGAACTATATTCAATATTTTGTAGTAACTTATAATGAAAAAGAACGTGAGAAAGAATATATATGTATATGTATGACTGGAACATTTTGTTGTACACCAGAAATTGACACAACATTGTGAACTATACTTCAATTTTAAAAAATTAAAAATTAAAAAAAAAAGTTTTTGGAGAAGTCTTAGCAGGGCTCAGTCACATATCCCATGTAGATAGTCTTGAGTAAACCTTATTCTCTCAAGGCTATGTCCTTGAAAATGGGTCCTACTGTGGAAACTGTACTTTCCAAGGACAAGGGAGGGGGTGAGGAGCCTCTGATTGCCAGGGTGCAGCTCAGGGGTAAACCAGTGATCACATTCTCTTGATGACTTCTGCCAACACACCACCCTTCCTGACCAGCCCTTACAGTCTCACACAATGTGCTCTGAGAGGTCAGCAAGGGTTTTTTCTAGTATGGAGGTGACTTGTTTGGTGGTTCTCTGGCTGCACTGGAGGCAGAACCACAACAACAATACAGGCACATGCAAAAGAAAACACAGACTAAGCTAATGACTCCTGAAGTAAGTAACTATTTTTCTACCAAGAACCTCATGACCCATCCATTGATTTACTAAGTCCACTAAGGCTGATCGTCAGATCAGTTAGGTCATTCACTTATGTCCTCACGTAACTGAGTAAACATGATACATGAGCAGATTCATCAGATGTGAATACCCAGCATCTGTTTGGATAATGGCACTGGTGCCTCTTTGGAGTAATAATCTCCAAGGCCATTCCCTTTTGGAGGATAGCTTTTCTCATTAGAGACATTTCAGTGTTCAGTCAGAGCAGGTTTTGTCAGCTGTCCTGTAAGGCTTATTGAGTGAATTTAGTAAGAGCTTCTAGATGTGCTATAATGTTCCCTGAGTTAATTGGGGGTGGGGGTGGGGAACAAAGACAGAAGCCAAATGATCTTTAGAAGACAGAGTGTGTCCACCCGGCCTTGAGGAGAGGGAGGTTGGCTGCTAAGAACTTGACTTCATTTTTCATCATGCATACTGGCTGGGGGTGGGGAGGGGGAGTCATTTTCAGGTATGAGGAGGTGGCCTCGGGGAGGGATTTGCCAACCCAGGATCCCCACCTCCTCCCCTCCTTCAGTGATGCATGTTTCATTACAGGTACAGAGCATTTCAACAGGTCTGGCTTACATAACGACCATGGGATCCCAGTGGAGACTGAGTAGCTCCCCCTTGCCCAGGGGTACAGAGTAACACTTCATTGCAAATCCCAGTAGATAAGAAATGGCATGTTGGGGCTCAGTGTTCTCAGCAGCATAGCATGTTGATCCACATTGAGAGTCGGGGCAATGGCTGTCTTCTGAGACTTTTACATTTTTACAGTGTTGGGTATTTCAGTAGGGATCCCCAGTCTGGAATCCGAGGCAAAAGACTCAACTGATTGATCATTCAAAAGTATTAAAGCCTGGGCTAGTACTTTAATCCACGTGGCCAAAATGGTTTTACCTGTTAGTATTTTAAGCTGCTGATTTAATATTCATTTTTTTCTTTCCACCAACCCTGCTATGTGGGTAATAGGAGAGATGGAACTTCCATTCAGTGTCATACTCTCTTGTCCAATGTTACACAACGTGACCTTTAAAATGTGACCCCACATCACTGTCTATTTGACAAGAATATCCATCATGGTACTCAGCTTCTCTGATCTCCAATGGTAGCAGCCTGGTTTGTGTGGTGACAAGGGAAAGCTTGGGTTAAGGCACATGTGGTGTCCACACAAACCAAGACATATTTAAAACTTTCACTTGGAGGAAGTCAGTATAATCACTTTGCCAATCCTTCATCAGTTGGGAACTCCAGTGGATGGCCCAGCTTCCTTTGGTAGCATCCTTGGGGTCTATTTAGAACACACAGGACATGGTGTTACTGCAACAACCAAGTCTCCTATTTCAAAGGGCAATCCAGTATCCTTAGTGATACATCATCTCACCTGTGAGCTCTAGTGACTGTTCTTATACAATCACCCTGCTTCATCTTCCAAATTATAGAGGGGGTGGGGAGGGAAAGATAAATTTTCATCTTTGTTCCATAGGGGAGGAAAAATCATTTCCCTCTGCCCTTCTAGGTTCTTGGCTGGGACATCCTTGTAACAAAAGATTAATTAATAGGAGAAAAACAAACAGACATTTAATAACTTGTATGCCTCCTATAGTCAGGAAAACTGAGTAATTCCCTGAAATGGCCCAAGCCACCACCTTAAATAATATTTCCAGTGAAAGACAAAAGATGATGTTAGGAAAGGGGGAGGAGGCCAATTATGGGAGGTTACCAGGAAAATCAGAGTAAACAAGTGTAAAGTTCTTATCCAGATTTGAGTTGCTGCCTTCCCCCTTGCTAAGAGCTTCTAGAGATTTAGAGTCATCCTTGTCTTTCTGATAGAGATGGAGACCCCATTACAAATGCAGTTTCCTTATAAACATAAATTGCTCTTACAAAGGGTAACCTCTACTCAGTTTTCAGAGCTTTTCCTGTATCTATCTTTAAAAAAAAAAATGGCCTAAAATAATTATTATGCCAAAGACACGTATTTTGGGGTAGTAAACTCTGCTCCCCTTTGGTTCACAAAGGTATACTTTATCAAATTGCTGTAAGTCATAGACAGCTTAGGAGAAAAAAAAAGTTGAAGTTTCCTTAAGTCTAGGAAACAAAACATTAAAGAATCACAATGTTTCAAACAATTGTAAAAATTATAATCATCTTCATCAGTTTATTGAACTCCAAGTAATTTAACATATCAAATAAGGCAAATCAGTTAAATATCTTTATTGAGAGAGAGAACAAATCTTTTGAAATATTCCAGGGGCCCTCTGGAAAATCTCAAAGTTAGTCTGAGGTAAAAATTACTTCATTTAGAATTTTATTTGGGGGAAATTTGTCAAAAATATCAAAAGGAATTTAAACACTTGACTAAATAAGATCATAGGTTTCTTTGAAACAATACTTAGTTATGTATTTAACTAAAGGGATAATTAAAGACTTCAAAGGCAAAGATCATAGTTGTACAAAACTTAGCTCTTTTAATAGAAGGCTCAGTTTTATTAAGTAATCAAAAACCCAATAAAGACAACGTGAAGTACAGGAAATTATTTCAACAAAACATGGAATTTTCACTTTCTAGGCCAATTACTTAAAAAGTAAAGAGATATCTCTCACAATCCTATCAAGAATAGATCAATAGTCCAAAAAAGTCTTTGCCGTTTTGGCAGTTGAAAGAAAATTAAGTTTTAGTTTAAGTACACTACTGATATTAAAGCTTGCTTTTTCTTTTTTAAGTTAACTAAACAGAGCTTTTTTTTACAAATTAATTTTGATAATACTCTTCAGAGATACAAAAAATCATATATATAAAACATACATCCATAGACATACATAAACATACAGACATACCCTAACAGAGACCCAATAGGCTTTAATCCAAAGCTTTAGCCACAAATCAGGTACAACAAAACAAAATTCTGTAGTTTATAAATAAGGTGATTCCAAATTGTGTCTCTGGTAGTCAAAACAAGCTAAGTTTACCTGCTCAAATGTCTAAAATATTTTTCTAATATTTGTGGAGAATGCTTTTAAAATTTGTTTTTGCCCTTGATGAGTAATTTTATGGAGGCTGGACTAGATTTTGGGGAAAGGAGGTCCTATATAAGTTTGGTTTAAAAATCCTTTACCCTTTCCTTTTTTTTTTTCTTTTCAGTCCCAGGCAGGATGTTAGTTATCATTTGGGGTGCTTATATTTCAAAGTTATACTGAGATTTACATCTTCAAGGGATAGAGAAGAAAGAAGGCAAATTTTCTCCTATTTCCTTATACCTCTTGGGCAATTTGTAGTGTTTGACAGTTGCCACTCTTCCCAGGTGCTGTAGACTAACTGTAGGTTTCCAGTGGGCATTTCCCCCCAGCACTGGTTTGATTATAAATCACCAGTAGAGGCTTGCAGACTGACCTTGTAGAATATCAATGACCAACATGTTCTCTGATATTGAAGAGATGAAAACTTCATATTCTCATGGGGGACCTTGCTGATCATAAGTGTTTGCCTTCTATAACCATCATCGGTGCTGAGGGGACCAGAACACCTCTGAGGCTGATCGTGTATTAGAGTACATTTAGCTCCAGTATCAAGCAGAGCCATCTCTTGTTTATATCTGGGGGACCAGTGAATAGTGAGCACAACCCAAGGCCTCTCACCTGGAGGCAATCTTGACCTGCGTCTTATACTGCAGGTGTGTGAGGCACCCTCCCTGAATAGGACTGTATCCCTGAGGCCTTTGCTGGAGCAGATGGGGCATAAAGGAGTAGGTACAGGTGGGGCAAGTCTTAACTGCTGTTCCTGTTTTAAGGTGGATCAACACAGTGTTGGGTTTCTGGTCTATCTTTGCAGGTGGGGTACCAGCAATAAGGAGGTCAAACCACATTTGCTTCTGGGTTACCTTTACAGGACCCTTTTCAGCCAGTTGGGATCACCTTTTGGCTTTTAGTTTCCTCTCTCTCTTGGGTCTTTCCCACAGCCTATATCCAGTCCCAAGATTTGTCAGTTTCCCCTGATCAGTAGTGGATTTCCCAACATTATAAATGTCTTACCCCATGACTGGGCTCACCACGGCTATCAGCATCCCATACCAGATGTGGAGTGCAGATTGGACTATCTTGGCTTTCATCCCTGCAGTGAGTGTGACCCAATCAAAGCCTTCAAAGATAGGGGTATAGATGGCCCATCCTATTCCTAACTCCCTAAGAATTTGTTGTACCTCCTCTACAGATTTCTTGGGTTCCACATGGCTCTCATTGGGCCAAGCGTCCCTGTAGGGTAGAATAATCCAATCTATAAGGGAGTGAGGACTTTGAACCCCAAGTGCCATGCAGGCATTATGAGGTCAGTGTGTGCGGTGATGTTGCTCATTTTCTCTGCCTCCTGCACAATCAGAGGAATGCCACAGCCCCCATCCCCATCCCTGATCTTTTGCTAAAACTCAGCAGCTGTATTAATCAGCTCAGGGGAGTATATTCTACCGTGGGTGTTTCCCAAACTGGGGTCTGCCCTGCTGGCTGGGGTTGTTGTTCCTGTGCTTTTGTTTTCCTTTGTATTTGGGGTGGACAGCATGGGGTGATTCGTCCATTTCACAGTCACTACAATGTCCTGTCCTCCTCTTTGTTTCCTGGCTTTCCCAGGGATTCCACCTCTTACTGTCCTAATCAGGCTTTGTCATAAGTGCTTAGACCTTAATCCATGGCAGCTTGTGCCTTCCTGGCTTTGCAAAATGACATGCCAAGTTCTCTAATTTATTATCCTGCTCTCCCACCTTGTTTCCAGCCCCAAAGCTAGCAGAGTAGTGGACAACCAGACATCTTTCTCTAACCTCGGTGCTTGTTCCAACTTGCTAACTCCAGCTTCAGCCTCTAGCTGGACATTGGTAGTCAGTCAACCTACCCACAGAAGGTCCCCCAGTGCTGCCATGCATTTCTCTCAAGACTGTGTCCTGGAAAATGGCTCCCACTATGGGAAAAGTGGGCAGGGTGTGCATTCCAAAGAGAGAGGAGGGGATGAGGAGCCTCTAATTGCCCTGGACCAGCTCACAAGTTGACCAGATATCCTGTCCTCTTGACAACATCCTCCAACACTGGCTTAGATATTTTCCCAAACCCCAGCAGCTTTCACTACTTCCCCACATATTTGGTATTGGTTAAGTCCATTTTTTTTTGTACTATAGTACTTCATTGATATTTGTATTCTTTACTGATCTGATTTCTTATTTGCATTGTTAATTTTAAAATTTTTCTTGCATTGATATTAAAATTATATATGATACATAAAAAATAAGATTAGTGGCTGGATAAAGCTGAGTTCAAATCCTGCATTCATTACTTACTGTGTGATATTGCAAATTCATTACCTTCTGTAAACCTTATCTATAAAAGGGACATAATAATACAGCTTCATATCTATACTGGGAGGATTAAATGTAAAAATTTGGTCATGAATTGATAAGAAATAGTAGCTATTGTTATTTTTCTCCCCAATTTTATTCTAAGACCGTTGCATGTGTAGACAGGTGGCATTCTTTTTCCTGTCACCCTCAGAGCAGAGGGAAGTCTTTGCTGATAGAATCTACTCAATGAGCGTTACTGATTGGTTGCTATGGACCCAGTGCCAAGATGCGCACCAATCCTGTCCTCAGCCCCAGGGGGCTGCTCTTTCTATTCTGAAACTCCCTAATTGAAAGAATTGGCTACAAGCATGGTGTAATGATACACAGATGAGGGACGTGGGCAAGGGGACTCAGAGACAGTGCTTGTCCATGATTATGAGGCAACACCATGCTGCTTATTAAACAGGCATGTCTGGTTGACAAAATGGCCATCCCCGACTTTGACAAAAATGATCGATGAAACTTATTTCCTATAGGGAAATGTTCCAGTGAAAAGCAAAGCCTAATCCTGATATTGTGGAGCTGAAAGTTCTTTGCATCTGTGATGGTTCTGTCACTTCAAGGTATTTCACTCCAAATCATCTGAATACTTCTCCAGCAACGTGATCTGTCAACCCACATGGTACAATTCCTGAGCCTGAATATTGAGGTAAGAGAGGCAATGGAATGGGGGCTGGAGGAATACGTTTTAGTGCTGATCATGCTATGAGAGCTCAAAGGTCACCTGTTTGAGCATTTTGTGCTTTTGCCAGGAATCTCTGAATTACAACAGAGAGGGTTTGCAGGATAGTGTCACTTTGGGGCAAGGCTTTGGCAGTTGCACAAGTCAAATTGCTAAAGTGACAGACAATCGTGTGTTTGAGGTGCCTTAGAGGTTGTGATCCCATCACCTTGGAGCCAGTGTTTGGTGATTCCCATTGGGTTGTCCATTATAAATCTCATCATCTTTTGTTTAGAATTTGCTGCCTGTGTTGAAATGGAAATTGGTCTTCTTTCTGCATGGCTGTACAAGGTGCACTTATCAAGAAAACTGATACTCTTTGGTAGATGATTCTAAACTTACTGGTCCCATATCCTTCCTTATGCAACTGTTTTAACTGTAAGTACATGGCCTTTGAATTTGACATCAGAGGGACTTGAAATTGGACCTGCTTCTGCCTCATCCCAGTAATGTGGTCTTGCAAAAATCACTGAGTCTCGCTGGCAATTATACAGGATGGACTTTTGAAAGAAGTTTCCAGAATGATATTTGGAAAATATAATGATTAGAAGATACTTGGTATCCAATAAGTGTTAGTTTTCCCTTAGTCTGGAATTGGCTTTGGATCAAATTTACCAGCTCAATTAGAAAAATTTGTTTCATTGTACTCCAATCACAATCTTCTTTTGAAATATCTCTAGGCACATAGTAGCCCCTCAACTTGTGTTCATTGAAAGACCTTAACTGAGAATTCTACTCTGAAAGTTGAAGTTTTCAAGTTGTTGAAGTTTGGAAACTCATTAAAATCTGTGTCTAGTTCTCCAAGAGAGGAATGTGTTTTGTATCGTAAAGTTCTGGTGTAAATATTTTCTTAAAGTCACTTTAGATTTTAGTCATGCTTCGTCTATAAAACCTTTCCTGCAATTCAAGACAGTCATAATTCCTTACACAGTAGGAAGCCTCCACAACGGAATGAAGAATAATATGTGAGACTCTGGAAATATGGAGGGTTAAACTAGGGAGCCCTAATGGCAAAGGGCAAAGGCTTCTAGTATTATTCAGCTTTTGACGTAAAAATAGAAATACAGCTACAGAGCACCTATATTATTTATTTTTGCCTTTCTAATAAAATGTAGGTAACAATATTTTTATCTCCATTTTTACAGAAGTAGAAACAAATCTCAATGAGATCAAAATTCCTACATTATAAAAATCGAGTGGTGGACCCAGGACTTCTTACTTTAAATTCCATGTTGTTTCCATTTGACAATCTTCTTATTTCTATTTGGTCAAAGACAGGTCCTGTCATCTCCCCAGTGTCTGTTGGTAACTTTTCATTGTGTTGATTTATTTATTTTCCTTAGTGGTTTTATATATATGGAAATGTATATCTGTGTGTGTGTATATATGTATATGTACACACACACTTATATAATATGCAAATTATACTCCGAGTTTTATTTCATCAAAATAATTTACATCTTTACCTTGTAACTTTTCACTGCATTAGCAGTTAGCAGAAATGACACTATCTCCAGCCCCCAACTCCTGGAAAGAAAGCAGAGGGCTTTTTTCATTTCCTGTATCAGAGGGTTTCAGTTTCTCAGGTGATGGACAAAAATGAGGTGTAGTATCTTGGAAAAGTATTAACATAATCTAAAATGAGGGATACCTCTCCTTGGAAAGGTTATCCTGATTTCAAATTTTCAAAATTGATTATGATTACAAACTTACTTGGGGCTCCATTGGTTGTTTGTGACTCTAATTTTGTCATTCTATGTCTGGAAGACAGATGAGGCAGGCCATGTGCATGCAAAACTCCTGGTAGATTAATTCTTGGGGAGATTTAGACCAACATAGAAACTGCAGTTCCACTTGTTTGGAAGTAAGGACAAACAGAACCTGTTTTAAGTAACATCAAAACAACGGTAACAAGGGAAAATGCATTAGCATTGTTATTGGGCTCAGATAGACCAAAAATTCAAGTATTTTGATAGAATTCACTTTTATTTTCTATTTGAACACCAAGTTCAATTAAGATAGTTTATGTTGTTGCTACTTTCTATCAGGCCTTATAATTGGAAGTTTTGAATGAAGTACCCCTTTAAGTAACAAATCATACTTTTGCCCTTGTCAATTAACCAATGGTAGATTTTCTTCTCAACTCTGATTCCTCTGAACATAGATAACGAGTTCTCTTTCCAATTTTTATTGATTTCCTCCTTGCTCTATAGAAGACAATTGATTTTCAATTTCTTATTCAATTACAAGTTGATTTTAGCATTCACTTGATTTTACTTAGAGCAAAATTTTTTTTTCTGCCTGTAACACAACAAAATCCTAGGGAAAAAGGGAGTCTGAGCCACTTACATTTATAAACATTTTGGTGAAAACTCAGTGACCCTCTGTTTTGAGTTATCTATAGTGAATGGCATGGTGAGATAGTGAATTTCTCACTCCCTGCCCCAACCCCAGCCCTTATTGTCCTATTGTTAGACAGATACAGGAAACATCTGTGTTGCAATCAACAGAGAATTTAGGTTTTGGAAATAGAATTTAACTAATCATGAAAAAATCAAGTTTGCTACCACAAAATAAAACAAACCTAAAAACACAAAACACATCTCTGCATATATTTGCACACACACACATGCACACATGCAATCTGTTCTCCTGTGAGATGTACAGTAAGAGGGATTATTTTTTTATTCTATGAGAATTTTTGCATGAGGAAAGGTGATTCAGGATGAGAGAAGGCCCATCCCCACCCCCAGGAATTACAGTAAGAGCTGTGGCTGCAGTGGGATGGAGGGGCCCAGCTGTGGCCATCCGGCCCTTGGGATATCCTAGAACTGCCCAATGTGGCTCAGTGTAAATCCTTACAATAATGTCCCCAGTGAACTACACCTTCCTGCATCCACAACATGACTGAGTCACTGTGGGGTTCTCTTCTTTACAGGTAAGTTCTATTTTCCTATCCTTTGAATCTGATCTGGCCTCAGGACCAACAAAATAAGGTAGAAGCAATGCACACTTGCTGACAGTAGGCGTTTGGAGGCTTCAGCTTATGTTTTTGCCCTCTTGAAATGATTTCCTGAGAACACAATCTTGAGAAGCAGTCCTGAGAAAAAGATCACATAATGAGAGCTGCTAAGTTATCCCTTGTCCCAGATGAGTGAGCATCTAGCCAAGCCACCAGATGAATGTCATCACATGTGTGAGCCCAGGTGAGACACAGAAGAATAGCCCAGGAAACCCACAGAAGTATGAGAGGTAATACATCATTGCATGTCTTTCTTTAGCTTTCTATCTTGAACTAACTTTAGACCTTTACAAAAGTTGCTAAAATAGTACAGGAACTGTCCATAGACCCCTTGCTGAGTTTCCCTTACTAATTGTCACTGCATGTACTCATAGTGCAATGACCAGAACCAGGAAATTGATACTATTAATTAAAGATCTTATCCAAATTCCACCCGATTCTCCACTAAAAAAGTGTCTTTTTTTCTGTTTCAGGATTCAATAGAAGGTTTTGCTTTACATCTAGTCTTTGTCTCCTTAGTTCTCCTCTGAGCTATATAGCAAGTCCTCAGTCCTTGTCTTTTTTGACTTTGACACTTTGGAAGAGCACTGGTCAGTTACTTTGCAAAATGTTCAGTTTGGGTTTGACTGAGATTTTGATTTTTAGGAATGATGTGAGGCTGTCATTCTCCATCTGTCATGTCGGGAAGAGCAGCATTTTAAGCTGGTTTGCCACTAGTGCTGTTCTCCTTGGTCAGTGGATTAAGGGGGCTTCTTTCTGATTTCTCATTTTAAAGTTACTATTTTTACTTTACTGTTAATAAATATCTTGAGATAGGTATTTTGGACTATGAAGATGGTTATTTTAAGCTACTAAGTGATTTGTGACTAATAGAAAAATCAATAGATGGAAGGAAGGAAGGATGGATGTATGGATAGATGGATAGACGGATGGATGGATGGATGGATAGATGGATGGATGGCTGGCTGGAGTAGGCAGATAATTGAAACAAGGTGTAAGTCAGGCAGGGACTTCTGCTGGGGAGGTAAAGCAGAGTGGTGCAGGGAATGGAAGCTTGAGTGTGTGTGGCAGTTTTGTGGGTGAAAACTTTAGAGATATTTTGGTGCAGCACTTGTAATATTGAGAACTAGAGATGAGAGAAAATATTTTTTTTCTTTTTAAAATAAGAGCTGAAAGTGGGTTTTGACTTGACACTTGAGTAAGGAACAGAAACATTTTAAAATTACTATTGGGAATTTGAGTACTATACCAAAACTGGGGCATACGTGATAAAAGGCCATCAAGCGAAGACCACAGGGGCCAGGCTGTGAGAGTGACCCAACAGGAAGATGAAGCCCTGGGAAGGAGCCGAAAGGCACAAAACGTGGCAACATGTAGAGTTACAAAGCAGGTAACATGCACTGAGGATGATCTTTGGCAGATGACAGCCGGCTGTGCTCCCAAGACAGGGAGCTTAGCCTGGGATCTCTGCACCACCTGGGTCTGCAGATAGACTTGAGGGCTGCCATAAATTTGGACGGGAAAAAGCTTAACCTGAATTGGGTGTTACTTTACCATAGTATGGAAGCAGATAAATAGTTTCTAAACATTCTGTCAAAAGCACTTCTTCCTTTTTGTTTAAATGCAATCTTCTACATAAATATTACTATGGTAAAATGAAAGTACAGAGCTTCTTTGGTTGAGATAAGAGTCATGGTCTCAGAGGGGCTCACTTGTGGTCTTTCCCTGAAAGCCCAGCTCTTCATGGAACATAGTTTAAAATCCTCTGTACGATCCCTTCTCCAATTAACCCCAGGCTAGTACTGCCCTGTCTACAAGCCTATGAGTGGAAACACCAAGAGGCCTGGCTATGGCCGATGCGGTGATGCACATGACGGAGGTGGGCAGGTCGTGCAAACTGAGGTCCTCCCTGACGTATGTGAAGGGTTAAATGCGATTCTACGTGTTCCTCCCCAGATTTCCTTCTGATCAGCCTCACTTGGGCCAGAGGCCTGTCGATGACCCAGAGCTGCCAGATATTGGCCAAGTTCACCATGTCCCAACCTATCTTGAGCTAAGCACTTTTTAAAAGTGTTCATGGCTTAGAAACAGAGACACAAAATTTTATTGTGTATATAATTACCACAATAAAAGCAAAAAGAAATGCAGACACTATTGATTAAAGACAGAACACAATTCACCCAGCTTGAGAAAATGATTTACTCCACCATCCCATAAGACCATATCATTATGAACATAAAAATCACCTCCCAAGCTCTCTGTTCTGTGTGTCTTTGGGAAGAGGTGACAGGGGACAAAGTTAGTGGAGATGTGGGGCAGCTTTTCCCAGCCCTCGACTGTAGTTTGCTTCCTTAATTTACAATGATCTCAATTTTTTTAAATGGCTGTCACTAGAATTTAGATCTTGGGTAATAAATCCCATCCGTAAATATTTCCTTAGATTTTGTTAAAAGGGTTTTGTTGTCAACTTGAGGTCTTCAAGAAGTCATCTATATTTTAAAAATGTTAGAATGAATAGTCATAAGTTCCCTTCCTCTTTAAGTTTCTCAAGTGAAGAATTATAGCAATTGCATTTCTGGAAAGTGCATACAAAAAGCACAAATCACAGATCCTTCATGAGCCTGTCATGAGCTTTTCAGTGGTTAATGTAAAAAGGAGATGGAATTTAGCCAAAATAAGAGAGAACTTAGTGATAGATTTGTCTTGTTGAAGGAGAAAATAACAAAAAAATAATTTTAGGAAGTTTTCTGTTCCTAGAGACAGTTTGGACATAAACATGTTTTAAATGCAAGGGTTGTGTTAGACTCTACAGCATAAACTAGACTCCCCAAAGTAGTGCATTCAGTTTCTTTTTCAGCACCGTTTGCCAACAATCAGCTCCCTAAAAGATTAGAAGACCTTACCAATCAAGTGAAGCAAAGATTATTAAACTTACTGCAAAAGTAGAATAGCACCTTCACAGGGCTTGACTAGAGTCTCAGTACTGAAAAATAAAGGAGGGTGTGAATAGGGTTTTAGGGCTCGGCGGGTCAGTTTTAAGGCGGGTTTTGGAAGAATCAGTATTGACTGGGTCTGGACAGAGTTTATGACATAACAGCTTTGGATGGCTGAGCAAAGCTGGTGAGGGCCTCAAGAAAAGACTTGATAAGCATGACATTAGTCATGACATTGAAGTAACTTCAATTGCTTACAATCGTATCTTCCTGAAAAAGTCTTTCTGGAGCAAGTAGTTAAGTTATTTTGCTCATTTTCAGTACTGGTTAAGAGAAAGAGAGAGAGAAAATATCCCATCTCAATACTGTTTAACACAGAGACAGGAAATTATGGTGATTTCAGTTCTCATTTCCAACCCTGCAATTCTGAATTTCTTTTCTTCGCTATGAAAATGTTTTCAGGAAAGTGGTAAGATGATCAATCTCACGTGAGTTTGACTTTCAAAATTGTCTTTTCAGGCCATCGCCTCTCTCTCCCTCCTCTTCAGAGACGGCCCGCACTCTGTCTGTGGAGTGTGCACCTACTTTTACTCTAATCTGAGCGCCCAACCCCCACACCTCGTGGCCTTTCCTCCTACCTTTGGAAACAGCCTATGCTCTATGCAGTATGTATCTCTCTAAATAAATCTGCCTTTACTCAAAAATAAAATCATCTGTTCAGCAATTAATATACAGAACCCAAACTTTTTGCTCTCACATCATATTTTATGTGATGCCTGGTGTAGTCCCTAAAGACATTTGTCCATTTAATAAACAGGTTTTGAGAGCACCTTACTTGTCCATTTAACAGTTAAAAAAGAAAAAAAAAAAAAAACAAAGCAATTCTGCATCCAAGACACATGAAGGAAAATACATTTACTGTAAGATCTATAACTGTTCTAAAATACAGTGTTTTTTTTTTTAATAACAATCTCTGAGTTTTGGGGCAAGCAGAGACCTAAGTCATTGGAGCAGAGTACATAGCAGTAAAGTTAAAGATGGCTACTACATCCAGGAAGGCTGAGCAAATTTCCAGGATGTCAAACTACTTGTATGGTTCTTCTGAAGTCTTAGTGACCATGGCGGGTGGTGCATAAGGATGGCGCCAGCATTGGGGTACTCATATATGCACACTTGTCCTCTAGCTCTGGAAAGATGTTACAGAGATCACAGAGGTCAAAGGGAAAAGCCTCACAATTTTTCAATTCTGAGCCTTCAGCCAAAATATGGGGATGAACATCATACAATTTTGAAATAGCACTGCCTGGCTCATTTAGAGTGGTTGTCTATTAAGGCTGACATTTTCTGTTGAAAGTCCATTGTCTTGCTTCACTCAATAGGCTACTGGAAAAAAAAAAAAAAAGAAAGAAAGAAAAAAAAAGAACAAGGGGGAAGAAAAAGAAGCTTGAGATTTATGACCTTATCATGATTATGAAATTACAAAAAGAGCCAGCCTTGTCCACATTGGCCATGGACAAGTGTAGCTATAACTAAAATTTACAGGATGCATAAAAAGAATCATATCAGCAGAGTGTTGTAAATCCTGGCTGCTCAGCCACCCCAGCAAATTCCTAGTGGATCATTGTGCTCTCAAGTTTAGGTGGTTTTTCTTCAGAAGTAAACGTAAGTGACAGGTCAGATACATAAGCAAACAGGGAAATCATTTCACTTCATGAAGTTAGAATGGGCGAAATGGGAGGACTACCTCACACAGGGGAAGTGAACTGATGTCTGCAGGGAACTTTCATTCAAGTTCCTACAAGATGTCACATTTTGAACAAGGTTGTAGGGATAATGGGATAGAAAAACACATCCTTAGTGTCAAAGAGACCACTTCTATGAATGAAGAAAATGTGATAACCTTTGGCAACAAAATGAAATGAGTCCTCTGAGAAAGGGAAGTCTGGTGCTCATGTAATCAAATAGGTGTTATATGGTGTCTTGAGAAGTTTGGAGTTTATGCTGAGGGAAGGGGACGTTATTGAAGAATTGTAAATAAAATCTTTTTTTTTTTTTATTCTAGAAATGTTATTATGGTTGCAGTGAGAAAATGAGTATAAGACTTTTAAAATTATCCAGGTAAGGGAGGGATGAAAGCTTCAACTAGGGAAATAGTCCCAAGGATGGAAAAGGGGGATTAATGAAACACTGACATCCTAGTATGTGTCCTGAAACAGGGGGAGGAGAGTCAAAAATCACTCCCTGTTGTCTGGTTTAGGCAGCAGGATGACCCTTGGTGCACTCAGTAACACTTGGCATAATGGAGAAGCAGGAGTGTCATGGGTTGGGCTCCCTGGAAATGGCCTCTGGGATGGAGTATTAAATACAAGAACTGTACTGGGAATTTCTTGCAGGAGATACAACTGTGGGGAACACAGGAAGGCAGAACCAGGGAGCGGGGAAGTCTGAACCACAATGTGGTTGCAACGGAGTCCTTTGTTAATCTGATGAGAGCTAGAACAAGCCCTTCAGAGTTGCTCTAAGTTGAGAGAAGGTGGCTAAAGTCCTCTATCCCTATATCAGCCCATCATTGACCACAGTCCACCCCCTGGGAAGGGGCATGCCTTTGAGAATATTCAGTCTCCTATGAGAGTCTAGGACAATTTCCAGTAAGGGATGCAGCTGGGGATATCCCCAGTAGCAGGGGGATAGCTGTGTTCACCCTGAAGAGGTGACCTAGGGGAGTACCACTCCCCCAACCGCAAGGTTGCTGTGTTGTTGTTTTGATAGGACTAGGAGTTAAGAGAAGGGCATTCATTTTTTTTTAAATAAAAATGTTCCTAGACTCCAAATACAAGAAAGGACAAAATTGATTTTTTTTTTAACCATAGCAACAAGGAATCACCTGAGCTAGTTTCAGATTGGTCCCAAATGATAGCAATATATAGGCTAGCCTGTCTGCAACAGTCTCACTAGAGTAGCCACACTTCTGTATCTGGAGTTGGGCTCAACTGGGAGATACCCAGATGTAGATGTCCAGTGGGCAATTGAACGGTTGCTCAAATCAGCATGTGCTGGGAAGAGGATTGAAAAGAGGTGGCTGTAGACATCAGTTCACGGACAGTAGCTGGTGCTGTGAGAGGAGAGAGCCATTCCCGAGAGTGTGGAAAGTGAGGAAGAGAAACAGGTCTGGAAACCTAGGAAACCGCCATCACATGCAATATTTGTCAAGTTTGAACGTGCATATGAATCACCTAGAGGCCTTTTAAAACTGCATATCCTGGGATCTGAGATTCTACATTTATAGAAGACTTTTAGGTGTAACATATGTTGCTGGTCACAGGATCACACTATGAGTGACAGTGAGTTGAAAAATGGGACAATGAGAAGACCAAAAAGATGAAGAAAGAAGACCCAAGGGCTCAAAGGAGCCGCAAGGTGATGGTGCTGTTTCAAACCCGAGACAATTAAAGTTCAAGAAGGCAGGAGTGTTTGTCAAGTCTACATCTGCTCAAAGCTAGACACAGTTTGGGTGATAATGAAAAGACCCCAATCGCCTCGAAGGTCCTGGTTGAACCACACACTTCTTAGCCTGAGAATAACATAAAACATATGATCCCTTTTGAAGTGGATCCATCTACCATATTAGTTAGTTAAGGTTATGTTATTAAGAAACAGAATACCAGGAAGAAGATAAAGTAGGAGGAGGGGATAATTTATGCTGATGTTAGGGAAAAAGTGGAGGCAGATCAGAACTGGATAGAGGGCTGTGGAGGGGACTGAAAGCCCAAGAAAAGATCATTAGAGAGAAAGGAAGGAGTTCTGTAAGTGCAGAAAAGGAAGACGAAGATAGACATTGCTCATTCGACATTTTTGCCAAAGGATAGTCCTAAACCCACGAAGCTCAGGAAAGGAATGCATTTAGCAAGGAATGAGTTTAAGGAACGAGCAAGCATCTCAAATACATACATACATAATTTTGAAGCAGTGAATACCTTAGTTTAGCATTCCCCCAAAAGCAGAGTAGGGGCAAGTTTTCTATGTGAAAAGCGATGCTATCAAGCTGAAGGAGCAAGGAAGGCAAACAGGAAGAGAACACAGGCACACATGAGCAAGGTCACAGCTGTCAGCCACAGGGGGCCTGCTTCTGCCAGAACTTCTGTGAAGTTTACAGAAGGCCTCCCAAAGCATCAGTCAATAGATCCACCACCTCCCATTGGTGGAGCATTACCTGGCCTTCTGGCCCGCTCTTCCTGTGGGTTCAGAGGAGGCCCTGAGCAGAAAGGCAAAGAGACACCGCACATCCTGAGCTGGAGAGTGGATGCTGCCTGCAGAGCCGAGGTTTACCCCACGTGGAAATGTCCACTGCAGCGGCAGCAAAATTCACAGGTGGGAAGAAGGATGTGATGCAATACACCAAAGACACAGGCCACAAGGCAATAGAATTAGGGGTTCTGTAGAGACTTTGAGTCAGTGCACTTTGCAGTATCCAAGGACTGGATGTTAATACAAAATAGTAGTTAGTTAGGGTTGTGTAGCAAGAACTGAGCAGTTACCTCCCTGAAAATCGATGCTCTTAAATGCTTACCTAGCAATTGCATTCTTCCCAATTAATTGGCACAACTAAACCTTTGTAAGCAGCAGTACAAGAGGTAAACTTCAGCTCGGTCCCTGCCAAAATAATCACAAACCCTGAATTAGTCAGATGTGAATTAATGAGCTTTTAGCCAAGCTCGGTTTTTTGTCAGACATATTGATCCTGGAGTGAAAGAGCCCATTAAAGGTGTAATTAAGATGCAGCTTCTGTTTGAAGATGAAGTGCCTGAGCAGGGACAAACTGCAAGATGCTTGTTCCTGGGAGGCTGACAGGTGATCAGGGGATGAACGTGCAGTGGGAGTTTCTCTTGTTTTCCTCCTGACAGGAAATGACAGCCAAGTTCCAAATGAAACAAATGAAGTTTGTGCAATTATTTTGAGCCCAAAAGCAAGAGGAGCTCCAGATCACAAATTAGTGGTAGAAATAGTTTTCCTACCAAGCCAAAGGAAGCTGTTTTGTATTAAGTACATCCTCCCCTCCTCTTGCCTGCTTTCCAATAATAAGGGTTCCCCTTTTTTTAATTAGACTTCATACTAGACAATTGCATTTTTTGGAGAGAAACACTTTAATAAGTGTTTGGAGTGTCAGCAAAAGCCCCATAAGAAGGAGCATAATAGGAGCCAGGCGGAGACCCCGCGGGGGCATCTGGAGCAGAGCTGCTGGCTGCAGCCTGGTCTTTGAAGAACAGCCACGGGGGGAGGGGTCTGGAGCAAATCACTGGGGGGTGAGTAGGAAGAAAAACTGAACACTGCTGCATTTTCTTTTTGGAAGATTCAGGAAATGTCTTATTTCTCTCTAACATATTTGGCATGAATGCAATTTTTTTTTCTTTTTTTGAAGAAGATGAGGAGGGACTGAGGACTTGAGACAGGTGAAGACAGACTGCAAACATATCTCAGGACAAGAACGTGGGGCCAGAACTTAGCACAGATGAGAGCCTTTGAAGGATGGGTGGAAAAAAGAAAACACACCAACTCACCTTCTGAGCAGGAAAGAAAGAGGAGTGGGGATTCAAGGAGCCAGATGTTATAGAAGGCTCCTTGTCTGTCTTAGTATGAGAAGCACCGTTAAATTCCTTGGAAGTGGGGGTGTAGATTTATTTTATTCCCATTTTAAAGATAAGAAAACTGAATCTCAATGAAGTTAAATGACTTGGTCAAATTTAGCCTCAAAGTACCAAGACCAAAATCTAAACACAAGTTTGGTGTCTAAGTGGTCGCTGCCCCAACTCCTAAGATTGCCCTGCAGTGATATTTTCTTGCATTAAAAAAAGAAAAGAATGTGGTTAGGTACTTATGCCAAATTTTATAGGGCATGTTCAAAGGCGTACAGTCTGCTTGTATGGATATCTCAAGGATGCAGTTATAGTGGTTATTGCAAACCCCCAACAAAATGAAAGCATTTTATCTGACATGGAAGAAAAGCTATGTGAAATTTAGATGTGTCAGGGGCAGAGTGGTTGTCATTTACTGTGAATATCACCTGAGGGCCGTGATCAGTGATGCATCGTAGACTGCAGCTCTCCTTACTGCAGGAGGCAGAGAAGGTGTTTCTGAACCTCAGCTCCCAGGAGTTCCCTGTGGGCAGCCCTCGTCAGCACAGGTGGAGGTGAACATTGGTCCTGATCAGTTTGCCTGGATATTAATAATAAGATGATCATGGGAAAACTGATAAGGAGTTGGTATACTAACTTTTCAGGCAAATAGAACATCTCACTTTCTTCTGCTGGTGTTTAGTAGCTATCGACGATCTCCATGCTGACCTTGACCCTGCACCACCTGTCTTAGAAGGAATCTGGAACGTAGATACTGAGACACTGCAGTGGATGCTGCTGCCGCCTCATCCAGATCCCGCCTTCTGGGGCAACGCATCCACCTCCAGCTGCTGCTAGCAGCTCCCAGCTGCCCCCTTCTCCTGAGAACTGGCCTGGGCAGGACAAAAGAGGTCCTAGCTGGGAAGTGACTGGTGTTTATGGCCAAGCCCCATCTTTACTGCCCTGAGGGAAGACTACAGATGACGCCTGGCTAGCATGTGGTCCAGAAGCCCAACTCTCTCATCTCATGGATAGATATCTCTGGTGAAATCCATGTGGCTGAGCTGCCTGCAGGATCAGGTTGACATCAGTCACCAGTTAAGCCCACGCCTTTGCTGGCTTCGTCCCTTGTCTTACCCCACTTCCCTCATTCCCTTACAGGTTTCTCCTAGAGTGCACCCTCCACAAGTCATATACCCAGGAATCCGTCTCAGGTTCTCCCTCTTGGAACTTGGCCTGAGATAGATATCCCTCTTGACCTCATCTTACCTGATGCCCTGACGGAACTACCATTGTCGGGGTTGGATTAGTTCGTGGTATGATTGGTGATCAAGGCAAAAAGAAGGATCCCCTTGACTTCCAGCCTATTTCTACAGCATAGCTTGGTAGTAGTTAAGATTACTTAAAGAGAAACAAGCTTTTCACTCTAAACTTAGATTTAAGATTTAAAATACAAACACTTCAAGGAAAGAAAGTGTTTTAAAAGGAGTGCATCTCTATGACATAAGACATCGGAAAGGAGACAGGGAAAAGTACATGAAGGAGCTGGGTATACGTGACTTGGCAATTTTGCTGTAGCCAAACTGAAATGGTGGCTTTAGTGCAGCTGTTTTGTAATGTCGATCGTTTTGAATTTGGCCAAAACAAAATCCTTACCTCATCATTGAATATCACTGTATTGTTAATATCTGTGCCTGGAGAGGGGGATATTGGTTAAAGTAGGTTTTCAATATGTACCTTTTGGCTGGATCATTCCCATCACAAAAAAAAAAAAAAAATTATATTTCCCCAATTAAAAAAAAATCCTAGATCTTAAAAGTTCTCATCACTTTAAAGTTTTCAAAAGAAAAAAAGCATTTTTGGTAACTGTGTATGGTGATGGATGTTAGCTTATCTTACTGTGTTAATCATTTTCAATAAATACATATATTAAATACTCATATTGTATACCTAAAACTAATAAAATATTATATGTCAAATATATCTCAGTGAAAAAGTATTTGCTCAGGGTCGTCACAAACTCAAGATACCACCCAAATCACTAAATACAGGAAAACTGTACATTGAACAGGAACGCTCACATTGGACACTTATGTAAATGAGATATAAACTTTTATTGGTTTAAATTAGGGATAGAGTTTATCAAGCAACTAACATTTCCGCATTACTACATTTTTTATGTGTGACCTTGCTATTCATCCTTGAATACTTCACCCCACACTCCTCAAAATGAAAACATATAAAATACACTTCTTGCTCACCTGTACAGCAAAACTCCTTATGTTGCTGTCTAGCCTTGCTAATCCAAAGTATGTCTTTCCATATTTTTTAACAGATAGGACAAATAATCCTAAATTCATATGGAATCACAGAACTCCAGAATTGCCAAAGTTATACTGAAAAAAAAAAAAAAAAAAAACGAAGCTTGAGAAATAACCCTCCAAGACTTCAGAAAATACTACATGGTTACAGTCATCAACACAGCATGGTATTGGCACAAAAATAGACATTTGGATTAATGCAACAGAATAGAGAACCCAGAAATAAACCCCCACACCTATGGTTAATTAATCTTTAACAAATGAGGCATGAATATACAATGGAGAAAAAACAGTCTCTTCAGCAAGTGGTGCTGAAAAAACTGGACAGCTGCATGTAAATCAATGAAATTAGAACACTCCCTCATACTATATTCAGAAATAAGCTCAAAATGGCTTAAAGACTTAAACATAAGACAGAATATCATAAACCTCCTAAAAGAAAACATAAGCAAAACATTCTCTGACATAAATCTTAGCAATGTTCTTCTAGGGCAGTCTACTCAGGCAAGAGAAAACCAAAAATAAACAAGTGGCACCTAATTAAACTTACAAGCTTTTGCATAGCAAAGGAAATTATAAACAAAACAAAAAGACAACCTATGGAATGGGAGAAAATATTTGCAAATGATGTGATTGACAAGGGTTTAATTTCTAGAATATGCAAACAGCTCATACAATTCAACAATAACAACAACAAAAACCCAATCCAAAAATGGGCAGAAAGCCTAAACAAGCAATTCTCCAATGAAGACATACAAATGGCCAATAGGCATATGAAAAAATGCTCAATAGCCTTAATTATCAGAGAAATGCAAATCAAAACTACAATGGGGTATCACCTCATACCAGTCAGAATGGCCATTATTAAAAATGACAAATGCTGGAGAGAGTGTGGAGAAAAGGGAACTCTCCTACATTGCTGGTGGGAAAGTAGTTTGCTGCAGCCATTATGGAAAACAGTGTGCAAATTCCTTAAAAAACTAAAAATAGGTTTACCAAGTGATCCAGCAATCCCACTCCTGAGCATACATCTGGAGGAAATTCTACTTCAAAATGATATATGCTCCTCAATGTTCATAGCAGCACTATTTATAATAGCCAAGACATGGAAGCCACCTAAATGTCCATTGACAGATGAAAGGATCAAGTAGTGGTATATATATATATACAATGCAATACTACTCAGCCATAAAAAAAATAAAATAATGCCATTTGCAACAACATGGATGAAACTGGAGATTGCCATAGTGAACTTATTTACAAAACAGAAGCGAACTCACAGACATAGAAAACAAACTTACGGTTACCAGGGGGAAAACTGAGGTGGGGTAGGGAGGGGTAAATTGGGAGTGCAGATTTTGCAGATACTACCTACTATATATATAGTTGTTTATCTATATATATTTTTATATTTTATATATTTATATATAATAGATAAACAACTACTACTAGATAAACAATGTAGTTCCCTGTACAGCACAGGGAACTATGTTCAGTATCTTGTAATAGCCTACAATAAAAAAATAATATGAAAAGGAATATATTTATATTTATATTTATATTTATATTTATATTTATATTTATATGTATAACTGAATCACTATGCTGTATACCAGAAATTAACACAATATTGTAACCAACTATACTTCAATTAAAAAAACAACAACAAAGTATGCCCTTCCAAATTCTCTTGAACAGACTCCAGTTTGATTCTTCTCTCACCATTTTCTGAAAGCTGCTTGTGAGATTACCAGTGACTTCTGTGTAGCTAAAGTTAAATCCAGTGGTCAACACTCTTGACTTGCCAGCTGATCACTCTACTTTTGACACATATTCTCCATTTAGCTTCCAGGACACCACTCTCACCTGGATTTCTTCTTACCTTCCTGACTTCTCTTCTTTAGTCTATTTTCCTTGTTCCCCTTTTCCTCCCCTACCCCTAAATACGATAATGCTTCTGAATTCAGCCCTTGGACCTGTTCCCTATTCTATCCAGAGTATTTTCTGAGTAATCCCACCAACACTCCTGTTTCACACATGCAATTCATTGCAGAAAAATCCTGATCAATACCAGCAGCCAGCTCCTCCCTGACCCCACCTCAGCTTTAGATGTTATACTCAAATTCTTACATAACACCTCCCCTTGGATATCAAACTTAGCATGCTTAGAAAGAGTTCCTGTTATTCTCCACTGTAAGCCCAACTGCAGTTTCCCCTTCCATTTCATTAATGTCAGCACTATCCTTCCAGTGATTTGGGCCAGAAACTTTTGTATCCACCTGACTCATCTTGTCTTAAAGCTCAACTGCAATCCATCCCCAAATCCTGAAGAATGAACAGTTAAAACAGATATCCAGATTTTGACCACTTTTACTCCTCTTGTTGCCATCACCTGGTTCAAATTGTCACCCTTTCTCTTCTGGATTATCTGGTCTCCTTACTCAGGAAGTCATAGTGATGTGGCTAAAAATCAAGGCAGACCAGTCTAGTCAAAATCATCCAAAGATTCCCCATCACACTCAGAATAAATCAAAAGTTCTTTCAAAACCTCTAAGACCCTATATGAACTTTCCACCTGCCCCATTGCTTGCCTGACCCTCTTCCAATTCTTTCCTTACACTCAAGCCATGTCAACCTCCTCAGCGTTCCTTGAGCATATCACAAATGTTCCCACCTCACAGGCTGTGCACCTGCTCTCCCTTCTGCCTAGCAAGCTTCTTCTGAACATATAGCCTATGCCTTTATGCATTCATCCTTTAGGTTTTCCAAAAAAATTACATTCTCAATAAAAGTTTTCCTGGGTATCTCTGACACATCATATCCCCTCTCCTGCTTTATTAACTACTCACAATGCATTTAACACAATTGAACATATATGACCAGAACACTATGGTTTTAATGATTTAACTTTCCCCTTCTACTTCTTTGTAGGATGTAAGTTCCATGGGAATAGGAACATTGGCCTATTGTGTTCAATGTCTATACCAATACTTAAAACAGTGTCTGGCATATGGTAAGTGTTCAGCTAATGTTTTGTGTATGAATAAGTGAATGATCTTGTTTAAGTTAAGTGGATGTCAAGGCAGGGTTAGGAACAAGGTGGTATGAACAGTATCTGGAATACAAAAGGCATTGATCAGTCAGCCATGTGTTCATCACACTAACTTATCTCAGTAAGGGTCACCATTCATTTTAAACACAACATCTCATTCTCTAAAAATTTACTGGTATCTTAAAGTCTGCAATTCAAATTCCCTATTTTAACTCATAAAAGCTTATACTGCTTCAATTAATAGATTCAAATATCTAAAATAAAATATACTTGATTTTCCATTTTTAAATTGTGATAATTAGTACAATTAGCAAATCTTATACTGTCTCATGTTTATCTTGAGTGATTGTGTATTTGTTACAATAATGTTGTCAAATTTTTGACATCAGTAGATCATTTCATGGTCGTTTAGAATTTTATGTGGACCACCTACTTTTAAAAAGTTAAAAAAAAGTCCTCCAAAGTTTAAACACAAAGGAAATCCACTTTACATAAATAATTTTAAATTTAATAATACCTGTTTCATAACATTGAGAGCAACAAAGTTGTCTGCAAACTTTTACCAATGTTTTTACTTTTTGCTTAATGATGTATAGCCTGAGAAGTAAGCTGTTATTCATTTACTTGGTTCTCCTTTTTACTATTATATTTACTTTAAACAAAATTAGAGAACCCTAACCCACAATTATGTGTCAGGAGGGACGGTGGCCCATGTTTGGCCTGACAGATAATTCTGGAATTTAACTTGAACAAAGTATATGATGAACATATATTTGTGGATCTCAGTGAAGATTACTGTCAGTGCTTTATCAACAGCCGCATTAACCCTCTAGTCTTGAAAGGGGACGTGCTTCATCTTACAAATGGATTCCTTGCTCTTACACTGGTTGAATTAAAATCTGAAAAGTAGTATTTGTTGTTCATTTGTTTTCATCTTCTCTTGCATCATTGGGGCCATCAAATTCTTTCAAAAAAAGTAAATACAGTTATAAAATTGGGGGGAGCAAAATTTTTAGCAGTCAATGTGTTACAAAAAATTTGAACATCAAATTTCTTCTTAGCAGCAGTCAATGAAGTTATTGGAGAAATATTCAATTAGTAATTGAACGATGATTTGGATTGCCTTTAAAAATCCTGATGTCTTCTAATCTTTGATTTTAAAATTGTGGGCCTTTGGCCCTGGGGTCAGATATGTTTATGCACCTAAAGACCCTAACACTATGAGATCGTATACTATGAGGAAGCAAATGGAAAACATAGAAATTTTTTTTTTCCATTTTGGTCTAAGTTATGAGGAAACGCTTTTATCTCAGCTTTCTAGTCTACATCATTGCTCACAAAACAATCAGTTAAACAGAAATTATCTTCTTCTCTAGTTTGATTTTTTAGCACAAAGCAAAACAAAAAAATTTCACCCATTTCTCCCTCTGTTGAGAATGTCTCCTATGCTATGAACTGATTCGCACACTATTTCTCTTTTCATCTAACTGTAATTTGGACAGTTTTTACCACACTCGCAATAGTTACAGAGTAAATATAATGGTGCAGAGCACATGAACAATAAAATATACCAGGACATTCAAGTTCAAATAATATTCTAAAATAAATAGACATAACTAAATGAAGAAAATTGTCTTTTGCCTGAAGTCAAACATACAAGGAGAGAGGGGAAGGCAGATTAATTTAATCCCAACTGGTGTCTATAAAATCAACTTTAAAAAAAAAGGAGCATGTGATTTTTACACAGTTTAAGTCACAAAAATATTATATGATTTGTACTCACTTGGCATAAATGTTACCTCTGAGAAAGGACTGAGAAGATTCAAACACATTTACTAGGGATACCCAACCAGTCCCTGTGGGTTTGTGATACTAGAAGGTAGATGATCAAGCAAAATATTCACATGGAAATATGCCAAAAATGTGAAACCACTCAGGGGATGGACCATATCATCCTGAGCCTGGGGCTATAGGGGTTCCTTTGATGATGCTTTGAGTCAAATTGGAATTGCATTCATCATAACAGCCCACTGCTGTAAAGCATTACCCAACAATATCAATGTATAAAGGGATTTATGGTAATGGCTTGTTTTGGTAATGACTTGTTCAGTTTCCTTTCTGTCCATTATCCTTCTCATTAATTTTATGATTGGTTTTACAGCATTTTGGCAATAATAAGATTTATATTAGTTTTAGCACTAAAGAGAAAAAACTGAATTTATGTGTCTCTCATTCTTATCTCTTCTCTGACTTTAAGAGATAATATTTTCCATTTTGTCTTGGTCCATTTGTTTACATTGGTTCTAAAAAAATAACTACAAGTTTTTTTTTATTTATTTTAAAATGGCATGAAAACACAGATGGTTTCATAAGATACTTCCAAAGTTTTGTAGGAGGCATATTGGGAGATGAAAGTTTTATTAGTCCAATAAAATTTTAATTTTTGACATTGACAATTATATTTCCCATTTGCACTTTTAATTTTTAGCTACATGTATGAAATTGTCTGTACATATAGAGTCACATCTTGTATTTGCACTGAAAACCTGTTTACTATTTATATCATAATTTTATCTGAGTGTAGTCTTTTTTGTTGTTGTTAATAGCACTTTTATCTTCAATGAAGTATTTCTGAGTTATCCATCCTTTTTTATTCATTGGGGATACAACAGTAAGCACTCATAAGAATGAGACAATTTGACAAACAAAGACAATATACAAGTCATCATTTTATTATCTGAATATTGAAAATACCATTGCAGAGCAAAATCACTCCTATGAATATAATATTAGTCAAGATGAACTGGCCAATACAGTCCTTCAAGCACACACAGAATCTTTGAGGGAAATGTTAAGTAAATAAATAATTCCAGGGAAAATTAAAGATAACTTAACATTCCTTGTGCTACACATTATAAATTTATTTATCTATTTTATATATACCAGTCAGTATCTGCAAATCTTGAACTCCCAGTTTATTCCTTCCCACCACCCTCTTGTAGTAGCTCACGGTGACAAAGAATATGAAAATGAATATATGTCTATTCATGTATGACTGAAGAATTGTGCTGTACACCAGAAATTGACACAATATTGTAAACTGACTATAACTCAATAAAAAAAATAAAAGAGAGAATTACAGGAGGCACTATAAAAAAAAATCTAACATTCCAAACTTGTAAACTCTGAATAACCAAATGATCATATTACTTGTGAATTTGCAAAACTTCTGGTGAACAATATGCTACACCCCTGGGGCCCACCTGGCATTCTATGACCATAGCCTTGAGCACAATATTAAACAAACTTCATCTTGCATATCCCCGACTTCACTGAGGTGCTAAACTGGACAAAAATTCATCCAAGTCAGGTACTCATGCTTTAGCAACTGAGAAGTATCTCCACCCTTGAAAATTAATGGTGTCTTTTCTCTTTCCCACAAATCCCAATAAATGGAAGAAAGCAGGGGGGCAATCAAATTTCTCATCAGTAAGAATAATTCAAGAACCCTAGACCCTCACACCCCAGGGCAGCAGGAAACAACTAAATGCATACATGTATATATCACATACATGTACACTTACATATACACACATTATATATATGCATAAATTAAAAATTGAGGTCTTAATTATCCATTGCTTCCATCACTTCAATAAATTACAGACAAGCAACCACTACAAATTTATTTTTATAGCTCTTCAAATATTTTCAAAACATATTTGTGTTATGTGTAGCAGGGAGAAACTTAATTTCTTTTTTTTTTTTTTTTTGTTTTAACTCTAAATTCTAGTAGTTTGACCTAAACTCTTTTCCCAAATGAAGAGAGTTAACTAGTGAACTCTGCTACCAGGAAATCTCAATTCCATTTCTGAGGATGCCTTCCAAGCAAGTACCATCATTTAGACTGAGGCCCTCATAAGCCAATAAGTAGAACTCAATAATTTTAGTCACCTAATTTACTGTAGTTTCTTAATATTATATGAAAGTTAAGATTTCTTTCAAAGAATATGTTCTTTCCTTTCAGCTATCATTATGATAATGTTTAAAATAAGAAAATTATTTCCAGTGCTTTAGGATATGCTATCTTCAATACTGTGATTTATAAGAAATATATATATATATATATATAAAACCAAAATTTTTAATATATATTTGGTCTTCATCTGCAGTCCCTGGCTCACAGTTACCTGAATCTTTGGAATTTCCTGAGCAAGTAAAGCAATGGGAGCATCTATTTTTATAATATTTGGTCTCTTGTCCTCAGTTCCTGAAAATGCTCCATAAAGGTGATATGAGTGTCTTGTTATTCATAACAATCCTTTTTCACCACACTTGGGTTTACATTAATGAAGGTGACTTTTGCAAAGCACCTAAGAATGAGGGCTGGTTTCCAGGGGAACCAAGTATGAGCAGAGAGTTGTAAATGTAGTCCCACCTCTTAATTTCTGGGGAGGGGAGAGGAGTTAGATGCTGAATCAGTTACCAATGGCAAACGGGTTAATCAGTTGTGCCCACACAATGAAGCCTCCACAAAATCCAAAAGGAGGGGTTTCATAGAGGTTCCAAGTTGGGGAACCAGAATGCTTCCATGTGCCACCATCCTGGGCCCCACACCCTACGAGAATAGAAGCCCCTTTGTTGGGGATGTTATTCTGTGGAGCTCTTCATCTGGATGTTGATTTGTATCCTTGAATATCCTTTGTAGTAAACTGGTAACCTAAACGGGTTTAACCTAATGAGTTCTGAGAGCTGCTCTAGAAAATTAATCAAACTGAAGAAGGATATATAAGCAGCTCATACAACTTAATGAGAAAAAACAAACAACGCAATCCAAAAATGGGCACAAGACCCAAACAAGCAATTCTCTAAAGAAGACATACAAATGATCAATAAGCACATGAAAAAATGCTCAGTATCACTAATTATCAGAGAAATGCAAATCAAAACTACGATGAGGTATCACCTCACACCAGTCAGAATGGCCATCATTCAAAAGTCCACAAATGACAAATGCTGGAGAGGCTGTGGAGAAAAGGGAACCCTCCTACACTGCTGGTGGGTATGCAGTTTGGTGCCACCACTATGGAAAACAGTATGGAGATTCCTCGAAAGAGTAGGAATAGACTTACCATATGACCCAAGAATCCCGCTCCTGGGCATATATCCAGAAGGAAACTTACTTCAAAAAGACACCTGCACCCCAATGTTCATAGCAGCACTATTTACAATAGCCAAGACTTGGAAACAGCCTAAATGTCTATTGATAGATGACTGGATAAAGAAGAAGTGGTATATTTATACAATGGAATACTATTCAGCCATTAAAAACTGACAACATAACACCATTTGCAACAACATGGATGTCCATGGAGAATGTCATTCTAAATGAAGTAAGCCAGAAAGAGAAAGAAAAATACCATATGAGATCACTCATATGTGGAATCTAAAAAATTAAAATTAAAAAATAAATAAAGAACATAAAATACAAAACAGAAACAGACTCAAAGACATAGAATACAAACTTGTGATTGCCAAGGGGGAGGGGGATGGGGATGGGAAGGGACAGACTGGGAGTTCAAAATTTGTAGATACTGACAGGCATATGTAGAATAGATAAACAAGACTATACTGTATAGCACAGGGAAATATATACAAGATCTTGTGGTAGCTCAGGATGAAAAAGAATGTGACAATGAATATATGTATGTTCACATATAACTGAAAAATTGTGCTCTACACTGGAAATTGACACATTATAAACTGAGTATAACTCAGTTAAAAAAATTTAAAAAAAAATGAAAGAGGGAGTCATGGGAACCTCTGATGTATAACCAGTCGGTCAGAAGAGCAGGTGACAACTAGGACGTGAGATTGGTGTCAGAAGTGGAGTTGCGGGAAGGCAGTCCTGTGGGACTGAGCCCTTTACCTATGGAACTAGATTTTATCTTAAGTTAGACAGTGGCAGAATTGAGCTGACTTCTTGGATGCCTTGCTGGTGTCTGAGAATTGCTTCTTGTTGTGAAGACTCCACACACACGTTGGATTTAGGTCCTGGAACCCCATTTATATCTGCTATCACAAAGCTCTAATATTCCAACAAACAACATGTATTGTTGTCAACATGCCTCAGTAATTATATCCATCACTGGAAATGAATAAATAACTTTAAAGATATTTTTTCCCCAAATTTTAGCACAAAATACATTTCACATATGAATTTTGCTTTCTCAGATCTTTACCTGCTCGCATTTCCCTTTCTTTCTCTCCCTTCCTGATAGGATAGAAATAACCAACTTGAATCATTAGCTCTGCCTTGAGATACTAAATCTATCTATCATTTATCTCCTTTCAATGAAAGCTACTTATTACTATCTATCTGTATTTTTGCTTTTGATCAGCATAAACTTTCTATTGAAGCCTCTGGGCATCAGATCTCACCCTGGTCTGTGAACCTAACTACAAGCACATTTCAAGGGGCTCCAAATTTATGTCTCAGGTCTTCTCCCTTCTTACATCATCCTAAATAAACCTCTGTAAGTGTTGTTGGAAAGAGTCACCCACAGAACCATCATTCTAATGGACCTTTGCTTCATGTCTAACAGTTTTTCCTCTGAATTAGAGAAACCAAGAGGATGTAATTCACTTTTATAGCAGTGAAAAAATAAATTAAGCTGCTTCACAGAGCGTGTGCGTGTCCTCAGTCACCCTCACCATAATTTAGCATGGGACTTTTCCTCTTGCTCCTCCAAAGTGAATTTTCTCCATCTTTTTCCTAAGGACATCGGTGTTTCTCAATAAAAGGGCAGGAGGGAAGTTAGCACAGGTTTTCATTCCAAACACACTACAGTGGTCGAACAAGGCTACTTCATAAGAAAATGGCTCAAGTGAAGGGCTTTATGCATCAGGAGAGCCAGCTGGGAAGTAGCCTACCTCCCCAGCCTCCTGACCCTACTGCCTGCTGGCCATGGAGCGGAGTGGGCTCCACTGTCTGCTCCAAACTGTTCTTCCCACAGGGTGTGGGCACAGCCTGCCATGAGCTGCAGGATCTGGTTATGAGAAGTTCTGGGATCAAAGGCTCTAACAAGTTTGGCCAACCCTTGCTCTTTCTACAGAGATGGCACCCATATTCTGAGCCCTTATTTTGCACCAGACCAGCCTCGGTGCAAATATCCTCCCAGTGGGTACTGGAATCCACATCAAAAGTAGAGACAGAATTTGAATCTGTATCTTATGACACCCAGTCCAGGACTCTTCCCTACTACAGCAGGCTGGATTACTTCTAGTTAGGACAATGAAAATAATCTAACATGGAACATTTATTATTCCACCAGCACATTTTCTAAAAGAGATCAGTTCATTTGCGGAGGCCTAATAGCCAAAGTAGAAACCCCTAAATAAGAATAACTGAAAGGTTTCCCTTTTAGGTTGCTTCATGATCAGCTAAAGAACCCAAGATTGCCATGCAAGACACAAGGAGCATAACTAAAGATGAATAAAAACCCAGATCACATTAAGGTCCTTTATCAAAGTCCTTCTCTGCAATAGATAATATAAAGATGCGTAGGCACCCTGGTTAGTAGAACTCATTACTGGGATTCTAAATTATGCATCAAAGAATTACTATATAAAGCAGAGGGACATTAAATTGCCTGATGAAACCTGATTTTTTTCTGGCCTATGGTGATTTTAAGGATAGTCCCTTTTTTGAGCTGCATGAGCACGATAAATGTATTGGTCAGAGGTCAAGGTGCTTATCTAATGACTTTTCTTCTTCCTTCTCCTCTTCTTCATTATTATTATTATTATTATTAATATGATGATAAAAGTAACATATGCATATTATAAGAAAGTCAAATAGTACCAAAGGATATAAAATTAAAATGAAAAATTAAAGACCCTCTCTCCCCCTAGTTCTTATTCCAGTAGGATTTCACTATGATGAGTTTCCTGTCTGTTTCTAAAATTACACAATGGGGGATAAGAAGCTTAAAAAAGTCCCTACATTTAATATATTCAGACAGATAAGGGAAGATATGACATCTAGGAAATAAGAATCAAATGCTATATTCAAAAGAAAACTCAGAAAGCATTATAGAGTCCTGGAAAATTAAAAGTAAATAAATAAATACCAGATATTTAAAAACTCATTCAAAAGCTAGAGGAGAAACTTCAAGAACAATTCCAGAATGTACAACTAGAAGAAAAAGATGAAAAAAATGTTTTTAAAAGATAAGAAACTTAGAAGATCAATCCAGGAGATACAGTATGCAAATATAGTAGTTCCCAAAGAGAAAGAAGAAAACTGAATAAAAATTTTAAAGAACTAATCAATCAATTAATTCAAGAAATATGTACTGAGAAGTCATCATATTCCAGACATTATTTCTAGGTGCTTAGACTACGTCAGCAGATAAAACCGATAAAAATGATTGCTCTTTCTGGAATTACACATCAGGAGGGAGAGACAAACAATAGTCAGGTCAGTTACATAATATGGTATCAAGCTGGTTAGTGCTACAAGAAAGGAACAAAAACAAACAAAAGAGCAGAGGGAATCCGGAGTAGACGTGGGCGGTGGCTGCTAACTTAAATAGAATGACTCCTGGTGATCATGGCAGGCCTCATTTATAAAACATGAGATTTGGCAAAGACTTGAAGGAGGGCATTAGCTATGAGGACATCTGGGGAACGGTTCTTCCAGAGGGAGCAGCAAAAGGGAAAAGTCTTAAGATGTAAGGTACCTGACGTAGCTAGAAATGGAGTGAGCAGACCCCTTGCGGCTGTTGTAAGGGATTTGGATTTTACAGGGATCTACGTGAGAAATCTGGATTTTGGTCTGTTATTGTGTGACTCTGTGTTATTTTTACCTTTTTGGGGAGGATGGCATAAAAGTTATCCTGACTAAAGAACAAAATTTTGGAAGCCTTTCTTCCTTCTGTATTCCAGGAAAGAGTTTAAATAAGACTCCATTTGTATATTACTTGGACTATTCATAGAACTGAAACTGTGAAAGTATCTGGGCCTGACATTTTTTTCAGAGGTATTTTATGAAATATTGTCAGTTTAGCCTATGGTCACTGGTTTACTTAAGGTTTTCTATCTGTTTCAAATCAATGTGTAATAATTCATGTTTTCAACTTGAGTCAGGCTTTCAGATGTATTTGCATAGCTGAGCAAGTTCTTTTATTTTGATTTTCTTAATGTCTTCTGAATTTTGGCGTGTTCTTTGTTCTTCTAACTTGGAGTATATTTACTTTTTCTGTTTTCTCCTTGATTTGTGTGAATTAGTGTTTTATATATCTAATTGAATTATTCAAAGAAACAATTCTTAAATATAAGCATATATGTATTTATGTATATATACATATAGTGCATTTTCCATTTCTTAATACATTAACTTCTGTGTTTGTTTTGTCCTTATTTTTCAGTTTTATTTGGTAGCATCACATGATGGTTAAAAGCCCAGACTGAAGTCAGACGTACTGGAGTCTAATATTGATTTTTCCACTAGTAATCGTGTTGCTTCTTCAAAAGTATGTATATAAATGAATATTCTTCCGCTAATCAGATTAATTCCTCCTTTGATGCATATTCCTGTAACAGCTTTTTGTTTTTCTCTTTCTTCTCTTCATTTCCAATTTATTTTATCATTTATTTTTATTGTGGTTTCATTTATTTATAGATGTCTTCTTGGAATGTTTCTATTTGGAGGCTACTTCATGGGAATGCCATTTATTACAACACAATTGTTTTCAGATTTAATGAGGTATAACTGATAAATAACTGCATATATGAAGATTGTACAACTCAATGTTTTATATATATACACATTATATATATATTAATGTTATATATATATAAATATATGTATACATTTTTTAACATTTTGTATTGATTTATAATCATTTTACAATGTTGTGTCAAATTCTAGTGTTCAGCACAATTTTTCAGTTATACATGGACATATACACACTCATTGTCACATTTTTTCCTCTTTGATTCCCTGTGCTATACAGTATAATCTTGCCTATCTATTCTACAGTTTTGAAATTCCAGTCTAGCCCTTCCCACCCTCCACCCCCTGGCAACCACAAGTCTGTATTCTATGTCTGTGAGTCTATTTCTGCCCTGTATTTATGCTTTGTTTTTTGTTTGTTTGTTTGTTTGTTTGTTTGTTTTTGTTTTTTAGATTCCACATATGAGCGATCTCATATGGTATTTTTCTTTCTCCTTCTGGCTTACTTCACTTAGAATGACATTCTTCAGGAGCACCTATGTTGCTGCAAATGGTGTTATGTTGTCGGTTTTTATGGCTGAGTAGTATTCCATTGTATAAATATACCACATCTTCTTTATCCAGTCACCTGTTGATGGACATTTAGGCTGTTTCCATGTTTTGGCTATACATTTTGAAATAATCATAACCACACTAATTAACATAGCCATCACCTCACATAGTTATCATCTTTTGTTTTCTTTGTGTGTATGTGTGAGGTGAGAACATGTCTCAACAAACTTCAAGTATACAATATAATGTTGCTAACTATATTAACTATAGCCACATTACTATACATTGGATCTCATGAACTTTTTCATCTTGCATAACTGAAACTTTGTACCACTGATTAGCACAATTTTGAGAGTGTCTGGGAAGTGAGGTGGGACATCCAACAATCTCACCTTGTATGTGTCTTCCCTCAGCACTCAGCAATTAATTATTCTTTCTGGGTAAGAAAAATCACAAACACGTATGTCTCACTATAAAATCCCACAGCCCATAGACCTTTATGTTGGTGAATTGACATTTATTTATTTTTGCTCACTTGCCTCTACTTAGGGGCTGCTGAGCTGCATGCAGTTTTCTTTTTTTTGTCTTCTCCACTCTCTTTATAGCCAAGCTGTTCTTTTATGAGTTTTTTTTTTTCATACAAACTGACAATCTGATTAAAATTTACACAGTAGCATCCTTCATTGAAGCTATTCCATTTCATTGTATGTGCATGTTTTATCCATTTTTCCCGGTGGTATTGTAGATTGTGATGTGCTTCCTTATAGTTATAGCAGTTAAGGCAGAAAGGCAAAAACTCTCTTAAATTATTTACTTTGTTTTGAAACAAGCAGTAGCTGTCTTCAAATTTTATTCTCCTCATGTCTGACTTTCGTTTTCTTTTTTCTCCATCCTGGTTCTGTTGCACAATCCTTCTCTTCATTCCTCCTACTCCCTTTTCTTTTTTCTTTTCTTTTTTTTTATTTGGCCTTAGCTGGTACTTGATCCAAAAATTATATATTTCTCTTCATCACCTCTGAAGACAAATTTCTATGCTATTTTCCCCTCAGTAAAAAGTGGTCTCTGTAATTCCCAGGAGGTGTGTTTAATGGTCGTCAATCAACCTGCAGTTTTGCAATCTTTATAACTGAAGCTTCATAACCCCCATCAAGTGCCTGATTTTTACCACCACCAGGACTGAATTCTATTCCTAGACAAGATTATCATTTGCTAGATAACCACCTGGAACTCCTAATAGACACACCATTTCCCATTTCCCCAGGCTACAAAGCACTGTTTCGCTAGTTCACCATCATGCCATTGACCCTTAACCCTGACATTTAATTCTAGATGCTGAATTACCTTCCTTCCCCTCAAGTACTTAACTCAGGAATTTAGACCTATTTCATCACGTGCAATCTGTCCAAAAATAAAGGCCCCTGTAGTCATTGTCTATTGCCCCATAAAAAATGACCTCAAGACTTAGTGACTTAAAATAGGAACTGTTCATTTTCTTACATTTTCCATGTATCAGAAATTTGGGAGCATGTTAGCTAGGTGACCCTTGCTTGGATCTCTCATGAAGTTGCAGTCAGTACCTTAATAGGGGCTGCATTCATCTGAAAGCTTGATTAGGGCTGGAGGATCTGCTTCCAAGATGGCACCACACATGGCTGTTGGCAAGAAAACTCAGGTTCTCACCATGTAGGACTCCCCATATGCTGCACAAGCCCCCTCATGACATGGCAGCTGGATAACTTATGCAAAGGGAAAAAGGGAGCAAGGCTGAAGCCACAATGTATTTTCTGATCTAGCCTCAGAAGTCACATGCCACATCTCTGCCACATTCTATGGGCCATACAGAACGACCCTGGTAGAATTTGGAAGGGATGACATAGGGGCCTGAATGCCAGAGGGTGGGAATCATTGAGGAGGCTGGCCACTGCACAATCATTTGACAGTTCAGCTTCAACAAATTTTCTCTCTAAGAAACTATCTCAAAATGGAGTGACTTAAAACAACATTTATTTCTTGTCATGATTCTACAGGTAGATAATTTGATATGGCTTAGCTAAAATGGGCTACTGGGTTTGGACAATCCAAGATGGCCCTACTCACATGTTGGAGACTGGTGCTGCCTGTTGACTGAGCATTTCTCTCTGGTCTCTCATGATTCGATAGTCTAGTCTATTTGCTTCCTTATGTGGCAAAGATAATTTTCCAAAAGGATAAAGGCAGAAATTGCACTGAGTCTCTGAGACTCACTTCACATCACTTCTATCACATCCCATTGGCCTGAATAAATGACAAGCTCAGCCCAGATTCAAAGGTAAGAAAATGGAATCCACCTCTTAAGGTGCCCAGAATTTTCAGCTAGCCACATTCTTCAATACTGATGTTACTATTTCTAATTTTACCTCATTTCCTCAGCCCATCATGCTTTAATTTACTAGTTCATCTCTTAAAACAGTGTTACCCAGCCCTGTTTACCCACTGGAGTCACCTGGATATATTTTTAAACATTTGTGCCAGAGAATGGGATGGCCCTGAATGTATAGATTTTTAAAAGCTCTCTAGGTGATTCCCACGGACAGTCAGGGTAGAGAACTATCTTAAAGGGGGACTGGTTTATTCTGAATATTATAACCTCTCACATATCAGAAGTAAAGGTAAAATGGACTACTTAGTCATTTGTTTTATTTTTCTTCACAGTTAACTGGCAGTGATTGCTTCAGTGAGAAACTGACCAGCAAGACTGTCAGAGCAGAAAGCTTCACCAGGCATTTTCCACACTGGGAGATTTTTCATCACTTCTACTCAGTGGAACAGTGAGGAAGTATCATCACTCAGTGATTTTGTCTTTGTGGCTCTTTTCATTTTTTCTTGTAGAAATCTGACCACCTTGTTACTTCTCTGAGACAGTATTTCTGCTCCTTAAACTGCAAAGTAATTTGTGTAATAGGAAGTGATCTTGGTATCAGCCAGTCTCCTCTTAGGTCTTTTCTATTTCCTGTTCAAGACAAAAATGACTGTGCTCACTTTCTTTGGTTATTAAGGATGAATATTCCTTTACAAATGAATTCAGATTGGATGGCTGCAACGGTAGGTCAAAATTTTCTTACATTCATCCAGAATTTAACCAGTGACTCACCTCAATCCATTCTGTCACAAAAAACATCTTAAATTTAGGCATACCATCCAGGCAATGTCCTTGGCCTTATCCCAGTCTCTAGATTTCCACTGCTGTTCATATCTGATGCCTTTACCAAGATTGTCTTAATAGAAGCCACTGTGGGTGGATTCTTCTACCCTGTTTTCTCTCTATTCCCCACTGATCTCTCATAGTCTAAAGCTGTTCACATACGTTTCCAATCTTAGGTACATGCATCCCTGTTTTCCCAGGTTTCCTCAGAGCCATAATGCCCTACAGACCATATCCATCAGGTGTGGATTTTTCTACTTTGCCCCCAAATATTGGAAGCCACACCTGTGAAGCAAAGAGATAAAGCACATTTGTGGATGTAACATGTAAATGAATCCTTATTTCTTTATGGCCACACCTTTTACTTTTTTTTTTTTTAACATTTTTTATTGATTTATAATCATTTTACAATGTTGTGTCAAATTCCAGTGTAGAGCACAATTTTTCAGTTATACATGAACATATATATATTAATTGTCACATTTTTTTCTCTGTGAGCTACCATAAGATCTTGTATATATTTCCCTGTGCTATACAGTATAATCTTGTTTCTCTATTCTACAATTTTGAAATTCCATCTATCCCTTCCCACCCTCCACCCCCTTGGCAACCACAAGTTTGTATTCTATGTCTATGAGTCTATTTCTGTTTTGTATTTATGCTTTGCTTTTGTTTTTATTTTTGTTTTTGTTTTTTAGATTCCACATATGAGCGATCTCATATGATATTTTTCTTTCTCTTTCTGGCTTGCTTCACTTAGAATGGCATACTCCAGGAGCATTCATGTTGCTGCAAATGGTGTTATGTTGTCGGTTTTTATGGCTGAGTAGTATTCCATTGTATAAATATACCACATCTTCTTTATCCAGTCATCTGTTGATGGACATTTAGGCTGTTTCCATGTCTTGGCTATTGTAAATAGTGCTGTTATGAACATTGGGGTGCAGGTGTCATCCTGAAGTAGGGTTCCTTCTGGATATAAGCCCAGGAGTGGGATTCCTAGGTCATGTAGTAAGTCTATTCCTAGTCTTTTGAGGAATCTCCATACTGTTTTCCATAGTGGCTGCACCAAACTGCATTCCCACCAGCAGTGTAGGAGGGTTCCCCTTTCTCCACAGCCTCTCTAGCATTTGTCATTTGTGGATTTTTGAATGATGGAATGGCCACACCTTTTAAATCTTAAAATTTAATCTCCAGAAGGACTCCATATGTCGTTTTTATCAGTCAGTGAAAATTATATAATCTGCTATGTTTTCATTGTCCCCCTGGGTACCAGGAAGCTTAGAGCTAATTTAATGCTCAAACAGGATTAACACAACCAGGGAGGTGAGATCTGGATTTAGGGAAGGGAATTTTCCGCTTAAGACCTTTTTTCGATGCCTCCACTGGGGGTCCAATTATGAATTCCACTAGCTCTATGATAAGTCAGAAACCCAACCATGTCTTTGGACTATTTGTATGTTAAGAACCTTTCTATACCCCTTGTCCCCCCTGATAACCACAAGTTTGTTTTCTATGTCTGTGAGTCTGTTTCTGATTTTGGTAAATAAGTTTTTTTGGTCTCTTTTTTTAGATAGATAATAACTACTATATATAAAATAGATAAACAGCAAGGTACTACGGTATAGCAAAGGAACTATATTTAATACCTTGTAAAAGCCTATAATGAAAAAGAATATGAAAAGGGATATATATATGTAAAACTGAATCACTATGCTGTACACCAGAAATTAACACAACATTGTAAATCAATTACACTGCAATACAAAAAAATTTACCAAAGGAAAACGTGGATTGCTAGCCAATTAAAAAAAATAGAACCCTCTCTGTTTAACACATTTTTTCTGTAATCAACAGTTCCCCAATCACCACATCTAGTCATGTCACAAGCATCCCACGGACTTTGAAACACCTCATGAGAATCTAATCCAAAATTTGAGATTTCCTTCTTAGGAAACTGTGAACCTTAAGAGTGAAGAAGTGATAAGGAAGCAACAACACATTCAAGGACCTTTTAAAGGCGAGGTCTTTCCTATATACTATGCCTTATTCTTCCAAACACCCTAAGAATCTGGCACAGACATCCTGACATAGTTGAAGCTCACAGAAGCTGTTAATCTACTAGCCCCAATCCCTGAGCTAGGAAGAGGCAAAAAAGGGGCACTTTGATCTCAGCTTGCCTGAAACAAGGCCCTGGTTCTTTCCACTCTACTACAGAATCTTTCTCACCTACAAACACATAACTTATCATATGTTTTATTCATTAGACAATTAACTCGATACTGCTTTATGAGTGTTACTATATATATATTTTTTACTTTTCAAGAAACTATGTTATTCTTTAGCAGATTGTCTGCTGTAGAAGATGGAACTTTATATTAAACTTTTCTCTATCTTTCATAGCCCCTATGCATTTCTAGTTAAATGGTGGGTGAACTTCTCATAGAGAATGAACAGATTTTTTTTAATGTTATGAAGTGTGACACTTCCTCTCCAAAACTGCTATAATTCCCAGGCTGGTTCTGCTCAGGGAGCATAAAACTTGCCTTCAACCCTGGCACACCTCTAAGTCACTCTGCTGGCTACATTCTGCCGGCTATCTCTACTAGCTTTATGGGAGATTTCTTTCCAATAAGACCAAAACATCAGCACGGGTACAATTATTCATCAGTGCCGTCATCCTCATTCTAAGGATGTGGGTAACCATTTGAAATAAATTATATGAATAAAGTCTTTCCTGGAACATATTAAAAAACACACTTCTTTCCTGCTGCCCTCCACCAGAGCCTGACTAACAGGAGAGGGCTGGATTCTGTGCCCCCAAAGGTAACTCTTGAGCTGTGTCAGGAGCTCTGACCTCATAGTCCACTGCCTTTCTAAATCCTGGAGAAGACTCAGGGCTCTGCAAGAGCCTGGAGCAGGACTGACTTATGCTCCAGAAATAATGACAGAGGAAATAGAAAATCTCATTCAATCGCCCAGGACTGTGTATAGCAGTCAGCAGGATGCAGCCTGACCCTGAGAACATTGCCTATTCTGGACATGGCCGCCACATGAGGAGAGTGAAATCAAACAGCAACTCGTGATTCAATGTCACTGGCTTGGCATGTTTTGCTTTCATGAAACAGCATCCACACCTTGATGAATGTTTCTTCCAGAGTCTTTGCATTTTCCCATACAGTCTGTTTTATTACTGAGGAGTGAGTGGAGATCTTTTTTTTTTTTTTTTTTTTTTTTTGGCTGGAAAATTTGAAGTTGAATTACCACTAGACAACAGCTTTTCATCAGTATTTGGAGAAATAAACAGCCACTCCCTGCAGTTGGCCTGTACTGTTCTCTGGCAATGTGGGAAATTTATGGCTGCTCAAGTGCCAGAGAGTTTTAAGGTCACTCTCTTTTCAGTGTGAAGGGAACAGTGTATCCACACAGCATCCATGCGCTGATTAAACATTTGGAGAGGAGCTAAGCACTAGGGTGAGAAATTGTGTTTTGTACATAAGGACGTCTCTATGAAAGAAGGGAGGAACATCTGCAGGAAAAATGTAGGTGTAAACTAGCCGTACTTACTTATTTTTTCACATTTTAGATCATTTTTTTTCTCTTTTTGGCACCTTATTTTTCTCTTCTAGTTTTATTGAGATACACTGACAGACAACACTGGATAAGCTTTAACGTGGACAGCATAATGATTTGACTTAATAAAACATGAAATGATTGTCACAGTAAGTTTAGTGAGTAGCCACTACCTCACATAGATTAAAAAAATTAAAGAAATAAGAAAAAAAAGTTTCTTTTTGATGAGAACTCAGGATTTACTCTGAACTTTCGTATATAGCAGACAACAGCGTTAACTATATTTATCATGCTGTACATTGCATCTCCAGTATAAATTTTCCTCATTTAATTTCTTGGCTTGCTGTCAGACCCTCTTGAGTGTGGCTGTTGTCATCTAGCTGAACAGCTCCCAGTACACATCAGTTCTTTTCTTCTCACAGAGAAAAATGGCTGCCCATGTTTTGCTCTAGATGGGACATGCACATGAGAAATAGAAATATTTCCACAATAGACACCTTTATAACTGAACTCCATTCTCAAACTGACTTGATCAGATCACATCAATGTGGCCCTTTCTGTGGATAGGACATGCACTCCAGGGCATCTCTTCTGTCCTCATCATAACAGTATCAGTTTCCTAGTGCTGCTGTAACAAATTACCACAAACTTGGTGACTTAGAACAACGGAAAGGTATTCTCTCACAATTCTGGAGACTGGAACTTCGGAATCAAGATGTCAGCCACTCCTTGCCTCTTCCAGCTCCTGATGGCTGCTGACATTCCTGGGCTGTGGCCACATAGCTCTATTCTCTGCCTCCACAGTCACATGGCCTCTTCCTCTTCTCTGTGTGTCTCTTATAAGGATACTTTTCATTGGGTTTAGGGCCCAAGATTGTTTTTTCATGAGATGCTGAGTTTACTTACATCTGCAAACACTTTGTTTTTCAAATAAGGTCATGATCGCAGGTACTATGATTAGGATTAGGACCTGAAGGTATCTTTTGGTGCCACCGTTCAATCCGCTACAGTGACCAATATGCCAATAAGATCAGGTGAAATGTTATGGAGAACAGTATGGAAATTCCTTTAAAAAATAAAAATAATGTTACCATATGATCCTTCAATCCCACTCCTAGGCAGATATTCAGAAAAGACAAAAGCTAATTAGAAATGATACATGCACTTCAGTGTTCACAGCAGCACTATTTACAATAGCCAAGATGTGAAAGCAACCCAAATGCCCATCGACAGACAAATGGATAAAGAAAATATGGTGTATGTAATGGAATATTACTCAGCCATAAAAAAGAATGAAATATCATTTGCAGCAACATGGATGGACCTAGAGATTATCATACTAAGTGAAGTAAGTCAGACCAAGAAAGACAAATATCATATGATACCACTTATATGTGGAATCTAAAAAAATTGATACCAATAAATTTATTTATAAACCAGAAATAGACTCATAAACATAGAAAACAAACTATGGTTACCAAAGTGGAAAGGGGGGAATAAATTAGGAGTTTGAGATTAACATATACATAACTACTATCTGTAAAAATAGGTAAACAACAAGAACTTACTGTATGGCACAGAGAACTATATTTAATATCCTGAAGTAACCAAAAAGAGAAAAGAATCTGAAAAAGACTGTATATGTGTGTGTGTGTGTGTGTGTGTGTGTATGTCTGAATCACTTTGCTACACACCTGAAACTAATACAACATTGTAAATCAACTATACTTCAATAAAGAAAAATTTTTAAAAATAAATAAATTTTAAAAATGTAATTTTTAAATTAAAAAATAAATTTAATTTATTCCAATTGTTAAAAAATAGAACTAAACTAAAAAGCATACTAATAAAAATCAAGTGAAATATGACTGCAAGTGTTCCCCTCATTAACATTTTTTCTGCCTAGTTCTGTGGGTGAGAATTAAAGAATAGATAAAATTTGGAATGACCTTCCATAAAGTAGATCCATGCAAGGTTCAAAATGAAGGGACTAAACTAGTTTGAGGATATGCCTGCAGAACATTTTACAGGCAAGAAAAGTATATGAAGAGAAGAGTAAGGAAAATTTTAGGCAATCATTTCCCCTCAGTTGTGGCCAGGGAAAGGTCTACTATAGCAGGGAGAAATTAGCAAGGGATAGATCAACAAGTAGCTGTTTTGAGATTGGATGATTCCAGTTACAAATGCATCCAAAATTAGACATTTTTCCTAGATCTTGAGTTGGAAGCCTTTGATAATTAGAAATTTTATTTTCTGAAGGAAACTCTTTTAAAATCATTTTTAAGCTAGTTAGCACATAGTTGTAAAATGGGTAAACTTTCATACATTTGGTCACTAAGGTTCAACAGCACCCTCCCCAAGTACCACCCACCCATCATTCCAGTGGGATCTGCTCAGATGCTAGGTGAGGGGGAAGATGAGGAAAGACAGAGTTAGATGCCAAGGAAATGCTGGAGGCTCTTTTCAAAGGGAATTAGACCATGACTTACATTAGTCCTCTCTGATGTTCCTCCCCAGCCTTTGCCAACAGAATATAAAATTTCCTTCTGTTTTGCATATATTTCCCACAGAATGCATGATTCAGCTTGAGGCATTCTCTGAGAATCTGTTTTTTGTTTTTGTTATTGTTTTTAGTTTTTTTTCAAGTGAAATCAGTTACAATGTGTCAATTTCTGGTATACAGCACAATGTCCCAGTCATGCATATATATATACACATATATTCATTTTCATATTCTTTTTCATTAAAGGTTATTACAAGATATTGGATATACTTCCCTGTGCTATACAGAAGAAATTTGTTTTTTATCTATTTTTATATATAGTGGTTAACATTTGCTAATCTAAAACTCCCAAATGTATCCTTTCCCACCCCCTTTTCCCCAGTAACCATAAGATTGTTTACTATGTCTGCAAGTCCGTTTCTGTTTTGTAGATGAGTTCATTAGTGTCCTCTTTCTTCTTTGTTTGTTTGTTTGTTTTGTTAGATTCCACATATGAATGATATCATATGGTATTTTTCTTTCTCTTTCTGGCTTACTTAATTAGAATGATGATCTCCAGGTCCACCCATGTTGCTGCAAATAGCATTATTTTATTCTTTTGTTATGACTGAGTAGTATTCTTTTGCATAAATATACCACAACTTCTTTATCCAGTCATCTGCTGATGGACATTTAGGTTGCTTCCATGTCTTGGCTATTGTATATAGTGCTGCTGTGAACATTGAGGTGCATGTATCTTTTCAAATTAGAGTTCCTTCCAGATATATGCCCAGGAATGGAATGGCTGGATCATTTGGTAAGTCTGTTTTTAGTTTTTCTTTTTTTCCCCACAGTAATCAAAACAGCGTGGTATTGATACAAAAACAGAGATATTTTTAGTTTTTTGAGGAATCTCCATATTATTTTCCATAGTAGCTAAGACCAAAATATATTTCCGCAGTGTAGGAAGGTTCCCTTTTGAGAAGCTGCTTTTAATGTCTGAACTCTTCATGACCGTCAAACCTATCTGATATTCTCTTGTTGGATTTATTGGATTATGTGTTTATCATTTGTTTGACAGAATGAGGAGGGAACCTCATCTGTATTGTTTATTTCTGAATTTCCCAGAACCCAGGACAGAGTTTGACCCTCAAATATGCATCGGATAAGTGAATAAGGGTCCCAGGTGTGTTGGGCAGCAATGTATGGGGCTGTGACTGACAATATTTAGATGTCATTGCTTAAAATTAAAAGCTAAAGGAAGTGAAATAAAGTAAATTGAAGTGAATTTGTAAATGCTACTTTAAAAAGGGTTTGAATATATATCCTTTTTGGAATTCTCTTAGCCTATAAATAGCCTCTACATAAAAGAGAGAAAGAGACTTGGAAAGATGTCTTCCTTTCACTACTTTCAGCATAAATCTTTCCTTTCTGGCTGCTGCTTTTGAGTACCAATACCAGATAACCAGGGCTGTGCAAACCTATGAGTTATAAAGAACCAGGAGAAAGACTTGAATATGAAGCTGTGGGAGGCAGTTATACCCTTCCTTTGGGTTAGGAACCGTGTTGGGGACGTATAGGAGGGTGGGACCGCAGCTGGAGGCATGAATCAGAAATGAGTGGGTGTCTCATAATGCAATTCCTCCTTCATAATCAGAAAAAAAAAGACTCGTCCAAAAGGGATTTGGTTTTATTAAAATAAACATCAGTCCCCCCATTCAGTTATCAAATTAGTGGAATCCCATATCCTGTGATGCATTCCATATTAAAATACTTTCAGGTATTTGAAAATATTTGATGGGACGGCAAAAGCCCAAGTGCCTCTGCCTGGCAGGGTCTCCCTGGTGCAAGTAGATGACTCACTTGTTGACTCAGGGATTACACCAAATACCTTTTAATATTAAAATGTGCTGCCAGGAAAAGATAGACAAATGTCTGTCTCTGCAGCTGACAACCCACCAGATCTTCTTGGTTATGGCCAGCAGCTCTTGATGTATCTGTTACTCTAACTCTTTTCTAGCTCCTGTTGAGGTGACCCAGGCTGGACTGAATCTGGGCTTCTGGAACACTGGCCATGTGAATTTTGGCAAAGCTGCTCCAGCTCCTACTTACAGGGAGTCCCTGCATGGCATGCAGGCCACATGACTCCTTGAAAATACAAGAGGGAAGTCTGCCCCTTCAGACACCTGCAGCAGAGCCTGGTGGGGTGTTGTGTTGAGATAGGGCAGTGGGAGGGAAGGTGGAGTGGAGGAATGGGAAGAGGGCATAGAAGAATCTCGAAGACAGATGGAATTGTCCAGGCCGTAAGGGAACTCTTGCTAAGGATGGTGAGAAATTGGATAGCTGGACCCAACAGAAGGGACGGAGAGGCCCACAGAGTTACCCTGGAACCTAGAGAACCCAGGGAATGTTCTGGATAAAAGTGCAGCCTTTGTAAACTCTGGGAAACATTGCGGTCCAAATAGAAGAACTGAACCCAAGAGGAGATGATTTACTGAACCAGTTCAAAGAAGCAGGGCTGTAAACAGGTTAGGCAGAGCCATGACATTGGTGGAAACCAGTGAGTTGGAAGTTTGTTACAGCACAGTCAGGGGTGGGGGATTGTGAGAAGCAACTCAGGTAAGTAACACTGTGAGCCAAGGCCCAATTTGTGAGCATTTTGGAGGTATTGTTTGGGCAGTACTTGTGGAACCAGGGATAAAATCCCGCCATAACCTAAGCGGAGATACACCCGTTAGCAAAATTTGGCTGTTTATATTAACATGACCTCATATGTGCCCATAGTTTGGTGACCTTCAGATTACTTGTTAACTTCATTTAATAGACATTTTAAAATAATTCCATCAACTTTGAAGAGATAAATATATTTCAACATCCTTAATGGAAACTGGCCTAGATGCAAATGTACTCATAAAACAAACGAAAATTTGACCTAAAGAGTTTAAGGCAATGATGTTATTTGAAAACCCATGATGTCCAAGTTGAAAAATAGTGAAGAGAAAAATAAATTAAGCTTTTCTTGGACCTAATAAAATTTTGTTTCTACATTTGTTGCTTTTAAATTTTCTTACTACAAAGAAGAGTTTTTAATGAACTTGATTTCCACTTAATTTTTTTTACTGTGTTATTAAAAATAAGCTCCATAGCTTTTAAGTCCCAAGTACAATTTTATCAATATATTTAGCTTGATATCATTCAACAATTTAGTTGGAAAAATATCTTAACATTATTCATTGAAAAGTTTACTCCTGGGGAAAATTACACCCCTGCTTCTTTGGATTTCTCATCACTGAACATTCTTAAAATGTGTGTAAAGACATACATATTCTGAAATAAAGATCAAGAATCATGGAACCCCAATATAGTAAGTCCCTGCTGTTTAAAAAGTAAATAGAAAAATTAGAAAGTGTTATATTCACAATTCTGCAACTATACTAAAACCATTGACCTGTATACTTTAAGTAGGTGAATTTTATGGTATGTGAATTATATCTTAATAAAGTTAATTTTTAAAAGGACATGAAATTTCTATTTTAAAACTTGGCAACTTTATTCAACAACTATAAGGCATAAAGTCATTATAAAAACACAGTTATTTAGAATTACTACTAACCTTTCCAAATTTAAAAAAAACATAATATTCACTTAATAGAACTTTATGCAGCATCAGAAGGACATTTAGAGAAGGGATCAACTTTATACTTGTGTGTTCATTTTTACTGTGAAGTCTCTTATTTGAGTTTAGCCCTAAAATGTTGAATTATTTTTAAAGAGTTTGAGAGGATTAGAGGATTTAAAAACATAATATTTGCTAAACATTATCCCTAGGATCAAAATACTTTATACTCTTACTTCATTTAAAGTCCTGTGCTTACAAGTTGAGAATTTTAGGTCTCTGGTATTTTTCAGTAGTTTAGTTACTCTGTCAATAGCTTTTACAAGTGTTTTGTCCATCTAAGCTATTTTCATATTCCCTATTTTGTGACTTTTTGTTAACAGTATAGAAAGTAGAGACCTCAAAAACATGAATAAATGTGTATAAATGTACTTATTAAGATGGGGTGGGGGACAGTGACAGTACCAAGATGCAAGCAAGGAACTAAAGCAACTAAAATTCCCATCTATTAATAGAAAGAACACAAAATAGTAGAGCTACTTTGGACAACAGCTTGGCAATTTATTATAGAAGTAAAGGTACATTTGCCATATGACTCAGCAACCCAAGTTAAATGAAAATCTAAGTTCACACACACACACACACACACACACACACAATGTATGTTCATATTAGCTTTATTTGTAATTGCCCTTAACTGGAAACACCTCAAGTGTACCTTCATTGGAAATAACTAAACACAACGTGGAATATCCATTCAATGGAATAGTTCCCAGCAAGAAAAGCAGACCAACTACTGATATATCCTCCCAATAAAGATGAATCTAAAACTGATTATACTGCGTGAAAGAAGCCGAACTCAAAAGGCTGTAATTCCATTAATATTATATTCTATAAAAGACAACAGAAAAAAAATCAGTGGTTTCCAAGACTGTAGGTGGGGGTAAGAATTAACTATAAAGTGCATGAGAGAACTGAGGAATGCTGGAGCTGTTCTATATGTTGACTTTGTTGGTGGTTACACAACTCTAGCATCAGTCAGAACTCTACACTGAAAATAGTGACTTTTGCTGTATGTAAATTATACCTAGATCTTTTTTAATGGAAAAAAGGAGTATCAGTGAAATATTGGATATTTCTTAAAAACAATGCCAAAGTCAAGGAAGAACTCAAAACAAACTAAAATGAATAAAAAATATATCAGGAATCACAACCTTTATAAAATATCTTATAGGACACTTTCATCCATCAAACTCTGAAGACCCTAAGGTCAATGCCAAGGAGATGCTGATGGTACAGGGGACCTAGTAAAAGTCCTGCAGCCTTTGTACGTGTGGTTCTAAAAGAGAGTTAAGCTTCAGTGCTTCACGCTGGTGTTGTATATGTCTACTAACTTCCCTCCTGTGTGTCTAGAATGGTATTTTAAATGAACCATACTTCGGCGAATTGAAAAAATTGCCACTCAAGTCATTTTCTGGGTTCTTATGTTGAGATTAAAGATACTGTCCAAGGTAAGCCCTTCTTCCAGGCTCCTCCCCACTACCGAGGAAGGGATTTTAGGTGGCATTGCCTTTATTTTGCCTTGGTGAACATGTTTGATACTTTGTTTCTGGGATTGAGTCATGAATTCCCAGGACAGAGAGAAAGGGAATCCATAACAGAGAGAGATGCTGGGCGTTGCCTACCACTGTTACCATATGGGTCAGACCAATATAAGGCAGCTTTCCCAGTTAAAAAAAAAAAAAAAAAGGTGAACGTTAAGAGGGGTGGGGGCAAGAGAATGTTGTTAAAATAATTTGCAAAGTAGTATCAACATTCTGATCTAAGGGAGGTCAAGGGAATTCAAAGCTTTGTTCATGTGCATGTATGTATACTTTAATTCGTTCGCTTGGTTATTAGATATATATATATTCACTGTGATATATATATACATACACACACACATATGTTCTTTGGGGATACATTCCTTAGACATAGGTATGTAGGTGCACTGACGTTTGGGTGAAACATTTTCTCATACAATTTAGTGAGCATCTGTTCACTCTGTAATCTTAGCACAGGAGTACATCCTTTGTATTTGTCCACTCATTTTAATCTTTAGAGCAGATGTTCTCGAAGTATAGTGCCAGAACCCTTGTAGGTCATCTTTCAGGCAATCCATGACATCCTCACTTTTGCAACTGCAAATCTGTTTGAAGCTGATTTTTCTTTATAAACTTCAACCAAAACAACATATTACAACAGATTGAATGTGGAAGCAGATAAGAGAATTGGGCTGTTTTATATTAAGCCAGACATTAAAGCAAATTACAAAGTTGAAAAGCAGTGCTACTCCTCTCAATACTTTTTTTTGGGATGCATAGTTATTGTTCTTAAGAAATATATGTTCTTTATGGTAACATGGAGTAGATGTATTCTAATGTTTAAGTAAATTAATAAATATTTTTGATGTCTTGGTTTTAACTTATAATATGGTTAATATCAATAGATAGAACTCATATCTAACTAAGCAAAAGCTCTTTGGGGTGCCCAACACATTTTCAAGTATGAAAGTAGCCCTGAAACCAAAAGAAGAAGAAGGAGGAGGAGGAGGAAAGGAAACCAAAAAATAAAAAGAGAGAGTTGCTGGTTCAGAGCAATCTTACAAAGTAGGTATGATCATCCCATTTTCAGATGTCCAATATCTCACAAATATTAAGTGGAATAGCTGCCCGATCCCCAAAACGATGCTTTTTCCCCTATAATAGTCTGTGTCTTTACTGGAGGCATTTGCAGACAATGTCTCTCTCAAAAGGGCATCTACACAAAGAATACGAAAACGAATATATGCATGTTCATGTATGACTGAAGCATTATGCTGTACACCAGAAATTGACACAACATTGTAAACTGATTCTACTTCAATAAAAAGTATATATGCAAAAATCAATCAATCAATCAATCAATCTTCCATTAACAAAAGGGCATCTACACCTTTTAGGTTCTTTTCCTATGATGACCTGCTCATCAAATGGGGCAAGATAACAGTAAAGTATGAACAGATAGTATTCCCACTCTTACCCCAGTGTTTCTTTGAGGACCACCAGGGATACGACTTCATTGGCATGCTGGAGAAAATCTCAGAGAGCAGAGGAGCAGGATATACTGTCAGAGAAGCTGTGGGGAGGTGAGTTCCTGCCCCCACCTAGAACCCTTTGCTTTCCTGGTTCCCATCAAATCCGCTGCCTGCCTGGATCCCAGGGAGGGGCTGTGTATCAGTTTGGAAGAAATACAACTTTGGAGTCAGCCAGATTGGCTTTGAGTCTATTCCTCTGCCATTTAACAAGTTCTGGCACTTGGGGCAAGCTCTGTTTCCTCTGTCATCCTTAGTCTCCTCTGCTGTCAAATGGGATAACGGTAGAAGGGCTGTGGGTATTTCATAAGCTAACACGATTACAGTGATTGCAGCCGAGTAGGTAAGGAAGAAAAGTAGACAGTTTTCTTTCTCATTCCTCTTGATTTGTTCTCTCCTGAAGCTCTTCTCTCTTCTCCTGGATATGTGGTCGAAGGAGAGCTAGAGAACCCTGAGGTTTTGTGACCGTTGTTTTTGTATTTTCTATTTGTTTTCATTTGGGGGGGTGGTATAGTGTGACTTCACAAATGTTGTTACAGATGTCTAAGATGTGCCCTGCTTCTTCGATGTGCAAAGTATAAAATACTTCCCTGTTATCCTATTTTCTATCAAGAAAACTCTTTAAAGTAGGGAGAACATACCCTCATTTCATTATTGGGAGGCAGCAGCCCACCAGAATAAAGCTATTGCCCAAGGCTGCCTGGATCTCAAGTGTAAACCATCATTCCTTCCTCTTCTTTGCTCTTCGTTCTCACTACCCCTTGGCTGGGAGTAGGGCCAGGGTGGGATGTATAGGAACCTTGGCCATGTGTACAGATGCCCTTGGTGCTATTCTTTCTATTTCTTGTCTGTTTCCTTTGTAGGTGAACAGAAAATAAAACAACAAAGAGAAAGTTGTTTATACCCACCAGGCAGTTCTTTAAATTCTCCAAGAATCTCTAACCACAGCAAATAAAGTTTGAACCAGACATAATTTTGATAGTCAATGATTTTTGACCTGTTATACAACTGGCAGTTTCAGCCTAATCATCATCAGGCACAAGGATCTTTAACAGGTTAAGGAGAGACCAGCAACCTTAAAGACAAGCTGCCTTTGCAAGTGAGGAAGACTGCAGATCAGATGGTCCCTAGGGAAACCATCTGGTAGAACGCAAGGTGCAAGAGAAATTTAGAAAGAACTCCATGCATCTTCCAGAAGTAATATCTACACTATAGCAGTAAGAGAGTAGCCTGACTCATGCCAATGGTTGTTCTAAATAAGGCACACATTAAGGGGACTGTAACTTCCTTGAGTCTGTCAATTTTTCCAAAGAAATTAGATCCAAAAAGGAGTATATAAGTGAAGGATAAGTGTGCCCACCTCTCTGTAAGGACTTCATAAATATTAGTGAGATGAGAGCCTCCCCACCTCCTCCAGTGCAGACATACTTCTGTGATGCTGATGGAAGCTTCATTATGACACTTTCAGCCCCCGTGGGGCATTAGCAAAAATTTCAGTTTTAGTCTCCTTCCCACTTCACAACTCAATAGCTGCTTAATTCAAAAACATCATGCTTTAGGGGGCTGAATCCACTCCCAAGGAAAGTAAACAGTCCCTTGTTATGGGAGAAAAAAAAACTTAAAATCAGTATTATGTTTATTATTAATGAACCTTCCTTGGTGGAGATTAGGAAGAAATACTGTACCTACATTTTTGGGTCTTTGTTTGTTTGTTTTTTAATGAAGGTACTGGGGATTGAACCCAGGACTTCATGAAGACTAATCATGTGCGCTACCACTGAGCTATCACCCTCCCCCTGTAACTACATTTTAAAGCTTCTTTATTCTACCAAATAATTTACAAAGAACCATTCAAAATACATCCCATTCCTCAGCTCTTCAGATTTGAATAGGGTTTCTGGAAATATGGCCTTCTACATTCATGCCTATTACAACTACAATAGGGCTATTTTAGTCAATGTATTCTCACTTTTCAAGAAATTAAGATGTAGGAATTATTAAAATAATTCAACTGTTTTGGTGAACTTAAGACATAGGTGAGAATCAAGCCTGAACCATAGCAGAGCAGTGGTAATTTTACCTCACTCAGATGGATAGATGGTACTCATTTGGACTTACAGAAAACTGGGCTGTACAACGACCTTTTGGAACCTAGTATTTCTAAGGTATCTGCCTCCTGGGAACTGATACGACATGAAGACTTTTTGAATCAACTATTCATATCAAGAATGTCCTAGGATCGGCTAGGTTGAGCTGCAGTAAAAGTAATCCCAAACTTTCAGTGGCTCAGCACAATGCAAAGTTATCTCCCATTCACCCTTAATCAGCCACAAGTCAGGACCACTGTCCTTTCAGGCTGCATCAATCCCGAGGTTCCTGCATGCCAGCCTCTGTTTCTAGGGTCACAGGCACAGGGCAAGAGAACTCAAGGTTCAGGTATCAGCGATTAAGGGCTACATCTTGGCAGTCATACAGAGCATTTCTGCTCACATTCCACCAGCCAAACAGGGTGCATGGCCCTGTCTAACTTGAAAGGAATAAGAAAAGATCATCTCGTGTAACCAGGCAGAGAGTGGGGAACTTAAAATATCAGAGAATCACAATAATAACAAAGACATAATCTGAATTAAATAAATGAAGACTCCACCTTCATTTAAAGCTGCAGAATGAAAAATTAGTAGAACAAATTCATCATCAGAGAAGGGAAGCTCAGGGATGATTTACTTCAATCAAATTTAATCCCTTTTGTAATAAAACAACATTTATGCTACTCCTCATGTAACTTCTATATATGAATTTGAGTTACTGATTCACTTGACTTGCTGATTCGGTTGAGGGCATGACAAGAGGTCCTCTGGGAAGGGACTGGGCATCCCCAGTCTCCTGGGATAAGCACCATCACTTAACCTCATTCACTTCACAAAAATAAAACTTGACTTAACAATATTCTCCAATTTTCAAACTTCGTGAGACTTTTCTCCAAGGGCATAGCAAGAGTTAACACATTACTTTATTAGGAGCAATAAAAGGCCCCTTCCCCAATTCCTACTCAAGTTAAGCTCCATAAAAACTGGCCTTGGAGCCCTCAGCAAATTTGTCACCCTCATAATTCCTTCTTTGAGTGATACCTGAAATCTCATGTTATCTTAGTTCAAGGACAAGCAGATAATAGGCATCCATTGATTCAATTTATTTAAAATGAGCTGCATGAGTGACCTGAATGGGATGTCCTATTTATTGAAGGAGAAAGTTTTTGCTTTTTCCTGCCCACAGCACTGCACAGAGAGCTGTTACCAGCAGGCGGGGGACAGAAGAGGGAAGCTGGGGAGAAAATGAGCTAATGCCCTAGCCAATGATTCTGGAAAAGACCTCCTGGTCTGAGACTGATAACTGGGGTGAGATTAGCTCAAGGATTCCCATACACCGTGGAAGGGGCAGTGAAACAAAGGTCAGGGCAAAGCCATCAGTAGAATTTACTTAAACATCTGTAGCTTCTTAGGGCTTTTAATGAGAATTTCCATATTCACATTTGCTTCTACCAGGCTACTGAATAATTTTCAGCTCAATTTACCCCTGACAGGTTACAGACATAACAGCATTCTTATCAAATTGACTTTCCATAACGTAGAAAGACATGGACGTTTTATGATATTCTTTGCAGAGTAGGGGAGAGAGGATGAGAGGGAGAATGACTTCAAGGCAAGTAAACCCAAACCGGGCTCCTTTGAATATTTATCATACTTTTAATTTTTTTCATGAATTTTTAATATTCATCAAAAATACATTAACAGTTCTGTTTCACTTTAGCCTGAGGATCATTTACAAACTAGACAGCAGTGTTCAGATCCAAACAGTAAGTCTCTACCTCAGCAACAGAAATTAATTGGGTTTAGGAAGTAAACCCATTAGCTCGCTTAAGAACTCAGAGTGTGGATTCAAAATTTCCAAAAGTTTTCTTACCAAAAGGAATTGAGAAGACATTCAGGAATGACTGAAAGAATGGAGTATTGTACCACTGGGTCAAAATAGAGGACCCTGAGTTCTCAGATCCTATAGACACTGTTGAATTTTGGTTACCAAATAATTTCTTTTTAAGTAGTATGAAACCTTTGCAGTGGGACCAGCAATGGTCATCTACACCTGCTTCCTAAATGAAGGTGGAACTCTGCTGAGAGGTGAGGTCTGAGTCACATGCTCCACCACTATTACTGGAGATAGAGCTGCACCCAAAATATCTGGATGGAAACTATTTAGGTGGGTTTTTCCAAGGGACAAATGCCCTGGGCTCCTAATTTCTAGAGCTGGAAGATAACACATCGTGATAGGATATATAGTTGCAATGGTTGTTCTTCTCTCTCAAGCTGATCTGGTTCAGTTTTGTCTTTGTTTAGGAATACTTTAATTTGAAATAAGCTTATGCTGGGCTTCCATCCACAGAAGTTCTGATTTAATTGGTAGTGGGACAGTCCACAAAATTGGGGGCTGAAGTCATGGTATTCTTTTGCCAAGAAGACCCCCAAACATAAAAGTAACTAACAACTCAAAGAGACAAACAATGAACAAAAAACAAATCCTCCACATAAGATATTTATCACAGTGTTAAATAAATAAAAATAGATAAGTGTAATCACTTGATAGTATAAACAATACGAGAATTGTTTGACCTTGATGACTGGCACTTATGTTTTCAAGTGGTCCACGAGGTCATCACTTTAGATCTGTGTTCTTACCACCACCTGGCCGTTCATAGAACAATATTTCGATAGTCAAAGTTAGATAAAAGCACTTTGTTAAGTTCCTACTCTTAATCTATAGGGAAAGTACAAAATAAAGCTACAGAAAAATCTATAGAGGAATCACAATTTTGATTTAAGAAGGAAAGTTAAATGATGCTAAGCCTGACAATATGAGAGCAAATATCTACCTGAAAGAAAATGAAACACAGAAGAAAAAGAAGAGTAGATAGATATGCTGCAGTTGATATGAACAGAAGAATGATAAAAAGCAATTCATAGAGCTAAGACAATAAAATTACCAGCCATGGGAAATGGGGAGCAAAGTGAGCGAAACCCTCATCTTTCGTAACAGTGAATTAACAGACTTCATGAAAAGTGAATAAATCCAGAAATAATAGGTATGTTATGTAAAGTCAAGATAGTAACCAACAGAGGAAAAGAAGAGAGAAACACAAGTTGGGACAAGAGAAAGAAGGAATCAGCAGCTCTTATGTACTTAATAAATTTTAAACCGCATGCTCTTAATTTTTTTGAAAAATTAAAGAGTAAAGAAAGTAAAGGAATATTTGGAAAACACACATTACATTGATTTACAGCTCAGCTAAGAGCCGAGAACATCGATTTATAACTCTGACAGTGCAGAGAGCAGTGGGTGGAAAGCAGGTTTTCACAAGCACACACAGGACTGCAGACAAGAGAATGAAGGTGGATGGGCAGGTGCAGACTGAAGGAAGGCCACAGCCTGAACCCCTGCTCTGCCATCTGAGTTATGAGCTTTGGCCTCCCCGAGGAGGGCATCTGCCATGCCGACATTTGGAAATCCAGACAGACACACTCAGAGTTTACCCTGGTGCAGCTGTGTTCTGTTAGAGTTAATTCCACATAATCAAAAAGACATGAGTCACACACGCAAACTGAGTTACCCTCATAATTAAGGAAAAATGAGCCGGTGAGAAACAAGAGGGCAGCCGTCCTGAGGGTGTGAACAGGGGGCCAATGCTGGTGGCTCCATTTGCTGGAACCGGCCAGGGATTGCTCAGAACAGCGAAGCCAGCTCAGGTTGGAAGAATGTAGGTGTCTGAGTGCTGGGATGGGGAAAAAAAATCTTGATGTTCACCGACTCTATCTGAAATGTGGCATTCCCTTCAACTGTGAATGAAAGCAAACAACCAGAAGAACACCATCAGCGGTCTTGACACCCACAGAAGCAACAGTTGATTTCATATCACATTACTCTTGCTGTGGGTCCCTCAAAAGAAGGCTGGTATGTGCTATTTCTTCAGTGTTACAGCAGTTCTGAGATCCACCACAAGATCTTATTATTTAATGTGTTGAGAAATAAGTGTATATGTTACTCTGACCCAGATACATTCTTAAGATTTATATTACTCTATTTCAATAAAAGCTTTCTCCTTTGTACCCTACATATTTTATTGTAAGCAGTTAAAAATTAATTCTGAGCTGAAGTTTACAGGCTTCTCCAGACTTCCCATGGGGTCCATGACACAGAAAAGTTAAGACTCTCTTGAGTCCCATTAGTGTTCTATTTCTGTATAAAGAAATTATACAAACTTAGAGCTGCACACACCACAAAATATCTCCAGTTTCTGGGGGTCAGGAGATGAGGCCCAGTTTAGATATATCCCCTGCTCAGGGTCTCACGAGCCTGAAATCAAGCTGCTGACTGGGCTGGGTTCTCTCCTGGCATGCAGCAACCTGTCCAAGCTCATGCAGGTTGTCAACCGAACTCAGTTCCTTGCCACTGTTGTGGGTCTGAGGCTCTCAGCACGCTGTCAAGGCTGCACGCTGTCCCCCGCCAGGTGTGCTTCTCTCTACAACATGGAAGTTTGCCTTCTTCTAGGTCAGAGGGAGCTGACTTGGCTCCAACATCTTTCATTTCTGATCTACAAACCCTCTTTTAAGACCTTAACTGATTAAGGGAGGCCCTCCTCCAACATAATCTCCCTTTTGATTCACTCGAAGTGAAAAGCCTGGCGGAGACAGCTCCCAGATTCCACTCCTTATCATTGGAAGTTCACTTTAAGAATTCCATCCCTTATAAATACTTGCTTCTTCCAGCTGACAGCTATCCCCTGGTGAAGGACACATTGTCCTGCTAATATCATGCAGTGAACAAGTTCACCAGCCATTGGGGAGGGCTACAGCAGCATGCGGGCATGGAATGCTTGAGGACAAGGGATGCTGAAGGGTTAGGAAAACCTTGAAAAGCAGAAGTGGGGTTTGCAGTCGCAGATGGTGCCTACTGAATCGTTGTGCCTAAGGCTCATACTTGGCTCTAGTCTGCTTCCCAAAATATGCTGGGTAAAGATCGAAAGCTCTGAGGCTGCTTTTCACCAGATGTGGCTTCCTGCACTGTGACTCAGCAGGTGAGGGAGGTGGCTTTAGATGACATGGGCAGGGCTGCAGGGAAGGATGCCCATCCAACAGCCACTGGGCTTGAGCAGGGTGACAGCACCCATATTCTCACAGCAAGGGAAACCCATCACTCCACACTATCTGGGCATCCAAGAGAAGCATTTCAATGTTTGTACCCTCAACATGGGGTATTTAGAGTAAAATTTGTTTTGTCATTGCTACAGTAAAAAGAATTGACTTCAGACACTCATTTTTAACCTCCACTAATGAATCAAGCTAGTATATCAAACCCTTCTATTTGTTAGATACCAGCTCTAAGCAGAACACATGCCCCTCCAAACTCTGCAGGGTCCCGGGTACTCCCCACCTTCACCTTTGCCCCAGCAAGAAGCAAACACAGTAAGTTCAGAGTAATTCCAGTTAATGTTTCATCATTAGATGACATGCCATTTAAACTGTCCTTCTAATGGAAGTGAAGAGGGGATTCTATATTTAGAATCTGTCCTAAGGATTTGGGATTGGTAGGGGCCCAATTAGAGGGCTGCTTTTTTTAGAAGCCGACAGAGTGATCAGACTTTAGGTTAGATATATTTTTAAAATGTCATCCTCTTTCTAAATTCAATGACTTTTTCAGAGCATCAAGCCATGCCTGAGTGAACTCTCTCCCCTTCAGAAATCGCTCACTGCGTTTCAAGCTTCATCAGGAAAAAGGGCTGTTAGCAAATAAGGGAGGGTCCTGTCGAGGAGATGGAGACCAGGTGCCTTGGGCTGTGGTTGAACAAGAGGTACATGCACACAAAAAGAAGTGGGGGGTATGGACAAATAAATGGGTAAACCTCACATTCTTAGCTTTTTCTGTCCCTTGGATTCTGCTGGCAGTCGGATGAGCCGATGGTCCCTTCCTCAGGTTAACGTCTTTAAAGGCACAATGTGAAATGCACAGGCATACAAAGCCATAACTGGATTATAGTAAGATTTAGTAACCTAAATATTAAAAAACATAAATTTGTGATATAGTAATGTTTGTGCTTCTTTATTAGAATATTAAAAAGCCAGAACTAGTGGAAAGTCTAATCATATAATTTAAAAGAAGTGATTAGAGTAAATGGTATTTTAAGATGTGCAACAATTGCACTGATATTAAAATAACAGCGATTTGTATTGAAGCCACAGATGCAGATACTGTTAGACTATATACATAATTAAAGAGAATGTGAAATTTCAGTGAAAGCAAGGCGTCTTTCTTTTTTCCTTAGTTTATGGACCCTCCTCCCACTCAAGTCAGTTTGGGTACATGGACTTCAGGTCAAGCAGCAATGGAAATTAACCAGTCATTGTAGATTAAATAATTCATGTCAAGAAAGCCTAAACTTCTTTTACATTGACTTAATTAAGAGGGTAATTATTAAACCCCATGATCATTTCTGCAATTTCGAAGTGTTTGAGAAAAATGAAGCCAAATGGAATTTTTTGGTAGAATTTTAAAACCATGCTAGACTAGTGAAAAGATAGAGAACCCTATTTAATTTTAATTCTGCTCTATGAAGTCAAGACTATGCACAATATGCAAATGTATGCAACTAGTTTTCAAATTAGCATGTTGAACCCAGGCGCACTGGCACTGGAAACAAAATAAAAATAAAAATCAGAGCCTAGTTTTTAAGCATCAGGGGACATGAGAATGTTGGATGGCCGCCTAGAGCTCAGAACGCACCTCCTACAATTTGGTGACCCAAGAGAAGATTTTTTTGCCCTGACCTACTGTCACTTTCCAAGCAAAGACTCTTTTCTCCAGAGAGAATTTCACAGCCTACCTGTATATGGAAAAGATCCAGGTTATATTTCCCTCTGAGTAATTAAGTCCATTTCATCCTATTGTAGTTAAGAAAATCCCCAAATGCAAAAACACACATTTATAAACATATTTAAAATAGAGCTTATCATTCCCATTAAGGAAGATACTCTAGTATATAAAATAATTCTCTATAGGGTTATTAGTTCAATCAACCCAATGAATGGCCACCTTGTGCCCAGAAATCTGCTAGGTGGTGAAGGTATAAGCATGAATAAGAGACCTTGTCTTAGAGAGGCTTGCTATTTGTTGGAAACTCCTTGAAATAGGTGTTCACTTGTGTTCATTATTGTTTTAAAACTCCTAACTTGATAGAGGCATTGTTCATGGGGCAGGAGAACTTGAAGGCAGAGCTCTAGAAGTCACAGTTAATTGAAGACTGACCAGACAAAATGATAAAGTCTCATTGAATTCCAAGGTAGGTAGAGAAGAAAGCAGGGCTATGTTGTTCCAAGGCAGCAAAGACAGCAGTCAGCTAAGACTATGTATGCTCCTATGGTCACCTTTTGGGGACAGGGGTTTTGGGAAGGGACACAGAGCCACAAGGAAACTCTAAGAGAAAAAGTGGGAAAAGAATGTAGCCAGGGAGATAGTGTGCCTGCCATCCCTCCCCAGTGGACACTTTCAATGCATGTGGTGTGACTGCATTTCTCCTAGAAGCTGGAGAAACAATGGCATGTTGCATCCAGGCAAGGAGGGGTCAAACTGACCCGCTTAAATAGCCACAGCATAAATGATACAAGGGTCAAGCGATGTGAGAAATGCACAGAAACCATGGACCCGTGGGTTCAGAACCTCATTTCCTGAACTCTCTGAGGTCAGAGAAGTTTCATGAAACATGAGGGTCATATGAGAAGTCAACACACGTGCCCTTGTTCAGGAATACCAGTCCTGTGTAATGCAAAGTGCACCTGGAAAGGAGCTGTTAAAATGTAGGATTCCAGAAATAGACTCTTAACAAAAGGACTGAAACCACAGAATTGACAGCTGTGCAACAGACTGTGAAAGACGGAGACTGGTGTGTGAATGTATGTCTTATATTCTCGCACTGTGAGGGTGTTGGGCTCATCACGTGCTGGGAGTCAGCAACTTTCTTTTCCAATACCGTGAATCACTCTCCTAAGTTCCATCCCCAGTAAAATGGCTTGGTTGGGAGAATCTCCCTAAGGAAGGGCTGCCTATGGATTCTGTGCCCACAGAAATCTGTCATAGAAGATAGGCTCTCTATCTGTGGTCAAGGACCCAGGTCCCTAGAACCTTAAAGAATAATGCAGGGTTTGAGAGAAGATGCTCATGGATTCAGAGAATGTCAAGGTCACAGCCAGGGAACACCTGGGCCACAGGAATACCTGGATAATTCATAAGGTGGAGAGAAACATGAAGCCCTACCATGTCACAAAAGTGTCTGAGTTCCAAAAGACTAGAGGTCTGCTATATAATATCAACGCACACACACACACACACAATTCTGACTTCTTCTTTAAACATAGGAAAACCCCAGTTAAGCAGAGGAAATGAAAATAAAGTGTGAGAGGAGAAGAAAATGATGAAGTGTGTTACAGGCCTTAGCAAAGATGGAAAAAAAAGATCTATTTTAAGACCTCAAAGTAGCATTAACAGAAGGCAGAGCAGGAGGAAATATAAGAGCAGCAGCAGCAGACAAAGGAAGCCATGGGGGGCTGCTTCATGGCCGCTGGTGGTCCTCCCTCCAGATCTCTCCTGATCTCCCTCCAGGTCTCTCCTGTCCCCGTGTTCCCTGAAACTTCCCTGACCTCTAGACAGTTCAGGAAATGAGGTTCTGAACTCTCCTGTCTGGATAGGAAGAGACTAGGGAGCAGTAGTTGGGGCTCGAAATGAGGCTTTAGAATTTGCCTTGAAATTGCATCTTCCTAGCACAAATGTTTTGTTTAGATTGAATGTTTTAGACTGTCTTCACTCACATTCCCTGGAAATAGACTCAGGGAGGTAGACTCTCCAGAGACACCTGCAAGGAATGAGAACTGTGGGAGTAGACAGGGAGAAAATCTGAGCTCAAGTGCAGGGGTGTGGTTGGAGGACTGGTTGACTGTGCAGGGAGATCTGGAGCTGAGGCAGCCTTCTCATTGTCCCAGGTGAGGCAAAGGAGTCAGGCCCTTGGTCTTGCATCAGTCAGTGATTGCACCAGCTGCCTGGCCTTGAGCAAGACAGTCGCCTGAGGCTGAGGGTGAATTTCCAGAGATCCTTCATCACAAGCAATCAGCAGATGAACTTCCTGACAGCTGGGACTAGGATTATTGCCCTGAAGAGGGGATCTGGGTGGTGGTACCCAAAAAAAACATCTAGCACACATTCGGTAAAAGTAGGAACATGCTGATGCAGAGTATAGAAGCCCACAGACCCTTCTCCCCATCTTCCTCCTCCTCCTGTTCTTGGGCCATGTCCCCAGGTGAGCTGAGCTGGAAGCAGTCAGTGCCTGGTTTATCCTGAGGACATCTCAGGATCCTGATCCACCATCATCACTCCCATCAGCCATCAGTAGGCACGCACCTCAGGTTGGACCACCCACTGCTCCTCTTCAATCCTGTGTCCCCAGCTCTTAACAGCACAGCTAGCTTCTCTCCTGTTCCAACGGAGCCTCTCAGTCTTCTAGAATCAGAGAATGTTTATACCAGGAGGGCTGCAGAGATCTGCTAGACAATCCTAGTTGAAGTGGACTGGTAAAGGCCATGGAGCAAGTATTAATGTCAGTTTCCCATCATCGTGGGAATCGAACAGAGAGGAGAAGGCAGGAAAGGGCCTTGGGTGGGGACAAGAACTTGTGCCCTGAGAAACTCTGGACATTCTGAGGCGCTGGGGAAGGTTGCAGCTCAGTGACTACCTGTGAAGGTTACAAACTCTGCTTCCTAATTCTTTTACCCTTTAATTCAGCTTTTTATCTTGTTTCCTGATAGGGAGAAATTGAAACCATTTTTATCACCTACATGGTGTGAATCAGCCATTTCTTGATTGCTTGTGAGTCAGCTACAGAACAAATGACCCTATATTCCTGAAACAGTTCCATTTTGCCCTGGAACCCAATCTTCATTATTAAAACTATATCCTTCCACTCCCCAAATAGGGCTTGTTTTGTCAAGATGATGACCTTGGCTGCAGCCAAGTGTTTTCAACTACTACAGTTTCCTAGCTCTGTGCCCCACAAACTGCTCCTGTATTTAGTCCCTGCAGACCTCCCCTGGGTCTTCTCTTAGTTGGGCATGGAGCTTGATCACGTTTCTCTTGCAACTGTGTCTGAATTCTGCTAAATTAAATGTGGGTGGAAGTAAGGTCATTGCTTCCAGAACAGGCCCAGAAAAATCTGTCCTTAGCACAAGCCTCACGGCCTCCCCTGAGCAGAGTGGATGCTGAGGACGTAGAGAAGGGAGGAGCCACAAGACAGAATGAGCCAGGGTCTTTGCTCAATTTGCCTGATGCCCACAAAACCACACAGAGCTGAAGTGAGCAAGAAATCATCTCGTGCTGTTTAAAGACACTGCCGTCGGAGGTTAATTGCTGCAGGAATTAGACTCCACAGTTAATACATTTCTCTCCCAGATCCTGTCTCAGCCTGGCTTTCCTAGAAGCAGAGCTTGAGTCAGGGATCCAGGTACATGTGGTTCACTGCGGAAGGAGTCTCAGGAGAAGAGGGCTGGGGAAGGAGCTGAGCAAAGACATGGTCTCAACTGGAGTCTGGGCTTGGCCTGATGCATGAAGGCTTCTCGAGTTCTATTGAGGTGTGCCCCCTTGAGGCATGGAAGTTGGGAATTCTACCCCCATATCTGTTCATCACTGACCATGAGGTGTGTTTCCTGGGGGGTTGGGAGGAGGGGAGGGCACAAGTGGATCTGAGTGTTGAGGGTGTTTCTCTAGTTGGGGGATGAGAAGTGGGGAGGGAAGCTGTGAGGCCTTAGTCAATAGGCATAGCATCTGGGGATGAGTAGATCTGCCTGGGAAGGGAGCATGTGGGCAGGACACCACTGCTTTTCATTTATCTGCATTAAAAAATCATTGTGAACCTATTCCAGTGTGGCTTTAATTCCCAGTTCGCCACTCCCCAACCAAAAAAAAAAAAAAAAAAAAAACAAAAAAAAACTTGATTAATAATTGAGAGAGTCCAAGGGGAACTAAAGGAAAACATTTAATAATCAATCAATGGAGTTCTTAGTTACAAGCAACTAAAAATGTCAACACCCATTTATGATAAAAACTCACCAAAGTGGGTATAGAGGGAACATATCTCAACATAATAAAAGCTATATATGACAAACTTACAGCTAGCATAGTAGTCAATGGTGAAAAGCTCAAAAGCTTCCCACTAAAATCTGGGACAAGACAAGGCTGCCCACTATCACCACTCCTATTCAACATAGTCTTGGAAGTCCTAGCCACAGCAATCAAGCAAGAGGGAGAAATCAAAGGGATCCAAATTGGAAAAGAAGAGGTAAAAGTGACACTATATGCTGATGACATGTTACTATATATAGAAAACTCTAAAAGGTCCACACAAAAACTACTAGAGCTGATCAAAGAATTCAGCAAGGTAGCAGGTTACAAGATTCACATTCAAAAATCAGATGCATTTCTTTACACTAATGATGAATCAACAGAAAAAGAAAGTAAAGTAACAATCCCTTTTAAAATAGCACCCAAAGTAATAAAATACCTAGGAATAAATCTAACCAAGGAGGTAAAAGAATTATACACAGAAAATTATAAACCATTGATGAAGGAATTAAATAAGACTTTAAAAAATGGAAATATATCTCATGCTCTTGGATTGGAAGAATCAATATTGTTAAAATGGTCACACTGCCCAAGGCAATCTACACATTTAATGCAATCCCTATCAAATTACCCAGGACATATTTCACAGAACTAGAACAAATCATAATAAAATGTATATGGAACCATCAAAGACCTAGAATTGCCAAAGCATTACTGAAGAGAAAGAAAGAGGCTGGAGGAAGAACTCTCCCAGACTTCAGACAATACTATAGAGCTGCACTCATCAAGACAGCATGGTATTGGTACAAAAACAGACATATAGACCAATGGAACGAATAGAGAGCCCAGAAATAACCCACAAACTTTTGGTCAACTAATCTTTGACAAAGGAGGCAAGAATATACAATGGAATAAAGACAGTCTCTTCAGCAAATGGTGTTGGGAAAACTGGACAGCAGCATGTAAAGCAATGAAACTAGAACATTCCCTTACACCATACACAAAAATCAACTCAAAATGGATCAAAGACTTAAACATAAGACAAGATACAATAAACCTCCTAGAAGAAAATATAGGCAAAACATTATCTGACATACATCTCAAAAATTTTCTCCTAGAACAGTCTACTCAAGCAATAGAAATAAAAGCAAGAATAAACAAATGGGAGCTAATGAAACTTACAAGCTTCTGCACAGCAAAGGAAACCAGAAGTAAAACAAAAAGACAACCTAAGGAATGGGAGAAAATTTTTGCAAATGAAACCAACAAAGGTTTGATCTCCAGAATATATAAGCAGCTCATACCACTTAATAAAAAACAATCAAACAACCCAATCCAAAAATGGGTAAAAAACCTAAACAAGCAATTCTCCAGGGAAGACAAACAAATGATCAATAGGCACATTAAAAAATGCTCAATATCACTAATTATCAGAGAAATGCAAATCAAAACTACAATGAGGTATCACCTCACACCAGGCAGAATGGCCATCATTCAAAACTCCACAAATGACAAATGCTGGAGAGGCTGTGGAGAAAGGGGAACCCTCCTACACTGCTGATGGGAATGCAGTTTGGTGCAGCCACTGTGGAAAACAGTATGGAGGTTCCTTGAAAGAATAGGAATAGACTTACCATATGACACAGGAATCCCACTCCTGGGCATATATCCAGAAGGAACCCCACTTCAGGATGACACCTGTACCCCAATATTCATAGCAGCACTATTTACAATAGCTAAGACATGGAGACAGCCTAAATGTCCATCAATGGATGACCTGATAAAGAAGAAGTGGTATATTTATACAATGGCATACTACTCAGCCATAAAAACTGACAACATAACGTCATTTGCAGCAACATGGATGCTCCTGGAGTATGCCATTCTAAGTGAAATAAGCCAGAAAGAGAAAGAAAAGTACCATATGAGATCACTCATATGTGGAATATAAAAAAACAAACAAACAAAAAACAAATAAAACACAAAAAAACCCAAAAACAAACAAACAAAGCATAAATACAAAACAGAAAAAGACCCATAGGCATAGAATACAAACTTGTTGTTGCCAAGTGGGTGGAGGGTAGGAAGGGATAGACAGGATTTCAAAATTGTAGAATAGATAAACAAGGTTATGCTGTATAGCACAGGAAAATATATATAGGATCTTAAGGTAGCTCACAGAGAAAAAATGTGACAATGAATATATATATGTTCATGTATAACTGAAAAATTGTGCTCTACACTGGAATTTGACACAACATTGTAAAATGATTATAAATCAATAAAAATGTTAAAAAAAAAAAAGACAAGCAACTAAAAATGATTCTGTATGACTTAGCAGAAAAGGGAGTTATTAGCAAGGGATATTATTAGCAAGAGGGATTTTATTATTAAGTACCTCCAAGAATTGCCAGAAGTATGGAAAATAGAGCTTGCAAAAATGGCAGGAATTAAGGAAAGGAGGGTAGAAAGAAACACAACCCAAGTCACAACATCTAAACAGGATGCTACTGTGGCATCATCACTGGACATCAGACTGCCATCATCTCCAACACTATCTTCTATTCAGTGTATGTTGGAAATACCTTATATAGTTTTCTATCCATTTGAATTTAGAATTCACAGTAAGAGATAGTTCAGTGCTTAGGATAAAAGGATCAGAACTGGGTGGAGCTCTGTTCAAAAGCTTGAACACTCTTTCTTGTCCTTCTATCATCATGGCTTTATGACTTTGACTTCTAAACTCTTTGGAATGTCAACAGACCCCTCTTAAAGTGAAAATACACTCAATATTTTTTTTAAATTAGCCCTTTAGCTGTCTGCTAGCACCACAGTTATAACTGCATTCAAGTTAGGTGAAGACAAAGCAATGATGATTGGATGTATCACATACCACAGGGAGAAAGAAATGATGTAAGGAAACATACTTGGTTCTACTCAGAATTTAGGGCACCATTCAATGATCATGTTGGTTTTCCTTGCTAGAGTACCACTATTGCCTCCAAACTGGTAACAAACATTGGCACAAAATCTCTCCTGCAGAAGTCATAGCTTGTCATCCATCTCAAGAAGTAGTACATACTGCAGAGCAAAGCTGGGCCCTGCGGCTGACTCCAACACAAAATCTACAGCAGTTTAGGCTTCTCAACATTAGGAGACTCAACTAATGGGCTCATTTTGCTCATGTAGATTTTTAAATAGATATTTTAGCTGCTATGGGAGACTGCAAAAATGACCTCCCTGAATCCAGACCCTTTCCCTGGATATGATTTTTCAGCTCCTCCCATCAAGAAGTGGAATTTATCTCCCCTCCCTCAAGTTCTCATTGGCTTTGAGTCTTGTCAATAGGATGTGGCAGAAGTAACAGAATGCCTATTCTGAGTCTTGGCCTTGGGAGGATATATGTGCTTCTACTCTTGCCTGGAACACTGCCTTGGTTTGCCTGTGGGGTAAGAGACACGTGGAGAAAAATGGGCTATATCAGTGGAAGTCATTTTGAAATGGTCAGTCCGAGCCAATAGGGTTGCTGGCCACAGACAAATAAGGGATCCCAGCCAAACCCAGAAAAAACACCCAGCTAAGCCAATCTATGGAACCATGCACAAACAAAATGGTTAAGACACTAGGCAAAAGGGAGCTTTGTTGAGCCACAAAAACTAACTACTACTAACTAACTACTAGCTCTTGTCACATGGGCTGGGGCAGAGAATAAAGACAGTGAAAGTCTGGACAATCACTAATGTGTGTCTGCCCAGAGACTCCATCCCTGTTTAGCATCCCTTATACGTGAATGCCTGTGGCAAGACATGTGATTCTCCATCGTTTGTCAGGGCACTAATTATTTGACCATGTATCACTGCCATTTCCAGAAGAACTTGATAATACCCAACGGCTGTTCACTTCCAACTCCAAGAGAGCAAAAGAGAAGGAAAATAAATAAATAATGGGCCTCAGCACATTTGTAGTAATCACCCCTTGCATAATTAAAACAGAAATCTGTCACCGACAGCCAGGGGTGAAGCAGGTAAAATTAAACATCAACTGTCATAAAAATAATTAGAAACCAGACTTTTAAATTAAAAAAATGTCTTTTAATAATTAGTTAATATTTGCCATTGTTCTAAACAGACTTGCCATTAACCTTTAACACTTGCTCAGGCAGTCTTTTCTTAACCAAATTTTAATTATGCCTGGAAGGAAGCGAAGAAGTTATCCATTCCTTAATTTATTAAGTTCCTTGTCTATGTAAGGTGGGCCTTCCTGGGATGCCTCAAAGATTGGGACAGCCTCTGCTCTCAACTATGATAATATAGAAGGGGAGATAAGTGTTCCAAAGTATCACTTTATTGTCCCTTTTTTAATTAATTGGCATAGGGAAAAGGCATTCTCAAAGAGATGATGTCTGAATTACTGGAAGATATGGGGCAAAGAGTAGGTATTTAGAACACATGAAGGCCATCCCAAGCTACAAGCAAAGCAATTGATGGTGATCTTCAGAACTGTATTTTCAACAGCAGATTGAGTTCTAGCAACTTTCAGGAAGAGGATTGCAAACAATCTTGAATTGGAAGGCAACCCATATTTACCCCTTAAAGGTCCAATGGAGTTTCCTCTAACTTCCTTCTTAGGGCTATAAACTCTTGAAGCAGAGAAATGAGAATCTAAGCACCAGGAAATTTTGGAGTGAAAAAGCATCTCCTGTAGGAAGACCAGGAACCTGGTTCTTCATCACCCCAACTGTTACACCTCCCTAAAAAGTATCTTCAGGTCACCTTTCCAATGGATGTCCTTGGTTAACTCTATGGGGGCCCACTGTCCTTCCCTGTGTTGAATATTTCCAATATGTTCCAATATGGCACTACAGCACCAGTGGGGCTTTATGAAGGTGCTTGATTGGGGGTTACCTTAGTCGGAGGTAAGAAAACTGACTTTGGACAATGGACAAATGTTTCCCTCCTCACTGAGAGAACAGAAGCACCCAGCTTCTATCAGTACATCTCTCACCTACCTGCCTTTGTCTCCAGTTACCCTCTCCTCCCTTCAGACCATGTGGATGAAAGGTCCATGCTTCTAGATACTTTTCTGCACAGAATTTACCCTTCCCAACACTCAAGGCCATCAATTCAGCAATTTCCCCTCTCCTCTGTATTGTTATTTTTCCTGTGTTAATAGGTCTCATGACTATGTTTCTCCCATTTATAAAGAAAACATTTCTCCCTTAATCCCCCATCAGCCTCCAGCAAACAAAAAAACAACAAACAGAACTTTTACTTTCTCCTTTTATAAAACTTCTTGGAAGAGTAACCTTCACTCACTGTCACCAGTGTCTCCTGTCCCATTTGCTATGGAACCCATTTTGATCAAGATTTTGCTCCATCATTCCAATTTTCTCACAAGATCACTCAGGGCCTACATGTCACCCAGCCTAACAGTTACCTGTCCTTATCATCCTTGACATTTCAGCCACTTTGGACAAAGGTGAAAACTCCCTCCTCCTTGAAAACGATTCTTCATTTAATTTCCATGACATCACACTCTCATTTTTCCTCTCTTATACTCTAGCCACTTATTCTAAGTTTCCATTGCTGGTTCCTCGGTGTCTTCTTGGCTTTGGAAATTAGTAGGTTCAGGCCTTGGTGTTTCATCACTGTTTTATCTAAACTTACCCATTTGGTGACCTCATTCAGTTTCATGACTCGCTTATCTTCACTCATACACACAAGCATACCAAAAAATGCTCCAACTTTCATCTCTCAACCTGGACCTCTCATCCACTCATCTCACTGGTTGACAGCCCACTTGACCTTCCCACTGACTAACAGGCACCTTAAACATAGTGAGCCCCAAACTGAACCCCAATCTTCCTTTCTCACATACTCCCCACAATCTTTTTCATTTCAGGAAAATGAAATTCCTTTTTTTTTTCCAGTTGACTGAACCAAAATCCATCATCCCAAATACCACTCTCTCCCATGCTGCAGATCTGATCTGTCAGCAAACTAGATTCACTCAACTTCAACATATTTCCAGAATCAAACAAATTCAGTGACTTATCATCATATCCACTGCTAAGACCCTTTTCTCATCACCTATAATATTGAGGTGCATCTTAGCTTGTCTCTGCAACCCCCCCAACCAGTCCATTCCCAGTGGGTTAGCCAGTGTTATCCAATAAAAAATGTATAAACATGTTGCTCTTTTTCTGGAATTCCTCCAATGGATGTGAGGTGAACCTCACTCAAACTTAAAAGACAAAATGTTTCACTGGCCCTGAACAGTCTGTTCCCACCTCTTTGGTCTTCTTCTCACTCACTTGGCTCTGTCACAGAGAACTTTCTGCTCTTCAGAGAATCCAGTTGGATTCCACCATAAGCCTTTGAAGTTTCTTTCTGCCTCTGGTTTCACTCAGCTATCTTCATGGATGTCTCTCTCATTTCCTTTCAGAAATTTATTTAATTATCATTTTGCTTTGTAAGGTCAACATTCCCGGCCATTATTCTAAAATTTCAGCCACTATAATCACCTTTATTTGTACTAACCCCCTTCCTTGCTTTACTTTCTTCTCCTTCACAGTTACATCTGTCTAGTTTTATGTATTTTATTTATCAATCACTTTTCTATAGAATATAAATCAGACAAAGTTAAGATTTCAGTCTAATCATCACTTGTATTGATTGCATTACTGTTAACAGTCAATTGCTTTTTTCTCAATCTATGTCCTCTGTTGTTGCTTTGCAGTTTATCTCAAGAGTTGTTGATTTTTCATCTCTGCCCCATTGCTATCCAGCATGGCCAGGAGACTTGCTTTGATTAGTGGAATGTGGCAGACGTGTTGGTGGAACAGTTCTAAACCTAGGCTTTAAGAGGCTTTGTATGTTTCCATTTGCCCTTCTTATACTTCTGCCATTGCTATGAGAAGAGCATGCCTCATGTAACTGGCCCCAGGAGGATACCAGCTATACGTAGTAGACTCATATGACCTGGACAACCTCTAGGTTGAAGTATTGCTCAGCTGAGCCCACGCTAGGTCAGCTAGACCCTAGCCACTTGACCCATGCACAAAAGAAAAATAAATGCCTACACTGTATGTCACTGAGATGCTGTGATTTTTGTGCACCCATAACTGAATAATATACTGTTATATCCACTGATCCTGACACATAACAAGTACCTGATAAATAATTGATGAATAAGTGACCACATAAAAGAAATACAAAATCACTTTATCTGTGGGGATGATTAGTGCTTGCCAAATATTCTGTCTTTGCATCTTCTAGCAGAGAGCATAGGAACATATAACTAGTTCTAACCAATGAGTTATGAACTGTGGTGACACTGTGTCACCCCCAGGCTGGAGCATTTCATTGCCAGGTATTCTGAAGCTTTAATTTTCTCTTTGGCATGAAGACTGCTCCATGTGAAACAGCAATGAGCAGAACGTCCTGCTGACCTGTAATCGACATGCAACAGGTAACACGCATGAGAAGTCAACTGTTGATGCTTTAGACCACTGAGATTTGGGGTCTGTTTGTCACTGTAGCATAACCTAACCTATGACTTATCTCTGCTTTGCATATATGCAAATGAAGGCATCTATTTAGAGTCATCTTAAATAATGTCAAGTGGTTTGGGAGTGTTGTCCTCATGTCTTTGTTTCATGAGATAGTAAGTGTCTAACACAAGTTTTTGCTCTAAGGAAACTTGAGATCTGGAAACAGCCACATATTGTATGTATATTGTATGTGTGACATTAGATAAATGAGTATCAAGTCTTCCATCTCTACTATGTCACTCCACCCAAATTACCACTGAAGTCAGGTCCTATAATGTTTGTTGAATCTGAATGCTTAGAAAGAAAAGTAATCCAAACAAACAAAAAAAAAAAGTTTACCTCAATTAAAACCCTAACTCCTTAGAAGCTTTTACATTTTAATAGAAAACTTGTAAAGGAAAGCTATTTAAGCCAAAGGAAAGACTATCTAATGGTGTAAGTTCTGACTAGAGGGATATTAAATAGAAAACAGATAAAAAAGTATTTTGAAGTATTTTCACATGCATTATCATGCTGCTCTAAATTACACCATCTGTGTTTACTCATAAGGTTGAGTGGGAGTAAGAGAATAGGGAAGTGAGGAATCATTTGAGGAAAAAAATACATTTTTCCTAAATCAGGATAACTTTTATTTACCTTCATTAAAGGTGAGGAACTAATTGAATTAAGTGTGTGCTAGAAATTATAATAAGTATCCTTTGAAATGTAAATGTTTAGGTGCACGAAGAACAATTTAAAAAGCAAGCCAGAAAGAGTCCTTAATGTATTCTGATGTAGCCAAACATTTAAGGTTGTTCTTTTCATGTCACTTCATTTGGAAAGCCTTCACCATAATGTGACATACCAAAATAACTTAGGCATGAAAATCTCTTCTTTTATTCTTTAGCAAGAATGAACTGTGAAACATCACGTGCTTGGATACAGAACTGAAATTATAGGATTCGAGAAGTAATTCCTCATCATAAATGCTAACTCTGTAAAGAGTAAAAGAGTAACACGTCTGCAAAGAGTGTGGGTTTCTATCTGAACGTTGGGCTGCTGAATCAAATTATATAAATACTTGGTTTGGATTGAGAATCAACTCATTTAGCACTGTGTCAATGGCTCTAAAAGCCGCATGTTTCTTATTTTATACATATCGTCTGCTCGATTTGCCTTTAATTTACTGTATAAGTAGTGTGACCTCATTTCCTGGAGATGAAGACTACCTCAGATTCATTCAGAAGCAATAATTATGGATCGCAGAAGGAGAACATAATGAGAAGATCCCGTTTGCATAAAATTGCTATTTGAGTGTTGGATGCCAGTGTTGGCTTTATTGGGGTTTGACACATCTGCCAGACTCAGTTATGGCTCCAGTGGGAAAACAACAATTTATTGTGAGTGCTGAAAATATTGCAGCCTCTAAGATTCATGAGGATGGGCATCTCAGCTGAGGTAGCAAGGTATCTTTCTGCAGATAGCATTATCACAGGCCTGCCAACTTGCATTTATGAAGATTATTTCAGTTCAGACTTAAAAAAGATCCTGTGGGGGGGGGGTCAGTATTATTATCAGTATTCCCATTTGACAGATGACTAAATTAACTTGCCCAAAATCATGCCGTTAAGCCATTGTAGAACCAAAACATCAGATCTGAACACAGAGCTGAAACTCCAGTTACATTACCTCTTCTCTCCCTTTAACAATCTATCTTTCATCCATGCACTTATCCATGCATCTATCCATTTATCTCACTCTTCATCCCTTTCCATCTGTCCATCCAGCCATGCTTTTTCTCTTTCTGTGTATCTTCAGGTATCTCCCCTTTTCTCTGAGTCAGTCTCAGCCTTTATGTGCTGCTTTCTCTTATTCTGTCTCTTTCCCCAGCTCTTTCAATCTTTCTGTTCATATAATTATGTATCTGTCACCCATTTACTTACCAATGAATGTACGTATTTGTCTTTATTTCTCCATCTGTGCAACTATCCATCCATTCATGGTTTCTATATCTCCATATTCTTTTCTGAATCTGTCATCGCTTTCTACTTTTCTCTCCAAGTCTCTCTCCGTGTCTGTTTCCTCTTCTTCTCACTTTCTCTTTATTCTCCCACCCCTCTTCTCTCTCCTCTCCTAAATCCCTTTCTTTCTTTACCTTCAAAGTTGCTGCTTATCCAAGTCCTTTCCCTCTGCCCAAGGTTAAGAAATGTGTCTCCATGTGTCAAATGTATGTACTTTGCTAAAGCAGCAAAATATCTATGTAAGGCTGTGTTAAGGTCAACCCTGTTGCTACTTGATCAAAGACAGAGTATTGAAAGAAAACTATCCACGGGCCTCTCATTTTGACACACTTTATGAGGCACTAGCTGCCTTTTGTTCCAGATTATCTTTTCAAGGACATTTGCATACTGAATAGCCTTGGAAGAAAAGATAGTGTCCTCCTCTGAAGAGCAAAACAGGTTTGCTCACATTCTTGGAGGACAGAAATAGTATCTCCTCCTGAAGGAAAAGGCAGACATCCTTACAATCTAGGACAAAAAAATGTCATGTCTTCCTTGAGCAAAGGGAGGTCATACCTGCCCAACATGCAACTCAGGCTTCTTAAGCTTAAGGTTCCTCTCCTGTAATGCAACCTGTTATATAAACATGTATCTATATGGGCCCAGCTGTGTGGTCCCTGTGGGACTGGGAGGTAAAGAGAACTGACACAAAGATGCTGATGCTGCCTGTGGTTCCCTAAGTGTCTGGCACAGGCGCGCCCTGGACTCTGCAGGCTTCCATGAGAGTGTGGTAGGCTAACCCGTCAGCTTGCAAGTGGCCTGAATCTCAGCCCCTTCACAGTATTGTCTCAGAGCTGTACATCTGTTCATCTTGTCTCATGGTAGAGCCATCCTGGCATGTTATGGAACATTTTTAAAATAATATCTTGGAAAGGAGAATGTTTTCCCCAAACTCTTGCAGCTTCCTATTCTCCATTAGAAAATGGCACGTAGTTCAACAGCAAATTCAGGTAGCCTATGCTCTATTTGCGATTTTAATGAGGAGGAAAATCCTATTCCTCCAGGCCCTTCACAATGCCTTCTCCTCTACACGAACTTGGTGGGGGGGACTGGGCACGCTGAAGCTTTGCCGTCTTTCCAAAGCCAACGCAATGGCAGGATCATGTGTCAGTGACTGGAGGGGCTGTATCTGGGGAAGCAGGGCTGTATCAGATGCCCTTGGTGCCCCAGCTCACATCCTCTCCGTCTCACCTCTGAGCCCAGCTGTGGCTGCTGCAGGCAAGTCTCACAGGCTTTGGCTTACTTCACACCAACCATGTCTCATCTCCGTTATGCTGTGTGAGTCTTTCCCTTTCTATTCTGGGGATTCCCTGACGTTCCAAAAGCTCCTCAGGCCTAAGTGCACTTCCTAGAAGTGCAGAGTTGGTAGTGCCCCAGAGACTGCCCTCAAAATGGAATAAGGGGGTGATGGATAAATATTTTCTCTCATTGATTATTAGGTGAAAAGTTCCGAGTGTCATCAATAAGCCGTTTAGAAAACCCTCAGAAGGATCAAAGGATCAAATCCCACACCAGTGACCTCAACAAAATGCACCCTCACATTGGCTTTTCCTCCTTCCTTTACTCTCCCTTACTGTCCCTCTCTCCCCATCTCTGGGGTCATCTCATGAATAAATGACCTGGCACAAGTCCTTGTCTCAGGTTCTAATTCTGGGGAAGATGCAAGCTGATCTAGTCGTGACTGGAAAGATCAAGGCCTCTGGAACCAGAGAGACTTGAGACTGTAAATCAGCTCTGCCGCCCTCTACCTGGGAGACCTTGAACTGGCTATTTAACGTCTCTGAGCTACGGCTTCTTCATTTGTAAGATGGGGAAAATAATACTTAATCTTGCATGAATGGGGAATATTGATTATGAAAACAAACAAGCCAACATGTAGTCATTAGCACAGGGACAGGGATGGCACTGGTGTCCCACAAATCGTGGCAATTATTGCCATGATAGCCTGAACGAATCCCAGGAGTTCCCTGGAAACTAGAGGTGCAGAAATCATGATGTCTTGACTTCAGCGACTATCTGGGGACTGCTAAGCTACAGGGCTTTATCGCTTTAAGGACCCCAAACCACATGAATTATTCATGAATTACCATTTCTAGAAATGGTTGCATCATAAGTAGCTTATGGATCCACAAATGTTTTAATATAAGTGTAGAGAGACAATGCTTTTGAAGAATTAAGCCATGTTGTTGCTTTTTTCTTCTTCCTCTTCTTAATTCCTTCTATCCCTCTTTCTTTGTCCAGTCAGCTAACTACTGTGCATTTGTGGCCTCAGGGAAAGTATGACACAGCAGAAATGTAGAAAAAGATTCAATTCTTGTTTATTTGTTTACTTAATCTAATAAACTCAGAGCAGAGGCCATAGCTTTAAGAGAAGGCCCTTCCTCCTTAAACAGTAAGGACTTCTCAGAGCATAAGAAAAGTTAGAGAGAGTGAAGGTTGGAGAGTATGGTGAACTCACACAGATGAGGTTGGAGGCTAGATCAGAGAGGGCCTCGCCAACCCTGCAGTGTCACCTGGGTGAGCCCCATCTCCCTCCTGTCCTCTCTAGTTGCTGGATGAAATACAAGTGAAATTCTACAAAGAGCCCAGTGCACTGCAGGTAGCACTGAGAATTTCCTCTGATGTGGAAACTTGTTAGTGGTTCTTCCTGTATCATCCACGGCAGATCTCCCCTCAGTGGCAGGTAGATTTCCAAATGGACTTCTGAAAGTTTTCTGAGTCAACATTTAACTTACTCCACATGGAAAATTCCCTTTCCAGAATTTTAAGATTCCTAGGCCTGAAATGAAGGGTGGACCCAAGTGTGGAGGTGGCAGTGTTACCTCTTTGGTATGATGTCTACCCCAGGCCAGGACAGTGGTAAACGAAGTCCCACGACCACACGTGTTGGTAACTAAAATATACAACATATTGAAGGAGTTCAGAGATGTATTTCTCTCATATTTCCAGAAGTTAGAACTCTGGAATCAAGGTGTCAGAAAGGCCATGCTCCCTCCGAGGCTCTGAGTAGCATCCTTCCTGGCCTCTGCCTTGCTTTCGGTGAATCCTTGGAGTCCCACAGCTCCCTCCATCACTCCGGCTGCATCACTCCAGCCTCTGTCTCCGTCATCACATGGTGTTCTCCCACTGTGTGTCTGTGTCCATGTTTCCTTCTTCTTATAAAGACTCCAGTCATATTGGAATAAGAGCCCAGCTCACGTCAGCATGACCTCATCCTAACTAACTGCATCTGCAGTAAACTCATCTCCAAATAAGGTCATATTCTAGGTTGGTGGGGGGTAAGGACTTCAACATACATTCTGTTGAGAGACACAATTCAACCCCTAACATTGGAGAGCCTGCGTTCTACCCTCTATTCTTGCCCCTGATTCACAGCTTTAGCCAGCACCTCCATGTAGATAGTACCCAAACTATGCATTTTTACCAAATTTTGTTATTTTAAACCAATTTTTTCTTAGAATAAAACAAACAGCTCCAAATACCTAAAAGATATACCCACCTGACTGTCCCATGAGCACAACTAATATTTCTAAAGGCCAACAGCCAACGTGAGGCGTCTTACACTCATGAACTGTAACCACCAAACTGCCACCTTTACTCATCTCAACCCTTGCAGCTGCCTCCCACCTAATCTCCCTGCTTCTGTTCCACTCCTGTCTCAACTTCTACATTTAAGAGCAAACTCTTAAATGCAAAAACCATAGCATTTCTTCACTTTCCAAAACCCTGTGACTTGCGACTGCACTTAGGGAACAAAACCAAACTCCTTCAGGACTGCAGGTGTTCTCCTGCAACTTCTGTTCCTGTCAGCTTCCTGGTCTTTCTGTTTCAGGGCCTCCATTGGTCTGTTTCATAGAAGAAACAGTGCTTCTTCCTTCTTACCTAGAACAGTGCTTGGCATATGGAAGTCCTCAGCAGATGTGCTGAAAAAAGTAATTAACTCGAGTAAGTCAAATTAAGTTCATTTCATTGCTCCTATATTCATCACACCCTCCTTGGAGAAGTCTCCTTTATCATCCTTGCCATTTTCTTTGCAACATTTTGTTCAGCAACAGTTCAGATGCAGCACAGGTAAACTTGTCTTGTGGTTTTACCTGTCACTGGGACAACCAGTGCCCTCTCTGATTACTCAGTTCCCAGAAAATCATCTGCAGGGACCTCCTCCAACACCATCTCTCAGAAGCTAAGATGCCCTGTATCTACCAGATCTTCCATCTCAAGGATGTCTTTCCTCATCTCTGCACTGTGCTTTTCTTCAAAACACCAAATAGCATTTCAAGCACCTCCTCTTCCTTAGAATCCCTCTTTAAAGCTTTTCTCCGTAAGTCAAGGACTGGGCAGTTACATTGCTGTCTTTTATCAGTGCATCTCAATTTCATTAGATGTAGGACCAGGAATTTGTTGTTTGTTTGGTTTGTTCTTTTAATTTTTAATTTCAATCAATCACTACCTGATATAATTGTAAAACACAATAAAAATGAGTTACTAGAAAAAGAAAAGGTCTCTTGGATTCTGCAGCAGTGTCAAGTTGCTGTGGGAGTTCCCACGTGCTCCATCAGTGGTCTGCATTTCCATTGTGGATGGGTAACCAAAGGTTCACAGCTTAGCACCAGTGCACAGAGCACACTTAGAGAAGCCTTGACTGGCTGTCTTCCTCCTTAAACCCGCCTCTGTCCCCCAAGCCCTCCCCTCAAAGGCTCTGTTCTTCCATCGATGTCAACTCAGGCCAGAAGAGTCCTGCAGTTTCCTGGCCCTCCAAGTTATCATTTATGCTCATGGATGTGTGAGTCCACCACACATGTTCAAATCCAAATCTCTCTCCTTGCCAACTTTGTTCTTTCTCTCAAGCTATCAACTCTGTAAAGAGATTGCTATGATCCCAGTAAGTGATGGGAAACCACAGCCTCATCTATACATATATCTTCTTTCCTTTTTTCCCAACACAGCCATTCAGTTGTCAGGACCCAGCGACTCAAGTCCTGCAATGATTTCTCACCTCCTCTGTTGTCTTTCTCACCCCATAGACACACTCCTAGCTCAGGTCCATATTATCTCCCCACAAAATTGTTGCTATTGTTTCTAAATTTGCCTTCCCGCCTCCTGCTGTCCTCATTCCCCAACCCGCTATATAGAGAGTCCAGAAAATGATTTCTCAACCAGAGCTGTGATTGATCATCCCAGTCCTTCTCTAAAGAATTTGGTACCTCCTCAGGGCCTGTCATGTTAAAGCTGGTGGTCCTCAGATGCACATCCTAGGATGTTCTCCGCAGTGGATGATGATAGTGCCTTTCCCACAGGTCTAAGCCATCCCCTGGAGCTGGGAGCAACAGAGAGTTAACACCCACAACCAGTCATAGACAGGAGTTGGTGGATGAATACCTCAGAGGATCCCCAGTGGGATTAAGGCCACCGTGGTAACCTGTGCCATGCCAACACATATTGGTGCCTAAGGACAAGAAATAGGTACAATCTTATATACAATTTTAGAGTATTTTTAAGAGGTTAATAGTTCTAATGAAAATATTATCAATGAGTTTTTTCCCTTTAAAACCAGTAAAGTAAAATTATCATGAAATTTGGGTTTCATGTAAACAAAATAGTTAAATTTAAAATAATGGTGTGAGTTTTAAATACAAGTACTTTTTGATATTTCAATATTTTTCAGTTATTTTAATGTTCTCAAGCAAATTACCCATTTAAAAAATACATTTAAAAATTATTTTTACATATTTTTATCCTTTTGCCTCAGGCTCCAATATGGCTCCACAAAGCACTGTCAGACTCTGTCTTGATTTAAAATTAAAAAAAAAAAATTATCATGGTTTTTTATGTTAATTTTGATATTTAAAAAAAAAAGTACTTCATTACTCAACTACAAAAAAGAATAAAATAGTGCCATTTGCAGCGACATGAATGGACCTGGAGATTGTCATTCTAAGTGAAGTAAGCCAGACAAAAATACCATGATATCACTTATGTGTGGAATCTAAAAAAAGGACACAAATGAACTTATCTATAAAACAGAAACAGACTAGCAAACATCAAAAACAAACTTACAGTTACCAGAAGGTAAAGGGAGTGGGAAGGGATAAATCAGGAGCTCGAAATTTGCACCTCTTGAGGAGTGATGGAAATGTTAGCTATCTTGATTGTAGTGGTGGTTCCATGAGTGTATACATCTATCAAAATTCATCATGTTGTACATCTGAAATATGTGTAGTTTACTGTGTAGGAAGCATACCACAATAAAGGTGTTAAAATTAATTAATTAATAAGTAAGCATGTAAATAAATAATAGTAGTAACAAAAAAGTATTTCATTAAAATATTGTCCACCTTGAAGACTAAGTGTTTAGCACCTCTTACTTTCTGCATCTAAGGTGAGGGTTTCCCAACTCCACCCTGTCCTGGCTCTGGTGGAATCTGCTCACAAATTCACTCACGTTTTCCTCCCTTCCCTGCCTCACTCTCCACTCCTCTCACCTGACATCCTGGGATTCCTTCCCAAATAGACTACCCAAAATCTTTATTTTAGGATCTGCTTTTGGAGAAAACCAAATTAAGATATCCTTTGCGGTCTAGCAACAATTGACTGTCATGGAAACACTCCCACCACTGTCCTTAAAACCTACGCTCAGCCAATTTAGGGTGTTTTCTATCTTTGCTTAATTAACTATAGTAAAATATGTGGAAGTCCTTGGTCAAAAAGCACTATATCATCACGGACAGTTGTTATTAGCTTCTTGTTTGCCTATGAAATGCCCTCTTCCTGGAATTCCTTTGGTCTTTGTTCACCAATTGAAAAATGAGTCCTGCCACCACCCCCACGAAGTCATTGCTCCCCTATCTCTTCACTCAAACTTATTCCTTTTCTCTCTGTCCCCATATCATAGAGACAATTCAAATGAGAGCCTCTGTGGTATGCAACTTATATCCTGAGTAATTTAATACCCCCAATCTCATCTACTAGAACACAGCTTGAAAAAAAAGGGAACAACCTCTGCATTCTACCTTGCAGTGGCCTATTGCCTATTAAATATCTGGCAAATTGAATTAAATGAAGAATTTTATAAGTTCAGAACCAGATGCATTCAACAACAGGACCTACACTTGGGTAAACAGAGCAGGTGGAGATATACACAAATATATTCAAGGCAAAGCTATCAGGGAACACAATGTACCAGATTAGTTGGCTTGATTTGTGCCCGGATGGTAGGTTCACAAACATACCCGCCTAGAAACCTGGATGTAGATTTGGCAAATGAGGATATACAGAAACTCTTGGCCTCACTCAACAACTAAAGCTTCTATTTTTGCTGTTACCAAACTCTCCCTAATGGTGTTGCTCACCTCTGTATACATCAGGAGCCAAATATTCCTAATAGGTGTCCTCAATCATGTCCAGAATTGGGCCACGAGAAAAAAGAGCTGGTATCTGCTCTGATCCTGATGACAGGACTGATATAAGCCCTAGCAAGCTCTTTTCAAAACCACCTGGCAGCAAACTGCAACACACCCATATGTGCCATTCAGTTAGCATTTTATAGAACTTCCGTAAATCTCCAGTTTCTCCAAATTGCTCTGTAGACAGCTGAATTTTCCTTGGCCACGATTAAACTGCTGATGCCATCTTCTCCCCAACCTTGCCAACAATTCAGGGGGTGCAGGGTGCAAACAAAACACTTCTTCTACCCTACAGCCTTTCTCCACCATTGAGTCATACCAAGTTGTCCACCACAGTATTATTTATCATAGTGGAGAATTGCGAAGAAACCTAAATCACAGAGTCATGACTAATCAAATTATTCCCTTTTCACAGAATGTCTATTAAAAAGTTATACTAATACAAATACACCGCTAATTTTACTAACTCAAATAATTTAAATTATGTAAACATGGATGACTGTTTTCTCCCCTCCATTTGTAATACATTTTATTGTATTATGAATATGTATTCCTTTGATTAATATGCAAAATAATGATACATTGTACAAATTTTAAAAAATCAACTGCATGGACATCCTAAATTGGAGAAAAATAATAAAAAGGCACTTGAAAGAGAGAAGTTCTAGTCTGATTCCTCACCTTGACAAGGTATTGACACATTCTGAATGTGAGTAGTGTTGGTATATGCTTGTGTGTGTTTATGTGTATCTGTAATATCCAGTTGTAATGCTCATACAGGTTTAACAAAGGGTCTAATAAACATTCCAATTTGTAGCATTTGCTAACTTCTTTAGTGTAAATATTCTTAAGGTAGCCAGGGTTGAGCAGAGACACACATGATTGATTTCACAAGGCTGTAGGAGAGGAGACAGCTCCAACTCACCTCTGAACTCTACTTCCCATTGAGTGCTTCCTGGAACCAATGTTAACCACCCAAAAGTGGCTCCAGGAAAGCAAGTGCTGTGGTCAATTCAAAGCTCCTCTCCAAAGTGTACAGCTTCCTGACAAGACACTCACTGAAATATAAGATTAAGGGAGGCAGTCAGTAACAATGTTAAAATGACCAAACTACCCAAGACAATCTACAGATTCAATACAATCCCTATCAAATTACCAACTGGTATTTTCCACAGAACTGGAACAAAACATTTTAAAACTTGTATGGAAGCACAAAAGACCCCAAATAGCCAAAACAATCTTGAGAAAGAAGAACAGAGCAGGAGAAATCATGTGCCCTGACTTCAGACTATACTACAAAGCTACAGTAATCAAAATAGCATAGTACTGGCACAAAAAGAGACACATAGCTCAATGGAACAGGATAGAGAGTCCAGAAATAAATCCACATACTTATGGTCAATTAATTTACAACAAAAGATGCAAGAATATACAGTGGAGGAAAAAAATATTCTCTTTAATAAATGGTGCTGGGAAAACTGGACAACTACATATAAAAATTGAAATTAGAACATTGTTTAATACCATACACAAAAATAAAATCAAAATGGATTAAAGACCTAAATGTAAGACAGATGCTATAAAACTCCCAAAGGGAAACACAGGCAGGATACTTTTTGACATAGATTGCAGCAATACTTTTTTGTCCTAGAGCAACGGAATAAAAAACAAAAAATAAGCAAATGGAACCTAATTGAACTTAAAAGCTTTTGCACAGCAAAGGAAAACATAAACAAAAGACAACCTACAGAATGGAATAAAATATTTGCAAACAATGTGACTGACAAGGGATCAATTTCCAAAATATACAAACTCACACAGCTCATTATCAAAAAACAAACAATTGAATCAAAAAACAGGCAGAATTTCTAAATGGACATTTCTCCAAAGGAGACATACAGATGGTCAACAGGCACACATGAAAAGATGCTCAATATCACGAATTGTCAGAGAAATGCAAATCAAAATTGCAATGAGGTATCACCTCACACCAGTCAGAATGGCCATAATTTAAAAGTCTACAAATAATAAACATTGGAGTAGGTGTGAAGAAAAATGAACCCTCCTACACTGTTGGTAGGGATGTAAATTGGTGCAGCCACTACGGAGGTTCCTTAAAAAACTAAAAATAGAGTTACCATATGATCCAACAATCCCATTCCTGGGCATATATCCTGAGGAAACTCTAATTCAAAAAGATACATGCGCTCCAAAGTTCATAGTAGCACTATTTACAATTTGGAAGCTACCTAAATGTCCATTGACAGATGACTGGATAAAGAAGTTGTGGTTATATATATATATATATCTACTCAGCCATAAAGAAGAATGAAATAAGGCCATCTGCAGCAACATGATTGGACCTAGAGATGATCACACTAAGTGAAGTAAGTCAGAAAGAGAAAGACAAATATCAAATATCACTTATAGTTGAAATCTAAAAGAATGATACAGATGAACTTATTTACAAAACAGAAATAGACTAGAGACATAGAAAACAAACTCATGATTACCAAAGGGGAAAGCAGGAGCAGGGAGGGATAAATTAGGAGTTTGAGATTAACACACACACACTACTATATATAAAATAGATAAACAACAGGACCTACTGTGTGCCACAGGGAACTATATTCACTACCTTGTAGTAATCTAACAATGGAAAAGAATTTGAAAAAGAATATTATATATATATATATATATATATATATATATATATATGTACAACTGAATCACTTTGTTGTACTCATGAAGTGAACACAACACTGTAAATTAACTGTACTTTCATTTTTAAAAATGGTTACAAACAGATAGGAGATGATGCACATTGCCTATGTCCATCTGCCCGCTCCCCTGCAGTCCCTCTTCATCTCTAGGACCACCAGAGCCTTAGAAGATGCTACAGCCCAAACATCAGACAGGAAACTCAGTGTGGGTTTTTTGAAGGAAATGGACAAATTATGAAAAATTTTAGATGTAAAAAACGTATGTGAAGAAGAGCAGTGAGCATAGTTTGGGATCTGTAAGTAAACAGGGAAAAAATATATCATTGAGAAACTGATCAAAGAATTTTAGGGCTGGTGGGAAACTTGGTGAATATCCAACAGCTCATTTTACATTAAAGAAAACTGAAGCCCAGAGAGCTGAAGGGGTGGTTCAAAGTCAGATTTCAAATCAATGTATTCTGATTCCAAATAAATTGCTGTTACCATCTATTTGGCACTATGTACAAATTCAGCTAAAGTTAAATTTTAGAGGAAGATAATCATATGTTTCAAGAAAACAAAAACTCTAAGATTTTTTTTTTATATTTTGCCCAGTGAGTTTAGGTAAGAAATAAAGTTTAAAATATAAGTATATATATCTTCTGTAAGCTTGCATATTCTTAGCAGAAACTTCTTCCATTGCTAACAGGAAGGCATTGATGTTCATTATAAGTGAAACTCTCTTCTGTGCTTTTCTGTTCTCTGTTCTGACAGAAGCTAAGCTTCCCTGGTTCAGTTCTTTCCATTTCATCAAAGTGAGTGTGCTCCACACAAACACTGCAAGGGAGCCGCGTCTTTGACTTTGCTGCGGATGTTAGTCTTTGCGGAATGAAATCTGAAAATGACTTCCTCAGGAGAGCTCGTTGCTTGCTTTTGCTTTTACTGCCAGTAGGCTGCGTCTTGTCACAAGTGCTTACATTTCTGAGTGAAAACCTGAACACTCCTAAACCTCACCAGACTACCCAGGTAAAAAGAAATGAGTGGAAAGCCAAATTCATATCCATGTTTATATCATCGCCATCATATTTGTTCATTTCATGAGCATGTCTTGGGGTGTATGAACCAACTCACACATCAGACACATCAGGAAGGTTCCTTGATATGTTCACATTAACTTGGCATATAATTTCAATTGAGCATTTCTCATTAGTAGCATGCAAATATATGTTGATAATCTGTGTCACTGGCTGGAATACAGATGCAATCTCAGAATGAAAATTAGAAACTCATACTGCAATACAAGAGAATAACTGGTCTGGCAATTAAGACATCGACATAATACATTGTTTATGTACCATAAATTTAGCAACAGCCTAAAAAGCATAATTCCCTGGCTGATACACAAAATCAGTAAGATTGCAATACTTATCTAAGTTTCTTTTGGGTTGTTTTGGAGTGGGATTAGAAGGTATCCACTGGCAGAGTATAATATTTGGGGGAATAGAAGAGGATTGTTACTCCAAAAGCTCTTACTTCTGGGATTGACATTTTTCCTGCAATGAGGGTTGAAATTGTAGAAAATCCATTCAAGTACCATTTTTAAAACTTATTTTATGATGATTTATGGAATTTGGACTTCAGCATCACACTTAATAGAGTTTCTCAAAATGGTTTAAAAATTATCTATCTGTATATCTATGTATCTATGCATCTATCTATCATTTATTTATTTGCTTCCTTCCAGAACTGGAAGGTTACTTGGGAAGAATCATCTGTCCACTTGCTACTCAGAGTGTGATTTCAAATGTCAGAGCATCAGCATCACCTTACAGACCTTAGAAGTGTAGGATCTCAGACTCCAACCCAGACTTACTGAATCAGCACCTGCATTTCACCAACACCCACGGGGATTCAAACATGCATTAAAGTTCAAGAAGCACTGGTCTAGGCCCATTTCATAACTGGAACAACTGAGGAATTGTTCCAAGTTCTCATAGTTGCTTAACTGAGGATCAAAACTCAAGGCCAGGCTTCTTGAATTCCAAAGCTTTATCTTTTCCCTGCTTTCCTTTCTTCCCGTGACACGTTTTTTGGCAAAATGGACAACTTATTTTTCAAAACCACTTACTACTAATCCATCTGGTGTCAATGTCCATCGTTAATGCCAGGTTTGTCTGGATCTATTCTCTGCAATGATTTAGGTTTGACATCCCTTTATGTTAATATAGTCCCATCTTCAGCACGGGTGCAATGGTTGGCAAAGTCAAGAGGAATATATTTGTATCTGTTGGCAAAGATGAATCTACTCAGAAGGGAAACAGGGTCTTTGGAGAATCCATCAGTTTACTAGCAAATTAGAGATTAATTCCCCCGCCCCCACCTCATTCCAATCAGGAAGCAGAAGTAGGCCTTGAAATAGCTGTTTTCCTGGAACCAACAAAGTAAATGAAACTTTATTTCAGAAAGATGGCTAAGTACAAACCGACAGAGGAAAAAAGTTTCACTGACGACTCTCTATGAACTGGAGATTCACAGCTGGTGAGAGTGAGCTGGAAGCAGATCACAGGGAAAGTAGTTTATTTTCTGTCACCTTAAAAGGAATGAATTGGAGAATACGGCTTGCTTTTTCCAGTCTCTTAAATTATATCAATGAAAAACAACAGCCACTCCACAGCAGGAAAGGGAGGAGGGTGGACGCAGCACTAAAGCTGTACCATTGAAGAGAGGCAAAGGCCAACTTAATGTTTCAGTTGAAAGGTTGAAAACCAGCACAGTAGATTTGCAGCTGACTGTGATCACAAAGAATTCTCCAGATTCCCATTTTTCACTACGATGTTTTTTACATTACTAAAGTCAAAAGGACACAGGAGAAGTCATTGTCAGTTGACGGTTAAGGACACTGAGAATCAGAATAGGCTCAGGGTCATATATGATAAGGTACCTATGAGCATCCTGTGTTTCTGATCTTCCATCCAGTGCTCTGACTTGGCATCATACCCATAGTCACTGCCTAAATTCAACCTGGATTTCCCATATGGAAAGAATCGTATTTTTTGTTTAACAAATTCACAAAGAGATGTTTCAATAAAAACAGGAAAAAAAAATTTGAGGTCTTGGGGAAATAATGAAAGGATGTGGGTTAGCTTTGGAGGAAGCTATTCTCTGGAATGTAAAAATTTTGACATCCTTTTATGTTAATAATATCCAGACTTAGAGATCTGGTTTAAATGTGGTGAAGGTCAAGAGAAGTCGGCTTGCATCAGTTGGCAAAGAATAACGCATTTAGGAGAACTGGACAGGGGTCCTTGAAGTCTTTGGGGTTTAATTAATATCTCAGTAGTACATGTGGCTTTCGGTAGCTCTCCTACTTCTGTTTCCTAACTTTAGGGAATGAGAATTTGGCCTCAGAGCTACAGACAGCTGTGAAATTGAATGCTCTATTGGAGCATTTTAAATAGCACATTTGGCTCTTTGGAGGTAACTAAATGGGTTTCGCTTCTCCAGATTTATAGAACCTGCTCTTTTGCCCAGGCTTCCACCTCTTCCGGCTGACTCATTCCCAATACTTCTCAATCAAGCCCTTCATTATTTACATTCCCTACAGCATTTAAGGGAAGCTGGGACTGACTTCACACAAGGCCAGCATAGCTTATTTCCTTTCAGATGCTAGAATGTTTAGCCATCTCTCTTCCTTCCACATCAACACCCTGAAAAGGACAAACTGCAGATACTCTAGTCTTGTCCAACCTAGAAATGAAGGCACAATCGCAAAATGGTTTTCAGCCTTGGTTGCACATTTGAAAATCTGGGCAGTTTCCACTAATCCCTCTGTCAGACTATTTTCCAGTCCAATATCAATAGGTAAGGCCCAGGCATTGGTTTTATTTAAGTAATGCATCAGGTGGATCCAATGTCTAGCTCAGGTTGAGAATAAGTCGTTCAAAACAGTTCTTCTCAGACTTTGGTCAGAGTGTGTCACCAGGAGGTTAAAACACAGACCCCTGGGCCCAAACATCCAACCACTGGTTAGCAGATGACTGCCTCACTTCTACTTACAGCAGCCTTCAGCCAGCACAATGGCATCACCAAGAGCTTATTAGAAATGCAGATTCTCACATTCCACCCAAGACCCAGTCACTGGGGTACAGCTCCTGAACCTTCAAGATTACTCGCTCTCTAAGTGCTACTGATGTTCACCAGAGACTGAACACCATCGACCTGAAGAAGCCAGTGAGAATGCTCTAACAACAAAAACAGCTGAAAATAGTATCTCTACAATAGTATTTCAAACAATGCCAATAATCTAATCACCCATTAACATCCTGATTTATCATTTGATTCCATATCCCCCTGACAACTGTAGAAAGCCTGGTCAAATCCACGTGTGATTCCTCATCTCAGCTTGTCTCCCCAGGCGGGATCTTTCTGATTCCCTCACAGACAGTCCCCATAACTGCCGAGGTCACCTGGGAAGAAGAGACTCCCTCATGGTTAAGCCAAGTCTCTGAAAATTAACGCCATGCTATGGCTGCCAAGGATCCAGGTTCTATTTTTCATCAAGGCTGGAGGAGAAGGGTATAAGTTGAAAGCAAAGCCCATGACACCTGGAGGGAAAGTGTCCAGGATAAAAATGTGTGCGGGAGCCTAGCATACCTGCTCCTGCCTCCGTGGGGCACCATGTTCTCTCTCGAGCCTCTTGCCGCTTCACTGGGCGCAGACAGGGCTTCAGACACAGAGCATGCAGATGAAAGAGCTTCTACCTGGACCCCAAGTTCAATCCCATTCTCCAGCCCCTCTTCCTCCAACACACGCCCCTGGATTTATATCCAGGGCTCCCCTGTTTCCCCTCTCTTGACCCCTCCCTATAATTTGCCAGGTCCTCTGATGTACCTGAGTCCTCACATTTTTTTTTTTTTCTATTCAGCCATTGTCTTCCTCAGGTAAAAATTGTCCGAAAGCTGAAACAGGACGTCAAAGTCACTAACAATTCCAGGGTTATCTTTCAGTATCATCTTTGTCCTTAAACAGTGCTATAATGATTCTGTGAGCTAGTTCCTTCTAACCAGAGAAACTCCAAAAAGAAGAAAGCTTGGCAGCCCTGACGTTGATACACAAATCACGACTTCCCAGCCTCTATGCATTTTGGGCTCACTGACAAAAACTGTGACTATCACTTAGGGGAACAAGTCACTTTTTTTTTTTCTTTCCTCATTAAAATGCTACCTCTCTTCACAATATAAGGTGAAAGCAATCACTAGTGTTTCAGACACTTGATCAACATCAGAGAAACTCACTTGAAAATTAGCGTAAATATTTTCACTTTGAGATTTTGAGTGGCAGGACCAGAAATTTGCTTTTCTCTAACAAAAGAAAGAAAGATAAACCTAAGAGCAGGGGTCTGAAGCTGACCTAAGTTGAAATTCCCCTAGACAGCAGCAAGCTTCTTATGCTGGTTGTGGGTTGTGCATAATAGTTTATTATTTCCCACCCGTTTTGGCTTTTAGAAGTTCAAGTGGAAGAGAATGCCTGGGCTTAAGAAAAATATGCAGATTCAATAATTGCATAAAAGCCTTAAACAACGGCTCCTCTCCAGCTTGGGTTGTCCCCTCTGCTATGAGTTTGAATATAACAGCCTCCCCCCTTAAAATTATATCGTAAAAATTGGGCTCACTTTGCACATTGATGTACATCCTCCTCTGGAGGTACTTTGTAACCAGGAAGCTGAATGCTACCATGGAGGTTGCTATGGTAAGCAATCTTTTCTATTGAGCTGGAGAATAAATAGCTCTATGAATTCCTAAATCAATAGCTGAGACTGAACAGGATACAACCAGGTATTTTCGCCCCTAAATATAGGTTTGGAGCCAGCAGATAATATCTTCTCTGTAAAATCCTAATATAATTATGGATGTTTCAGGAAATGTTGTGTTCTCCTTTGGCAGCTGATTACTGATATTTTTTTTCAGTTTTTACATAACCCTCTAACATTTGTTTCAACATTTTTTTTTCTTTCAGCCAGATAAACACAGCTGAAAAAAAAAAAAACTGCTGATTTTCCTAGCTAGGAAAAGGAGCTTGCAGAATTAGGCACTAATTAATGAATGCTTAATAAGCTCAAAGTGTTTAATGAACATTAAATAATAACAGTACAATAGGTATGCAATTTTTTTAAAAAGAACATGATCTAAACAAAGAGCTTTGTTCTATTTTGGGGGGAAACTTAAGTACCACATGTTGGGTACTCTCCTTTTGCCTTCTGACACTTTTCCTCCTGGAGGCAAAAGAAACTTAGCTTCATGGACCACTCAACAGGCTCTTTGCTGCCCATGCCTCCACAAACCCCCAGCTTCCAGCTGGATTCATCCAGTGGGCGATACCACTAGATGGGAGAAGGATGGGAAAGTGGGCTTTGGCTCCCCCTCCTGCCAAGTCGCTGCAAGTTGGCTAAGAGTCTTCACCTATAGCCACAGCTCCTGGGTGCTGGGTACTGTTTCTTCCCCCAGTCCATCCCTCACCCAGGAGTAATAAAGAGCCCCTCACTGTTGCTGGCCCCAGAGTTCTTCACAATTCCTTGTCAGTTCCTCTTAATCCTGCCCAAAATTTTGTAAACATATTTTTTTAACCCTCCTCAAATTCCCCATGTGATTCCTTCTGAAACTCTGACCTCTACTCCTAGGGAGTCCATTTTTCATTAGGATGAGAAAAGAAACACAGCAAGAAACATAAATAATTTTTTTTATTTAAAAATATATTTTTAAGCATCTTTTAGGATATAACTCTGCCATCGGGCTATTTCAGTGCCAAATCGGTCACACTGTTGGTAGGGTTGAAAATATCCACTTTCTCATAGCCTTATGAATTACTTTGATCCATAATTTGTATCTTTTTTTGCTTACTGTTCCCTGTATGTTTTCCATGTCTTCTCCATCAAAGTGAAAATGCTTTGAAGGAAGTTTCCAGATGGCTTTTGTGCTCACCAAGGGGAAAAGACACAGGAAAGAGCATAAAAATTCAACCTGCTATTAAGGAAGATGCTGAGATGAAGTTTTCCTCCGTGTATTTTGTCTTTTTACCCCCATTGGTCACTTCCAGGTGATAAGTGTGGCCTTTGGGAAGATGCTACCCAATCAACATGTTTTTCTCTCCACTTTAGAGTCTCTTGGGCAAATGTATCAGTTGTGATTGACAGGCAGACACTGAGCAAAAAACTCTCTTTGACTCATACAGTGGGCACGTACTTGACCTTGGAACCATCAGTAATGTTAAGGAATGCATTTCAGATAAAAGTAGGGATGTCTTTCTCTTATGTCTCTCTCTGTCTTTCTCTTCCCACCGTAAGCTGTGTCTTCCTTCAAACCCTAAGACCTGCCTCCCTGCCCAGAGAGGGAGGGAGGCAGTGCCCCCTCTTGCCCTGACAGAGCGCTCATCTCATTAGCATAGTTCTCTAACGAGGCCTCTCTTCTCTGTGAGGCTCTCAGTGGTAAATGACTCTGCCATGGGGACTCATTTGGCACACTCTCATTTTCAGACCCATCGTCCCTCCCAGGATAATCTTGGATGATGGGGCCTTAGGACATTTTCTCTGTGCATGGCAGTGTCAATGGCAAGATCCCCATCTCTTACAAATCTATGAGTAACACTGGAGAGAGCTCCAGGGAGACAACAAGTTGGTGAAGCTTTCAAAACTGCCTAATGCACAACAAAAGATCAGCTTAGGCCCAGAAGATGTAGTCTTGTTAAGTTTTAAGTGGAAAATCGCAAGGTTATAAATGAAATGTAGCCACAGGCATCTATGACTACACCACCCTCTCATCAAACCCTTGAAATAGAAGCTGAAAAATATCCACTAAATATGAACATATACACATCCTATGACCCAGTGATTCCACTCAGAGGTGATACCCAAAAGTCAGGTAGCAGAATGTTCATAGTGGTTTATTGCCAATGGCTGAACACCAAAAGCCTCCAAATTGTTATTAAATAGTAGAATAGATAAATAAATACTACACAGCAAGAAGAAGTCATGATTGACAACTGTGTGTAAAAGTGGGGATGAATCTCATAAACCTAGCATTAAGCGAACGAAGCAAGACACAAGAGCACACCCTACATACATGACTCCACTAATCTAAAGGACAGAAACAAGCAAAATGAATCTGTGTTAATCATAGTTGGGACAGGGGCAGCCCTTGACAGCATGGTGACCAGAAGGGAGCCTGAGGGGGGCTTCTGTCACTCTAGTGATATTCTGTTTCTTGACTGGGTTAAGTTTATAGTTCAATAAATGTTCCTAAAATTAACACACCTCACTGAAAGAAACAGTGCTCCAAAATCTAACTGATTCAATGCAGAATCATTTATCAATTGGCAAGGAGCTTTTAATCTTCCCCTAGAATAAAGTCAGAGCTGGGTTGATGAGAGGTCCTTCCTGACAGCTGTCCAAGGTGCCATTCTATAAGGAATGCTAACATCCCCCTGGGGATAGAAGATATAGAGAACTGGACTTGCCAGAATTCCTCACAGAGATGGCATTGCGTGTGTTAAAATGGATATTTTGTCAATTGGTTAAATTCGGTCGGATACGCCAGAAAACAATTGCAAAGATCTTTGGCATCCCTCATTTAAGAACAGTAGATGGTTGAATAAAATGTCACAGTTCATTAATAATTCTGTGATAATTTGGTTTATCATTCAGCAACTATTCTCTCTCCTGTTTCCCTCTGTGGCTGGAGAATGCATCCAGGCGTGTCCACAATATTAGAATAATTTCTGTCACTCTTACAAAAAAGTATTTGTTTTTCTTTGTAAGTTGAATTTTTGGTTAATTTTAGAATTAACCTATTTCCAGTATTATATCTATATCCACATAAGATATAGGTCTCCATTTTTTCAAATGTTTTTCTAAATCCTTCTATGGATTTTAATATTTTTATATAAGTCCATTTATTGTGATATTTTTCTGTATTATATTGTATTTGTGAAATAACATTATCATTTACAATATTATTATTGTAAATATAATAATTTTCTATATTACAATTTCAAAAGGTTTATTATTATACATGAAAATTATATTTGATTATTTATTTTGAGCCTGGCCACACTACTGAATTCTTCCACTAATTCTAATTGCTGTTGTTTTTCTTAAGATTTCTTAAATGTAAAATCACATAATTTGCAAATAATAATAATTATTTTCTTCCTGCTCCAGTATTTATATTGCTTATACTTTCAGAACAATTATAAAGAATAGTAATGACTGCAATTGTCTTCTTTTGTTCCTAGTTTAAATGGGAAAGTGCCTAGTGTTTCAATATTAATCATAATGCTGGCTATTATTGTACGCTATAAGTGCATATATAAACCTCTCTCTATATACATGAATAAGGACATGGAAATTACATTTTAATAAATATTATTCTATTACTATTATTAAAACTACTATGTCCCTTAGATACAATTTGAATTGTGTTATATGCCTTTTAAAAATGTATTGAAATAGTTGTAAATTTCTTATTTTTTCATAGACCTATTGGTATAGTAAATCTGTTAGTAGATTTGTAGAAATTTGGTCACTATTTTTAGCATTAACTTCACTGGATCACTGTAATTGATAATATTTCCTATTATATGTCATATTTTTATTGAGTGTAATTTAAATTGCTTAGTCTTTTTTCCCTCTGCTATTGTGTCATGATTTGTTTTCAGTAATAACTAAGCTCACTGGAAAACTTTTATTCCCTTTATTCTAAAATTGTATAAAATCCAGATATTTATAGATTCTTTCTGATGTTTGAACATACTAATGATAAAAACATATATTGTTTTCCTTTTGCATGGGTAAGAATTTACTGCATTTTCTACATGATTATTATATTATTTAGACTTTAAATTTGGTAATTTAAATTTTCTTAGAAAATCTTTCCTTTCAATTATATTTTCAAATTTATAAGCATAAAGCTATGTAAATACTCTCATAATTTTCTAAATTGCCTCTTACAAGTTAATACTTCCCTTTAGTCATGATTTATTTCATATATTTATTTTGTGGCTATATATGCACATATATCACATTGCAATAGTACAGATATTTACATAGTATACAAATATATGCTAGCATTGTATATCTCTCCTTCACCTCTCAAAAATACCTTTCATGACATTTCTGTCTTATATTTATCTATTACTATTTTTAACCTATTAAAAAATATTAGATGATGAGTCCTCAGATATGTCACCAAAAACACAATCTATAAAAAATCAATAACTTAAAAGTTTCTTAAAATTTAAAGATTTTGCTTTACAAAATACCCTGTCAAGATGATAAAAGACTAGCTGTAAACTGGGAGAAATTATTAGCAAATCACATATCTGACAAAGGTTTAGATATAGAATGTATTCAGAATTTTGTAAACTGAATAGTAAGAAAACAACCCAATTAGAAAATGGGCAAAATATTGGACATTTCATAAAAGGGAATATAAGAATGACAAACATGTGCATAAAAAGATGTTCAACATCACCGGCATTAGTGAAAGGCAAGTTTAGGCTATAACGGGCTACAACTATACACTGATAAAAATGACTAGAGTTTTTTAAAATAGCGTTAACTTCAAGTGCCGACAAGGATGTGGAACCACTGGATCTTTTATACTTTGCTAGTGGAAATAAAATATCCTACCACCACCCTGGAAAACAGTTTGACAAGTGCTTGTAAAGTTAAACATACAATAGTCATTTGACCCAACACTCACATTCCTGGATATTTATCCTAGAATCATGAAAATATGTGTGTACAAAAAATCTGTGCATGAATGTTCATAGCAATTTTATTTGTAGTCACCCACAATTGGAGGCAACCCAAATGTCCTTTACAGTTAAATGAACAGTGGTACACCCATACAATGGAATACTTCTCAGTAATAAAGGGGGATGAACTCCTGAAGTGCACAATAACTCAAACGGTTCTCAATGATACACTGAGAAGCGAATCTCAAAGGATTAAATGCTGTGTAAATATGAATACACACACACTCAAAGTAAGAAAATTATAGTAATGGGGAATGTATCAGTGCTAGAGAAAGGGCAACAAGAAGGTATTTATTTGTAATAATTGGACAGTTTTGTATCCTGACTGTATGATGGTTACACAAATCAAAAAGTGGCAAAATTGTACAGAATTGCACACAGCAGACTCCATATAAAAAAATGATGAGTTCCAAACAAAGTCTGTACCAGAGTTAACAGTATTGTACCAAGGCCAATTTTCTATTTTTAATAGTCTCTGGTTAATATTTTTTTTTCCTAAGAATTAGTCTGATTGCATTGAACTACACAACACACATACATATATATATTTATATAACACAGGTGAAACCTGTGTTAAGAAATGCTAACTTCGTGTATTTCTTATTGTACTATAGTTGTGAATTATAACAATGCCAACTTCTGGATTTCATATTGTACTATAGTTATGCTGATGTTGCCATAGGGGAAACTGGTTGAAAGGCACCTTGTGACCTCTCTGCATCTTTTTCAAACTCTCATAAATCTATGATAATTTCAAAATAAAAGGTGTAAAAATATTGACCTCACTATTCTGGTGTAAATAAAACTGATTAAAGCACACACTGGTTTCAGCTCCTACATGTAAAGAGCTTAGAAATGATCATTCCCATTCTTAGGAGACAAAGCTAGACAAACGGAAAATCAATGGCTTTGCTTGGACCAAAGAGAGAACTGAGGTTTCAAGATAAACCTCCACCCTGAAATCTGGAGAGACACAAACCTAGAATCACAGCCAAGATCTGCTTACCTGGAATGATGCCACTGGAACCATACACCAATAGGAATATGGGAAGGTGAATTTTCATGAGAGCCTAGAAGCTGAGTGTGGACTAGCATGAGAGTGAAAGATGATGGAGGCTGAAGTGTTAGGATTTTTTGTGGGCTTTACGTCCAGGAACTCCACAAAGTCCTCACACTGAAGATCTAAGACAGATCCTTTCCTGAAAAGGGAAGAATAATCATTTTGAAATATGCCTAGAAACTTCCAGGGTAAAAGACTAGGCCAAAGCATTGTCCCACCTTGGAGATGGGCACCCCTCCAAACCCACCCCCTCTACCTTTCTGTCTCACCTAAAAGGGGAAAACATAGTCAACAGGGGACAGAGCTTCAGGGAAATCAAGAGGGAATGCTGTAGCCAGGAAAGGAAGCAGGGGACAAGGAGAGAGAGAGAGGTGTGGGGAGGGACCTACTCCACTGGAGAAACATTTGTGAAAATCACAGCCCAGAGACAGAAGCCTACTAAAAGACTGAGTTTTAATTATAATATTATAGACCACTTCCCATTTGCCACAGTTTACCATCACATCAACATGGCTTCAGAATAACAGTGGATCACAATTGAAAGAGCTAGCACAGTCTTTCTCTGAAGAGGACTCTTTAGGGAATCCCAAAGTTAACAGGGGAGAAAAAAGTCAGGACACTGGGGGAACTTAAGGACTTTAGTGCCTATAGCTAGGACAAACATTAAACATAGCCCAATTCTTAGCCAGGTTAACCTAAAACCTCACACTAAATGCCTACTTACCTCAGTTTCTAATATCTAAATTCCTATCACACATCCACCTTTCAACAAAAAATTACAAGGCATGCCAATAGGCAATGAAAAGATTTGGGGGTTGTTTGTTACACAGCATTTTATAGTAGCAAGCTGGCTAATAAAGAAATGATCTTCTATAACTAGCTTCTAAATTATTATGTCTTGTTTATGGCATATGAAGACTTTTAGGGCATGAGGTTGAAATTCCAGGGCCCTAGTCAATGAATTCTGTAATCCACGACTGAGTCAGGACTGAGACCATACCTCCTAGGGCTGCTCCCAGGCAATCACAGCTCACGCTAGAGTGGGTCTTTCTGGGAGATGCAGGACTCCTCCAGTGACTGGCTTTGGCTCAGGAATGCCCAGATACCCTTGCTGAAACTCAGATTGCAGAGTGTGTAGAAGTTTTCATCCCACTGTCATTCACTCTCATTCTCTTTCCAAGTTAAATGTGAATTGTTGTCTGACAGCTCTCCCAACTATTCCCAGCTCTCTCCTCATTTTTGCACTACTCCCACCATTTTAGAAAATCCTTTGATTTTAATCCTTTCTTGGCATCTGTTTCTCAGCAGACCTGGACTAGCAGCCTCTTATCCCCTCACTATTCCAGATTTATGAACAGTGTTCCCTGGTGGGCATTTTTAAATCACCAATATTCATAGATAGAAATTGTCTATATTTTTAGATTTATTTTCTTCCAGAAACACAGAGAAATTCAGGGAATTTCCTCAAATGTATTGTTTGTTTTTGAATCTCTTGAGTGTCAAGCTGGGATTTCTTTTTAGAAAGCAGTGCCACATCCTTTACTGTAAACTGGCATTGTAATAAAAAGAAAAGGCTAGATTTAGGAAAGGTTGAGTCTGTCTTTAGGATTCTGCATGCTAACCACACACTTCATGGATACTTAAACAAAGCAGACAAGATGAGCTTTCATTTTTCAGATTTAATTATGAATCTTAAACACACTGAGGTTTTGTAGACACATGGCCCCTGAATTAGCTCATGAAGTGATTGGGTTAATAGGATACAATTGGATCTTTGTAATTATATAGCTATGACCTTGGTTTTATTTCCCTAAGGTCTGAGGGGCTTAGAGGCTAGGAACAGATTTTAAATAGATTAAATGGGGTGTGTGTGCGCATGCACGTGTGTGTGTGTGTGTTGTGTGTATATGTAAAGTAGGCCAGTTGTGTTTTTTTAACTGTCACAACAGCATGTACATGTGGCTCAATAATTGCCTTTTGTGTATTCAGTTGTGAACACTGCACCCCAGCTAAAATCCACAAAAGAGATGAAACCTTAATTTCCTTAAAGCTATTAAATACTTATGGAAAATGACTGATGCACTGAAGCCAGTTTTCAATTTGAGACTCACTGGGAATTTGGCATTCTTAGGGGAAGTTAAGATCCTTTTTAGTATCATATGTCCAAAAATACACTTGAGGAAACTGCTGTTTGACATTGGTCTTGGCAACAAATTTTCAGATGTAATACCAAAAGCACATGAAACAAAGGCAAAAGTAAACAAGTGGGACTACGTAAAATTAAAAAGCTTCAGCATAGCAAAGGAAACAATCAACAAAATGAAAGGCAACCTACAGAATGGGAGAAAATATTTCCAAATCATATATCTGATAAGAGATTAATTTCCATAATACATGATATGGAACTCATACAACTTTTTGACAAAAAAACAAATAACCTGACTTAAAAATGGGCAAAGGACATGAATAGACATTTTCCATGGCCAATAGGTATATAAAAAAGTGGTCATCAATGAAATGCAAATGAAAACCACAGTGAGATATCACCTCACTTCTTTTAAGATGGCTATTAAAAAGAAGAAGAAGTGTTGGCTAGGATGTTAAGAAAAGGGAACCATTGTACACTGTTAGTGGAAATGTAAACTGGTACAGCCATTATGAAAAACAGTATGGATATTCCTCAAAAAACCAAAAATAGAACTATTTTATGACCCAGAGATAACACTTCTGGGTATATATCCAAAGGAATTTAAATCGGAATCTGGAAGTGATACCTGCACTCCTATGTTGATTGCAGCATTATTCATTCACAATAGGCAAGATACAAAAACAACCTAATGTCCATTGACGGGAGAACGGATAAAGAAAATGTGGTATATATAAACAATGAAATACTATTCAGCCTTAAAAAAGAAGGACATGCTGCCATTTGCAACAACATGGATGGACCTGGAGGATTTTGTGCTAATTGAAATAAGTCAGACACAGAAAGACAAAGACTGCATGATCTCACTTCCGGATGGAATCTAAAAGAGGCAAACTCACAGAAATAGAAAGGAGGATGGTGGTTACCAGGGGCTGGAGGAAATGGGAAATGGGAAGAAGTTGATCAGGTTTCAGTTTTGCAAGACAAATAAATTCTGGAAATCTAATGTATAGCATGGTGACTCTAGGTAACAATACTGTACTGTATACTTGAAATTTGCAAAGAAGGTTAATCCTAAATGTTCTCACTACCACATAAAAAGGTAATTATGAACTATGTGAGGTGATAGATATATTAATTAGCTAGATTGTGGTGATTATTTCACAACATATATGTGTATCAAATCATCAATTTATACACTTTAAATATATTAAAAAAAAAACTTTGAAGCCAAAGTTTCTTCAGTCAAGATGAAGGGATGAAGGTGGGTTAAAAAGGACACAACATTCTAAACAAGTAAATTAACCAAGAGTAATTTGAATTTTCTGTGGGCGAATAAGTGAAAGCAGTACTGTGTATCAACACTCAGTCAGACAACATACCTGAAAAATACCTGCTGAGAAACCATTAGTCCATACCCTTGTTCACATGGGCACCGTTGGTCTGCTGTAGGACCTAGTAAATCAAGCTTTGAACAACCAGCTGTTCATCAGGATTGCTGGATAGAAAAAAAAAAAGTCCATTGGAAAATGGTCAATCCATTGTTTCAGAATAGAAAGAACGTTAGAAAGATAGAAAAAATTTTTGCAAAATAGGTATTTGAACTGCCAATATCTTGTAAGAATAATAAAAAGCAAAATACTCTCATTAAAATGAGTCTTTGCGTCACACAAGGAGTTTTCTCACAACGAAGGGGAGTACCTCTCCAGTCAGAAATCAATTTTTCATTTCCTTGATTTACACATGGAAAGAATTCCAGTTCTCTATTTATTTGTAATGCCTGGCATGTGAACATCTAGCTGGCTCAAGTAGTTCTGATGAAATGCAGGACAATGACACTTTGAAAGGTGGTGACAGTGTATCCACTTGGAAAGTAATTGCTCCTGGCTTCATGTGCAGTAACTTCAGGATGGAAAATACATTCAGAATAGCAAATGCCAAGAATGCTTCTAATCCAACTTGAGTCCCTCCTTTATCATTTTAGGGAGGCAGATAGGATAAAAATAATGTTAAAAAGCATGATTTATTATATCAAAATTTAGTGTTTGTTAAATGTCAATATTCTCTTCTCTCTGTGTCTCTTTCTCACTCTCAAACTCTCTCTCTCTCTTTTCCCTCTTTGTCTCTTCCTTCCTCTCTCATATTCTCACTAGTTTTTAATGCTTTTCTTCTTTTCTTATATAGGACTTCCACCTAAAACTATCAACTGAATTCATTTTTCAAAAGATTAATTCCTCTTTTAAAATGTAATGCTCTGGAAATTGTTTTTTTATTGCTTTGAATTTAATTTCATTAATTTTGATAGAGTGCAAAGAACTAACAGCTGGATTAATTTTATTTTTTCAATATAGGATGTTTGATGCATTCAAAAGAATATATGTAAAACATATATGCAGCATTCCACTAAAACCCAATAAAACCTTCACTTTACTTTAAACTATTTTTTAAATTGATGCATTCATTTGTTTCTTCCTTCCTTATGCCTATTTTCTCTCAACCCTTGAAGTAACTATTATTCTAAACTTTTTTTTATCATTCCTTGCTATTTTCATGATTAGTTTGTCTCCTATGTATATGATAACTAGTTCTTAATTTAGTCTGGTCAAATGTATCTATCTGCTTTTATGCTTAGCACTTTGTGACTCACTTAAGGTATAGATATATCTTTCCAAATATTTTAGTTTGCTTTTTTTTAAACATTTTTTATTGATTTATAATCATTTTACAATGTTGTGTCAAATTCCAGTGTAGAGCACAATTTTTCAGTTACACATGAACATATATATATATTCATTGTCACATTTTTTCACTGTGAGCTACCATAAGATCTTGTATATATTTCTCTGTGCTATACAGTATAATCTTGTTTATCTATTCTACAATTTTGAAATCCCAGTCTATCCCTTCCAACCCCCTTGGCAACCACATGTTTGTATTCTATGTCTATGAGTTTATTTCTGTTTTGTATTTATGGTATTTTTCTTTCTCTTTCTGGCTTACTTCACTTAGAATGACATTCTCCAGGAGCATCCATGTTGCTGCAAATGGCATTATGGTGTCATTTTTTATGGCTGAATAGTATTTCATTGTGTAAATATATCACCTCTTCTTTATCAATCATCTGTTGATGGACATTTAGGCTGTTTCCATGTCTTGGCTATTGTAAACAGTGCTGCTATGAACATTGGGGTGCAGGTGTCATTTTGAAATAGGGTTCCTTCTGGATATAGGCCCAGAAGCAGGATTCCTGTGTCATATGGTAAGTCTATTCCTAGTCTTTTGAGGAATCTCCATACTGTTTTCCACAGTGGCTGCACCAAACTGCATTCCCACCAGCAGTGTAGGAGGGTTCCCTTTTCTCCACAGTCTCTCCAGCATTTGTCATTTGTAGATTTTTGAATGATGGCCATAAGTAAAACAAAAAGACAACTTATGGAATGGGAGAAAATTTTTGCAAAGGAAATCAACAAAGGCTTGATCTCCAGAAAATATAAGCAGCTCATATGACTTAATAAGAAAAAAAACAAACAACCCAATCCAGAAATGGGCAGAAGACATAAACAAGCAGTTCTCCAAGGAAGACATACACATGATCAACAGGCACATGAAAAAATGCTCAATATCACTAATTATCAGAGAAATGCAAATCAAAACTACAATGAGGTATCACCTCACAGCAGTCAGAATGGTCATCATTAGTTTGCATTTTAAATGTAAGTCCTCAATCTATCAGAAATGTATTTTTGTGGGGGCTATTTTTCAGGTTTATACAAATTTAGAATTTTGTATTTTCCTCTTTTAATTTTTTATTATTGTGCAAAAACCATTTCTATCACTAACCCTGTTTTATTTTAAGGTCTTTTAAATTTTATTTTAATATAAGTATACCCAACTTCTTTTGGTTCATATTTGCTTCGTACATTTTCCCCATATTTTTACACTCAAATTTTCCATGCCCTTGTGTTTCGGTTGTATCACTTATAAAAACATGTAGGTGGAATTGTTTTAATACAATATGACCATATTTCAAGGATAGGAAATTATCAATAAAACTTAAACTTCCAGCTAGAACTCTTTTTTTTATACATGTAAAATGTACATTTTATAAAAATAACAGATTGGATTCTATCACACAATTGATTTTTTTCATAAAGGTGAATCAGCAACTTTAAAAGAAGTTAATTTTATCTCCAACCTGATTATTTTAGAACAACTTATGTATATACAGCCCTCAGTATACATTTGTGCTTCTTGAATCATCTCAATTCTTAGAAGAAAAATCTTCCAAAGAGAAATGGAAATGGCCCTATCGAATCTTACAATATCACACTTAGTAATATATCCTATTGCAGGCTAATCTAAGCAGAGTGAATGCCTAATTATTTAATCACATTTATTCTTTATTGCATTTAGCAATTTATAAAGGAAAATGCCCAGGTGTAACTAGAGAAGACTTTTAGAGATGTCTCCCCCATCTCCCTCTCACCAGAAGAATATTTTCTCCTACTGGGAAGATTATTCAGCCACAGTTCTGGTTCTGAAGGTCTGGCCCCATGAAGGAAATTAAGAGATTATCCACAGAGAAACAAAGCTTTCATGCTTGTGGATTGTAAAAGATGTCCTCTGGTCTTGGTTCGGTGCATCACCTAAGTGGGTATCATTGGCTATTGACTAATTTAGGATGACCCAGTGGATTGACTTGGCTCTCCTCTACATGCCTTTCCATCCTCCAGCAGGCTTGCCTAGACCTGTTCACACAAAAGTTACAGAGAGCAAGAGAAGTAACCCCAATTCACAAGCACTTTTTGAGCCTCTTGCATGAAAGCTTGCTGACATCCTATTGATCAAAATAAGTCATATGATCTAATTGAGCTTAGAGTCAGAGAGGTCCATGAACGCAATTAATCTATGACAAAGACCAGTTTCCTTCCTGGACTCTGAGAAATACAGGATCCGAGCAAAACAAGCCTCTAGAGAGGGCTGACGGGGCACCATTGTCTGCAGGGAGAGACACGTTTCAGCCGAGGCATGGCCTCTCTGGAGGAAAGCTTGTCCTTTAGCCTGGGCCTTCGCCGCTCTCTGCTTGCTTTTTGACAGCTAGAGCATCTAACTGCCTAGAATCAATTTTTACAAGGAGAAAGAAGCCACCACAGAGAAGCAGGGTCCTTTGTTTGACATTGCATTTAAGCAGGAAGCAAGATGACAAAGAGGCAGTGCCCGTAAAGGACAGGTATATTTCTTCTCAGGGATAGAGAGAGTTTTGGGGGAAAAAGGCAAGTGCCTTATAACTGCTGGTAAGGAAGAGTTGATCCTTGATTTGCATAAGCTGTGGGCATCTCCTTTGAATTTTAGAAAAACTGCAAATTGAGAAGGACAGATGTGTTGAGAGAGAACAGCTAGATTTCTGAGCCACAAACACAAAGTACTAAAGAGCTTTGATTTGGGATAACACAGTGTACTCATGATTTCCATATTTTATATTTTAGAACATTTCTTTTATTGTTTTAGTGTATGTGTGTGTGCATGTGTGATAGTCACACTACAGACTTGATCTATAATTTTATTTGGGTTGGTTCCACAGGGTTAGATGAATGTGTGTTTTTGCATTCACTACTAGAAAACAGGGAAATAAATCTTAGGAGATTCAGACCTAATCTGTGTTGCCATATGAGAATGAAAACCTAGAATTTCTGCATACATTTTCAGCTGCCTCTTTCCTTAATGCATTGTGTCATGTTCTTAGCAGTTTCTCCCATATAAGATAGGCTTTCAATGTGCATGTCAGCTTGGGGGAAATCTTGCTCCTATGTATTAACTGCTGACTCCTTTAATCCTGTTAGAATTTAATTTCCTTTGATTGAATGTGGTGTTATCACCAGGTGCTGAGTGGCCCTTTCCTATCAGTACATATAAATCCTGTTAGTGTTTCCCAGCCTCCACAAGTTCCAGAGTCTTCTGAGGTCAGACTCTTCTGAAGGAGCATTTACTGTCAGGTTCATCCAATACAGAGAGTGAAAGTCAAACTTTTGGACACAGATGTCTTATTTATTTGTGTCTGGCTGAGTTGTGGAACTGAGGCGTCTCTGTCGATGGCCTGTGAGTGTCCTAGCAATTTTTAATCGCTTCTGCATTAAAACAAGTTCAAGGACTTAAAAAAGCCTTAAATTAAATTGAAGTGTTCACTGATTGGCAAAATACTGACTTATAAAACTCTATGGTTTTCTATCCTTCCAATTTTACTAAGTAAAGCATTTCCTTTTTACACCTGGGACCTGCTTTAACTACTTGTCTCAGGAAACTCTTACCAGCATTTGCTGGGATTTGTAATGAAATCATTTTGCGATGATCCCAGGATCTTTGCTTCTCGGTGAGAGAGTCTTCCTGTTCCCAGATTTGTCTTTCTGCATCTCATCTGTTGGCCATTTCTTGCTAATTACCTTTCTTCACCAGACAAAAAAAAGCCAATTTTGCTCACAGTCAGTTTTGCTACTTGCTAGCACCTCTAATTATTTTTTTTCAAAAGTTTAATTTAAGAAGAAATTATTGGATAAATTGAGGTGTTGGGCATCTGTGGAGTTCAGGCATTAATTACAAAGAATCCACTTTAACAGCAATAAAGTTTGGGATATATAAAGATAATTTTTAAAGCTCTAATTTAACTATTTCACTGACATTGATTTAGTCACCAAATGTGGTCTAAATAGTCTGCAGCACGCTGCAATTAAAGATAATTCATAGAAAGTACTTGCCCTCGAAACGAGAAGAGTTTATGGTCAGATTTTTCAAGGATCTCAAACTCAAAAGCACCTTTACAAAGAATTGGGCTAAGTGGCAAAGGGCAAATCCCAGGTCTGCTCTAGAAAGGGGAAACCAGCTTGATTAAGCACAGTTATTATTTCTGGGCAGGAATGCAGTTCTGCTGATGTCAGGATTTCGGATTTTTCAAGAGGAACTAGAATTTGGGGGCTTTATGAACTATCTTGTAGTTTATGAATCTTAACCTTTATTCCAGCTTTATAAGGGATTAATCCCCTGCCTTTACTACATGTTTACCTTTCCAGTGAGATTTATTCTTTCATATGTGTTCTTCTTACTAATTAGCACCCTTTCTTTTCAGCTTAAAGAACTTCCTGTATCATTTCTTGTGAGTCTGGTTTAGTGGAAATAAACTCCTTTAGCCTTTGCTTGTCTGGAAAACTCTTCATCTCTCCCTCTGTTCTGAATGCTGACTTTGCTGGGTAGAGTCTTTTTGGTGGGAAGTTTTTTTTTTTTTTTTTTTCTTTCAGCACTTTGAATATATCATGCCACTTCCTTCTGGCCTGAAAAGTTTCTCCTGAAAAATCCTGTTAGTCGTGTGGAGATCCCCTTGTATGTAACAAGTTGTTTTCCTATTGCTGCTTTTAATATTCTCTCTTTTCTTTAACTTTTGACATTTTAACTATCACGTGTCTTGGTGTGGGTCTCCTAGGGTTCCCCTTATGTGAAACTTTCTGTGCTTCCTGGACCTGGATGTCTGTTTCCTTCCCCATATTAGGAAGGTTTCCAGCCATTATTTCTTCAAATAAATTTTCTTCCCCTTTCCCACTCTCTTCTCCTCCTAGTAGTCCTGTGATGCAAATGTTAGTCTGTTTCAGGTTGTCCCATAATTCCCTTAAGCTATCTTCGCTTTTTGTCATCGTTTCAAATTTTTGCTGCTTTGGTGGATTGACTTCAAAAGTCTTTGAGTTGACTGATCCTTTCTTCTGTTTTATCTAGTCTGCTGTTGAACCCTCATGGTGCATTTTTCAGCTCAGTTATTGTATTCTTCAGCTCTGTGACTTCCATTTAGTACTTTATTATATTTTCCATCTCTTTGTGAAGTTCTCCTCGTGTTCATTCATTCTTCTCCCTAGTTGACTGAGCATCTTTATCACCATGACTTTGAGCTCTTCATAATGTAAATTAGTTATTTATATTTCATTAGGGTTTTTTCACTGTTTTATCTTATTCTTTCGTCTGGGACATATTTCTCTTCCTTCATTTCTGGAAGCCAGACCCTCAGGTATCAGATTTTGAATATATGCAAATATATAATAAACATAGTAAGAAAAGTATGCAAAAACTTTGCAACAAACAAAAGTCTGGGACTAGATCATGAATAAGTTTTATCAAACATTTAAAAAAGAATTAATACCAATTCCTCTGAAGTTTTCCCAAAATTAGAAAAGAACTCTCCCAAACTAATTTTATTAGGCTTATATTGAAAACTATAAGACAATAAAAGAACTGAAGAATACCCAAGTAAATAAAAAGACCACTATCTTACACCAAACACAAAAATTAATTCAAAATGATTTAAAGACGTGAATGTAAGATTTGAAATAATAAAAATCCTAGAAGAGAACATAGACAATAAGATCTCTGACATAAGTCTTGGTGAAGATTTTTTGATTCTGACACTAAAAGGAAAATCAACAAAAGCAAAATTAAATGAACAGGACTACATCAAAATTAAAAGCTTTGCCACAGCAAAGGAAACTATCAATAAAATAAAACGCCAACCTAGAGAATAGGAGAAAATATTTGTGAATCATATAGTCTCTAAAGGGGCTAATATCCAAAATATATAAAGAACACATACAACTCAATAGCAAAAAAAAAAAAAAAAAGGAAAGAAAGAAAAAAATTTAATTTTTTTAAATGGGCAGAATTTCTGAATAGACATTTCCCCAAAGACATATAGGTGAACAACAGACCCATAAAAACATGCTCCACATCATTAGTCACTAAGGAAATGCAAATCAAAACCATAATGAGATATCACCTTACACCTGATAGAACGGCTATTATCAAAAAGACAAGAAATAACAAGCATGGTGAGGATGTGGAGAAAAGAGAATTCATGTGCACTGTGAGTGAGAATGTATATTGGTGCAGCCACTATGAAAAACAGTATGGAGATGTCTCACAAAATTTAAAATAGAACTATAGTATGATCCTGCAATTGCATTTCTGGGTATTTATCTAAAGAAAACAAAAACATGAATTTGAAAAGATATATGCACCTCCATTTTTATTGCAGCATTATTTACAACAGCCAAGGTATGGAAATAACCTAATTGTCCATAGATAGATGAATGGATAAATAAATTGTGATATAGATAGATAGATAGATAGATAGAGATAGAGATATAGATATAGACATATTAAACTAAGTTCATAGATACAGAGAATGGATTTATTGTTTCCAGAGGCGGGGGGTGGTGGGGGTGGAGAAATGGGTGAACTGTATGTTTTATTTTCTTTTAGTTTAAATAAATTGAATATAAAATAAAAAATAAAATGACGTTTTGAAATTATGGACCATGTTAAGCCTTCTGTTATACCCTTTTGCAATAGTTGTATATCCAGTGATCACTGACATAGATCCAGTGATCACTGACAGTTGGCAGGGCATTTGTTATTGCCTCCTGGAAGACTGATTATTGAGTCCCCATTGGGCTATAGCCTATACACCATAATTCATGTATTGTACTAGAGATGGTGCTCATTTCTTGAGCAGAAAGCTGATACTTAATACCTAGTTTAAATAAGGTACACTAGATCAACCCAGAAGATACTAAAAAGGGGACATAGAAAATTCATGAGAGAGATAGACATGGAAGCCATGTTGGGCTCTAAAATATTTGGAGGAATTACAGAGATAGTAAGCAGAACAGAGCAAAGATAAGGGAATGCAAACCCTGGGAAAGGGAGACACCCATATCCCAGTAGCTTTCTAGTTCTTGGATTGTTTTCCACTGAAGCTAGGGTGTATTTCTTACACTAAGGTTTTATTATTTTCCTGAGCCCTTTAATAACTACCCCCTTTTACACAACAAATATATGAGGCAAAAATATATTAGGAAAATGTTAACCAAAGAAGCCAGTTATAATTATATTAAAATGGGTCCAAAAAATATTTAAGACAAAAAACTAAAGTTAAAATTAGAGAGGGCCTTTGAATAATGATTTTAAAATTTAAAACAGAAAAATATAAAATTCTAAATACTAAACTCTAAAACATAGATTGATGCTGGAATCGTCTATTCGTCCATGTGACAGTGGATCACATGTCTGTTAGTTCATGAGGGAAAAGAGGGAGATTCAGGATTCAGAGAGGCTGACTTTGGTCCCCATTTAGTTGTAAACATTCATTATTATGTGTAGTTTTGAGTGTAGTTTTATGTGTTCCTGGTCACATTGATTTATAGATTATATTCTCTGAAAGATTCAAAACTTTATAATGCTCATAAAACTTTGTAATGAATGGGATGGTACCAGGTACCTAATAATACAGCTTCAAGATATACAGGGAAATTTTGACAGAAGTAAAAGAGAATATAGACTAATACACACTCATAGTAAGGTTTTGATAAAACTCTCAGTATATGATAGAACAGACAAAAAACTAGTAAGAATATTGAAAGGTAAACAATTTGATCAGTATATCTGACCTCATTGTCATGTTTAGAATACTATAATCAATAACATCTTAATCAATATTATTTCAAGTGTACACAAAACATGTATTAAAATGGATCATATGCTTGGCCGTAAAACAAATTGAAGAAAATTTCATGGAATTGGAATCACACGTTCAGTTTGTTCTCTGGTCAGAACAGAATTCAGCTGGAACTCAATAGCCACATCAAACAAACAAATAAACAAAATTAGAAGTTTCCTTTGATAGTGGAAATTAAGTACTGATTCCTAAGTTATAAATGAGTAAATGGAAAATGAAGTATTCTTAAATGAATAATAATAAAAATAAGACAAATCGAACTTGTGGAACATAGTTCAAACTAGAGAAAATTTACAGACATATATACAGAGAAGAAAAACTGAAAATCCATTATCTAAACATTGATGTCAAGAAGCTAGAAAAGAATAGCAAATTAAACTGAAAAAAAGGAGAAAGAAATAAAGATTGAGGAAGAAATTAAAGAAATGAGAAGTAAATATAAAATAGAAAGGATCAACCAAGACAAAGCTGCTTTTTGGGAAAGAACATGAAATTGATGAACCTCTGGCAAAATAGATGAAGAAACTAAGAAAGGGGCACAAAGCGCCAACATGCAGAATGAAGATCAAGACACCATTATAAGTAAAGAATAATGGAAGGATGTTACAAAGAACTCTGTGGCAAAGTTTTGTTTTGTTTTGTTTCTTTTTTTTTTTTTCTCTTTTTACTTGTAGTGACATTGGTTTATAATATCATATAGATTCATGTGGAGAATATTATATTTGACTTCTGAGTACACTACAGTGTTCTCAGCACCAAAAATTTAGTTTTCATTTCTTACCATTAAGTTGATCCCCTTTATCCATTTGATGTGACTCTGACTCCCCCACCTCTTCCCATTGGGTAACCACTCTGTTCTCTGTGTCTTCATTTTTTTGTTTAATTTTTAATTTTTTATACAAATTTTAGAGGTTACTTCCCCTTTATATTTATTACAAAATATTGGCTATATTCCTCATGTTGTACAGTACATCCTTGAGCTATCTTACACCCAATAATTTGTACCTTATACACCCCCACCATTATATTGCTCCCCCACCACTGTAACCACTAGTTTGTTCTCTACATCTGTGAGTCCGTTTTGCTTTTGTTATATTCATTAGTCTGTTGTGGGTTTTTTGTTTGTTTGTTTGTTTGTTTAGAGTCTACATGTAAGTGATATCACATAGTATTTGTCTTTCTCTGTCTGACTTATTTTATTTAGCATAAGGTCCTCCAAGTTCATTCACATTGCTGCAAATGTGTGGCAAAATTTTTTTGAAAATTTAAATACACTGGGTAAACTCCTGGAAAAATAAATCTTACCAACTCTGAGTTTGAGAGCCTGATAGTTGTCTTTTTTTTAAATTTTAATATGTGATTAAAAACTTTCCACACACACAAAAAATAACTTTTGGACTCCAAATTGATTTACCTTTGATTTCTACCAAATGTTTAAGGAAGAAATAAGACCATTATTACACAAATTATTCCAGATAATAGAAAGAGAGTGTAGTCACCTGGCTTCAATGTAACCAACAACCTTAATACCAAAGCCTACTGGAGACATTATAAGAAAGAAAAATTATAAGACAATTTCCCTCATGAACATTGATGCAAACCTAAAAAAAATTAACAACCAAAACCTAGCAAAATACAGTTAGAGTAATAATACATCATGACAAGTTGGAGGTTATTTCAAGAAATTCAAAGCTCAATCAATATTATTCATTACCATGTGGAAAAAATAAAGAATAAAGCATTTGCTAAAGCTCAATATTCACAATAAAAAATCATTGGCAACTAGGGATAGAAGTGAACTGTCTTAATCTGATAAAGGAAATGTAAACAAGCTGCTTTCCTATGATATTAGGAAGGAGACAAAGACACCTGTAGGGAAGCAGGATTTGCCACCCCCAATAGGTCTCTCTGGCGTATTCATATTCATTATTTTCTAAGAAACAGTAGACGTGGGGTAAACTCTGAAAACTGAGTAGGAGTTATCCCTTTGTAAGAAACATTTGCATATATAAGGGAAATCTCCATTTGTAAGGATATCTTCCTGGATGGAAAGATGTCTCCCTGGATGTACCAGGAAGAGGAGGATCACCAGAACCTCTAGATGGAGAAAGCAAGGACTTAGTTTACTGTGCTTTTCCTGGTCACTATTCAGAAATGACTCTCCCCACCATCAACAACTTTTTGTCTTTAGCTTAAGATGGTATTTAAGGTGAGGGCTTTGGCCATTTTGGCAAGTTACTTGGTTCTCCTCAGTATCTCTGTGTATACATGTTATTGAAATTTTGTTTGATTTTTTTCCCTGTTAATCTGTCTCATTCCAATTGAATTTTTAGATCAGCCAGAAGAACCTAGAAGGACAGAGGAAAATATCTTCCTCCCCAACAATACTATTACAACTCCCAATATATACTGTACTGGAGGCCTACCCAGCACAGTAAAGGAAAAATAAAAAGAAAGAAAGAACATGAAATGAAGGAACAAGTTTGTCATTATTTGTAGATGAAATTATTGTGTATGTAGAAAACCCAAAATAAAAACTCTTTGTATTAAAAATAAAAATAACAAGGTCCCAAAAAAGTAAGGTCACTGTATACAAGATCAATTTAGAGAATCATTTAAATCCTATATTTCATCAAGAAACAATTAGAAAATAATTTTAATTAATATATTTTATTTAGATACTGAAGATTCTATATAATTCCTGTTAAATTAGCTTCCTCTCTGTGATGGAGGAGATCATGAGATTGATTCTATATGTTCACACTCTGGTGTATTTAAGGTTTTATTCATGTAGCACATACTTTTTGGTTGTTACTGTTCAAAAGCACAGGTATTTTTACCAAAGTGCTAATGAATTCTGAAATTTACTTACTTACAAAAAAGGATACACTTTATAATAGCATTAAAAATCAAACACTTATTAAAAATCTAATGAAGGCTTTAAAAACCCTCTACAGAAAAAAAAATCTAAAGAAACTAAAGAAATCCTTCAAAAAAACTTTATTTTATTATATTTAAAGAGAACACTATTAAGATGTTAATACTCCTGAAATTAATATATAGGTCCAATGAAATTAATCTAGTTTCCTTTAAATGCTGCCACATTTTGGGGGGAAGTTAACAAGCTGATACTAAAATGTATATGTGTATAGGGACAAGAGAGGCCAACCATCCGGAAGATCAAACTCCCAGGTATGACAACTTACACTACCAGTTATCAAGATAAAACCCCAGTAAATAAATCAAAGTGAGATTGTCTGAAGGACAGACAAATAGATCAATGGAACAAAATTTAAAGCCCCCAAAACAAGCACGTGCATTACAACTGATTTATGACAAAAGCGACACAGCAGAGTCACAGATAAAGGATAGTTTTTCAATTAGTGGCTCTGGGTGAACTGAAAAAAAAAATATATATATATAAATGCAAACTTTCCCCTATTATCATCTACAGAAAATCAATTCCAGGCTGATCATGATGGTAGAAGAAAATATAAATGGTAACCAGCAAAGCTTCTGTAATGTAATACAAGAAAATGTCTTTATGTGACTGGTATAGGAAATCATTTCTTAAGCTAAAATTACTAACCATAAAAAAAGTAGATGGATAAATAGTACTTAATTATCACTAACCACAAAGAAATAGATGACTAAAATGGGGATTAATTAAAATTAGAAATTTCTGTTCATCAAAACACACTATTAAGAGAATAAAAAAGGCAAGCTGGAGGATGGGTAAAGATTTTTGAAAAATAAATAAAAATAAATAACTTGTATCCACAAAGGAGTTACATTTAGAAAATATAAACATTCTTACAAATCAATTAAACAAACAAACAAACCATCCAGTGGAAAAAAGGACAAAACTTCTACATGATTATTTCACAAAAAAAGATGATCCAAAGGGCTATTAAACATATGAAAAAGTGTACAGTTTCATTACCATTGTAAAAATACAAAATAAAACCATATCAAAATATTTATTGTTACATACACACCAGATTGCCTAAAATTATCCAGAATGGCAGTATCAAATGTTGGTGCATATATAGAGCAATTGGAATTCTCACACATTTGCTGGTGGAAATGTAAAATGATATAACCACTTTGGAAACCTTTTGGGCAACTTCTTACAAAATTCAACAGATATTTACCATATGACCCAGCAATCATACTCCTAGAACTCAACAGAAGTGTAAATGTGTGTGCAACAAAAGATATATTTTAAAATGGTCATAGCAGCATTGTTGGTAATATCCCCAAATTTGAAGCAAGCTGAATGCCATTTGACATTAAAATGAATAAATAATTTGGGTAATATCCACATAAGCAAGCACTATCAACAAAGACAAGAGAACTATCACTTCGTGCAACAAACTGGATGAATCAGATAAATACGCAGTCAAACAAAAGAAACTATTCACAAAAGATAACGTGTACTATATCTTTATGTAAGGATTGAAAATACTATTAGATATCCTTTTGCACAGGACTGGAGACATAGTCTCTGTAAAGGTCAAAAAAAGTAGCTTCTGAGATGTGAGATTGTTCTATTTTGGGGACTGAGTATGTTCACTTTGTGATAATTCATTGGATCACACATACGATTTGTTCACTTTCCTTAGTGAGTGGCAAACTTCAAAAAGTATTAAAAATGTATTTGTATAAATAAAATTATATACTGAATTGAGGTTAAAACTTTAAAATTTTGCTATTACAAGTTCTAAGCCAAGAGTTTAAAAAATGAGGAATATTCAAACTCATTGTTACTAAAAATATTTCCATGTGTGCATCATTCATAAATAAAACAAATAATATATAATGGCAGAAATACATAATAAAATAGCATAGAAAACATAAATATTGTTTAAATATTTATATCATATTTTTCCAGTTTTTACATTTCTATTTTGTTTGAGCTTATAATATACAATCTACTTTATTGTAGTGGGTCATATATTTAATTTATAAACTTTTACATAAGTATAGTATACACATAGAAGTATATGTACATGATAACAAAATTTTTGCTAATAGGGCTGAATAATTAATAACACATGGACACCAGTGATTTAACTGTTTAACAGTGACACCCAGAGTGACAAGCTAACAGCCAGATGAGAGTAAGGAAATCCTTGCAGGTTTATCACCTTGAGGAGTTTGCAGGAGAGCAGTTCAAGGATATTTGTAAGGAACCAATTATCTTAAATTAAAATTTTATTCATTTGTTCAACTAGTAAGTGTTCTACTGGTTTCAGGGGTAGTAACATGTTATTCAAAGTCTCCATAAAGTCAGAAAGCCTCAAATTTATTTATTGTCTGAACTTATTCAAGTTTTTCTTCTCTCTTCTCCTTTATACCTTGACTTATTAAAATATGAGGGGATTATCCCTAATTATCGATACTGAGAGAAGTAAATTAAATATTGTACCTGACAGTTTTTAGCACATCCCTGGAAAATAACCAGGGATCAATAAATGTTGACTCTTTTGTCCAACCTTTCCCTTGTTATTCTGGGTTGATAGGCGATGTTTACATGAAATCTGCCAGTGGTGGGTATGGAGTAGAATTCTCAACCTCCAGAACATGCAATGGCTTCCCCATCACCACCCCTCCAAGTGTAAATCACATGGACCTGGACACCTTTTACTGTAAGTACCAATTTTAGGATTTGTATACTCTTGGACTAACTCAGCAACATAGATCTACAATACGCAACGTATTTTCAAATTTTCTTATATTCACAATATCGTGTCCATGACATCTGGGACTGAAACTGCTGTTTCCTGACTGGTGTTGACATTTTGGAGATGGAAAATATTGGCATAGACTATTGCCAACTTGCATCACTGCTTCTTCCCTTATGACACATAAACCTAAAAAAATAACATTATGATGATATTTAAACAAAGGACTCACTGTCTTGTGCTTTACATCCACTTCCTGCCCATTTCCTGCCTTTTGCATTTAATCTGCCTGTAAACTCCACTCCTAGAAGAAGCCAATACATCTTGCCAAATTATTCGCCAGGGTCAATTCTGTATTCAAATTGCCTTTTCATCCTTCTTCAATTTTACAAAAGGAGTTTGGCTTCTTTCTGCTTCGATTTCCTCATAGCATCACCATTCAATTTTTGCATTTGACAGCCCTGCAGTAGGTCTGGATTAATAGCCAGCATGATGTGCCCATGTTCTCTGAGCCTACTGCTCTCAATTGTGAAATTGCATATTTTTTTCCACAAAGGAAATAGGGTGTGTATGGTTGATCCAATGACACATAACCAATTACACAGATAAATGAAAAATTAAGCTACATTATTTCAAATAATAAGCCTCCTTTCTCTGATAATAGTCATATTTTGATGTATTCAAACATATGTTAGTTGAAGTGAACCAAAGGTAAAATTTGCTTTGCATAGGAAATCATCACTTCATCCCCAAAGAGTAATATTTCTTATGCTCACTTTATGAATCATAACAGTGGCTTATGAGTAAGGACATGAGAGCCCATCAACCTGTTGGGATATTGTGGGGAAGTGACTACACTCTCCTTTCACCTCAAACATCCCCCTAGCTACTTTTTGGAGACTTTCATGGCATGGCCTCATGGGTACTCCAAGCTTTTATATTCCTGTTCCCTGCCTTCCTCATGTATCCATCTAGTGGTTTTCTCTCTTCCCAGAATTCCCATAAAATAACCCCATCCTCCAATATCAGCCCCCTCTTCTGGTTGAGGCCACCCCTGGAAGTCTGAGACAGCTGTCTCCATATTTCTTTAGCCCAAGTGTGGGCACAGGACCTATTCTGATTCCTTGAAACACACCAGCAACCAGGCTCAACTTTCAACAAGGCGTCCCTGAAGTATGAAGATAACGGAAGAGGAGCATGACCACAGACTAACTGATGGCAACACCACAAGCAGAGCTCCATCTAAAATCTCAGCACGGCCGGCCACAGGCTCCTCAGTCACACTCACCAGGTCCACTTCAAGCTTCTCTAAGTTCTAGAGTCAGAACCAAACAAACAAATTTACTTTTTAGGAGAGAGGAAGATTCTCCTATACTCTTCTTTAAAATTAGTGTAATGGACTGAATGGTGTTCCCCAAAAGGAGAGGTCTATTTCCTGATTCCCTAGAACCTGATTATATGGCAGAAGATGCAATTATACTAAGGCTTCTGAGAAGGGGAGATTCTCTTTCTTTATCTGGGTGGACCCTAAATGCAATCACACATATTTCTATAAGAGAGATGCAGAGAGAGTTTTGAGACAGACATACAGAGGAGAAGACACAAAAGGGGAGGCAAGGTGACCACAGAGGCAGACTGGAGTGATGAGGCCTCCAACAAAGGAATGCCAATAATGTCAGGAGCTGGAAGAGGCATGGGATGCAATCTCCCCTAGAGCCACTGGAGGGAAACAGCCCAGCCAACACCTTGACTGTGAGAGAAACCAACATTCCAGCCCCCAGAAGTCTCTCCCTGACTTGCCAGTCAGTACCACCTAAGGCGTAATCATCATTTTTTTAACAGGTTTTTAAAACTACAAGTAAGTCCTATTACCAAGTTTTTTCTTGCCCTTTTGTTTTCTAAAAGGAGTAGATAAATTGATCGGGCACAATTTTTCTCTAAAAATAAAAGTTGGTCTCACCCCAAATGTTGTGTTTAATTAAACATTTGATGAACTAGCCTTTTTTGCAGAAAACCCACCAGCCTACCAGGTGTGCAAACAAGGCTTATTTGTTGTGGTTGCCAGGGTCATTCTCCTTGGTAAAGCTTCTCATGGCTGGAAGACATGTTGGCAGGACTCCAGTTCACAATCCCGCACATACCATCAGCCCAGTGATTTCACATTTTTGCCAGGAGTTTTCCAGTTTTGCCCTTGAACTACTGCAGCTTCTTAACAGATATGTTTCTGAGCAATTTGTGCAAATTAAATTTTGTATCTTCTTAAAATGAATTATTGATAACAAAACCTGAAATTAAAAAATTTAAAGCAAAGAAACTGCAATTGGAAGGCAGGAATTTAATGACAAACTTTTATGAAAAATGAGAAAATGTTAAAGTTACTCTTTAACTATCAATATCCTCATATATTCAATTTATTTTTTAAGCAAACTGTACTTACAGTGTGGACGGTTAAAAAAATTATGTTCAGGATCCCTACATATCACTTTAAAAGCACGTTAGTTTGTGTTGAGAGAAACACTTAAAATTTTATTCAAGGTGGTGAAACTTAACCATTATATGAAAGATTTAGAATTTAACCAAAATGGTGTGGCTATGCTATACTAATTACTTAGACAGAAATATTCAATGATGGCTAAAGTTGGCCAGTATCTAGCAATGCATACATCTATTAATAAATACATTGTATCAAAAATAATAAATATGCTGTATCACTTGACTATTGATGTTTAATGAACCACCCCAAAATGTAATGGCTTAAAACAAATATCATTGGTTAGCTCACAATTCTCTGGGTCAACTCTATACTTCTGCCAATTTGGCAGGAATTGGCTGATCGTGGTTGGGCTCATCCATGTACCTGTAGTCAGCTGAAGTCTACCTGAGGACGCCCTGGAGTAGGGATCCCCAGTCTAATGGCTAATTTGGCTTCACGTGGTCTCTGATCTTCCATCAAGCCAATCCAGGACTCTTTCTCATGCAGGGTTCCTACAGAGAGCAGAATTGCACAAGACCTCTTGAGGTCAAGGTGCAGAACTCGCTTCACTGTCATTTTTGCCATATTCTATTAGTTGAGGCAAATAAGAGGTCTGGCTTTAACTCAAAAGGTGGGGAAACAGACTCCTTCTGATGGAAGGAACTGTAAAAGAGTGGAAGGGTAAAGAATTGTGGGTCTTTTTTCAATTATTCTCCCAAATATGCATACATATACATGTGTATGTGTGTTTAAATACTTATATAAATATTTTAAATAATAAAAATTTACCATAAATGGTAGCATTATATATTTGCTGTATATAACCATTTTCTTCAATCATAAGCTTTCAAACACACAATTAAGTTTCACTTTACGTGTTGGGGCCACATATCCAAAACTGGCCTGCTTGAAAGGAAATTAAAACCGAATAATTTGTATTTCCATCTCTGGCCAAGATGGAGTAATAGGAACCAGATCTATTCTACCACCTGAAACAATCAGAAAACAGACAAAATATATGAAACATATGTCAAGAAACTGAGTATCAAGCAATAAGGAGAGTGATTCCCAAAAGACAGGAAACAACCGTGGCTAGCCTATGATTTTTCCAGCTAACTACCTGGAGAGTTTCCATTCCATGGTGCACGGAGGGGGTACACAGGATAAGACTGGTAAACTCTGAGTTTCAAAAACAGAGATAAGACTCTTAGGAGACCGATGCCATCAAATTTCACTGGGCAGAGGACCAGAGAGGAGAGAACTGAATATAAAGAGAACTCAGGAAGTAATCAAAAGGTTCCACCTGAGTTTTTAGCTGAGTATTGATCAGTACATGTGTGTGAAGAAACATCTAGAGATAAAAGTTACAATGTGTCAGAAGAAAATTACACTTGATGGAATTAATGACAGATTAGATATGCAAGAAAAAATTGGTAAACTTGGACACATAGCCATAGAAGTGATGCAAAATGAAACAGAATAAAAAGGGAATGGCAGCAGCAAAGCAGACCATCAGTGAACTGCGGGACATCTTCAAATGGCCTAACGTATGTGAGAGGGAAGTGCCCAGAAAGAGGAGAAAGGGAGAGACAGAAAGAAAAATTAAGCAATAATGGCTGATATTTTTCCACATTTGATGAAAACCTGCAGATATGAGTAGCTCAAAGAACCCAAGCCCAATAAACAGGAAATAAATGACATCCAGAAATACTATAATCCAATTACTCAAATCAGTGATAAAAAAGTTAAAAACATCCAGAAAAAAAAAAGATGTTACTTATAGAGGAATAAAGATAAGGATGACATGAATGCACAAAAAGGATAACACATCATAACATGTCAAAACTTATAAAATTTCAACATGTGCAACTTATTATATGTCAATCACACCTCAACAAAGCCATTTTAAAAAAGGAAACGATGTCCTCCTGACATAATTCCATCTTCCTTTTGTGAATTTTGCCTTCAAACACACTGCCAGTGTCTATATGAAATGAATGATTATACTCTGAATTGCAAAATATTCACCAAAATATTCAATATTTTTATAATTCAGAGAAGCACCTATGGTGATTTTCTATGAGGAAAATAATCACTTGAGGATGCTAAATGAAAAAAGTCTTATCCTCTCTCTCATTATGATTCCTAAGATGCCCTTACCTAAGGGAATCCATGGGGATCCACCCAATTCCACTAGTGTAATATGTTCCCTGAAATGTTCTTGTCACTACATTCAACTGCAGGGGATGAGAACTTACTCCATGTAGACGTCTGCTCTATGAGTTGCTTGAGTTTGGAATAGGTCAATCATAGAGCTACCATTTTATAAGACCCTGAATAATAACATGAATTCAATTAAAACATAGATTCAAAGGGTCAGAGAACAGGATGGGTTCCCTAGATCAATAGTTTTCAACTTACTCCTCAAAACATCTTTGAACTCTGCAGAAGTATTTCTGGGCTTCCCAATTTTCCACGTGAAATTTTCCTTTTTAAATATTCTGAATTCCTTTCGAAATGGTTAAAGAAAACCACGGATATTAAATTACACTAAATTTTCTGAGTATTACTGATGTTGTAATTTATGCTTGTCACAACTCATTTTTGTGTAACTCTTCAAATAAAAGCCCTCCTGCTGTCTTAGTTTAATTAAAGTGTGTCCTGAATTTGCAAAGTCCCCCCTTGTATTTGGACTTGGTGTAAATGTGTTGTGGATCCAAAAGGTTGCTGTTCTGCACTAAGCTTTTGTGACTTCAGGCCTGTGCATGTCCATCTACTTAAAACTGTGCAAGTAAGTTCAAGGCTACAGAACAAGGACCCCCACGCTCTGTTAAACACAAGTAAGACCCAGGCACATTGGTCTAGCATAATGAGATCTATCAGAGTAGAAATACATTATGCAAAATTTTGCATTCATTATGCATTTAATGTTGTTCTTATCTATTTTGTCTTTAATTTTTTTTTCTGTTGGGGTGAAATAATGATTATTTAAGCCAGAACTGGATCACTGATTAAAAATAATATTTGAAATGAAAACTTGATGATGCAAATGGCTAGATCAAAAATGCTCAGGATGGAGCTACAAATCATGCTCTTTTCACACCAGGTGGATCCTTGCACTGGTGCTAATTACACTGAAAAAGTATACAAAAGCAAATGTGCAAAAAATAAAAAAACAAACACAAACACACACAAAAATAAAAAACCTCACACAGTCACTTGTAATTAAAAGATAATTGAAACCATAATGTAAGAAGGATGAATTTACCATCATGTTTTAAATTTTTTTTTTCTAAATTAAATTTAATCTGACTCCAAGCCATGGTTGATGAGGTTCACTGTATTTCCTAAGTTCCTTGGCTACATTCTGCCGCCCTCGGTGCTGGTCTCCATCACAGTCTGGACATTGATGCCAAGGAGGAGAGGTGGCAGTGTCCAAGTTCATCTGCACACAGCCTTGACCAAAGGGCTCCCCTAGATTCAGTCCCCCAGAACTCAAAGCTTCATGATAATGGTCCAGGCACGTTCTTGGCAGTCAGAGAAGCCCTGCCACCCCACTGAGCACTGAACGGGATGCCAGCCCCAGCCTCACCCCTACCTTGTCCTGAAGTCTCTCATCCTCTAAGATAGTCTAGGGCTAGGAGCCAAACTGTCCAAAACAGAAACTGAGAATTCTCCAGTGCAGCCAGAAAAATTCAAACAACAGGAAACAAAGTCTTCCTTGCTACTTACTTCCAGGGGCCAAGTCCCCTGTCCTCTCTGTGTGAAGTGTGTGTTTAGTCAGGGCGGCTGGAGGGGCTACAGTGACCTGGAGCAGGGAGGGAATATCTCATTCCTTTTCAGATGCTTATAAGAGGAAGCTGGACCATTTTTCCTTCAGGTCATTCTGTGTCAAAAGTTACCTGCTATCACGGGTCACCTTTAGAATTTTCCCAAATAAACTGACAGTCATTTGTGCAAAATAATTCTATAGTTAGTTCTATGAAGTAATGGTGTAATTTTTAATCCAAATAAGCTCAGCCCAAAAATAAGTATTTCAGCTTCATTTATCATAAATCAAACTGTTAAATGTTGTCAGAAATCTTATGAAAAACAGTAAAATAAGCTTATACCTTCATTCAATGTAAGTTAACACCTTCAATTTTCATATATTTCATGTATTTTAAAATGTAGGGTACATGTATGTTTTAATATATGAAAACTGAAAGGCAATAACTTATAGAGAACACATATATACATACATGTACATAATTTGCTTTGTTGTTTAGTAAATACACGTGTAGGGTTGGTGTTTTCTTTATAAATTGTATCTCCTTTTGACTGTTGTTCACTGTCTCCTTTTGTCATTTTCCACCCCCCCCCCCTTATCTCCTTTTTTTTCTAGTAACATTTCTGGTCCCATTTGCTACATCCTATAAGTAAGGTAAGACTACATCTTGTAAACAAATTTAATCATCTATTTTTCTTAGGAGAATTCAGCATGTTTTCACCTAAGGTAAGAACTGAAATAATGATTTTTATTCTGTTCATTTTTCTTTATATTTTACCTTTTTTTGGCCTCATTTCATTGGGAGAAACTACATGAAAGCATAGTTTCTAATTCCTACGGTGATTATCTTCAAAATGCCAGCCGTCATTATCAAACACAAATTTCTCTATTATATGAACGAAAGTTATCAGTTATTTCCCCTCACAAAGAAATTCTCTTCTTCTACAACTCACATTTCAATAAAATGAGAGCTTTGGACATTTTAATTTATTTTTTAAAAATTTATGCCCTCAAGGAATAATTCACATATAGCAAAATACACAAATCCTAAGCATACAGTTTCAGGAATTTTACCTGTGTATGCAGCACAGCCACTCCAGACAGAGAATACTTCCAGCAGCCCTGAAGTTTCCCTCGGGTCTTTGCTTAGTCAAAGCCCTGCATTCCCCAGCATAGTCGCTGTCTTGATGACTCGTGAACTTTTAATAAAAGGGATCATATAGTATAGGTTTCCTTTGTGCCTAGCTTCTTTTAGTCAGTATTGTGTCTCTCAGATTCATAAAAACATCTGTCAGTAAATCATTCTCTTTTATTATTGATTGCATTTTACTACACAAATAAAGCATAGTTTATTTATCTGTCTCCCACTGATGGATAATTGGGTTGTTTCCAGTTTGGAGCTATTAGTAATCACCCTGTCATGAACATCTGTACGTGTAGCTTAGGTAGACACACGCCTTCATTTTTTCTTGGGCAGAAGTTTAGGAGTGGAATTGCTGGGTCATAGAGTAGGTGCATGTTTACTTTTAATCAAAAGTGTCCAATGATTTTTCAAAGTAGTTTTACCAATTTGCATTCTGGTTAGCAATATATGAGAATTTCTGTGGTTCTTAATCTGTTCCAAAATTTGATGTTGATGGACTTTTTAATGTTATGCATCCCCATAGGTTTATAGTCACCTCCCAAGGAATTTTAATGTAAATTTCCCTGATAACTAATGATGATGAACACCTCTCCACACCCATATTAGCCACTCATACATGTTCTTTTGTGACACTGATATTCAAATCTTTTGCCATTTTTAAAAATCAATGTTTTCTCTTACTAGGATTTTAGAAGAATAAACTATTCATAGTACATACATCTCTAAGAATTAGTAAAGAGGATACAGAAAGAGCTCATTTAAAATAAAAAAAATTAAAAAGATGACATGCAAAATAAAGAGGCAAACTACTTGAACATGTAATTTATAGAAGTAGAAACCTGAATAACCACTAAACATGAAAAGATGTTCCATCTTATTGAAAATTTAGGAAATGCAGATTAAAACATTAATGAACCATCAATAATTTTAATCAATTATGCAAAAATAAAAAGTGACATAACCAAGGGTTGGTGAGGGTGAAGGAAACTGAGAGCCTTTATAGACCACTGAGGGACATCCAAACTGGAATTACCATCTTGAAGACCGTCGGACGATATCTACAAAGTTTGAAAGTGCACATCGCTAATATTTAACTATTTTGCTTCATGGTATATATACAATAGGAGATGTGCAGAAAAAAGCCCATTGCATTCTTCTATATAACAGCAAAAATTTGAGAAAAAGGGAATAATCAACAATAGAGAAATGGATACATAATTGTTCTAGAGCAGCTAATATCAATGAAGTATGGAATATAGATATGTTTCACATGGATAGACCATGGCAACACAATTTTGAATTAAAACATATGATGGTATACAGATAACATTTCTTAAAGTAAAAATTAATAATTTCCTAAAATCTGGCCCCTGGACTAGCAACATCAGTATTTCCTGGGCACTTGTTGGAAATGCAACTTCCTGGGCTCCACCTCAGACCTAGTGAATCAGAATCTCTTGAGGGAAGCATCCAGCACCCTGTTTTAACCAGCCCTGAAGTGGATTCTGATGCTTGCTAAAGCTTGGTAACTACGCATCATAGTTCCACATATTACACTGATATGTATTTACTGAACATATAGTATAGCTAGCTGGAAGAACACAAAGGAATGTCCTGACAGTGGTTACTTTTGAAGTTGGAACTGAATGAAAGACCTCAAATATCTATGATGCCACGTATATAAATATAAAAATAGACCTTAAGAAAGAAGGATGAAATACTAATATGTATTAATTCTCAGTGGGTTTGTTGTATTATTCTTTGCATCCTTCTAAATATTTTAAACTTTTCACAATAATTTTTTTAAAAAAGAGCTACAGAGAGCATGATGTAAGTAAGTGGTCATTGCATAGTGCAGGGATTTAATGTGGTAACCAAAAAATCTTAGTTCTTTCTCAAGTCTCCAAGTTTAATTAAGAATATCTCGAGATTGTTAGACAAGCTCTTAAAAAACAAAACAAAACAGCCCATGATTTTGTAATCATTTATAATTGCTAAATTTACTGAATCAAACTTTTCATGATTTTGCAGCTCCAAATAGGGTACAGAAATAAATCAGAGAGCAGAGTGCATGTTAAACTGGCGTCTATAATCTCAATTTTAGCTCTTTAATCTGATAATAATATTGATATCATTGATCACATAGTTAGAAAGGTTAAAATGAGAAAATATACTTAATTAAACAAATTGTTATTTGTATTTGTTTATATACTGAGATTATGTAATTAAACAAGACATCTCATTGCTTTACAAATGGTTTGCTTTATAAAGAAATATTTTACTTCACTCCCTTGTTCCTGGAAGGGCTTCCCTTCAACCTCCAGACATTGTGTTATTGAGTTATTCAGATTCCCCAGCTACTCTTAGTAAGGAATTTTCAAGTCTCACAGTTCAGATCTCAGGACATCTCTCCTGATGTTACCTTCTGCCATGTGACACCTCCGAGAAGACAACAGCCACTTCCTGTTCTTCCTTAGAAGATATTCCCCCAAATGACTAAGCTCATGATGAAGCTTGTTTCACTTGTCAGTCCTGGAGGCTAAGCCCATACAAGCAGTCTACCTTTGGCTCTCTTCTGTTCAACAGTGGCAGTACCTCTCTGTGCAGCACAAAAGAAGTGCAAAAACAGCCCTTAACCACAAAAGGAAAAATTGAAGGCTTTTATGCAGCTAAAATATTTCCAAAAATGCTCCCATATAGGATAATGGGACCATTCCCAATGTATAAGCAAGGAGAGACTTCATTGCATCTTTTCTAACTCTCAGAATCATATTTTAATTAATAGTTTTATTTTGAGATAGTTGTAGATTTGTATATAGTTGTAAAAAAAAATAGACATTCCATGTACATTTCACCCAATTTAAACCAATGATAACATCGTGCAAGACTTCAGCATGGCGTCACAACCAGGACATTGACATTGATGCAGAAATGTTCCCATCACAAGGATTCCTCATGTTGCCCTTTTACAGTCACACATACTTTCCTTCTGTACCTATCCCCTTCTTATTTCCAGGCAACCATTAACCTTTTCTCCATTTCTATAACATTGTCATTTCAAGAATGTTACATAAACAAAATTACACAGTCTGCAACCCTTTAGACTTGCATCTTTTCCATGAGCATAACTCTTTAGACAATCATCCAGCTTGTGCATGTACCAGTCCTTTGCTCCTTTGCTGTTGCTGGGTAATAGTCCACAGTAATAATGTAATAGGGTTTGGTTTAACCATTCACTTGCTGAAGGACATCTGGGTTGTTTCCAGTTTGAGGCAATCATAAATAAACCTACTAAGAACATTTTTGTTCATGTTTTTATATGAACATACACTTTAAATGTCCCCAAGAGTATAATTTCTGAGTCATATGATAGTTACATATTTATTTTTCTGAGAAACTACCAAGCTGTTTTCCAGAGTATCTGCAACATTTTACGTTTTCACTGATGATGTATAAGTGATCCAGTTTCTCCTTATCCTCACCAGCATTTGTTTTTAACTAGTTAAGTTTCTTTTTTTTTTTTTTTTAACTTTAGCTCTTCTAATAGATGTGTTGTGCTATCTTATTGTGGGTTTAGTGAATTATGTCATTTTTCATCTTACCAATTTAACCCAAGAAGTGCTTTTTTCACTTTAATTTGTTCTGTTTTTCATTTTCTCAATTTTTTTACCACTTGTGTTTCTTTTATACATTATAGCTCATGTACTTTTTCTCGTTTCTTTTAAATGATTCAGTGCTTTTTAAATATGTTTCATGTTTATATGTTAATGCTTATATAGTAATGATATTAATTTTCTACTTTTTAACTCCTTTTTTTTCCCCTGATATCATTGGAATTACTTGAGCAAGTAAATGTTTTAATTTTCTTATAAAGCTTTATTCCCTAGCCTCGAATGGCCACTACACTCTAATAAATGGTTTCTAAGTCTTTTTCAACTCTTTGTCAGGTCATTTAGTTGAACAGAACTGAACTGAAGGCTTTTAAAATTCTGAATAGAATCTTCCCCTGCATGTTACACGTAAATTATTTCAATTAAGATTATGGTGGTGTATTATTCCCCTACAGTACCACACTATTTTCTACAGTGGGTTATCAGTTCTCTCTGAAACCAGGTATATATATTTTTTTCTGGTTAGTATTTTGCAGTCTCCAGCCCATTTCACAATCTTGGAATGCAAGTACTGTACCTGGAAATGCAGGTATTTAAGTCCACAACATGGACATGGATTTTTGAAAACAATAGGGATTACATATGCAGTCAAAGGACTGATGGAGCTTGAGAATTTCACACCTGTGTACGTTCATCTGAGCTCAGCCCCATACTTGCTCAGTGACCTCAGGATAATTACTCAATCTCTTGCCATTTCCATTCCTTCCTCTCTAATCAGAGACCAAACCATTTTCTGCCCCCTTTGTCTGATCCAGGAAACTTCACCAATGGGATAAAGATGGTGGAAATGTTCAGACAAAACACAGCCTTCAGTTGGGAACAGATTCACTTTAATGATCCACACAGGGAATACTTGTGTTGCACTAACACTAATATTGATTATCAGATGGGGTGGTGTATTGACGTCTGCAGCAGAGAGCATAGGGGTGCTCTTTCCGGCTACTCACCCAACAACTGAAGTCCACACTAACAGCCAGTCACATTAGCTGAAGGGACCAAGGAGGTCAGCCTCAGAAAGTCCTAACAAAGCTGAGCATTATTACTAAGGGATGCTGTCCACAGGCACAATCAGCCTGCTCTAGATGAAGCCAGATGAAAGAACGCTTGGCAACATACAAAGGTGAAACTGTCTGAGACAGGGATGAGAACTGCAGGCTGAATCTACTGCTTAGAGTCTGAGAAAGGCAACCCCTGTCAGAATAGATCCTAATTCCCACAGGAAGGAGCAAACTCTCCCAGCAGGGTAAGAGTCAGTGAAATATCCATTTCTCTCTGAGACACGTTTACCTCTGGAAGACAAGGATTTACGTACAGAAGGCAAGCCCTTTCCTCTTGACTGGAGGAAGCCAACTCTAAAGTATTCCAAGTAAGTCCAGAACCTTGCACCCCCAGACTCCTAACATTTTGAGGTTCATCTCGGCAAGAGGTTGACAATCTAGCCACAAGCCAAAAGCAGCCTGCCACCATGTTTTTGTATGGACTGTGAGCTATGAATGGTTTTCACATTTTTAAATGTTAGGGGAAAAAAATCAAAAGATGAACAACATTCCACGACAAGTGAAAATTGTATGAGATTCAAGCTGCAGTGTCCACAAATAATATTTTATTGGGACACAGGCAGTGCTTACTCATTTATGTACGATCTGTGGCTGCCTTGGGGGTTACGACAGCAGAGCTGAGCAGCTGTGAGAGAGACTATATGGCCCAAAAGCCTAAAATACTTACCGTCTGGCCCTTTACTGAAAAAACCTGGCTGACCCCTGACTTAGGCCATCCTTCCACACAATCCTTGTATAGGCCCACTGACCATCATCTTGCTTCATGCATCACACCTGTCACAGCAGGAGTTCATCCCCTCACAAGCCAACCTCTAACTCTGACAGTGACACTTATCAAGATTATCATTATTTTGGACTCAAATCTCCAGCCCACTTGGCCTAATTAGGCTGTATTAGAATGACCTGGAATAAGCTCACTCCCTTCCATGCATGAAGTCAAGAGGACATGAGGAGAAAATTCTTCCTTTGCTTATACTGCACGTGTGAGTTGTTGTCAGCTGCTCAACACCACTGAGCCAACAGAGCAATCTAGCCCATTCCTCGCTGCTGGCTGTCCCCTCAGTGTCATTCAAGAGAATGGTGGTGTACAGGAGCCACAGAGACCCACCAAGTCCCACCAAGCATGCTCTTGGCCATGGTGGCTCCCAGGGGCCAAAGCTGTGGCCCTGCAGGAATCACACGTGGTTCCCCTTTGGCAATCCTAGGTGAGCCCACGTGGAGACTGGCACTCTGGTCCCTCAGTTCTCTCAGTGGCACTTTTCAAGTCATTAAATTCCTGCCATTTAACCCTTCTATCCCCAGTACTTTCACTTCTCACCCTATAAGCTTGTCTAAAGGAAGCAAAGAAAAGGATGTTCGGTTATAAGGGAGTCTCAGGTACCACCGGGTCTACTGATGCTCAAAAAGAGGTCCGTGGACCAGCAGCATCAGCATCACCTAGAAGCTTGTTTGAACTGCAGAATCTCAGGCCCCACCCAAACTTGCTGAAATAGAATCTGCATTTTCACAGCCTCTCTTGGTGATTCTCATGCACCTTAACATTGGACAAGCATACAGCTAGCTGATCTACTGCCATTCCATAAATTGAGGGCCTGAGGTTTGAATATAGTAACTCAAATCTGTGACCTGATTCTGATTTCACTCTTCTAAGCCGCATCCACAAGCATCCAGGAGGAGTCACAAGCACAAAACATGCCTTTTATCATGAAGTAACCTGGAGGGCCACCTCAACTCAATTCTCTTAATTCAAAATCAGTGCACTTGGAGATCAAACCCTATTCCATAATCAGTCAGCTCTGAGCTCAATCTCTTCATGTCTGAGGCTAGTGAGCCACTCAGTTAAAATACATACACAGAAATTCTTAAATAAACTTTTTTGTCCTTCAATGGGTATAGAGTTAAAGTGTGGTACATCTCTCCCACTGAGTAATACAAAAATAAATAAATTATTCATACATCAAACAACTTGGCTCAACCTCAAGGAAAGTAGGCTGACTGAAAACAGTCAATCTCAAAAGGATATATAGATAGATAGATACATAAATAGATGGATACATATCATAATTCCATATATATCACATTCCTGAAAGAACTTAATTAGAGCAATGGAGAAAAGTCTGGTGGTTGGCAGGGACTAAGTATGGAAGGAAAGGGTGGGTATGGCTATAAAAGGATAATGTGGGGATAGTGATGACAAGAGATTTATTTTTATCTGTATTTTTCTTGTGCCTATGATTACACAGAGCTACACTAGTGTGAAAACACACACACACAAAACACACAAGTGCATGGATAACAGGTGAAATTGAGTAAGTTTTGTGAACTCTACCAGTAATAATTTCTTGAATTTGATATCACATGATAGCTATGCAGGATGCAAACACTGGGGGAGCTGGATAAAGAGTACAAAGAACCTCTCTGCACATTTCTTTGCAACATCTTGTGTATCTGTAATTATTTCACAATAAAAGGTTAAAAAAATAAAATTTAAAAGGCACATTAGCATATGGATAAGCACTCAATAAGCAGAACATTATCTACAAAAGGAGTGGGAGAAGAAGGTCCCTTTCAATTGAGAATGTGTTTTCTCTATTTGTTAGTATCAAATGCTATTAAGACTTCATCAGTTATAAATCTGTCCTCTAATTTGGCTGGCTTTAACTAAACATAGTTTTGTTGGCATTTGGGGAATGAAGGGACATTTTTAGGCTTCTGATAAATATACCTAAGATATAAGTATATAACAAGTAACTACATCACAAATCTAGAAACTTTTATTAAAGAAAAATCTCTGCCTTTCTGTAAAGCCACAAAAATACATCTTATTTCATGCATAATACTTTTATTTAAGACATTTATTTGGGGCTGAAATAATTAAAGACGCATTCATGGAGCCTTGAGGTTAAGATCTTAGTTTACAGGCCCTGCCCCCACCACCGGCACGTTAGATCGTTTTCTTAACTGTCTTAAGTAAAATGAAAGTGGACCATGCATTTCAACGTAATAGCCACTTTTGCCCTCGCACATGTAATTGCTTGAATTTTAGTTTTAATTCTCCCTCTCTCTGACTGTAATTACAAGAACAATTAAGTGTCAGAGTTCAGACCTTCTCAATTTTAAGAAGAAAGGGACAGCCAAATGAAGTCCTTTTTCTTGCCTTGAAATTCCAGTTGCTAAAACAGCCACAACTAACACCGTCTTCTTAGTGCTTTGCAACTGATGACACACTTTCACTTGGAAAGCTCCGTTTAAGGGTCAACTCAGCACGGAAAGTGGTATTAAAAGCTATTAAAGTAGGAACAGAGAATTGCATAGACACTTCCCCACCAATCAGCAAAAGCCTGTCTAAATACAATTGATTCCGTTGGCCCCAGAGAAAACTGGAAAACCCCCCAAAATCACTCCTTCTTAATTCTTCGACTCCTGACCATGGCCCCCATCACTCCATGGAGTGTTGCAGCAAGTGTGTTGCTGCTCAGTGTTATAGCTCAGTTGTGACAGCAACCTGGATCTGGGCGAGAGAACAAACAGCACTCGGAGGGTTGGAGAACTCAGGTTTATTACGCCAGCAGACCCAGAGGAGTTAACACTCCAAGCTCTGGACCCTGTCTGTAGGTTTACACAAGCCTTTATAGGCTATCAGTCTAGACTTTGCAACACTTTGCAACATCATATGCAAATAAGGTATAACAAAGGTGACTAATTAGGAACAAGCTTTGTAGAAATGGAGCAATCAGGAGTGAGAGAAATGGACCAGTCAGGAGTGAGCTCCATGCAGATGAAGCACCACAAATGAACCAATCAGGAGTTAGCTCAGGGAACCAATAGAATCTTAGGGGTAACTTCCGCTTTCCCAGAAGTAAACCGTTTTAGAGTTTAAAAAGTGAAATAATGCCTCTGGGCCAGGGAACTGAATGGTGCTGGAGAGGGGTAGTGGCTCTGCCTGGGGGTCCTGTCATGTGTTTCATGGGGCTTCCCACCTCAGGAGAACTTGTATGTGTCCTGAGTTGGGGAAAGGGAACAAAGTTAAAGGGATGAACCAGGACTTAAATCTACCAAACATTGGTAAAAGGTATGGCTCAAATTTGGGTGAGCCAGAGTCCACACACTGGGTGAAGGCCTCCCGGTAATTGATTGTAAAACCCGTGAACAAGCTTCTTGGTTCTTTGTGACTCTCAGTAGATAAACTGAGTGCTTGTGGAAAACAGAGTGGAGTATTCCTCCGGGCTCCAGAGCACACATTTGTATCTAATCCTCGGAAAGTATTTGCTTTGGGAAAGCAACTCTCACCCAAGGCTACATGGGATATTTGAATGAATTGAGCTCAGAGCCAAACCAAGTGTGAAAGTTCAAAAGGATGAGTGGTAATGGCTACATCAGAAGAGGGAAGAAGCAGAAAAAAAGACAAGGGCAGGTACAAAGCCTGGAATTCATGCCGTGTATCTATGAGTGACTGGAGCATTAGTAGGGTGGACAGTATTTTTGGTAACTGTCTTTTGTGGACCATGCAGAATATAGACAAGAGGGCTGGTCTGAAAAGATCAGAAGGGGGATGGACCAAAGAGATGTGAATTGAAGGGCAAAAGATATAGTTACTTTCCTCTAGTACAGTGGAGAAGTTAGATGCATTCACTGGTAATAAAAAGTCAAGCAGAATATGGAAAGTATCTTGCTAGAGAAACAAAAGCTTGAAGGAATATGGGGGAAAGAGACATTGGTTTTGATTCAGGAAGTCTTGCAAGGCTTTGTGGAGAAAGAAGCATTTGAATTGGATTTTATTTTCATAGATAGCATTTCAAGAGGCAGAGATGTATTCTGGGTGGAGGAAATGCATGTTCAAAAGCAGGAAAAGCAAGAAGAAACAGAGCATCCTTGGAGTGCATTACTGGGATATATGGAGAGAAACTGGTACCTGGCAAGCCAGTGGGCTTGAGAAGAAGATGGAAAGACCAGCTTAGACCAGTGTGGGCCTTGTCTGAGGGGAAGAGTGACCTGTGTGGTGAATGTGGTAGGGAATGGAAGAGTGGAATAGAGGAGGCCAAAATGTCAGTGAAGAGAACCTGACAGAGAGCAGTTGTGAGCTCCTTGCCTGACAGTGTTCAGGGGGCTGCAGAGGCCAGTGATGCTGCAATCAGAGGAGGGCATCTGATTGGAGGCAGGTCAGAGGGAAAGGAGTCAAAGATGGCTTTGAGGTTTCCAACCAGTATTCCTAGGAACTGGTGATGCTGTTAAAATAGTATTAGTAGTAGGATATTACGAGATAGTTTTACATTTTTTTTCCATTTTTTAAAATGATTTATGTCAAAGATAAACACATTCGCCTCTTTTGAAAATCACTTACGTATGAGATTATTTATAACCTCAAAATGTTTCCCATATTAATTTGGATAGTTATTTAGGTTGAGTTACCTAGATGCAGAGCCTGAGACAAGAATTTGGGCCCCAAGACACATGATTTATTGAATGTACCCTTGGGAGCAATTCGTAAGGGAAGGAAAGAAATGATGGGGCCAAGGAACTAGCTAAGCAAGACAGTGGGCTCCTCCAGAGTCCAGCCTCCACCTGATCCCATGGGCATCTTTGGATCATGAACTGTACCACAGAATTGGCCCCAGTTTGAGGCAAGGGGATCAGCCTTCTGTACCTTCGAATCCATTGGTCATTGGCTTCTGGTTGTCCTGAGTTCAAGGAGATGACCCTCACTTCCTGGGCAGAGGCTCCCATTGGCTTAGGCAATTTTCTAGAGAAGGGAGCAGTCTGTGAGCCTTTAGTTGCCAACACTCATATCAGATGGATGTGGATGTACCATCCTAGTAGAGGAGACGTAGGTAAGGCACCAATGCCCACTACATATGGGTTTCGTTATTGACCTTAGATAACCCTATCCTACTGTATTGCAAATAAAGGATATTTTGGTAACTCATAATTTATTTAATTGTCCCTTGTTTCCCTCGCTGAAGATGAGCTGGAAGAGAATATATTCCAACTCATACCTCTAATGAGTATACCCCGAGCCAAGGTCTTAGAGATAGCAAGAAATCTGGCAAGAGAATACCATGCTCTGAAACTTCTTCTATTTCTAACCCCAGCTTCTCTTTTTCCCACAGACTGTCATGGTCAGAACATATTCTTGTCTAAATTTGTAAATCATGGTCTTCGTTGCCTGGTAACATTTTAGTTTAACGATCCATCGATCTCAAATGGCAGGAAATAACTGAGCCCAGAAGTAGAACAAGGGGACAGACTCTGGTGCTGAAATTCTGAATCAACCAAGGCCACTTCTAAGGAGGACTTTTAGATGAGCTCTGGGTGGTTGAGAAGCCAGAGTAAATGATTTTCAGTAAAAATCAGCATCATAGCTTAGTTGTTTATAACAAATAATTAATGAAGATAGTAGTTCTGGATTTGATCAATTAATGATCTTGTGAGTTTCTGGAACATGGTTATAGAAAGTAGTCCGTCTGAGGTTTGTTAAGCCAGAAAGTTTTTGTTTTAAGTATTCAAAGAGAAAAACACATGGAGTTATATCCTAAAGACACAAAAGTAATTTGAAAGAGATCTTGCTGGCCAAATCTAGGACAATTCGAGCATCAAAATATTTAAGGAAGCTCTGAGCCCATACCAAAATAGCTAGGCAAATCAATCAATAAACTAAGAAGGAAGACTCTTCCCTAAACAGAGTGTTGATTTCTGGCTAGTAAATGCAGCAGATGAAGTGGAGTTGGAAAATCATTATTTTGCAGCCATCACAGCAAAGATAGGATCTGGCAAGAATCACCAAAGGATGATAAAGTCATGGAGAAATTTAATGAGGAGCAAGATAGTTGCACGGACTTGAGTGTCTCTGACAAATGGTTTTACTGGTTGCAAATTAAGCATATTAACTATACTGCGAAGAAAGTGGACAACCCCTCATTGGGGAAAACCTTGGCTAACACTTTAGGTGATCAAAATCACCATCACAAATGTGCAGCTGATGGACATCCGCTGAATGTGCTATGTTGACAAGGGCACAATATCCCCTTGTGGGATATTCTAGCTGAGAATGCAGAACCTCAATCTGGACGTGAGAAACTCTCAGAAATCCCCAAATGAGGGATACTCAACTAAAAGGAGGCAGTTGCGCTACTCAAAAATGTCAATGTCATAACTGAGAAGACAGGCTGAAAAACAATTCCAGGTTAAAGAAAACTAAAGAGACATGCCAATTAAATAAAATGTGTGATCCTAGACTGGATCTTGTACTAGAGGGAAAATATTGCTATAAAATATATCCTGAAATTCACAAGTGACTGTGGTTATTTAAAGAGTATCCTTATCTTTAGGAAATATACACTTAAGAATCTTGGGGTACAGATCCAGACTGCATGCTGCCTACTCCCTAATAGTTTACAAGAAATGTATTTATGGATAAGTATATGTATGGGTCTGGATATTTACAGAGAGAGAAAAGAGAAATAAATAAGTCAAAATGTGAAGAATAGATAAATCTGGGTGTTTGCTGTGCTACTGCTGCAGCTTTTTTGGAAGTTTCCAAATTAAAAGTTATTTACAATTATGATGTTAAAAGAGTAGGGGCAACTCAGTACAAATATAGCAATGGAATTATCCCAAAATTATTTCCTGTCAGCTGAATAAATTGAAGTCCACACCTTCTCCCTTGACTCCTTCACTCAACCAGTGACCTGAAAGAAAGTGATGCCTCTGAAGTGGTTTCTCAGCTCTCAAACTCTCCCCCTCCAACCACTTGGCCCACCAAGGAGGTTAGAATGGTGCCTCTCCTCTACAAGAAACCTTGTAGGGCCCCAAGTCAACTATCAAATACTGATGAGACTCATTTGCTTGACCTTCAAGATGCTCCAAATATGAACCCAAGTTGGTTTCTTCTTTACCTTCTACTCATATCCATAGACAAAAGGTGACATAATTGAACATGAGCTTTGGGGTCAGAAAGACCCTAAGTGAGCTCCAAAGTGTGTTTCTTAACCTCTCTAAAGTGTGATTCCTTCATTTGTAAAACAGGAAGTTATAGTGCAGGATACAAGGATGATTATATTATCACACCTCATCCACTCCTCTGGGTCCATAATAGTTGACATTCTCTAATTTCCTACACAAGTTTCTTCTGACTAGAATTCCCTCATCCTTGATGGTCCTTCTCTGTGAGAGCTCTCTTTGATCCAACCTCAATCTCATCTCTTCTGTAGAAAGCCTTCCATCTTCCCCACACAGTCACAGTTGCTCCCCAGTCCACACTCTCATAATCCTTTGTTTATACTTCTATTACAAACTCATGTTTTACTCCCCAGATGTGTCTCAGTATCGGACCAAATGAGCTTTCAGTAAGTGTGGGCTCAACGCATGTAGGTCTTCCCGCCCTCCTGAGCACTGGGTGCTATCCCATGTTGTGAGTATCTGTGTTGTATCATCTCCTGCTTTAGACTACACATTTGTTTAGGGCAGTGTCCCTGTCTTGTATTCAACTGAATTCCCCACAGGATACTCAGAAGGATGCAGTGGGCTTCCGTGCTCTCAATTTTGGTGAAATAATGATAATGCTAATACCAGCTAACACTTACTGATGACCTGCTGAGTTCCTGGTTCTATTCTAGGTACTTCATATATATGAAAACATTTAATCCTTATGCTGATTTTTATGAGGTGGATGTCATTACTCATCCGTTTTCCAGATAAGGAAACTGAGGGACAAAGAGGCAAAATAACTTTCCAAAACCAGCAAAGTGGCAGATCCAAGAATGGAACCTAGACAGTTGGGCTCCAAAACTCATTCTTTCAACCATTACACTGGTGGTTTATTCTTAGGTCATAGTAGGAACTTTACGTCTGAGAGACTGCAGAGTTCACCCCCATGACAGCAAGGAGAATATCAGCAAATAGGGAAGACGTGTCACTGGGGGTGTCAATGCCACAGGGCAGCCATCCCACCTGGTTGTTCTCAGGGGGCCATCTTCCTCTACTGTCTAGGGTCTTTCCAGGGAGGATACTGCTTTCTTCCAGCGTCTTCCCTATTCCTTCCCCCAAGCCATCAACTACTCCTTGACTGCCAGTTATCTGTAAGGATTCCATATCCCTATGTCTCACCACCCAGGCTCTCCCTCTGTTAGAGTTTTACCATGATAATGCTGTGTAACAATATGTCCCCACACCCCAAATCTCAGGGGCTTAAAACAACAGATGCTGATTCTTCCTCCTCTTCTCTAAAGAGCAGCTGTGGCTTGGTGAATCTTAATTGAGCTTACCTGGTTCAGGTAGACCAGGCTGGACTCTTAAGCTTCAGACCATACTCAAGTCTGCTCCATCTGTTTTCATAATTTTGAGATAAGATAAACACCGAAGACAAGTCCTTCATCAAACCGTGGAGAAAAAGGCCAAACTGCTGGGGGAAGAATAGGTTCTTGCCTCGTGCAGGAAAGAATTCAAAAGCAAGGCATGGTAAAGTGAAAGCAAGTTTACTTAGAGAGATGCGTACTCTATACACAGAATGCGGTCTGTCTCAGAAGGGAAAATGGCTTAGGCAGAATGTGGGCCATCTAGAAAGGTGAGAGAGAGAGAGAAGCTGAGAAGTGTGGGGTGTTTAGTTTAAAGCAAAAGCAGATCCACACTCCATAGACAGAGTGTGGGCTGTCTCAGAAGGTGAGTGTGACAGAGCCAGAGTGACAGAGCGAGTGAGTGTGACCACAAGATGTGGGAGTTGCTAGGTTTTACGGGCTCTATACTCTCACATGCTAATCAGCAGCAGGATTATTCCAACTACTTTGAGGGAGGGACGAGAATTTCCAGGAAATCCCCCCTGCCCACTTTTTGACCTTTTATGGGCAGCCGGGGAACTGTCATGGCACCTGTGGGTGCACCATGAGGCTCAAGGTCTACTGGAGGTCGAGTCTTCCACCATCTTCCTTTTAACCAGTTTGTCCTGTCCTCAACTGCTGTGTCATTCCCTCAGTGGCTGTGCCCTGCCCGTTTTCCTCCCACTTCAAAACTAACTACAGAGCATATTGAAGGCCTCTGCACATGATCTGTCTGTTAATGCTTCATTGACCAAAGCAAATCATATGAACTCAAAATGAGCAGGACAGGGATGTGTACCTGCCCACTTTACTGGGAGGAAAAATCATATGGCAAAGAGGCATGGAAATAGAATTGTATTTTAAGAACAATAGACAAATTGGGACTGGTAATCTATTCTGCAGATCTCTCCCATGCTCCAGAGGTAGCAATGCAGTCAGGTCCCAACTTAAACAGGGGCAGAAACAGCACAATGTATGCTCTGCCCCTGAGCTCCGATGTGGACTCAGCCCCAGCAATCATTAGAAGTGGATGGATGGGACCACACCTGCAGGGATGGTCAAAGAGCATCCTCCTGCATAATGCACATGCCTCAGACATGTCACACTACCTCAATTTGAATGCATAGGGTACCATGATACAACCAACCAACAAATAGTTATTGAACCCCTCAAATGCAACATCAACTTGATGTTATTGAATCTGAAAAAGAAACGTGTGTCCAGGACCAACTGACCTCGCTGGGAAGACCTGGCTAACACACTTGGCAATACTTAGTGAACAAGCTGGTAGGTGATTAAGTTCCCAATCGCAGAGAGGAGCTCTTGGAGAAAAGGCTGGTATTTTATAAAGTGATAATTGCACAGCACAGAGCACATGCAGAGAAAGCCTTGGGGAGCTGAGAGCTTTGAAAGAGGACCTTGAATGTCCTATAGATAGAAAAAGCAGATAGTGTTAGAACCGCATTTCCAGAGAGGATAACCAGATAAGTCAGGAGAGACGGGGGACAGCAGCAGTGCAGGATATTATAGGATTGTCACTGAATAGAGTTTGAGAAAAAAGGATATTCCAGGACCAAGAGAGGGATAAAGGAAAATAGCCCAGGCTGACAAATACCACAGCTGCCCTGGTCTGGGAGATTCCTGAGCTGTCTTTTTGAGTTAAAGTTCCATTTGCTGTATTAGTATTATTATTTTTTACTGCTTCAAACCCATTTGCTTTCTGACTAAAGTGTGTGGAAAGAAACAACATTCAAAGGATTCAACATATGTCACCCAGAACTGCAGGCCCTGCCGTTCTTTTTAAAGGCAACCCCCACGAGAGTTCTATTTTGGGTTTGAGCAGATTTCCTTTGCAGCCAGCGCTAGCTGGGATGGTACTTTTACCTTCTCTCCTCTTCGGCGTGGGAGCCAGTTGGGATTGTTTAAAAGGCCTGCTGTGTTGCTGAGTGTTCTGGAAGAATGCGGCATTGCAGTCGTTCTGGCTGAACCAATAAATCATGACCTGGAAGCACCAGCCATTGTGTCCTCTGGTTTATCACAAACAAAAGGAAATGCAGGGCTTTTTTTTTTCTTTCTTTCTTCCTTTGTGGCAATGGAGCATGCGAGGAGTTTTAATATGAGAAAAAAGAATTAAAGCTGAAAGCTCAATCGTTGTCCAGCTTGAGTTAGAATCTTACTTGGGGATGATAAATGTCATTACAGTGACTTCTAGCACTCACCCGAATCTGGTTCCCGGTGCACAGGAAGATTAAATATCCCTGCCCTTTGTGGTCAGGGGGATGTTTTTGACTGGTTCCAGAGAATGGACAGAGATGTGTGTGAAGCAGGAAAAAGCACGGGCATGTTTTTCTTCCCTCTGCCAGTTGAACAAGGAGGCTACTTGTTCCTGATGGTGCAGCTAAAAGTAGCGCCCCCATCTGCCTGGACCACCAAGTTACTATCTGGAGGACCGTTGTCCTGGGGGATATTTGTGGATACTTAGTGGACACTGCCTAAGCAAGAGTACACCTTCCCCGCATTCAGACACTGAGACTCCAGGATTGTTTGTTACTCAGTTTAATCCTCCTACCCTAATGAATGTTAACCAATTTCTACAAGGGCCTAAAATGCAGTAATGTTAACTTAGGCTAAAACAATTATGACCAGATAAAACCGCGCTCTAAGGGCAGAAGGCTTGGGCAGCATGCAATGACCCTCCAAGCTCTCCTGTGGGTTTTACTCATAGATGAATGTCTCAGGGTATCATTTAGAAACTAACAGTTCTTACTCTAAATATAATTCAAGCATGGTTTCTTCTTTGTCATGAAAGCAGGGAGTTGGAAGGGAGGGTGTTCAGAGGCACACTTGCAACCGCAGACAGAGACAGCTGACAGCAACAACTTATCAGCGGGGGTGTGTTTGCTGCATCCTTTGTCCTGAATTAGGTGAATTTACAAGTTCTCCTTTTTAATGTCTGATTTTCTGAAACATCATTTAGTGTGTATCTTGACAATGATTGTTCAGTGTCTTCTTGGTGACCCAGATTGCCTGTCACACCAAACATTTGCTAGAAAAGATATAGTTTAAAGTCTATCAGGAGTCTGGTGTTGTTATCAGGAAGCCAGTGCAAGCACATTAGCTTGAACATACATGTCTTCTTACCACTGGTCCACAGTGTTGGATCGGAGTGTAGAAACAAAACACCCAAAGGGGTCTAGGCATCAGCTTCTTATTGTCAAAGAACAGTGTGATTTACAGTAGAAATTTCACCATACACAGGCAGACATATGGTGGCCCTATTGTTACAGCAGGCAGACAGCTAGATATGAGCAGAGAAAGGAGGATGCAGATCCAATGGCAGGACTTGGGCAGAAAGGAGGGGCACAGGCCAAATACAGGAAACCATGCATCATGGAAGCTCCAGGGTTCCCTGGGCAGAGAAAGAAAAGCAGGAACCTCTGGGCTGGTAAGTGGTCATGACTTTTGGGGTGATGGGTGGCCTGGAGACCCACAAAGAAAGGTGGGAAAAGGCAGGAATGTAACCTTTTGCTCATTATGCCCTATGTCAATATAATTAGCCTTGCAGATATGAAATACCCATCGTGCATCAATACCATGGCACCTCTGATCTAGACTAAATAAGGGCAAGAATCCCTCCTCCCTTTGGGAAGGTGTAGTTGAGATAAAAATCAAGATATAGGATCCCAAACCCTTCCCTCCCCAATGACTCTTCCACCCATTCATTAACCAACATGCCAGAAAAACTCAGGGCAGCTGCTCACCTGAGTCTGCCCGCTCTCCCCTTGAGCATGTACTATCCATCCCCTAATAAATCCCCACTTTGCTTTCTTAACCTCTGTGTCTTGTCTCTGAATTCTTTCTGGGATGAGACAAGAACCTGGACACTAGTTACATCTACTGGCAACACTGTCTAGTATTGCAAGCTTCACCTGCACTGGTTACAATCTCTTGGGGGCTCTTTTCTAAGGCCAAGTCTACCTGCAAATAAGTAACCCCAGGTAAACAGGACTGTAGATCTTTGATTGTCGTTTCCCCCTGCACACTTAACCACTGTTCATAAAGAACGAAGCTGACAAGTGGTGCGTGGTGTCTGAGGGGAATTTGAGGGAAGCTAAGAGATCACATTGTACCATAATCTTGGATGTTTATATCCCACCTTGAGATGTTCATAATCTACCCCCCTATCAGTCGAATTTTATGGTTTATTCACCTTCATCTGTCACTTCTCCACAGCTGAAACCAAGCAAAGAGGGAGTGGCTGATAGAAAAATGATGGGAATTTAATTTCTAACCAGTTACCTCCCTGAATGGATGACTGGTCCCTCTTATGAAAAACTTTATAAGAATTTAAAGATGGGCAACCTGCTTTCTTTGTCAGCCTGTCTTTCAGGATTGCATCTGAACGTTCCTTGCCTATAGATGCTGACTAGCATTTATGTTTCACAACAAGGAGTTTGAGTGATGTCGAAACAAGGATAAATGAAGGTGAGACATGCCAGGTAACTAAGTGTAACCTATTGGAGGTTCCCCTACTGCCATGACACATGATTAAGTAGGTGTCTTTAGTAATAGGTCCATGTTGAATTGGGAACCTTTAAAGAGAAAGAATTCAATGGTGACTAATTCTTTCACAAATTGGGTGCAGTCAAGGGCCTCTCATTCTACCTCTCATGGCCACAGGGAAAAGCAGACCTCTGCAGCTGTAGAGGGGTTGGTAAGTCCAGATGCAATCATCACCAACTGAGAACCCATTACCAGGTGGGTAGTCAGACGCAGTCATTTGCAAGCACAGTTGAGAATACTGAATCCGTAGATAGGGCCCTTGTCTCAATTCCAATTTTCTCCATCACTTAGGGCAAATGGTCAGGCTGAAATGATGGGACTAAATTGTAAGGGGACTTTAAAGTGGACCTGTGGGTACCCTAGTAACTACACTCTGATTTTTAAGTGCAAGAGTCATCTGATTTAAGAACAAATACACTATAATTCAGGGCTTGTCTTGATCTAGACTCAAGTAGTGACTTGTGAAATAAAACCATAAAGCAGTTAAGAAGCTGTTCTGTATGATCTACCCACTTTTATCAAGGCACAACTCTTTTTTTTTTTTTTCCTCCCCTAGGAAACGAGACAGATTTCTGCTGTAACAGTCGAGGTCAAAATCATCTGTGTTTTGAAAACTCAAGACCAGTTGAGGAATCAGCATTTGCTCACTTTTAAAGAACTTCTCCCTGATACATGACAGTTAGCAAACTGTTCAGAGTAACCAGTTTAGTTTCACATGGCAGAGATTTTGCTCCTTTCTGAGCAGCCATGAGAAGAAAGTTTTAATCATTGTATTTTCGTCCTCTCCAGGCTTTAAAATTAGAGTAATCTGCTATTCCTGCCCCACAGTCCTGCCATTTGCTCATGGAAAGATTGGGAACAAGAATAGTAGGAGTCAATATGGTGCTTTTCTTTCAGGAAACAAGGCCAACTGAGAGGACAGTAAGCATGGAGAGGTGGTTGATGTTTCAATAACAGAATGTTGTTAAAGACCTATTGATTCTTTCCTGCTTAAGTGATTCTGAAGTAACACTCATGGAAGAGGGCTGATGGATTGCATGTGTATGTGTGTGTGTGTGTGTGTGTAAGAGGGGGATGGAAAGAAGGGCTGGGATTACTTCCCAAAATCATTCTGAGTGACTACACAGGTCTGTCAACTGGAAACTCACCCTTACCCACACCTAGATATGTTTTCAACAAGTGGCCTTGAAACTTGTATGAGTATTTTAGTATTTATACCAACCTCAATATGGCCATTCAAAGTATCCTTGCTACCGAAAACTCACATTCTGTATGAGATTGTTAGTAATGTGAGACCCAGACCACTGTTCTCCATGATCTAGTGTCCCCAATCATACTGAAGTTCTGACCTTGAACTCTTCTAAATGTTTGGGTGTTTCCCTGAACTTGGGGCCCATTGGTGGGCTTCAGGGCATCCATGAACATGTAACATTCTATGAAACTGTGTGAGCTTGTGTGTGTTTATGTGAGTGTGTTTCTGAGAAGAGGGTCCATAGCTTTCATCAGAGCCTCAGAGTAGGTCCATAATCTTCACCCCTAAAAAGGGGGAGAAACACTTCCCGAAGGAGGAGTTCTTTCTGTACTACACACCAGCTCAACAATATGTGTACTCCTCTGTCCTCCCCACATCTCTAAGGAGAATGCAGGCAAAGCTCATCTTGGTCCTGCTCCACATCTCTCTTCTGTTTCTTCTCTTCCCTTCACTCTCTCATCCCCCTTGAAGCATCCTTGGCCCTCTTTGAATCACGTCTGGGTGCTCTCTGCTGAACGTAGTCCCTCATGGGTGTTTACCACAGAATACATTAGCTCTCCCAACATTAATTTTCTCTACACTTAAACAAACAAACAAACAAAAAGTCAACGCGTCTACACCAAAGGACTAAACCTGATAGAATTTCAGACCCTTTGGTCTCCAGATTGAAATTACTCAAGGGTCCCTCCTAGCATCTTTCCAATCTCACCTATAAGTGAGAATATAATGCTGCTTACATGTGTGGCTGATCCTACACAAACCATTTGCTTAAACTACAGGAAGTCACCAAAAGAGCACAATTCTAGTTCAACAGGAGAAAAATCAGTCAGACGTGTGTTGAGAGAGCAAATAAAGGTTGGCTGATTTTCATGGTAATTTGTGTTCTGACCACATAACCTTATCTCTGAATTGTATGATTATGTCTCTTTAATAATCTCAGACCACATTAGAATCTATATCAGTGCCCTCTCCACAGAGAGAAAAAAGTAGGGTACTGCCAAAACTGCTTATCTTGCTTTTCCTAAAATACAAAACAGCATCTTCCAGAAGAAAGTGCAGGCAGGGGCATGGTGAGCACTTTCTTAGTTCACAACTCAGTGTTCTCACGGGACTGCCTGGAGCTCCCTCAGCACTCTCTCTTTCTTTGTAAATACCCGCCCAGGCCCCAAAGGGCATTTTCAAACATGTGCAGACATCACCTTCTTCTGGAGAGGACAGTGTAGCCAATTATCTGTTGCTGGTTCTGAGACAAATGTCCAGGAATAATGAAACTGCTTAAATAAGCCTGGAAAGAGGGATCCTTTTAGACCATCCCTGCAGTTTCTACGAGTCTCCCGTGATTCCCCAGACCTATTCACCTGCCATGTTTTGCTCACTTTTCTGAGCAATGGTGGGTGGGTGTGTCTCTGTTCAATTAATCATTAGTGGGAATTGGGAGCACTTAAGAGGAGGCAAGGCTTTCCCTAGAGATGTAATTTCGTGCATTACAATATCAAAACAGGAGAGGATACACACTGTAATGCAGTGGATTCGTCTGATTGGCTCCATTAACACTCAGGGGAATGAGGCCCTGTCTCCCTGTGGCACTGCCGGGGCAGATAGAAGAGCGCTGGCGCCCCAGGAGGCCCAGGCTCGCTGACTGACCTCACCCCCACATGGATTTTCCTTTGTTTTCAAATCCAGCTGCATAAACATGGCAGAGGCCCCCGACTGAATACAGATACCAGATCTGCACCCTGCTAGTGGGTAGTCCACAGGATGTGGCTTTAAATGAATGCATGAGACTGATTCCATAAGCCACATGTAAACAGCAGCCCAGTCAATTTATGGTCATGTATTTCAATGAACCAACAGCAAATTAGGGATACTGGTTTTCCCAGAAAGGAGATGCAAAATCCCACACCTCCAGGACCTTTGCATGCTGCAGACTCACACTGCGATGCTACGGAGGGGACCAGCTGTTCCCCGATGGGCTCGCTGTCCACATCATTCCACTCCAAGCCTCACCTGCTTTCCCCCGGAAGGGTAAAATGTGTACTTAATTGCCTTTCCTTTGATGTCTTTTCTCTGATATCTCTCCCCATTGAATGTTTTGTACATTTAATATATACTTAACTACAAAATCTCAGCCCCTCCAAGCACAAAATTAAGAGGAAGTGCAGCCTTATAAGGAAAAAGACAACATGATCAAGTTGTTTACCAGGAGCCATTAGTCAGCAAGGATACAGATCAAGGATCCAGGGGAAACAAGAGTAACATGTAACTAAGCCATGGAGTTAGATATTCCTGGGTTCCAATCAAGTGTTTAATGTGTGATCTCGATCAAGTCCTTTAACCTGTCCTGTTTCCACATCTTTTAAAATTTTAAAAAATCATGTCCATCTCTGTTTGATTTACTTCACTTAATATGATAATCTCTAGGTCCATCCATGTTGCTGCACATGGCATTACTTCATTCTTTTTTATGGCTGAGTAGACAAATATGATATGATGTTGCTTATATGTGGAATCAAAAAAAAATACAAATTTATTTACAGATCAGAAATAGACTCACAGACATAAAAAAATAAACTGTTGTTACCAGAGGATGAAGGTGGGGTAGGGATAGATTAGGAGCTTGGATTAATAGATACGTATTATTATATATAAAATAAACAAAAGGATCTACTCTATAGCACAGAGAACTATATTCAAATTCTTGTAATGTGCTATAATGGAAAAGAATCTGAAAAAATATATATATATATGTATATATATAACTGAATCTCTTTTCTGTACACATGAAGCTAACACTATAAATCAACTACACTTCAATAAAAAATTAAAATTAAAAAAAATTGAAAATTATGTCCACCTTGCAGGATTGCTATTAAGCTTTGGATTAATAAACTATGACCACAATAATGCAGCATAAAAAACATGCACAAATCCTCAGTGACTTACAACAATATACATGTCTTTTTGCTTATGCACTGTGGGTTGGCTGAGAAGTTCTGAAGATCTGGCTTGGCCGATGTTGGCCAACTTGCTTGTGTCTTTGATGAGTTGGCTGGTCAGTCAGGTCTGGCTGATTTAGGATAAACTTAGCTGGGATAGTTCATCTGTGCTTCCTGTCTCCCTCTGTCCAGCTACACCCTACATTTGTTCCCCTCAGGGCAAGGGTTTGGGGCGGGTGGGGGGGGGTAGTACACATGGCCCCTTAAGGCTTGGAGTGGTTACACAATCATTTCTATTGCATTTTACTAATTTAAGCAAGCCATGTGGCCAAATTCAAAGTCAGGGGCTGAGGAAACAAGCTCCTCCTTTTGATGGATAGCTATTCCTACAAAACTGTATTGCCAAGGGGATAGCAAGGGAGGAGCCCAGGATTGTAGCCATTTTCCAGTCCGTCTTCAACAAAGCTGAATAAATCATTTATAAAAGGGCTCAGCACAGTGCCCAGAACACAGCAAATTTCTCAATAGAATATATCTATTGTTAAAATCATAGCAAGCAGGCTGTAAATCCTTCTTATTAATTATTAATTAATTAGTATTGTACCTGACACATGTTATGTGTCTCTTCAGAGTTCCTTGGTGCCATCCTCTCCCAGATTCTCAGGCACTTGCTCTGTCTTAGTTACTGTACAAATGACTAACTCTGCTCAGACCTCTGTGGCCACATTACAGATCGCTTTCCCCAGAAAGTCCAGCCCTCCACACAGCTGACCTTTTGGTTTGTCTCATGACCTCTGGATTAATAAGAGAGACCACATTGTGGGGTCTGAGATCTGTCCTCCTGAGGGGCTGAAAAGCAATTGGATTAATAAGCCTGGATGTGTAGGGGAGCCAGTCCCCTTTGGGGGGCAGGGGTCACCTTTGACCAGTGGAAAATAGGACACAGGAAGGAGCAGACAAATAAATGTCTCCTCCCACTTCCCTCCCGTGGGCTGTTCCATGGGCAGAGTCGTTATAAATTTTTTATTTATAAAATCTGTCCAGAGACACTGCATGCGGCTGCGAAAGCACATCTACCAGGCAACCTAGTGTATCTATTCATAGATCGTTGTGAAGCAGCAGTTAGTAACAAATCCCGTCATGTTGGTCTCCGTTCCTTCCCTTCCTCACTTTCTTTTGTATTCAGCCTCATTGCCCGGGGTTTACATCTCCCAAATAAAGCGTTGGCACTTAATCCTTGCCTCAGGCTCTGTCTCCAGGGAACTCTGGCTAAGATAAGTACTTTTTAAAACTATATCTTGTGCATATATCATACATCTAAATTACATATGAATGCATTTAAGATTAATAAACATTAATAACCAATATTTGTCTAGTGACAGGAGTTTATAGGAGTAACTACTGCACAATTAACATGATTAATATGTGTGTTCAGTGCACTGATGAGTAGAATTCATATCGTTTTTTGTGATTAAGTGATAAGGCTGCTTCTGGAACAGCCTGGAATGCAGGCAAGGAGGCAGGCAATGAGAGGAAAAACAAATCTCTGGGGTGCCACAGTCAGTGCTGGTTTCAAGTTGGATCTGAGTCATGCAGCTGGAGCTGTTTGCAGAGCAGGTTGCTGGGTGTGGGGCTCCTTTCCTCGTTCTCAGGTGCAGAAGGGCTGATGCTGACACAGATTCTAAAGGCTCCCCTGTGCTGGAGGAGTGCAGTGTGAACTAAGAAAGTGCCCACCACTCCCCTGCCAGCAATTCCTCTAGAAGATGCTCTTCTACATTTTTGGAAAGGCAAGATAAGCAATTCTGGCTGCAACCTAACCTTTTCTCTTTGTAGAAAGGACACTGATACAGATTCCTGTATGGTCTGAGTTTAGGGATATAATTATACAGTTTAGAGATAAGGTTGTGTGATCAGAATTCAAATGAATGTGAAAATCAGCCAACCCTTATTTATTCTCTCAACAAGTTTGGCTGATTTTTCTCTCATTTACTAGAATTGTGTCCTTTTGGCAACTTCCTGTAGCTTAAGAAAGTGGTTTGTCTAGAATCAGCCACACCTGTAAGCAGCATAATATTGTCACTAGCCGGTGAGACTGGAAATATGCCAGGAGGGACCCTTGAGTAATTTCAATCTGGAGACCACGGTATCTGAAATTCTATCAGATTTAGTCCTTCAGTGTAGATACTCACTCCTCTTTCCTTAGGATGCAAGGACAGGCTGGCCAAGCTGTGCATATATCTGCCTTTAACCCATATCCCTCTCTTCCCTATATTTTGGCAAAATGCTAAAGCCTTCCCCCAAATGGAGAAATAAAAAACAAAAACAAAACTTCTGAGGTGCCAGAGATGGACTAACAAGGGAGGAAGGCCTGCTCCCTCCCTTCACTATTACCCCTAGATCCTGCAAACTCCTATGCTCAGAGATGCTCAGTATCTTAAATATCTGATAAGAGACTGGTTCTTGAGTGGAAGGGAGTGGGGGTGATGTGGGCATTTTCAGAATCATGATACTGCAACATTATCTGTTAAATTGCACCTTAGTTGGTGTGACATCATTTGACTGGGAGACATGATATGGTGGCATTCAGAATGTGACTTGAGAAGGAGCCAGAAATGAGTGGGTTGTCACCCTAACTAAACTTGTGACCTTGAATAAGTTGTATCGCCAACCTTTTTTGGGTCTTATAATTGGTAATAATATCCTCTTGGGCTAATGTCTTAGGTCAGCTACCCCTAACATGAGGATTCATGTGCAAGAAATTTATTAAGGAGTCGCTCCCAGGAAAAGCTGGTGAGTGAGGAAAGCTGGTGGAAGGAAAGAAGCCAAACAAGGAGGGAGAAAGCTCGGGTCAGTTCCCAGCTTCAGTCTGATCCCCAGGGGAGCTGTGTTATGTAAGTTAAACTCCACAGGGTTTGTGCTGCCTCCAAACAAATGAGCTGAGCTTTTATATTTCAGTACCAATCAGAAAGGCTTGCCTCCTCATCTATAAAATGAGAATTGTATCTATATTATGGGGCTATTTTGATTCTAATCTCTGAGTGTGCAAAACACTTGGCAAAGCGCCTACTGCAAATTGCCTAGTGCAACATGATATGTGGCGAGTTGTTCATAATAACGATTGTCATTGTTATTAAAAAAGTCGAACAAGTTGCTTAAGAGTCACAATCTGGCCAGAGCAGAGCTATGAAAGAGGACGTGTGCTTGATTCTTTCCCTTCACATCCCCCGAGGAGTCACAAAAACTCTAGGCTCTGTGTTTTTATACTCTGGTCATTTGATACCCAAGTGTCTTCTTCTGGGTGGATCTGATTTTAAAATCAATTAGAATTACAGTGAAGGGTAGAAATGAAAATGATTCTGTCATGTGTTTGTCAGAGTTGTTCTGAAAGTCTGAATAGAAAAAGTCAAGTAATTCCAAAAGTGGGTGTATTCCTATGGAAGTCAGGTTGAATTGAAAATATTTCACATTGACCAGTGTCATATTTCTGTTTGAAAGCAGAGTCTCATCATCTGCCATAAGTCTCTAAAACACACCTAGTGTATGGTATGATGGATCTATATCATGTGACTAAACCATTTTCTAAAAATATTCAGCAATTTTCCATCTTTCTTCCTCCTCGTGTTGTGTGCTTCGTTTCTAATAGACACTCTCTGCCTCTTGTGGGCAGAATATTCTCAAGCTAGAAAGTCGTTTTGCCTGCATGCCCAGAGCCAGGAGGGCAGGGAGTTTACATCCTCCAGGATGAGCCTTAATATTGACAGTTCCATTGTCCTGAGGTAGGATGAACTGTGGAGCTCCCCTTGCAGTCAGGCTGAGTGAGGATTCACCTGCAATTTCTCCATTCTCACTCAGCTTCTTCCTGTGCCCTGTCTAGATTCTCTTCCTCCTTCATCAATCTTTCCTGGGAACAACTCCAGAATAAATCACTTCTAAGTGAATCAACATCTAAGTGTTGGCTTCTGGAGTCCTGACCTCAGAAGACAGTCATACAAAAGGAGTTTCTTAACTGTTTTAAGACCAAGGCAAGCTAGTAACACTACATAATAAAAATAAACATTTTCTGTATGACAGTTATTTATCAGGAAGTGTGTGAAACAATCCATAGGCTGAAATACTTATGAGCTAAGCTCACGGATAAGGAACCATACTCACAAAGGTTACATAGCCTTTCCATCGTCACCCAGCCAGCTGGTGACTGGCACATTCTGATTTGAATCTAATAGTAAAGTCGAGAGGCTTAACCAGCCACCACCTTTGAACCCTTGAACTTGAAATTAAGAAAGTGTGAAAGGAGATACTTTAGATCCCATTCTAAGTGACATCCATTTCGACCTCTGGATTAACAGGCCAGGGAAGTTCTGTCTTTGTTTTCAGATTCTCTCCCAGGTCAGCTTTGTGGATGTTTCTGGATTTCACATCATATTCCACGGAGAAAAGGGGGGGCTGACATTTCTCTTGCACTTTTCTACTTTGTTGCTTAGATCTTCCTAGAGACCCCGTTGTGTTCCTGTGCTATCTGCCAGAGACTGCCCTCTAAGGAATTGGGTTTAAAGTTATCACCAACAAAAAGTCTCGTCCTCCAGAAATGTAATACCCCTGAAACCTGATCTTCTTGAAGTTCAAAAGACAGTATCGCTAAATTGAAAGGAAATCCTTCTATGTAGGGTTGATCGTATTGACTATAATGAGGACTCGAGTTTCAATCTGCCTTCCAAGTGTGTTGTAATGAGAAAGGAAAGGAAAACCAAAAAAAAAAAAAAAAAAAAAGTGCAGATGAGGCTAATTCAGTGGAATTCAGTACCGCACATGTACTGCAGGCCTTCCACATCTCCTCACTTTGTCAGACTAGGGCAGCACCCCTGCCTCTTCTTTTTGGACTCCACTGTGACTCCTACAACCACGTTCAGCACAGAAACAACACTTCATCATGATTCTGAAGATAATATTCCCTTGGTATTGCTCCACCATTCATAAATCTGTGTGGAAACTACTAAACTAATGGCATCAAAAGGAGTGAACACAGATGCGTGTCAAAGAGGAAAGAGCTATGGACTTAGACCCGTTCACTGCTTACTTGTTCTTTCCCTCCTGCCATCTTCAAGAACAATAAGGACTCAGTCATTGAGACACCTGCATTTCTGAGTGGATCCTCACACATACTGAACCATATCGAAGATACCACACTAGGAGCAAACATCTTCTTTCCTACAAGAAGCCTGCAGTCAACATGGGTGTTCAGATCTTCAGTATATAGCACTGTAGTGTGAAATTAGATTCTGTTTATGGCTGTGTGGGTTTAGTAGATGGAGAAATCATTGAGAACCAGGCCAGCCAAGGCAAGCATTGTGAAGGATGTCAGTTTTGAACAAAAGCCTGCTGTGGGCAGGCTGAGAACACCAGAAAAGGCATCGGAGGCTCAGGGTGTCCATAAGCAAAGGTGTGGCAGAAGGAAATTTACAAAATGTTATTTGATGCACAGTGGGCCTATGTGTGACAAAGAGTTGATGACAAGAACTGGAGATATTTTAACTAAGGCTACATAGTCTTTTAAATATTTTTGAAATGTTAAAGTCTTCCCTTATTAAACACCCATGGGTTGTTGACTAAAAAATGGTATTAGTGATCTATCTCTGTATAACAAACCAGCATAAACTCAGTGACCTAAGACAACCACCATTTTATCTACTTATAAGAAGGCAATTACAGACAAGCAATGTGGGTTGAGCTCAACAGACTGGTTTCTGTTGGTCTGGTCTGGGGCCATTCATGCAACTCAAATGGGGCTGAGTGGTTTTGATGGCCTTAAATATATGGCTCCTGTTTGAAGACCGTCTAAAAGCATAGATTTATTCATCTGGGGGGGTATATGCTCCATCCAATGCACTCTCTCCATTCTCCAGACTTTCCTACTCTTTCTAATTTGCACTACGTATAGCTGGCTCATGGACATTGCCCCTCCAGCAGTGTCTTGGTGAAGGCTGATAAATCATTCTGAGAGATAGGAATAACAGATCTGAAGCCAAAGCAATTACCTTCCTTTTATTATAGAGAAGGAATTCCAAGCAAGATTTCAAATTCAGAGATACATTCATGCTATTTATCCTATTAAAAAAAATCACCCCTACTACTATGAATGTTCTGGAATGGTTAGGCTGAGCAATGGTCAGCCCCAGCCTGTTCAGTGCTCTACTTTGCAGCTTGAAAGGAGTCCACGGTCTCAGGGGAACACAGCTGTAATGAGCCTGGTCAACAGTGGTGATCCTCTTTGCTCAGTGAAGAGAAAATAAATCTATGTGCTCCTGCTATGTGTCTGCAGGTCCTGGCATAGATATGAAAATGTTTTTTCTCGCTTTGGGCTTAGACACGAGACATACAGCATACCCACGACACCTTTTCTCCTTAACACCTACATAGGGATTTGTCAATACCTGAAATATATTTGTTTTCATTTAATTTTAGTATTGAAAATTTAGATTCTTAACCTCCTGATATTTGAGGGGAAAAAATGTCATTTAGTGGCCTGAAACAGAATGTGACTAAATGGTACATAAATAGGTTAAAAAATGTCATCCTCTTTCTAAAACAATCCAAGAGAGCCTTTTCACAGGGAAAATATCTTTGTTGCAATAGTCTGTCTGCCTATAGTGGCTTTCCCAAAGGGTGGGGAGCGTTCTCAAAATACTTCAGAAATGTTAATACATTTTTCCCTCAAATACCCTTAATTAATGTATAAAGAACAAGAAAATCATTGCCATTAAAACAAAAGAGCCACATTAGCGTCTGTCCCCAACCCCTTTGGCCCTAACCCTGTGGTGCACGTTGACCTGACATCTAAATGTCACTATTTGCATCTCTTTGCCTGAGGGCTTCTCTTGCCCCCACATTTCTCTGTCCTTATGCACAGCAGGCTGAAAGGACTAGAGAATTAGCAGTCCTCAGGAGCAGCTGTCAAGTAATGACTGACAAAAACTGAAAATCCATATTCAGCACCCTCCCCCTGCAGCAGCCTCTCCCCTCGGGTCGGATAACTCTGAGGCCCATGGTCTACACTCCAGGATCCCCAGCAGGATCAAGCCCCAGTCACCCACAGTGACATTAAACTTGAGAATCTACCTTGAATCACCTGCCTTGCTGTCCTGGTGCTTCCTGGGGTTGCCTCCTAAATAAATCACTTGACCTTGAATCTCTGCCTCATATTCTGCTTCTAGAGTAAACAAAACTAATGCAAACAGTGATGCATAGACATTGCCTTCAATCAAATCAGATCCAATCTTCAGGTTTGAGATCCAGAGCTACCTTCCATGAGACCACGCTCTTCTTTCTATATTTAGAATCATGGGGTTTGAATTAGAAAAGGCCATAGAGAGTTTTATTCCAAACCCCTCTTTCTACAGATGAGGAAACTGAGGGTGACAGGTACAGAACTTTTTTTCTTGGCAGAAAAGCAGATCATCTTTTTGTTCCCAGAACAGCACTGTCCACATCATATGAATTGTTTCAAGAACATCTTTATGTCTTTCCTTATTGAATATGATACAATCAAAATAATGCACTACATACAATAAAGGAGGAAGACAAACTTGCAGATAACAAGAAAAGTAGACTAGAAGCAAAGATACGGAAGGAATACAGGAAGAAAGAAACAGGTTGACCTAGCAGTGAAAGTTGAAATTGTGTGTACTGGTTCTCAACTTTGGGCACATCAGAATCACATGGGGAACTATTAAAAACACTGAAGTTTGGCTCCATTCCCCAGGGATCCTGATCTAATTGATTCACAGTGCAGCCTTGGCATTGGGACATAAACAAACAAACAAACAAACAAACAAGCAAACAAAAAAACTCTTCAGTTGAAGCTAATGTGTAGCCAAGATTGAGAACCACTGGTTTGGTGTACCAAACTGGGCAGTTCTTCCATGATTGAGGTAAGAAATGACATTGCTTCAAGGAGGGCTCTCAGAAGTCAAGAGGATCCAAAGATACTTAAAACTAAAGAAATATCACAAATTATTGTTAAAATATTGGTGAATTTTAAAGGTTTGCATTTCATCACTTAACATTTATAAAGGGTAGTGGGCAATATAATTATACAGTAAACCATGGTGCTTGTTGTAGGCCCAATAATGGCCCCCAAGATAACCTAATCCCCAGAATCCCATCGTGAATATGATATCCTACTGATAACTGGGACTTTGTAGATCTGATTAAGGGCCTAGAAACAGGGAGAGTATCCTGGGTGATCTGAGTGGATCCAGTGTAATCACAAGGGTCCTTATAAAAGGGAGGCAAGAGGGTCAGAGGCCAAGAAGGAGAAGGGAGGCTAATGGAAGCTGGAATGATACCATTGCTGGAAGGGGGCCACACATCAATGCAGGTGACGTCTAGGAGTTCGAAAAGCCAAGACACAGAGTCACTGTTAGAGCCCCCAGAAAGGATGCAGCCCTGCTAACACTTTAATTTTGGCCCCCAAGACCCATCTTCAGACTTCTGACCTCAAGAACTATAGAACTATAAGCTAATAAATTTGTGTTTTCTTCGGGAGGGGTAGTGACCACCTCTGGGCTGGGCCTTTCCAGGAGTCACGGAGGAGGCCCCCACCAAGACTACTCAGATGTTTCTGAGCAGGGGCCCCTGGGAACTGCAACTGCCCAGCAAGATGGAGGACAGCATCCTGAGGTGTCTCCAGGGACGGTCCCCACCCCTGTACATTTCCCCAGTAAAGTCTTTTAAAAGCACCCCCCCAAAAAACATGAAAAAATTGTGTTTTCTTAAGCTATTAAGTTGGTACTAAACTGTTACAATAGCTGTAGGAAACTAACAAAACAAGGCTAGTGGTCTGTTAATGAGATACAAATTTCGAGTTGTTTAATAGACATTTTCTTTCACTCCTGCACCCGACTCCTGTCCCTATGGATAATGTCATCTGGAGATAATACTGAAAGTCTAAAATTAGAACCCATTGTGACCTTGCATCCCAGGCCAAATGAGCCCTGCTCTGACTCCAAGGACACACAATGATGTTGCAGGAGATATGAAAGAGAATAACGCTGACATCAGCTTAAATGCAATGCCCCAAACAGAGAAGCAGAGATTCTAAATAATCAGGTATCCACTGATTTATTTGTTCTTCTATTCATCTATTTGTTCATCTATTCAGCCAACACCTTTTGGCTCCTGCTATTGTGTTGGGCAGAGGATATGAGATAGTACAGTTGCCAGATAAAATACATTATGCCCAGCTAAACTTGAATTTCAGGCAAACAGCAAATGATTTTTTAGTATAAGTGTGTCCCAAACACTGCATCATGTTAGTATTATAATATTGTTTGGTGTTTATTTGAAAATCAAGTTTAACGGAGCACCCTTTAATATATTTTGCTAAGTCTAGCAGCTCTAAGTTTAGTGTGTTCTCTGCCAGAGTTCCAGGACACACCACTGTGCTACTGGTATTGGTTGCCATACCTTGTGAATGGCCTATGTTTATAAAAATTAAACCTGATTCTCTCTCACAGAATTTGTATGGATATGTAGCCTGATGCGAGAAAGAGAAGAGTAGACTTTGGTCAGAGTAAGAAGGAAGAGGCCACGCCCACAACAGTCGGGGGATGAGAGATGCCATGCTTTATTGAAACGTAGGGGAAAAGGGAGAGCTTGGCTAGTCCGGTGTGTATTTCAGAGGCTTATGGCCCATCTTTGGAATTTTGGCCCTGACATTCACTAGCTGTGTGACTTAGCAGAAATTATATAATTTCTAAACTTCTGGGCTTTTTTCCTATAAAATTGGAACCTTTCCTAATTTACAGACCATCCAGTTAATGATGTTTATTGTATACCTGCTAGGTATCAAGCATCATTCCAGCTATTAGAGATACTTTCCTGAACCAACCAAAGTCCTTATTCTCAGGGAACTTATATTTCTTTAGTGACTGTGAACCTGTCTCATGCTGGAGCACACAGTAGGCATCCAGTAAATGTTATGGAGAGACTGCTTTGAGTATTAATGACTTAAGACTCCACCCTCTTGATTGTACTAGAGGTTTCATTGGTATACACATCTATCAAAATTCATCAAACTGTACATTTCAAATATGTGTAATTTACTGTACAGGAACCATACCACAATAAAGGTGTTAAAAATAAATTGATTAAATTTTTTTTTAAAAAGCCTCAAGACGCTTATCCTCAAGTGAGCAGGTTAGTCCTGACTGCCTTTTTCTGTCATAGGCTTAGGACATGCTATCTGGGGTAAACAAGTTTAATCTTGAGTAACATAGGATATAATTTTCTTCTGGGTCTAGGAGGAGCTAGCAAAGGAGAGAACTGACCTCATTAGGTTCTATACTTCCTCAGAGAGATACAGTTTCAATGAAGTTTTCATGAAGCTGTTCATGGTGAGAAGGAATGTAGTGGATTCTGTAGTGGGTTTGCCTGTAAGTCCAAAGGCCCGTGATGGGACATTACGTCTTTTACAGCTTCAGTAAGCCACATGGAGGAGATGACTGTCAGTCCTGAGAGGCAGGAGTCCTAGACATCTAAGTGTTTACTTTCAGTTTCACTTATTCAAGTAAAATTTATGAAGGTAATTTCCATGCGTGATGGAGGTCAACTTCAGTTTTCACAGCTGACTGCAGTCCACATTGCTTATGTGCAAAACTTTGGCAGTAGCAGTGTACTCGGAGATTGTATAGGAAAGAAATGTCAGATGCAGCTCATAATATTCTCCCCATGTCGTGATGTGCTATAACTTCTTTAATCTGTGTGCATATCTAGGAATGTGTGTGTCAGAAAGACATTTATCCACAGAATAAATAATAAGCATCTATTTATTCAACAACTACCCACTGGATGTCTTTATTAAACACAGTGCTGTGGGCTAAGGAGAAAGAGAAGATAGTCACATAAGACTGTCTGCTTAAAGTATGACCCACCCATGGACAATTAGCATCGTCATCTGCTGCAAGCTCTTCCAAAATCAAAATCTCTTGCTCCAACCCACACCTTTTGAATCAGAATCTACATTTTAACAAGGTCCCCAGGTATTTATAGTTTGAGAAGCCTTGAAACATGATAACAGCCGCGATTCCCTGGATCACCCTATGGAGACAGAACTGATACACAAGTTATTAAGTTACAATGAGAATCACCATCTGATTTTCCTCTAAGTAAAATCTAAACTTCTGCATTGTCGTTCTTCTCTTTCTTTTCTCTCACTGTGATTCCAAATTTTTCTGACCACAAACCACAGTGCGGAACTAATTTAAAATCTTATTATTGATGTTTGTATTATTCATTTCTCATGGATTCTTAGCTCTGGGCATGCAAATTCTCTACTCATCCTCTGTTTAAATAATGCAGCCTCACTAATATGGGGATGCTTTTTGCCCTCAGCTTCAAATATTTGTGCCAGTAGATGGTATCAGATTAACAGAACAGCAGGCAAAAAAATAAAAAAGATCCTCAAATCAATTATATCAGGCTTTGCAATATTCTTTATATTTGTGGAAAGTTGGTATGTTTGTTTTCTGTGAACTCACACTGACTTTTTACATTGAAATAGGATTCACATAGAAAAAATTTTAACTTTTAAAGTATACAATTCAATGCTTTTGAGTATATTCCCCAGACTGTGCCATCATCACCTCATTTCCCAAATATTTACATCTCCCCTCCAAAGAAGTCATGAACAGTCACTCCCACTCCTCTTTCCCACAGCCCCTGGTCACCATTAATTCACTCTCTGTCTCTACTAATTTCTCTGTTCTGGATATTCATATAAATTCAATATGTAGCCTTTTGTATGTATCTGGTTTCTTTCACTTATACATGTTTTCAGCATGCATCAATGTTGCAGCATGTATCAGTTCTTCATTCGTTGCTACAGCTGAATAATAGTCCACTATATAGATGCACCACATTTGTTTATCTGTTAATCAGTTGATGAACATTTAAGTGGCTTCTGCTTCTTGACTATTATGAGTACAGCTGATCTGAGTATTCCTTTACAAGTACTTGTGTAACAGACATTATCAGTGCTCTTCTGCATACACCTTGAAATGGAATTGTTGGGCCACAAGGCATCTCTATGTTTAGCAACTTGAGGAAATGTCACACTGTTTTCCACAGTAGCTACATCATTTTAGATTCTCGGCAGCAATGTGTGAGGGTTCTCATTTCTCCATATTCTTGCCAACACATTTTTGTCTGTGTTTTTTATGATAGATACACTATTTGGTGTGAAATGGTATTTCATTGTGATTTTTATTTGTATTTCTCTAATAACTAATGATGTTGAAAATCTTTTCATTTGCTTATTTGTTCTCTTTTGTATCTTCTTCGAAGAAACATCTATTCAAATCTTTTGCCGGTATTGGTCTTTTTATTTCTGTGTTGCTGCAGTCCTTTATATACTCTGAAAACTAAACCTTTAACAGGTAAATTATTTGTCACTATTTCCTCCCATTTTGTGGGCTGTCTTTTCACTTTATTGATGATATCCTTTGTAGCACAGTTTTTTGTTTGTTTGTGTCTTTGCTTGGTTGGTTGTTTAAATGAAGCCTAATCTATCTACTTTCTTTGGTTGCCTGTGTATTAAGTATCATATCTAAAATTCTATTAATCCAAGGTTGTGAAGATTTATACTTCTGTTTTTATAGAAGTTTTGAAATTTTAGTTTTAACAGTAAAAACTTTGATCCAATTTGAGTTAAATTTTGCATATGGTGTGAGGTAAGGGTCCATTTTAATTTTTTTCATTGCTGATATACAGTTGTGCCAGCACTTGTGGAAAACTAGATTTCTGAATTGCTCTGGCACCTTTAACAAAAATAAATTGACCATAAATGTATGGGTTTGTCTCTGAACTTAATTCTATCCCACTTAGCTACTTGTCTATGTTTATGGCACTACCACACAATCTTGATTACTGTAGCTTTGTATTAAGTTTGGAAATTGGAAAGTGTGAGTCTTCCAGCTTTGTTCTTTTTCAAGATAGTTTTAGCTCTTCTGGGTCTCTTGAATTTCCATTTGATTTTTGGGATCAGCTTGGGAAATATTTCCCTATTAACAAATAAAGTCTTTCTATTCATGATCATAAGTTATCTTTACATTTACATGGAGTCTTCTTTCATTTCTTTCAATGATGTTTTTAAGTTTTCAGTCTATGACTTTTGCATTTCTTTGGTTAAATTCATTCCTAATTATTTCTTATTGGTTAGATGATAAATGGAATTGTTTTCATAATTTCATTTTCAGATCATCCATTGCTAGTGAATAGAAATAAGATTGATTTTTTGGTATGTCATCTTGTATCTGGGAATCTTGCTGAACTTGTTTATTAGCACTACTGGACTTTTGTAGATAACTTAGAATTTTCTACTTAAAAGATCATGTCATCTACAATTACAGAGAGGCCTACTTCTTCCTTTATATTCTGTATGCCTTTTTGTTTCTTGCCTAATTGGACAGGCTGGAACTTCTGTATTATTTTGAGTAGAAGAGGCAAGAGTGCTTGACCTTGGCATCATCCTGACCTTAGAGGGGAAAGTTTCAGATTTTTATTATAGTATAATGTTATCTATGGGGATTTTATAGAAACTCTTTTTCAGTGTCTTATATTCTTTGTATGTTGAATATTTTATAACAAAATTTTGTTGGATTGTGTCAAATGCTTTTCCTGGGTCTATGAATATGATCATGTGATTATGTCTATTCTATTACTGTGGTACATTATATTGATTGGTTTTTCATATGTTGAGCCAGTTTTGTCCTCCCAGGATGAATCTCATTTAGTCATGGTGCATAATTTTTTTTTATATGTTGCTATATTCAGTTTGTTACTATTTTTAGAGAATTTTTGAATTGATATTTACAATAGATATTCATGTATAGTTTTTTTTTTTTCTTGTAGTATCTTTCCCAGTCTTGAGAAGTGTTTCTTCCTCTTCTATATTTTGCAAGAATTTGTGAAGGTTTTTTTTTAATTAATTTTTCTTTAAACATTTGGTAGATTCACCAGTGAAGCTATCTGATCCTGTACTTTTCTTCATCAGAAGTTTTTTGATTATTAACTAAATCTCTACTTGTTACAGGTCTATTCAAATTTTGTGTTTCTCTTTGAGTAGGTTTCCTAGTTCATATCTTTCTTAAAAGTTGTCAGTTTCCTCTAGGTTATCTAATTTATTATACAATTTTTCATAGTGTTCCTTCACAGTTCTTTTTATTTTTGTGAAGGTCAGTCATAATGTCATCTCTTTCACTCATGATTTTAGTAATTTGAGTCTTCTATCTTTTTCTCTATGCCAATTTTATTGCTCTTTTCAAAGAACCAACATTTTTTTTTTAATTTTCTCTACTGTTCTCTATTTCATTAATGTTCTCTCTAATGTTTATTATTTCCTTCCTTCTACTTATTTTAAATTTTGTTTGCTCTTCTTTTTCTAATTCCCTAAGATTGATTAGGTTGATTTGAGATTTTTATTCTTTTTTAATGAAGATGTTTGCAGATATAAATTTCCTTTATATTTAAATATAAATTTATAATAATATAAATATAAATTATAATTTGTAGTAAAATTTGCTTGTATTCTTTTTTTCTTTCTATTCCCCAGAATGGAGAACCTCAATTATTTACATTCAATTGTGTTGATTATTTCTTCTGCATGCTCAAATCTGCTATTTTGCTCCTCCAGTAAATTTTAATTTCAGTTAGGCACTTTTCAACTCTAGAATTTCTATTTGGTCCTTTTAGATAATTTCTGTTTCTTTTTTGATATTCTCTTCTTAGTGAGACATCATTCTTGATTTACTCCAATAGACATGGATCCATATATGATTCTTTAACCATAATTAAAATAGCTGTTTTAAAGTCTTTGTCTAGTCAGTTCAATGAAATTGTTCAGGGATGGCATCTATTAACTGCTGTTTTTCCTATATATGTATCATACTTTCTCTCTTTCTTTTTTGCATGCCTTAACAATTTTTATTAGAAATTCAATATTTAAAATAATACAGCAACTCTGGAAACTAGGCTCTCCTCCCTGCCTATGTTTTGCTGTTGTTATTGTTTTTGTTTGTTTTATGATTGCAGTGGTGGTGGTGGTTCATTGGTTTAATGGCTTTTCTGAATTAATTCTACAAAGTCTCTATTATTTTTCATTTTTGTCCGCTGAAGTCTCTGCCTACTTAATACCATGGTCAGCTAATGATCAAACAGAGATTTCTGTAAAAGTCTAGACTCAAAAAGTCTCCCAGTCTTTGTTAAAGGGCTTTTTGTGTGTAACAGGAAATACCTTCAATTCTCAACAGGTATTTGAGAATTCTGCCTTACCATTCACTTTCTGCTTGCAAAAAGCCTCAAGGTCCCCCACAGGTGAGAACTTAGCATCATCTCAGGTCTTTCCTGAGCGTACCCACCCTCCTATACATGCACATAGCCTTTCAGATCCTTGTGAATGTGTACGAACTTTTCAAAACCCTTGAGGATATCTCATGTCCCAGCTTTTCCTTTTAGGCTTTTTGGTTAGCCCAGTGTTTTCTCCATCTGTTATTTACAATTTCAGACAGGCACAGAAGCAGTCACTTCTAATTGGTTTGACAAGCACCCCAGGTTAAAGGTTAGGTGAAGTTCCAGTCAAGTCAAAGAAAGACAGCTTTGAAAGTGGGGTCTTCCAGAAAACCACTGACAGGTAAAACAATGACAATCTTTGGGAATAAGATTTGAAGGAGCTTCAACCCTGTTCCTCTATTGGTTCCTCCTAGGCTGCTGTATTTAATCATGAGGGTGGACTCCAGGTTTTCCAGGCTACCAAAGAGCTGAAGGTTGGGGTGATAGGAATGGAGCAAGGTAAGTGCTGTACACCAGAAACTGATACAATATAACTGACTGTACTTCAGTTTTTTTTTAAATGCGCTAAGAATAAAGCTCATTGTTTTTACTGATATTCACCCATTGTTACTGATTAAACACTTCCCACACAACTGCAAGTCTTCAGTTAATTTCTAGAGGTGTGAAGATATTGATTCTGTATTTTTGCCAATTTTCTTGTAGATTTTATAAGGAAGCTAATTTTTAAAAGTCCTTAGACCCTTCCTCTGCTGTTTGTGCTGACATCCACCACATTAATTATTTTAAAAATAGAAAAGATACAAAATATTGGTCTGAAGGGAAATTAGTCATTTCATCTTGTTTTACTATTAATAACCCCCTGTGAGGAAACAATATGTTATGTGTGTGATATTCTAGCTTTATAAACAGTGCGCATATTCATTTGACTAAGAGTATTATAAAGGTATAAAAAATGGTCTGCATTGCCTTAAACAGAAAAAATGGAGGGTATGTTTTGAAGACGCATATTTCTCAGAAAGATAGCTAAACCTTGAAGACATGCAGTAGCTTTCTTGGAGAAGTAAATTGCTTCAGGCCTAGACTTAGAATTCAGGAAGTTGTAAAATCAGCCTTAATTTACAAGTTTCATGTTCAGGACAGAGCCTGGAACTTGATGAAACACTGCAGGACCTAAGAGTAGAAATTCCCATTGGGAGATGACACCCCCAAAGAAGTCAGCTAGGGTGCAATCAGTCCTTTTTCGTTATAAACCAGACTCCTGATTATCCTGGTATTGACTGTGTTTACTTTCTTTTTATTACCATTTAAGGTGACATGGCTTTCGGAATACATACAGGATATGTATTCAGGAGAAATCTAGCCTTAGCCTGATCCTTCCTAGAAAAGTAACTGATCAAAAGTCAGCATTCTTACTATTTCAGATCATGTACAACATCATGTCCTTAGAGTCAAAGCTTATTTTCAGGGGCCAGGAGGGCAGTTTGGTTCAGGCTGCATAGTCATGAAAGTCTCAATGTTAGACTTTTAGTCTTACCTTTAGATTATGTTATCTACATGGTTACAAGTCTGGGGGAAGCGCTATAGCACTGAAAGAAAATAAAAGACCTTGTTCCTTGCTACTTGAAGTACAGTCTGTGGACAATTAGCATCACTATCTTAGGAGAGATTTTCATATATGTTAACTCGAAGACACTACCCTAGACCCCTTGAACCAGAATATGCATTTAGACAAGAGTTCCTGGTGATTTGCACACACTGAAGTTTGAAAAGCACTGCCATAGATAATCTAGACATGGGTTGTTGAAATTTGATTGTATATGCTCCATTAAACAAGACCTTGGAGAATTTAAGAGGTTTTGTTTGTTTGTTTGTTTCTAAATATTCTGCTGCCTTCAATTGCAAAATCAACAGGGCAGCTAAAATATTCTAACCTCAAAATGGCCTCTTATAAATTATTAACTGAGTTATATATTAAATCATTCTATATAATGTTGCAGTAAAATTTCTACAGCGAGAAACAGGAAAGTCATGCTTTTTCCCTCTAAGAAAGCTGGTTTATGCTTGTGAGAGAAATCCCCTAGTCACGTCACTCCATATACTGAACAGAGTCTACACCCTTTTTGGCTGCTGCTTGCGAGAGATGCCAAATGCCATTCTTAGACTTATAACAGGGAGAGGTGAACACAGTAATAATGGCTGGAGGCGCAGATGTTACCTTGTTTCATAAGTAAAATTTCTAAAAATTTATTGATATATGAATTGTCATATTATATGAGAAATGCACCAGTAAGTTGGGAGAAGAGGCCTTAGAAGTTAAGAAAAATCAATGGCTACCAAGAGCTGTCTTACATTAAGTTCTCTAAAAGTGGAGCCTGAAATAGAGATTCAGATGCATGTGATATACTGAGGGAGGGTTCTCAGGGAGAGGGGTGTGAGGGAAGCAGGATGGGGCAGGGTCAGTAATGTGAGATGAGCCCATGTCATATCTAGCTTCAACCTGTCCCCAGGAAGCTCTAGTGTATGAATTTCACCTCAGACCCCCTTTGAGGCCAGAGGATTAGCCTGTGATGGCTCCATACCAATTAGTCATTGACTGCCCCCAGGGGGTGAGATAGCCCCCCTCGGCTGAGGGCAGTTCTCCAGGAAAAGGGTCCCTATGACAGCCAACAGAGCAGGTGGGGGATGTGTGTATCAGCTGGGAAAGGAGATCTGGGAGGGGCACCAACAGGACTGCAACAGAATCTCAATAGGAGAGAACAGGAACACTGACACATCCTATTATTAATCATAAATACAAAGCTCAGTAGGATCTGACCGCCTCAGAGGAGACAAAACCAGATCTTGATACAGGGTATATTTTCCATGTATCTGTGTTTACTTAATATGTGTAACTTTATCTCTTATGATGTGCATAGCTCTAAGCTGGACACTGTATGGCTTTTTAAGTATTTCAGTGTATGGTATCTTACTTCGGGTTCCCTTAAATGCAAACTCTGAAACAAGGATGTGGGTGCAGGTAGTATATCTGGGAATAAGTCCAGGAAGCACAAGGTGGGGACAGGTGTGAGGGAGTGTGAGACAGGAAAGGGAGAAAAGCTTCATGCCAAAATAGATTGTGACCTGTTTGCAGGAACGCCCTTGTATAGCAGGTCACTACTTTGAGCAAACAGGGCTAGTCCTATTGGTGAATGTTTGAGGAATGCTCCCAGAATTGTGCCACAGATCCCCATGCCTTGTTATATGAGGATTGTTTCTGGAGGTGTTAACTCTGTAGTACATCCTGGCTACCCTGGTGGTGGGCTTTTTCAGAGAAAAGAGAGATCCAATTAGTTTAATTAAAGATTTCCTATAAGAAGCAAGATTTGAATACAGGGCTTGAAAGATTGCTCCAACTGAGATAAATGATAGGCTAAGGGATGTGATATTACACCAAGGTGAAGGAAGGGAGTTTGAACTTGACCCTGCAGGAAATGAGATATTAGGAAGATTAGTATGGATGTAGTATATAATAAAGTCACTGATTTGCTACGATCAGGATGGCAGAAGGGAGCAGCAAGATGGACACGTGTGCAGCCATTCCACAAATACTAACTACACGCCCAGCACTTGCAGCATCAGGACCAGAAAGAGAGCATTCCAGAATTCACTGGCCGTGGTCCCCCAGCCAAGCTAAGTCATAACTGAGCAGCATTCCCTCAGTGGCAAGTATTAGCCCTTACATGTGTTCACACATTGTCCACTCTAAAGATTCAGGGAGGCCACCCTAGCTGACTTGGGTTGAACCTGTCAGGGTCCAGGACACACCTGAGGGAATTGTCTTACATCAGTTAGGCTGGGAGGCTCAGGAGGGTAGGCTTCTAGTTCATGCTGTCCCACTAAGGCATTTCCCAAGCTTTCTCCTCTCTAGGGCTCCATTCTTGTCTAAATGTAAGGACACTGGACTTGAGAATGTCTACAGCCTTCTCCAAAAGACTCTTCTCTGACAAAACCCCAGCCCTCATTTGATGGAACTAGTCCTTGGTGAACTTGCCACCTCCTCAAAACTGTCACTCATCCAACATATTCTTCCAGAAAGGCCCAGGAATGCTCTAGTCCTGCTTGTAACCAGCATGGCAAAGTCATTCCTCATATTAAATGTCATTTGCCCATTTGCAAGGTCCATAAAGTGACAATTTTCTTTTTTGTTTGTTTCCAATTAGCCACCTTGTATTTCTGTTAAATAAAAATCTAGTGGAAATTCTTCACCTCATCAATTTTCATGACTCATAGCAAATTCAGGTACACCTTCCCTCAGTGCAGAAAACTCTACTGTGGTTTGTCTTGGCTTTCAATCCACATGAACCAATATCTTTAAATGAGGTTACACAAAATGTATTATTTCTCACTGTGTAATATTTTTGAAGAGAAAAAAAGATACTGGTGAAAAATTGTGTTAATGTTTTTTCCAAGGCAAGAAACTTTGTTGCTTCCATTCGGCTCTTTGTTTGTTGTTTGTTTGTTTGTTTGTTTTTTAATTGAAGTATAGTCAGTTTACAATGTGTCAATTTCTGGTGTACAGCATAATGTCTCAGTCATATATATAAGTGTGTTAGCAGAATAGACCACACCTATGGAAAGCCTTTCCATTCAGAATATGGAACCATCATAAAGCTAGGGAGGTGGGGGCTTATAGAAACCTTGGCCATAGATTCCAGGAATAAATAAAATAACATCTCAAATCTGTAAAATGGCAATTCTTGTCAATGCTTATAAGTGTTTCCAGATCTCCATGGTCAATAGCAGAATCTAAACATGCCAGGTGCTCAGCCTCCCAGGCTAGACAGAGATTGGAGCTGTGATTCTCTGAATAAATCCGTCTGAGAGAATCAATCACATATGTTACCCTTGAGTTTGGAGTCAGTTGGCAAATGCAAGTTCAATCAACAGCAATAATGTAACAAGTGTTCCAAGTGTAATAATAGTAATAATAATAATAACTCTCAGCAGCCACATTAATAGGTCTGGCAAGACCCAAAACTTGGGTGGGAATTAAAGCTACTGTTTTAAATGAGGAAAAATCAACCTGTGTAGAAAAGAGACATGTAATTGGTCACACTTGCTAGAAAGGACTAGATTCCCAAGGACATGGAGCATTTTTTTTGAATTCCACTAAAATATAAGCATTCATGGCTAATGTTGCAGCACTAAATTTCGCTAAGTGGAAATTTTCATTTGGTTGCTATTTTTGATGAAGAAGCTATTTCTCAATGTTCAGTGAGGGCTGGACTCCAGAGGGATCAGATTGTAAATGTCATATGTTTATAAGAATTTCAGGGAAAGAAACAGTATGTCTGTCAGGCTTGAACATGAAGTAATGATGCCTCAAATTTTATGCATAGAGCAATTTTAGGAAATATTTTGCTCTTTGGGATTTGAAACCATAGCTGCAAAAAAAAAAAAAAAGCGTTCACTTTTCATATTTGCATTCTCTAGCCAGATACATTATTCAAAATCCAAAGTTTTGTCAAAAAATGGACTTGGAAGGGACTTCAAAATCTATTTAGTCCAAGTTCCTATGCAAGCAGGAATTTCAGACCGGTATTTATTCTTGGCTTGGATACTTGTGAGGGAAAGGTTAAATGGGTCATTTATCAAAATCTCACTTTCCTAATGACCAGGCTTATTTTGTCTCCTTTCTTCCTCTCTCCCTCCCAACCCCTCTCCCTTTTCTCAGGTTCTCCTTTTTTGTTCTTCCTTTTCTTTTTTCCTTTCCACCTTCCTTCACCATCTTCCTTCCTTTTTTTCCTTCTTTCTCTCCTTCTTTCCATCATCATCCTTTAGACTTTCTCCTATCCCTCCCTTCCTTTCTTTTTCTAAAAAAAAAGGAATTTGTTATTAAAAAGTTTTATCTACTATTGTGTTAAAACACCATTCCCTCTAAATCTCCCCGTTTGTGGGCAGTTCTCTGCCTCAGGCCCCATTAGAATGAGTGTATTTGGTTTGTGGGACACTTTTCTCCCAAATTCCACCCAAGCCTCCCTGTTCTCCTTTCCTCACTTCTAAATCTCTCTCCAAACCCACACATCTGGTGTACAAACTGGAAATCAGGATCGCAAAGGAGCGAAGGAGCCTTGTTTTGAATGCTTATCCATTAGCTTGATTTTTATGACTCTGATACTTTATCTTAGGGCTGGAAGAGGAGCCGGCCAGGAATAACGCAGTAGCCCAACCTACCGCATGTGTGTCATGTGCCAGAGAAGGTGCCCATACTTACGGGGACTCTCTCACTGAATACTCAACACCCGCAAGAAAGCTACTTTTAGCCTTTTCTGTGCAGGGAGTTTAAGAAGCGTGCCCAGGGTCAGCCATCTCAGAAAGGACACTGTTGAGGGTTGACCATTTATTAATCTCCCAGCCCAGTGCTCTCAACCACTACCCAGACATGCTTTTACATGTATGTAGTTTTATTTCCAAAGGCAATGTAGCTAATTTTTCATTCCAGCCAGTTTTAAAGTTAAAGTCACCAGGACTGCCAGAAGCTTTATTCAGGCTTCTGAGCTCTCCACACCTTCCGAGAGGCACCCCCCAGCCACAGACCTGCTGGACTATCTCATGCCTCTGATCACATGACGTCTGCACCCACCCATTCAGACCTATGCGTGTCCAACTTGCCCCATACCAGAAACCTGGGGGGTCACTTCCTGTCCCCACCCTGACCTCTCAACCTGCACTTTGCCTCAGCCCAAGAAACCTGCCCGCCTCTGTCTGAGGTTCTGATGTGGGAGCCTTTTCACCTCCGTTAGATTATGAGAGCTTCAAAGGCAGATTCTGGGTCCTGTGGAGCGCTTGGCACACCACAGGTCCTTGACTTGTGTTTTGGAAGTGTTGATCGACAGCTTTCCTAGCATCTCCACTAAAGGCTCACGATTCCTTCCATCCCCTGATCTGCACTCACAGGTCTGACCTCTTGAGAGAGCACGAGCACCCCTCAACTCCCAGGTTCCTGTCTAAGCTTGTCCCACAGGCCACAGCGTCAGCCAAACACTGAGGTTCTCCTAGTAGCCCACTGGGAGTCGGTAAGGAGGGGACTTAGTAAGCAGCCAACAGTATATTTTGTGCTAAAATTCATTCATGTATGACCAAAAAAGGGAAAATGATACTAGCCCCCTGAGAGACTCAACTTCCAAAGGAGATGTCAGAAGAAGATTGTCTTTGATGGAACCCCTCAAGAGGGGCTTGGGGTTCCCCATGGTGCATGGAACCATGAGCAGAAAGCCCCCGAAACATTAGGGCATAATTTTGTCTCTTTTTAAAAAATTTTATTCATTTTTTCCTTTATTCTAAATTTGAAGTTCAGTCAGTTTCAATGTGTCAATTCTGGTGCACAGCACAACATCCCAGTCATGGATGTACACAGCATATTTTTGTTTTCATATTCTTTTTCATTAAAGGTTATTGCAAGATATTGAACATAGTTCCCTGTGCTCTACAGAAGAAGCTTTTTTTTTAAAATCTGTTTTTATATATAGTGGCTAACATTTGCAAATCTCTCCATAAAAGATTAATTCCAACATAAAAGGCTGTGTGGGGACCACTGTTGTGAGTTAGTGGTGCTGTTTCATCTCCCCAGGATGCTCTGACCTGATCTGGAAGGAGCTACAATGTGCCATCAGGGGGTCCTCCCAGAGGTGGAGGGATGCAAGGAAACCAAGGCGGAGGCGTGCAGACCCAGATGAAGATGCCAAAGTTCCGCTCTCAGGTCTGGCATTCCCACATCCATCAGGTGGTTTTCCAATTCCCCTCTGTCGGACCGTCTCACACATGGTTCTCCCTCTCAGGGTCTGTAGCACCATTTGCACATTATAAACACACATCCGTGTGCCCTTCCTCCTGCCTGGGAGCTCACTCCCCCACTTTATGGTCTGGCCAACTGTGATGCTGGTGGCAACTGCCAACGCTTTCTGAGCACTTCCCAGGAGGCAGGCCCTATGTTTGGCACATTAGTTCGAGTTATGTCTTTTTAATGCTCATAAATCCTGAGACAGAAGCTTACACTATGTTAAGTCAGTAATCAGTAATACTCTGTTACATAATTATGTGCCATTAAATTAACTTTAATAAAATGTACGATGACATGTACAACTAAGTAATAATAATCCTCACTTTACAACTTAGGTTGGAGAGGTCATCCTGTGTCCCTCAGCTGCTCAGAAGTGAGATTTGCATTCAAATCTAGGCTTTTCTAATTCTTAAGTTCTTGCATTGAACTTCTCTAAGAGACTACCTGTCTGTTCATCCTTCAAGGCCAAGTTCAAGTGTGATCCCCTCCACAAAGAGCTTTTCTTGGTGAAAGCAAAGCTCATTGGATAATTTTTCCATCCCTCTATAACATTTGTACATATATAACTGAGTAAAACTAAGTTTAGTCAAAGCTGATCTCAACACAGTGCCAAAAATTAGAAGACACTTAATCCCATATCCAGAAATTATAGAAAAGTAGCCAAAGTCTTTTTGTAAGCTCTTAAAAAAATTAAAGGTATGTTGTATTCATTAAATCTAAAGCAAAATATTTTTAACAGATCAAGTAGTTTTCATATATATATATGGAAGGGGAAAAAGAGAGATCTATATATAGACACACATACACACATATGTATGTATATATGCAAATAATAATAAATAAAAAGCAGAACTCATGGCAGGAGTGGGCTAATTATAAAAATAACTTTATATTTTATTTTATTTTCTTCTATAATCTATTCTGTGGGGGTTCTTCTCTTGTCCCTGAATGAAAAATCTTTGCTAGGCCCATGACATATCTGGTCACAATCATGTAATAAAATGTCCCATGACTTTAAATAAGAATAGTAATGAAAGTGTCCAGTCCTTGTAACTGTCAAGGCCCTCGCTGGGCCAGCTGCAGGTAGGAGGCCTGCCATCAGGAACAGGGTGGATGCTGGGAAGTTCCTTTTCCAGATCCCCCTTCCATAGTACTCTAAGTTTGGTTTGTGAACTTTCTAAGACTAGAACCTGAGAAGGAGTTACAGGAAAGCTTATACTTGACTGAAACACTTGTAAACTGCCTTTGTACATTCTGATAATAAAAGTGATTCATATTGTATAGCAACATACAATATTGAGTAGCAAATAATTTAAAAAATTCAAAAAAGCACCAAAAAGGGAACTAAAGATAGAAGTAAGATGGCAGAGTAGAAGGATGCTTGTACTTCACCCTCTCCCACAAATACACCAAAACTCACATCTATGGACGCACTCAGCCAACCAGAGCACCTGCCGAACTCCGACAGAACATTGCCCTCTTCGAAAGACAAAGACAACAAAAATCTGGGAGGAGAAAAGGAAAAAAGAAAGAATTAAAAACAAAACAGTGCGGGACTGCTCCTGCGGGAAGGGAGTGGCAAAGGAGGAATAGCGCTCATTCGCTGAACCACTCCCCCCCCAACAGAGAGGTCAATGGGTTGGAGGGGGAGCCACCAAGGCTCAGATCTGCCCCGAGCACCCCTTGACTGACAGAACTAAGTTAAACAGTCACAAAGGGTCCCTGCAACACCCAGCCCGAGATGCGAGCCAGCAGCTGGGGCCAGGACAGGCCTCCTGAGCCAGGCAGAGGACTGGAGCAGCTGCACTGAGCCAGCCCCAGGGGACTGCAGGGGCCTATGCACCATGGCTTGGAAAGGATACAGAACAGAACAACCTTGGTCCCCCATAAATTGCAAAAAAAGCAAAGCAACAAGACTGGTGTGCCCTGGGGGGAGGGGCACCTCAGACCTGTGGTGCCATTATTGGCACTTCTTGTGAGAAGAGAGGTGGGCACAGCCACAGCCGCCATATCCTCCTGTGCAAGCACCCGGGCGGGGTGGGGCTGAGACCTGAATCTGTACCCAGGGGCTCTGCAACCTCCTAGGCAGGACTGAGACTTGTTTACATCCTGAGGCAATTAGGATCTTTCTGCCCTGGCACCTCAGAGAACTTACACCACCAAGACAAACAAGGAGCTGAGATTTGGCACAGATCAGAAGCGGGGCTGTTCCATGGTCTTCCCTGAGCACGCCTATGGAGTGCTGACCCGAGGTGGAGCTGGCAGCTGCACAGAGCAGCGGAGTGACTGGTGCCAGGAGAGGGAGGGAGAGGGTGAGTGGCCACCTGCCTAGCTGGCAGGAACACAGCACCTGACCACGGTGCTGGGAGGGGGCATGATCCACCCACCTGCCTCACCTGAGTGCAGCATCTGACTGTGGCATTGGGAGAGGGAGTGGCCCGCCAGCCCACCAGCCACAATGCCAGAGAGATATGAGCAATATGAAGAAGCAGAGGAACCACTCCCAATTAAAGATCAAGAGAAATCCCCTGAAAGCACAATCAAGGAAATAGACATCGATGGCCTACTAGATCAAGATTTCAAAAAAGGAGTGATCAAAGTACTGAAGGAACTAAAAGAAATAGTGTTTAGTAATGTAAAATATGTCAAAAATGAAATAGAAGCTATAAAGAAGAGCCAAGGAGAATTTGTAAACTCATTTGCTGAGATGAGAGCTGACCTAAAGGCTGTGCAAAGCAAAGTACATAATGCAGAGGAACAAATGAGTGACCTAGAAGACAGGGCAACAGAAAGCACCCAATCAGAACAGCTGAGAGAAAAACAAATAAAAAACAATGAAAACAATATAAGGGACCTATGGGATAATATAAAGTGTGCCAATCTACGCATAATAGGGGTTCCAGAAGGGGAAGAAAGAACAAAGGGGATTGAAAAGATATTGGAAGAAATCATAACTGAAAACTTCCCAAACCTAAAGGAATCAGATATCCAAGTACAGGAGGCTCAGAGGGTCCCAAACAGGAAGAACCCAAACAGACCCACACCAAGACATATCATCATCAAGATGGCCGGAGTCAAGGATAAAGAAATGATCCTAAAGGCAGCAAGAGAAAAACAAAGAGTGAGTTACAAGGGAATCCCCATAAGGCTTTCAGCTGATTTCTCTACACAAACACTACAGGCCAGAAGGGAGTGGCAAGATATATTCAAAGTGAATCAAAAAAAGACGCAGCCTAGGATACTTTATCCAGCAAGGCTATCCTTTAGAATAGAAGGAGAGATAAAGAACTTCACAGACAAGCAAAAACTAAAAGAGTTTAGCAACACTAAACCCATGCTAAAAGAAATATTGACAGGTCTGCTGTAAATAGAAAAGAAGCAAGATGCTACAAAAATGAGAAACTCATAACTGGAAAGGTGATAACTACCATGAATTACAAATAGAATAAACACAAAATTATAAAAGAAGACATCTAAATCATTAAGAATGGGAGAGAGAAGCAAGGAAAGCCACTGTGGAAAACAGTATGGAGATTCCTCAGAAGACTAGGAATAGACTTACCATATGACCCAGGAATCCCATTCCTGGTCATATATCCAGAAGGAACCCTACTTCAAAATGACATCTGCACCCCAATGTTCATAGCAGCACTATTTACAATAGCCAAGACATGGAAACAGCCTAAATGTCCATCAACAAGTGACTGGATAAAGAAGAGGTGGTATATTTATACAATGGAATACCATTCAGCCAAAAAAATCGACAACATAATGCCATTTGCAGCAATATGGATGTTCCTGGAGAATGTCATTCTAAGTAAGCCAAAAAGAGAAAGAAAAATACCATATGAGATCACCCATATGTGGAATCCAAAAAAAAAAAAAACCACAAATACAAAACAGAAATAGACTCATAGACATAGAATACAAACTTGTGGTTGCCAAGGGGATGAGGGGTGGGAAGGGACAGACTGGGATTTTAAAATGTAGAATAGATAAACAAGACTATACTGTACAGCACAGGGAAATATATACGCGATCCTGTGGTAGCTGACAGTGAAAAAAAATGTGACAATAAATATATGGAGATGAAACTCACATGTTCATGTATAACTGAAAAATTGTGCTCTACACTGGAATTTGACACAACATTATAAAATGACTATTACTCAATAAAAAAATGTTAAAAAAAAAAAAGGAATAGAAGCCACTCATAACCCCATCACCCCAAATGACCTCTGTCAACATTTTGGTGAACCTCACTGATATTTCATTCTCATTTGTAGATGTACATATTACATAAGCATGTTTAAGGGAGCTACATTCTCTAGACTGTCTCTTTGACCTTACCAATGAAGCTTCACTGTCATATAATTCTTGAGTGCAATCAATAAAAATAAGTCACACGTATGTCTCAGTTTTCTAATCTGTAAAATGGGGATAATCATAGAAACTTTCATCATGTGGTTGCTATGAAATATAAAACATTTAAGTGAATATAGGTGTTTAACACTCTTGGAAGAGTGTTCATCAGTTGATAAGCAAGCTCCAGTCTAACTGGAGACATCCTATCTCAATAAACCTTACTCTGCCATTGAGCTGTCTCTGATCCTTTCTCTCTGATTTTAACAATAGGTTTTAATGAACAAGGTGGAAGGTGGGAGAATTTAAACTTATTTGAGTATGGTGTTTGGCAAACATACATTTTTTCAACATTTGTTTGGGACTTTTTCATGCCTCCTAAAATCCAACTAGGTTTCTGGGATAAGTAATGAGAGTAAGCCTCCCTAATCGTAATAAGGAAATAAAATGCACTCCCCAACCCTGAGCAAAGGCACATGGGAACCTCACTGGTGCTATCAGCTGGCAGCTCGGCTGCCCCACATCCTCACTGACTTATCTGATTGGAGCAGATCAGAAAAAAGGATCATGCCCTCCTCCCCAGTCACCTGCCAGCAGATCCCCAGAAAATGCTGTGATTGGAGCATCTCTTATAAAAGGGGGAGGCCTAAAAAGGATCCGGTCAGATGGTGCAGCCTAAGAATTAAGCAGCAGGAATTCTTCAGGTGTAAGCTGTCAGGATGTGAAGGGGCAGTTAATGATTGTAAGTCCAGATATTTCAATAATGTTCTTCTGAATGTTTGCAAGCTTTTTCTTTCCCTTCATCATTTATTTTCATTCACTGGGTTTTGAACCACAACTAGAAGCTTTCCCAGAAGTGAAAAAGTGAAAGCATTCCACACAGAAGTATTGATATGCAATGTAATGAAAGAGGCAGGGTCTTGCCTGTGGCTACTGGAGGCCACGTGTGGTTCCTCTAAGTCAGTGGTTCAGTTCTGGCTGCAGAGTTAGAGCTATTCAGGGAGATTTTAAGAAGCCCAACGCCCCAAGAAGCCCAGCTGCACCAAGACCAAGTTCAATCAGGAGAGCAAAGGGAATCAGCATTTGTTAAAACCTCCTGGGTTATTTCACTGGGCAGTCATGCCTGAGACCCCCCAGGGCGGTAGGCAATACTAAAGAGTCCACCTTTGTCCAGATAGGTGTATTCCTTCTCTTGGTCCTGAAACCCCACATCTCGGCTGAGCTGCTTTATCACAAAAGTTATGGGTGAGGTCTGGAGGACTGCAGCATGGTGGGGGAGATGTCTGGCTTCGTGGCCCGAAAGTCCAGGGTTCATATCCCAGCTCCATCACTTCTTAACTGCATGGATTTGGATCCATTTCTAAGCCTCATTTTCCTTCCTTGTTCACTCAATGGAATAATCATAATGTCAGTTTTGCAAGAGTATTCTAAAATCAGAGGGATGAAGTGCAAAGTGCAGTCCCTGAAACAGGAAAGGGATTTGATAACTGATAGCTGTTATAGTTATTATTTGTAAAAACCTACAATTTTAGAAATCAAATAGAGTGTGTGCTATTGACAGGAGAACAATTGTTCCACAGCCACATACACAGAATAGCATCTTTCAAATGAATATACTGATTTCTTTAATGTTAACACCTGCCTCTAAATTCGTAAGTGTTTTTAATTATGGATATTAATTTTCTAAGTGGAGGAGGTATTTCCTATGCAGGATGTGATGCAGACAGTGAACTGAAATTCAAGGGATGCACTCAATGTCTCTGTTGAAGACCTCTAAGCGATGTGCTGACATTGTTGCACCCAGACATCTTGGCAGGGGTCCAGTGGAGTAGATAAGAATATGTGCTATTATCCAAGGACAGATCAGCTAAGTGGCCCAAGAACTCCTGGGGTCATAAAATTAAAAAAATGTTTAACTTGGAAGAGATCATACAGTTCAATGATTTTTAGATAGATATATATTCTCTTGGCAATGGAACACTTTGCTCAATAGAAATCTTAACTACAAATGCCCAGTATTTGCAAGCAAAATTTTTGTTGTTGAAGTGAGGCTTACCCACCTTACACTGAAGGGTTGTTTGCAGTTTTATTAATTACAAAGAATGCACTTTGAAAATCACCAGTTGAGTTAGAACAGCTTTTGGTAGATTGTTACTTTGGTGGCATCCCCTGAAAATCACCTCTTGGTATTTTCACTGTTGGGTGTTCTCCTCGGGCATTGAGCACAGCCTTGGCCATGTGACTGGTCATCACCAGTAGGACAGTAACAAGCATGATGCAAGCTGATATTCTCTTGCTTCTTGGTGCACCCACTCTTTGAACCAGTTGCTGTGCTGTAATAAAGCTTGGGCTAGGCCAGTCTATGATGAGACCAGCTGAGAAAAGAGACCATGAAGAGGAGCACTGAGGTGCTAGGTTTGTGAATGGATCCTCCAGACCCAGGTTAGCCTCCAAACAACTGCAGCCTTATGAAAGACTTCAAGGGAGACCTGGAGAAGCACTGCCCAGCCACACCCAGCCACACCCAGCCACACCCAGCCCAGATTTCAAAATCATAAGGAAATAAAATGATCGTTGCTTTAAGCCACCAAGTGTTGGGGTAAATGGCTGTATGACAACAGGTAACTCAGTTAATTACTGGAGCCCCACTCACACCTCTAGCATCTATCATTGCAGCTTGCATTGAGGAAGTTCTTCAGTAATAATCACGGAACTAACCTGATCAAGCAGTAAGTAGACAGACTAACTATATAACCAAAGTCTTCTTGTACTGAATTCAGCTCTTGTGCTACAACTCACTTGACCCCATATTAGTGGAATAAAAAGTTTTTTAAACTCTAGATATTCTATCTAGAGTCCTTAACATTAGTTATATTCTGAGACAGAAAGCATTATTTTGGTTCCATGTGATTTACTGGTGGTGAGCTCCCAAGAGAAGAGGAGTGAGGGATGCAGGCTAGGGTCGGGGAAGGAGCCAAGTAAAGGTGTGTTGTCATTTGGAGTCTCACCTTCTCCTGATCTCACCAGTCTGGAGTGTGAATGGCACCAGTGTTACCATCTTCTTGGGGGGAAGGAGGCCAGCTTGGTGCCCTGATAACAGTATCACGCAGCCATGGGCTCTGGGCTGCTGCCCCTCTGGAGGTAAGGGCATAATCTCCAAGCATCTCTCAACAAAGTAGCTCTTGCTGATTGAGATGATTCTCTGGGAACGAGGTATGGGGACAGGTATGTGCTCTTAACTTCCAGCACCTGTGGTAGCTGAGTGATGTGTCTGTCGCCCGTGTAAACCCATGTAAAGAGTCCTGATGGGGGGTGAGCACCATAGCATCTGCTCAGAAGCCTAAGCAGGTCTCAGCCTGAGACAACAGCTCTTCTTCCCCTAACTTCTGTGAAAAACATCTTATGCAATGCAGACCAAGCATTTATGAAGTAGCCATCCAATGCCAGGCTTGGGACAATGCTCAGTGGTGTCATATCTTGTCCAAACGTTATGTTCTAAAGCCAGTGTGGAAGATAGAAATAGTATGAAATAAAAATGACCATAATATGTATACATATGCATGTATATGGAAAATATATGTATGTATATACATACATGTAAACACATATGTATGTGTGGTTGTGTATACATGTATATGTAATGAATATTATAAATAAACTAAAAGTAATCAAGGGTATATACATTTATAAATAAATTTAATCTATTAAATATAAATGTAAGTTTATATTTAATTGGATTATACTGTATACATCAAGAATCAGGTCAAATTCCACTGGAACACCACTCAAGGATTCCGTGGGAAGTCCAGCATGTCCGAGTGCTCAACATGAGATACTTCTTAGCAGAGAATTTGTGACAGGGGCTCTGACCTGTACGCTTTGCCCTGACAATGAATCTTTGACTCCAGTTTCACTGTTTCACCACTGCCACTATCACTGCCACACCTGGTAGTTAAGTATTATTCTTTCAGTCCTACAGACCATAGATCAGGCTTTTATAAGTGCACAGAAAGAAGTTAGGTGGCTATTGGTGGATTTATTTCCTTCCTTCCCCCAAAACAACATGGCAAGGAAATTCATTTCCTCTTAGAATTTGAGAGAATTATGGAGACTGTGAACTATACCCTACACTATTGGCTTAAAAATTCACTTTTCTTTCTTTATTTCCCAGTATCAAATATTAAGCTTGATTCTCCTGCGTGGTTGATGAAAAATTCCATCTTATTGTTAAAGTATAATTTTCAAAGATAACATCATAATGTTCAGGCAAATATAAAAATTTTAATAATCATACTAATAATAATAATAAATTTTAAATAAATAATTTTAATAATAAAATTTTTATCATAATGTTCAAGCTAACATAAAAATGTGTCAAAGATTTATTCAACTTATTCATTACTGAGAGAAACAGTAAGGTGTTAAAAACAGCCCAAGAAACCTCTGAGATGATAGGTATTTATAGGTAAGCTAATAAAGGCAGGTTAGGGTAGGATTTCAGGGAGATATAAAACTGGTTAATGTCTAACAGGGTAATAAACCATAGCCTTTGAAGGGACCTGTTCAAGTGATCTGAAATAATTTGCATCTCTACTGGACACAAGTTTGCAAGATAGCATGTAGCTTGACAAAGTCTGGGGCCTCTAAACAGTAGCAAATCATGAGTTAAGGGACAAGCATTCTCCTAACCCCTGGGTGGGCCTGCACCTCCGTGTGACACTGAAGAAACAAGCCATCCACTAACTTTTGCTTTAGTCCAAATCTTGAGTAATTTTTATAAATACTCATCATTCCTGCATTTCTCTCCGCTTGTCAGTGGGTTTGTATAAGAATCATGGACCTTTTAGAAACCAGGAAATAGGAAAAGGGCCAGGCCTTTGGCCCAGTAGGCCGTCATCTCTACCAGTGCCCTTGCTGTGACCTAAACTCGATGCTGTGTTCAGGCCCCTATCACGTTCGCCTCAGTGTGGACGACAGAACCTAGGATAACACCCCAGTGACCACCACCTTCCGGTATTCCTGCCTTCACATGATTCCCTCCCCATGAGTGTGGGTGGGATTGCTCCCCTGCTTCTAGCTAATACAATGTTGCAAGGGTGATGGGATCTTACAGAGGGCATTTAAATCCCAAACCAGTTGATTCTGAGTAAAAGGAGATTTTCCAGGATGGACCTAAATTCATCAGGTGTGTTTGGATTAGTCAAAGCCCTTAAAAGGAAGACTGACCCATTCCTGAACCAAAAAATTATCCTACTGGCCTTGAAGAAGTAAGCCGCCACCTTTAGAAAGTCATATGGCAAAGAACTGCGGGTGACACCTAGGAGACCCAAGTGAGCCCACAAGAAAACCTCAGTCCTACAGTCACAAGAAACAGGGTTCTAACAGCAATCATGTGTACTTGGAAGAAGACCCCAAGCTCCAAAAAGGAACAAGCCCACACCACACCTGGATTATAGGCTTGTGAAACCCTGAGCAGAAGTTCCACCTAAGCTGGAACTGGAATCCTAACCCACAGAACTGTGAGAACGTAAGTATGTGTTACTTTAAGCTACTAAGCTTGTGGCAATTTGTTATGCGGCAGTAGATAACTAATACACTCTGGAGCACTCCACACAAGGCCTACTCTCCTGACAACAGCCATGCCTACAGGATTCCCCTCCAATGTTCTCAAGGCTTTGGTGCCTATTTTCAGCCATCTTTAGCATCCAGCAGCAACTCCTCTGTCTAGGGCATGGAGTGAAGCCTGCCTAGATCTCTGCCAGTCACAGACAACCCTCAAAACTTCACCTTTTTTGTTTTTTTACATTTTTTTATTGAGTTATAGTCATTTTACAATGTTGTGTCAATTTCCAGTGTAGAGCACAATTTTCAGTTATACATGAACATACATATATTCATTGTCACATTTTTTTCTCTGTGAGCTACCACAAGATCTTATATATATTTCCCTGTGCTATACAGTATAATCTTGTTTATCTATTCTACATTTTGAAATCACAGTCTGTCCCTTCCTAACCCCCTCCCCCTTGGGAACCACAAGTTTGTATTCTATGTCTATGAGTGTTTCTGTTTTGTATTTATGTTCTTTTTTTTAAATTACATTTTCTTTTGTTTTGTTTTTAGATTCCACATATGAGCAATCTCATGTGGTATTTTTCTTTCTCCTTCTGGCTTACTTCACTTAGAATAACATACTCCAGGGACATCCATGTTGCTGCAAATGGAGTTATGTTGTCATTTTTTATAGCTGAATAGTATTCCATTGTATAAATATATCACCCATCCTTTTTTTTTAATTGAAGTATAGTTGATTTATAATATTGTGTTAGTTTCTGGTGTACAGTGTAGTGATTCAGTTATACATTTATATATATTCATTTTCATATTCTTTTTCATTGTAGGTTATTACAGGATATTGAATATAATTCACAGGGAATTATATTTTAAAAACTCCATTCTTTATCTTAGACTCAGAAGTGCACCCTCACCTTACCCCCCTCCCAAGTTATCTTTTCTTTTCAAGTTAGCATCCTAAAAGCTTCTAGATCTTAATTATCAGCCCCTATGTCTTCCTCTTTGGAACCCCCAGGTATATTCTTCTGCTTGAGCCTGAAACTCCAAAACTCCATACTTATCAATTTTTGGAAGATTAAAAGAGAGAGGAAAAATATTACAAGGAAAGCTCTAGCTTTTAGAAAATTCAGTGTTGGCCTCCCTTTACTGGTTGAGAGTGGGGAAAGGAGATTTTAACACCATTTAAGTATTTATGGCTTTTTTTTTTCAGTAGTACTAACTCATCTTTTTAGAGAGAGTGACTGTAATATGCACTATATAACCAGGCTGCAATGAAGTCTTTTGGGGGCAGAATTACAAATAAATGGGAGCTCTTAACATTTTCCTGATGATGCACTTTGCATTCCTTAAAATCATGAAAGAGAAAAGAAACCAGAGGTGAAATTTAGTAGTAATTAATCAGAGGACATGACAGCAGGGGAAGATGAACTTGTTTCATCTCAGAAGAAACTGCTGAGAGGACTTCTCGGAGGTGAGATTTTGGATCAGCCCATTGGGAGACCAGTTCTGGAGCTTTGTTTGCACCAGTGTTTCCCAAATTGGCCTGCACAGTAGATTCACCTGGGGAGTTTTAAAAATCCCAGTGCCCAGCCCACACCCCATGGTGAAATGAAATCACAATTGAGGTACTGGGATATTTTTAAAATATCACCATTTTAAAAACTTCCCAAGGAATTGTAATGGACAGGCATTTTTAGAATCACTGCCTCCCACTCTCTTCCTTTGTGCAGGAAGACTGTTCTCGTACATTAGCATCCAAAGCATCACCTGGAGGGACTGATAATGCCCGGATTCCCAGGCCCCAACCCCTGGAGCTTCCGATTCAGTACATTAAGAGTTGAGCCTAAGAACATACATTTCTAACAAGCTCCCAGGTAATGTTGATGCTACTGATGAAAAAACATTCTTTGAAGAGACATAGGCTAGATTTTTACCTTAATAAAATCGCAAGCACCAGAGGCTAAAATATTTAATGATTCATAACCATACATGACCTGTGTTTCATGTTTATTGAATACTTAGAATTAATAATTCCAGATCCTTATTTTAAAAATGATACAAACGAACTTATCTACAAACCAGAAATAGACTCAGACATAGAAAACAAACTATGGTTACCAAAGGGGAAAGGAATAAGGGAAGGGATAAATTAGGAGTTTGGGATTAACATATACACAGTACTATGTATAAAATAGATAAACAAGGACCTACTGTATAGCACAGGGAACTATATTTAATATCTTATAATAACCTATAATGGAAAATAATTTTAATAATTTTAAATTTAATAATTTTAAAAAGAATATATATATATGAATCACTTTGCTGTACACCTGCAACCAACACAACATTGTAAATCAAATATACTTCAATAAAAATTTTAAAAATTTTTAATTGTTTAAAAAGAAGATAAAAAATATAATTCAATATTTTATACTAATTTTTACTTTGTCTTGTTCACCAAGTAGCATGACACATAAACCAGCTGCCTCCAGGGAGAAGTACTTTTGCACAAAGACCTCTAGGAAACGTCTATGTCCTCTGTACATGAACCTCATGTACCCTGTATGTTAGAGTTCCCTGAGGGTCAAATAAAAGATACCAGTGTTTTGTCCTCATCCCTGGAAATTCTAATTTACTGAGTCTGAGGAGAGGCTTGGATGGGCAACTGGACACACACACGTGCAAACACACACACAGATACATGCATACATATATAATATATGCATAAATTAGCATAATTAATATATGATTAATGATTCTATATTACATCAAATATGCATAATATATATCATTATTTAATTATTAGATTTTATTTCTTCAAGCAGTTTTAGATTTATAGAAAAATTGAACAGAAAGGACACTGAGTTCCCACATACCCTCTCTTGCCACTCTCATACAGTTTCCTCTATTATTAACATCTTTCATCACATGGTACATTTGTTACAACTGATGAACCAATATTGACACATTATTATTAGCTAAAGTGCATAGTTTACATTAGGATTCAATCATTGTGTTGTACACTCTACAAGTCTCACCAAATGTATAATGTCATGTATCCACCATTGTATTATTATCACATAGAACAGTTTCACTGCTCTAAAAATCACCTGTTCTCCACCTATTCGTCTCTCCCCTCTGTTCCCAAATCCCCGGCAATTCCTGATCTTTTTATTGTCTAAAGCTTGCCTTTTCCAGAATGTCATATGGTTGAAATCATGCAGTATGTAGCCTTTTCAGGCTGGTTTCTTTCACTTAGCAGTGTGCATTTATGTTTCTTCCATGTTTGTCTGTGGCATGAAGGTTCATTTGTTTTCAATGCTGAACAATACTCCATTGTCTGGAGGTAGGTTTGTATGTTTGTTATCCATTCACTCACTGGATAGACATCATGATTGCCTCCAAGTTTTGACAATTACAAATAAAGTTGGTATCAACATTTGTATGTACATAAGTTTTCAAGTCCTTTGGGTAAATATGAAGAACACTATTGCTGGATGGTGATGTATTGTGCTCAACTTCGTAAGAAACTGACAAACTGTCTTGTAACGTGACTGTCCCTCTTCACATACTCATCAGCAATGAAGGAGAATTCCTGTTGCTCCACATCCCCCAAGCATTTGGTATTGTCAGTGCTTTGAACTTTAGCCATTCTAATAGGTGTGCAGCAGTTATCTCATTATTGTCTCAATTGATAACTTTGATGACATATGATGTGGAGCATCTATTATACACTTTCATATACTTATTCGCCATCTGTACATATATATTAGTCATCTGTATGTACATATATATATGTAATATATGCTTTCTTTGGTGAACATGTACATATATGTGTGTCTGTGTGTGTGTGTATATGTATGTATATGTGTGTATAGATAGATCGATCTTCTTTGGTGAGGTGTCTAAGCAATGGCGTTTTTAAAACAACTTCCTAGAGGATTTTCTTATGAAGCCACAGTTGATGATTATTGAAGCCTAGAACTCCCAGAGAAGACCACACATGCAACCCACTAACATCATGAGAAGAACAATTTCCATTGTCCTGCCTTGACTTGAGGTAAGTAGAGTCCGTAGCATCCTCGTGCATCCTTGCATCCCACTCATCCCCCAGGCTTAGGATCACAAAGCATAGTAGCCTGACCTCCAAGCCCTAGGCTTTCTCTGACTCCACAGCCCTCCTTGGCCTGCACACGGCAGACTGTTAGTATAGCAGAAATAACTCCCACAGGTCCCCAGTGTAACTGATAGGAATTGGTGTATAAATCCCCTGGTTCTCTTGCTTGCTTGCCCCTTCAGTGGGTAGTTCTAAGATGTGTTCTACCCTTTCTTGAGAGTCTCCCTGCTTTCCTTTCCCTGTCTTACTTCCCTAATCCTCTACCAGTGTTTCCTGGCATCAACAGCCAAATAAACATACTTTTAGATTCTGGTCTCAGGGTCAGCTCCTAGAAGGAGCCAAAACCAAAACAGGCTTTGGACAGAGTGAAGCTGGTGATGACAGAGATGGCACCAGGGCACAGAGTAGAAAACTGAGTGACGCTAAGACGGCCCCAGAGCAGATCTGTCACTGGACAAAGGGACGGGTAAGTATTCAAACCACGTAACATGGGAGACAGCAAGAAGCTTTCCCTGGATCACTTTGGAGGCCCTCTGCCATGGACTGGGCTCTCAGGCCACAAAACTGCTTCCTAGAAAATGATACAGTACACAACTCAGTCAAAACCTGCTGCCTTTCTCCCATTCTCGCAAATGTCATTGATCTTACCCTGGGCTCATCAAACAGCTGAGGGTGAGGCTGGGAGCTTATGTTTTATTATTTTATTAGGGTATATGATGCCAAGGAAGAGGAATGAGAAACAGGAAGGGTGTAGAAGGGAAGGAGGGAGCGCCAATGGGGGAAGACTGCATTATGGAGGTGGCAGCCACTAGGGAAACTGGTTACCCAGTCATGGACCACTGAGTTTTGGGGGATGCATATAAGCTAGGTCCCAAGACTGATGGCAGCTGGGTGCAGTGAGAGAGGAGAAATCACGTGACCACTGGCTCCCATCACCAGTGGTCCAAAGACCAGTTTCCAAGGGATGGTTGATGGGAAAGGAGGACAAAACCAGTCCTCCCACAGCCTATCCACCTCCAACAACAGAGACGTGTTCGTCACTCTCACTCTTCTCTGCCTTTTTCTAGAGGTTGAGTGTCCTAACTCTCCAGTCACTGACTGTGAGGTATTTCATATTTTTCCTAATTCTCTGTAAAAATTTAGTAGCTCTCTTATGTTAAAAAAGGGAAAGAAACAGGAAAGTCAGCACTTGCCCTGCTTTTTCAAAATAGCAGTTCTGAGCTGAGCGGGTCCGCCATGATCTCCCAAGATGATGTAGCATCCATGAAACTCTTCTCCAGGAGCAAGGGTCAGGCCTCTCCCGTGCATCCGTGCAGCTATGATCTGCCCCAATCAGGGTGCAGAGAGAAGCACAGTCTTCCTTCCAGAAAGAAGTTCTACACAGACAAGGACTACAAGGCAGTTCAATTACATTATAACTGAGACTAATTGGCCCTCCCACAGGCTGTTAATTCTTTATCTGCATCCTGGTAGCACATTAGAAAGCTGTAGCACCTCTATCCTGCCCTGAAGAACACAATAGAAAATGTTAAAAAAAAAAAAAAATCCACCAAGCAGCTGAGCTTAGAAAAAGAAAGCTCCTCCGGTGGGGTCTATAAAAATGGAGGTGTTTTTAGGAATAGAATGAGGATCCCTCAGGGGGAATGTGAAACTTCTGACTGCCTTCTAACTGCAGACAGAGATTTGCAGATACACACGACTATATATGAAATAGATAAACAACAGGCTTCTACAGTATAGTGCAGGGAACCATATTCAACATCTTATAGTCACCTATAATGATAAAGGATCTGAAAAGGAATATATGTATGTATATGTATGACTGAAATATGCTGTACACCAGAAATTGACACAACATTGTAAACTGACTATACTTCAATTAAAAAAAAATGGTGGGGAAAAAAAAGTACTTGAGGGGTTATTACTGACACACTAAGAGAGTTCCTTAAATTGACATATCTTCCAAGAAGTGTTTGTACTTTCATTTGTTGAGCACATGTTGACTCCAGCTTGGTGCCAGGCACTGTTTCAGACACGCAGTGAAGATGGCATTTGTAGAGTCCGGCCTGGGAAAGGCTATTCAGGAAGAGGACACCCGGCCCAGATGAACAGACACATGTGAGATGTAAGGGCTGTGAAGAGAACTGGGCAGGAGTGCTCCAGGCCACCGGAAGAGCAAGAGTGAAGGATCAGAGTTCAGAGTGGGCACAGCGGGATTTACCTGAGCCCCATGCTCCTGGGAAATCAGGTAAGCAAGCCCCATTCACTTGTCTTCCAGAATGGCGGCCACAATGAACCACCCTTCCTCATAGGACCTAGATGACTTCCTTGTTTACCTGGACAAGGCTGGACACATACCTTCCAAATTCCCAAACTTTGCTCCATAAATGATCAGCTAAAGTGTTCAACCCCACTGATAAAATGGAACAAAAGACTTGGTAACCACACTTCAGCTCTCTCCTTTCCCTAGGGCATTAACTTTGACCCAATTTCAACCTGAACCAGCAGACAGCCCCTCCTACAGCCCACCCCCAAGAATAAATATTCTCTGATCCACTATCCTGCCATGCCATCCCCCTCACCCAAGTCCTGGACCTGCCCAGCCTTGTTCACTCTTCTTGACACAGGCAGACCTCAGAGACATCACGGGTCTGGTTCTGGACCACCACAATACAGGGACTATTACAATAGAGTCATGTGCTTTATATGCAATGGTTTCCCAATGCATACAAAAGTTATGCTTACACTACACTGTAGTCTACTAAGTGTGCAATAGCATTATGTCTAAAAAAAACAATCACACCTTAATTAAAAAATAATGCTGTTGGAAAAATGGCACCAGAACCGAAAGACTTGCTCAAGGCAGAGTTGCCACAAACTTTCAATTTGTAAGAAATGCACATCTGCAAAGTGCTATAAAGTAAAGTGCCATCAAACCAAGTATGTCTGGAAAAGAAATCAAGTCTTCTTTCTTAACCCTTCAGCTGCTTCAGACCCATGGACAGAGGGTTGCCCCTATTATAACAGTCCCTTCCCCTTTTGAAATAACCCTTCAGAATGAAGTCTCCCCTTACTAAGTTCTGATCTGTTTTGCGTTTGACATGACCAAGCACATGCACTAGCTGTTCTTGACACTGAGAGTAGTTCTTAAACTTGAGCTGCATCAGAATCCCCTGGAAGCCTGGTTAAAACACAGGGTTCTGGGCCAGAGTTTCCAATTCAGTAGGTCTTGGTAGGGAATCTGCATTTCTAACAAGTTTCCAGGTGATGCTGTTCACCCAGGATGTCCACTTTAAGAGGCGCTCGCACAGAATCAGACAGGGAGAGGCAGGTGCCAGGGCCACCAGAGAATGAGGCAGAGGCCAGAATGAGAAGGACCTGAGAGTCCACACTTTCATCTCAGGCACTGTTGAAGGATGGAAACAGGGAGGTATTTAGTCTCATCTGCCTCTTTCAGAAACCCCTTTATCTGAAACTTGGAGAAAAAAAGTAGGTGGGATGAGAACCAGGGGCAGGAGATCTGAGGAAACTGCTGTGTGATCCAGATGAGAATGATGGGGGCCTGGGCTGAGGTGGGGCTGGGGTGCTGGCGACCAAGAGAAGCAGAGATTCAGGGGGTATTTCTTTTTTTAACATTTTTTATTGATTTATAATCATTTTATAATGTTGTGTCAAATTCCAGTGTTCAGCACAATTTTTCAGTCATTCATGGAGGGGGGTATTTCAACAAAAGCCCGCACAGGGCTAAGTGGCTGGCATGGGGAAGTGGGAGGGGTTATTCACGATGCCTGGCTTTTCAGCCATAAATGGAGCCCCATTACCAAGAGGGAGAAAAGCCAGAAGGAGGAGACGCTCAGGAGGAAAACCTGAGGCTGTTGGCGCCTGGAGTCTGGTCTGCTGGAGAGACCTGGGGTGAGGATGTCCAAGATGCAGCTGGACAGAGGGTTCTGGAGTTTGGTTCAGGGCAGAGGAAGGTATAGGAATTTTCAGGTGAAATACACATGGCAAGTGAAGCCCTGGGAGTGGGTGAGACCATGCCAAAATGATGACACAGAGTAAGAATCAAAGAGGAACACTGATGGAGGCCAGAGGGAAAGCAGATGGGGAGGTGGGTACACTTCCTAGAGCTCTTGGGCAGCCATGCCAGTGCTGGTCTCAGCTCCTTCCTCAACACTCTTACAATTCTCCTATTTCTCTCACAATTACACGGGACTCAGCTTTCTCTACCACCTGGACAGCACTGCTACTTATTAGCAGTTTTTGCCAGTTGTTCCGTAAGAATTCTGATACCAGTTCCAATGTGTGTGTATGGGGGAGGGGGGGATACTGGGGAGAGTTCCCCATACCGCCGAGAAATTCTCTGGCACCAGCTGGGCATCCTACGATTCAACTCAACACTGACACTCTCTGCCTGGGGATGGCATCAGATTCCACAGGCTAAGGGCTCAGTCCAAGACTGCCCACCACTTCATGCCAATCACAAGTCAAGATTGTTACCTGTGTTTTTGACCAACTGCCTGTAAATCAAGGCTCTCATGACCCCTTCCTTAAAGTCAATGAATTTGCCAGAATGGCTCACAGAACTCAGGAAACCTGTTTGCTCACTAATTTCCACTTTATTACAGAGGACACTAAAGGATACAATCAACCAGATGAAGCGGGGTCCCAAAAAAGGAGCTTCTGATCTCCTGGAGTCTGAGGACCCATCATGGTGGAACTTGGAAGTGCTGATCCCCACACTGAAAACTCTCCAAACCCCTCCTTTCTGGGGTTTTTATGGAAGCTTTGTTACACAGGTATGATTGATTAACTCAGTGATTGAGTCAAACTCTGACCCCTCTGCCTTCACTGGAGGTCTAGGGATGACACTGAAAGTTCCACCCTCTAATCACATGGTCAGCTCCACTGGCAACCAGTCCCCATCCTTAAGTTTGGTCCAAAAGTCACCTTATTAACGTAACAAAAGACACCTTAGGGCTCTCATCACTTAGGAAATTCCAAGGGTTTTAGGAGCTCTGTAGCGGAAACAGGAGGAAGACCAAATATACACTCCTTATTACAAATTACAATGTCACATCCATCTACTGCTTATTTTTCTTGGAGAAGGTATTTGACAAAAATCAACTATATTAATTTGTCAGTGTTTGTTTTTAAGATACAGAAAGGAAACAGATGACATATATTAGGAATGTCTAATCCAGTGGCTCCTTCCCACCAGCATCACTCAACATAGAGACATGAGAGATGATGGACTGACCCAGGGATAGACACTGGCCAACACACAAATGAGGAAGCCACACTGCCCAGCGGCGCTCTGGACCCACCACACTGACTTCTCAAGAGGGAGCAAACTGTAGTGCAGTGCCCCAGAAACCATTTGCCACATGGTTGTGCATATTTATATAGAAACTTTCATATTTTTAGTTGGAGGGGGGTTGGCTTTTTTTCTCAGTTTCTATGGTAAATTGCTTATTAAGTCTGCATTTGTATAATCAAAGTAGTAACACTGAATCAGCCAATTTGCCCAAATAGAAAATGTACCCCACTGCCTGGTTTTAAAATACATGCAACCTCTATAAGAAGAACCATGCTAATGGAAAAAAAAAAGTAATATATATATTTTTAAATTTACCATCCCCAGACATGAAGTTAAAGTCCCCCATTCCTACTTGTCTCTCTGGAGTGGTGGGTTAGCTCCAACCTCCTACTCAACTTAGGGAGATGATGCACAGGGCCCCCCCTGAAGACTAAGCTCAGCACACCACGCTGTCCACTGTGGGACCCATGAGCTACACCTGGTTCCTGGGCACTTGAAATGTAGTGAATCCAAACTGAGATGTGATGTGTCAGATACACACTGGTATATGTGTAGGGAGGATGTATATGTATGTTGGAAGGATGCAAAAGGTTTTTATGTTGATTACCTGTGGAATGATAATACTTTTGATATACAGGCTTGAATGAAATATGTTAGTAAGAAAATCTTTTCACTGCATGTTCATGAGGGCTGCCCTTCACAAAGGACCACAAAATGAGCAGCTTCGACAACAGAGCTGGATTGCCCCAGGGCCCTAGAGGCTAGAAGTCCAAGGTCAAGGGGTCAGCAGGACTGTGAGGGAAAGGTCTTTGTAGGCCTCCCTCCTGGGCTTGCAGATGGCCCTCCCCTCCTGAGTCTCTTCACAGTGTCTTCCTTCTCTGTCTGCATCCAAATTTCCTCTTTCCCTAAGGCCGACAGTAATATTGGATTAAGGCCCGCCCTGAGGACCTCACTGTAACCTCTGTAAATGCCCCATCTCCAAATAAGGTCACCTCCTGAGGCACTGCGGGTTAAGACTCCAACATACTTTTTTTGAAGTGGACACAATCCAACCTGTAACACTGTTAATTTTTCCTTTGTTTAAGTGTGGCTGCTAGAAAATGTGAAATCACATGTGCAGCTCACAGGACTTTTCCACTGGATCACACTGCTCTAGAATGACTTCTCTCCCACCCCTAGGTGGGGGGTGGGGTGCACAGGGAAAATGTGGAGGAAGGGGAGTATGAGCTTTCCTGGGATTCCAACAGCCTGAACATTTCCCAGCCTGCTGAACAGCGTGATCCTGGTTCTTATCATGTGTGAGAAGCCTGGACCTAAACTGAGCTTGGAAGACCACCACATTGAGGGGAGATGGACGTTTCTTTTATCGTTTTGATTTAGTTGGAGTTGGCTACACAAAGAGTGGAGCCAGTTTTATTCCTTCACTCATTCCTCCATTCAGTCATTCATTCATTTTTTCATATTCTACCCCATTCTTTAGGAAGCCTACTAAAGCAGAGAGCTTGGTGATGCTGTTACTTGAAAAACTGGATTGGCCTCTTGGCGGGTGTTGAGCCAATAGACACAACCAAACCAAAGAGCAGGAGAAGGAAGGGTTTTTCATTACTTGCAGCAAGTGAGGAGAACACTGGGGATATTTCTCAAAGCAGTGTCTCCAGGAACAGCAAAACTGGGGAAGTTTTAAGTTAAGCGTACATGCATCCTTGTGAAATAACTTGGGTGGTCAACAGAGTCCAAGCCTTGGATGACTGAAGTCAGGAGGGTCAGGAAAAGTCAAATCATCATCCCTCAGGTTCCAGTAGATCTGGTGGTTGAGCTCTTCAGGCTGGTCATACCATCAGAGCAGAACTGGGAGTCTTTACAACTGATACGTTATCTTTGCTATTGTTACCTCTCTTTCCTGATAACAGTCATTTGTTTCTGCATCCTTTTGTTCCCTTAAGACGATTAATTACTGAGACCTGTTCAAGGGCAAATATAGTGGTCAGGCTTAGGTCGCAAAATGGCTTCTCTTGTGTCAAGAAACCCTGCCTGGTTCTCTTTCTCCCAAGACCCCCGCACCTTATCTACTAACCGTGGGGGCTGAGGAAGATCAGTTTTAAATAGGAAGGTGGACAGTATTTTGAGCTATGGAGAGAAATAAGGAAAAGAGGTCAGAAAGTGATACATGAGAGCAGGAGGCATGGACCAAAATTCAGGTTCTAGCCAAGAGCTGCCTCCTCCTTATGTCTTATGCAAACGGCACCGGAAGGCTTTGTCTAAGGAGGGTTTGCCCAGAAGTTAGATAGGAACTCTTCTCACTCTGCACTGTTCCTGTCAGCACGTCTTGGCACCTCATTAGCATTCAAGGCCTGTGGGAATTTCTGCTGTGCCACCAAAAAAAAAAAAAATTAAATTAAATTAAAGGTTAGGAGGGAGTTGTTACCAATTCCTGCTCTTTTTTTTACCAAGCCATGGAGCAAAATTATTCTAATTTAGCAAAGGCATGGGAGATGAGCTTGCTAGTGATGGGGTCCAGGACATGCTGCCCTCAGAAAAAAACTATAGTAACTCAGCTTACAGAATATTTTTAGCTGAAGGAATTTGAGAAAACAGCAGAAGTGGGAAGGACATTCTGACCCTCTCTCTCCTGAAAGAGGACATCCAACCCTCCTGTGAAATGTGCCCCACCCCCCCGCCTACCTGGAGGCAAGGAGTGTCTTTATTTCTAAAGACAAGAGGAAACTGTGAAGAATCTGAACCAACAGGCCTTGCTAAGCCTCCCCCATCACTCCGCTCCCCTCCTGCTCCTTGACCTCTCATATTTCTGTTCACTCTTCATCAAACTTAGCATGAAAATACGCAGGTTCAGCTTTTCTTTGGGTCTTCGTTTCCTTACAGAGCCTCCCATGTCACATACTTTGTATGAGATGAGCTCATATGCCTTCCTCCTGCTGATCCTTTTTTGTCAGTTTAATTTTCGGACCCAGCCAGAGACCCTAACAGCATCAAAGACAATTTTTTCTTTCCCTATGATAGATTCTTGAAAACTATAGAAATCTGATTTTCTTTTGGATGGAATTGGGATCAAGTTGTCTCCTGTGTAAAAAATAACCACATGCAGGCCCTGTCCCTAGATGCACAGAATGAAATCTTTTTAACAAGATTCTTTAGAGTTGTTTACATCTCTCAAAAGAACCCCTTAGAGACTAAGTTACTCAGAACTAAAATTAACTGCAGCCTCTCTCTTCCCAGATTCATAATAGCCCTGTGCAGCACAGGGGGCCTTTGGTAGGCATCCTAATCTCCTTCGACTGACCTCTTTACCATTCTCCTTATCACCACAGCAAAGCACATTTCCTTCCTAGGGAGGAGACGCAAGACTCCGCCAAGTCGGCAGAATTGCCCAGAGAAGATAAGACTGCACTGCATTAACCTTCCCCCCGACAATATGCTCCTGGCTCCAAGAAGAGGGAAAACAAGACTCAAATTAATTTGGGTTATTACTGACATACTTAGGGCAGGTCACAGATTTTGTCTGATTCTCCCTCCCAGATCTGGACATCTCCAGCAAAGCCTTCTCTGGGATTAAGGGGCAGGTGAGCCGTACAGCTTATTTTTGATTATCTAAGATTCAAGAGACAAATGCCCGTTGAGATACCCATCAGCCACACAGCTTTCTCAAAGGCTTAAAAAATAAAAGCACTTAAAAGGCAGGCCACGACAGGAGGTCCTAAGTAAACCATGGACAGAGGACTGGGCGGAGATAATTGGTCACACTTAAATGCCACACTGTCCCCAGCAAAGCTGAACTGGCTGTAAGTCAGGCTGGGCAGGCATAAACTTAGCTTCCGTTTAGTGCCTGAATCTGAAAGGGCACAGTATCTCCCAAACCGGAAATGGGAAAAAATAGAATGTGTGCCATATGCTTTTCTCTATATTATAATCTCATCAGCATATTAAAAAGCCATCAATCTATCCACTTTGTACTAGGGCATATCATTTCTTGTCACAGTTCATTGAGAGCCATCTCTCTGAGGCACCTTGCTCCAAGTCTCCAATTTTTAAGTGAGAATTGTATTTCTTCGGCTAAGTTCCTGCCAATTCCTGTTTAAGGTCAGGTGTCCTAGCTTAATATGTGACTTAATTACTTTAAATGCAGTTTAGTTTATCAAGGCCCTCCTCGTACCCATCCCCTGTCCTGTAACTTTCTAGCCCCTCGCATTTCACCACCGGACTTGGCCGTGTGACTTGTTTAGGCCACAAGGAAGTTAACAAAGTGGGGCAAGCAGAGGCATGGAAAATGCTTGCCCGTTTCTGCTTCCTCTGTTGCTTCTCTGGAATTCTCTGTGATCACAGGCACATACCAGCTAGCTTAGTGGAGAGAGGTGAGAGACTTGGGGAGGAGACACCCCAGTCTACTCAGGAGTTCCCCTCAGACCAGCCAGCCCCAGTCAACCTGCCAGCACACCTCAGAAAACGAGCCGGCCCAGCCCAGACCTGCAAGTCTCCCAGTCAACCCACAGGTCTGTGAGAAATTTTTTTAAATAATAATAAATAATAATTCCATAAGACGTTGAGTTTTTGGGCGATTGTTACATATCATTATTGTAGTAATAGCTTAGAAGAAGGGAAGGTGATAATTGAATATTTGAATTACTTTTTCCAAATCAGAACTAATAATGCATCTTGCTGAATGAATGCAAATACATCTTGCCGTTGCTGATAGAATTTGCTATTTGACAATTCTATGCCTTATGCCAAAATCTGGCACTCCCTAAAACTTGACTTGGAAGCCAGGAGCATTGGGGGAGCTGCCCTGCTCCCCCTCTGAGCTCTGGTGGTGTCCAGGAATGAGCTTGTCTCCTGGGCCTCGGGGTGGGACAGAATCAATTTCTTCCCTTCCCCAGAAAGCAGTGTGTCCTCTGGATTTCTGGCAGTCCTAGATCAAGCTAATCCCACACAGGCTCCAAGAAATCACGTTTGTATGCTTAATGTTATGTTAACTATTTTTTTCTATAGCTATAATAAATTTGCCTTTCTCGTCTTTGAAAGTGTATTAGTGAAATTTTTAACAAATACTGATGATCATCTAGTCAACAATTTTCTTATTTGCATAAGGACCCATCTTTCACAAAAGGAACTAAGTGGGCCCTGCTAATTAATTTTTTTTAAAGGCAAAAAACAAGGCTTCCTGTTTGAGGCAGGTCAAGGGGAACACTTGAGGAGAAGCCCTCTTCTGTGGACCTGCTCCTTCCCTCTCCCACAGCCCTCAGAGGAGCCTAGAGCACCCCAGGCACCCTGGATCAGAGCTTCTCAAACTTTCCCAAGTGGAGGAATCTCCTGGAGTCTTGTTAAAATTCAGAGTCAATACCTCTGGATGGGGGCCTGAGACTCTGCTTTTCTCATGAGCTCTTGGGTGATATAAAGCAGCTGGGGCAGGAGCTTCCCACTTTGAGTAGGAAGGCCCTAAGACATTAGAATAACTCAAATACACCGACTTTTCCCAGTACCTCCTTTTTCAAAGAGGGAGTGTGACTCCAGAAGGTGACATTTAACATCAGATTGGGAATCCTCAGACACAGTTCAGCATTCTCTCTTCACTGTCTCTCTCTCTCTGACCCAAATCTTTGCAGGTTCATATCTAACAATAAAAGTACAAGTTGATAAAAATGCTGACCCAGCCTTCATACATGTGTTCTCTTTCCGCCAAAAGAATCTCTGGCTTTAAAATCAACTAGCTCCAAAAAGTTTTGCAGCATGAAAATACAGATGAAGATTTCCAGGTTAAAACAACCATCTGTTACAATGTCTTTCATGCCACTGAAACACATATAAATACACAGAAGATAAAACAAGCCAAACAAAACAAAATGATCACACTGATCCAAAAAAGGCAGACTCCCAAATGACCTAGTTCCAGAACCTGAAAGGAATGGCCTCTCTCTCTAAAGCCATTGAGAGTAGAGGGTTCATGCTTTGCTTCCTGACACGGAGTAGCTCTACTTGCTGGGAGAAAAGAACAGAAAAATATTTCCCACCAGTCTGACCCTGACTCCTAGAAACTTGACATCTAGCTGCCTAGCAAAGCCACAGCCCATTTCAGTGAGACAGCCATGGCAGACAACATGGGGAGAAGACAGAAGATGCCATGCAGCCCAGCGACATCACAGTAGATGAAATCCGTACCACTGGACTAGGACCTGCACACAAAGCATTAGCTCAAGGTTCAGCCTTGAAATGAGACAGAGCTTCCCTGATCACTGATGTGGACAGAATCTGAGCTCAGGCCAAGCCACAGGCTCTGTGCCCCTACCAAGGTCCAGAGAACTCCCCTCAAGGATAAACACACAATGCCAACAAACAATCTCTAAAAATTCTGCAGATCAAGGAAAAGAGGATTTTATCCTAAAAAGTCAGAGGCTGTAAATGTCCATCGACAGATGAGTGGATGAAGAAGATGTGGTATTTATATACAATGGAATATTATTCAGCCATAAAAAAGAATGAAATAATTCCATTTGCATCAACATGGATGGACCTAGAGATGATCATATTAAGTGAAGTAACTCAGAGAAAGACAAATATCATATGATATCACTTATATGTGGAATCTAAAAAAAAATGCAAATTTTATTTACAGAACAGAAATAAACTCATGGACATAGAAAACAAACTATGGTTACCAAAGGGAAGGGGTATGGGGATAAATTAGGGGTTAGGGATTAATAGACACACATTACTATACATAAAATAGATAAAGAGGACCTACTGCATAGCACAGGGAACTATATTCAATACCTTGTAATAACCTATAATGGAAAAGAATCTGAAATATATATATATATAAAAAATTGAATCACTTTGCTGTACAACTGAAACTAACATTGTAAATCAACTACACTTCAATTAAAAAATAAAATTTTAAAAAATATTTTAAAAATTTTAAAGGATTTAAAAAGTCAGAGGATGAGCACAACGGAAGGAGCAGAATTTTTTCCCTCGTGTGTCCACTCTGCCTACAAGGCTCTCAGGCACCTTCTTCATAACAGGCTCACTCCCGCTCTTCATCCAGCTTTAATTTAAATGTTACCCCCCAGACTAAAGCAGGCCTCCTATTACATACTCTGAGGGTAACTTGTGATTGTGGCAGCATATAATTATTTGTGTAATTATTTTGCTTAATGTCTGTGACTAATAAAGACGCTACTGAGCGTGAAATAGGTGTTCAGCAAATGAGGTTGAAGGGATGACTGAATCCCTGTTGACACCAAAGTCTTGTCTTAATCTCCATAAAGCAGAAACAGAAAGTCAAACAGCAGCAGCAAACAAGAGGAAGATAAATACAGCACCTCAGACTAAGGTACAAAAGGGGACTGAGGAGCGAGAAAAGGCTTGTAAGGACACTGATGCTAGAAAATCCAGTACCCACCCTCACTAGAGGGAAGAGAGCAGATCTGACATCATTGAAAATGTAATCCATGATGGGGCAGGGTCTGCAAAGGACAGAATTGAGAGTTGTTTGGTTTTTTTTTCCCTCAGAATTTAAAGGAAAAAGATAAAGAGATGAACACAATGTGGTAGAAAACCATATACAAGGAGCCATGGAATAAAAGTCTACCTTCAGAGTTAGTTAGAAACACACCTGCTGAGAGGAAACAAAACAAATCAGAAATAAATACAATAAAGACTAACTTGAAAAGAAAAGAAACGAGGCCAAGAAACTACCAAAAGTATGATGCTTAAAACTGTTCACACATTCCAACAAAAAATAGTGAGGGAAAAAAACCCACAACTGGACACCTGCAAGATGTATTTTTGCATGAGTAGAATACAAAAATAAATAAATAAATAAATAAAAACCAAGCAATCCAACAAAACAAGGTAAGAAACACAAATTACCTCCAAAGAAAGAAAAACTCAGTGCCGGCAGATAACGGTGCAGAGTTGAAAACAGACAAGGATGGTAAACCAGTGATTTTATGCACAGGCAAGTCACTTGCTTGTGGGAAGGAAGAAAAATAAGATCTTAAACAAGCAAGACTTCAGAAATTATATCAATCCTATACCTTTTCCGAATAATATTTACAATAAATTACCTCAAGTTTACATTCCTGCTGAATGAAAAATGATTCAAATTAAAGTGTCATGTTTTATTGTTCAAATGCACACTTGCTATGTAAATTTAGTAGTCATAAAATGGTATGCATAAAATCAAAGATCATTCATATATAAGTTAAAAACTTTAAGACGAAATGGACAGAATTACAACTAATGGAGAAGACTCAACAAGGTGTTTCAGGTTTTGATAAATGAAGAACAAAGAGGTCAATGAAGAATTTAAATAAATGTATGAAGAATTTAAATAGCAGAAAATAAAATTTGTAGGGAAAGGTTGAAATATATAATCTGTAAACAAAAAATACACCTCTTTTCCAGCTTTCCTTGAAACCTTTACAAAAATCGATCACGTATTAAACGTCAACAAAACTTTGAAACTCATAATTAACACAAATTATGTTTTTCACATTTTTGAGCACAGATGTTTCTAAAATGAGAAATTGCTAGCAAAATTTTAAACAAGATTAAAAATGAACCAGACTTTGGACAAATATGGATTTTGCTGAGACCTAGCTATGAGTGTGAGGTTTTCACCTAAAATTGTTTAGTCTGAGGGTCACTTCAAGGTACTGTGGTGCAAATAGAGAGTGTATACACTCATTTTATTCTGGGCCGCTAGACATTAGGTTGCCTCAAGTAGCGATCCATGGAAGACCACTTTCTAAGGGTGATTACTGCAAGTTTTGCAACAATGTTGCCCTCCGAACACCTAAGTTTTTGTTAATTAGTATAATTGATATCAGAAATGAATTTTCTTTAAAGTCTAGTAATTTGTTTAATGATCACAGTGGATTTTAAAAATGAGTGTATACTGGTGATATGAATTGTGCTCAGAATATTTAGGTTGGTTAGAAATAAGTGAGAGCCATTCAGACCCTTACATGCACAGGACATAGAAGTCAGGGTATCCTGGAGACCTCTCAGTTAGGAATGGTACCCTCAGCTTGATTTGTAAAGTTATTCAGCAATCAGCAGATAATAAAAAATGTTCTTGGCTGTCTGAGTCTGTTGCAGGCTTAGCTGCAACTTGCTGCCTTTGTCTTGGGTGAATATTTTATGGAAGCTACTATTAAATCACCTAAAAGTAGAGCTGGAGCTTTTACTGAGCCTGCTCTTAAGTCAGCTTGCTGGTAAATAACTGCAGGGGAACCAGAGCTAACTAGATCTGAGACTTGGCTTCACTGAAACTTTTTAGCAGGTCTGTGGAGAGGTAACTTATCACCTTCTCCACTATGGTAGGCTCTGAAAACCTCCCCCCCTCAAAGAATAAACTGGCTGAGACTGAGCTAATCAATTTAAGTCAGCTCCTCGTAGGGAACAGGAATGCTTCAAATACACCAAATTAATGACCCATTTTGACCTACTGTAGGAACTTCTAAGTACAAGAGCACAATTTTTCATCTCACTGTTTCAGGGTGAAATATTAGAAGCAGTCATTAGTATACTGATAACTATTAAGACATGAAATGTGGCAATTATAATTCAACTCACTTTTCTAATTGCATTTAATTTAAATGAAATGTAAATTAAATAGCCACATATGGCTTGTGGCTACCATACTGGACATCCTAGACATAGAGCATCTCCATTATCACAGGAAATTCTATGACAGGATCACCAACATCAAGAAGGTGATCACAAGATTCTCCTGATATATTGCTTCTCTTAATTGCATTCATAACCCAAATTTATAGGATCCCTGAATTCTCCCTATACTGTAACTGTGGATCCCCTTCCCACTCTAAAGCTGGACTTGGTTATGTGACTTGCTTTGGCCAATGAGACAGGAGGAAATGTGACACAGAGACTCACTTTCCCTTGCTTTTCTGCAATCGCCATGAGGACATGCCAACATTAGCTTGCTGGAAAGTTTTGAGAAACATGTGGGAAAAAAAAAATTATCCCATGTGAGGCCATCCTAGACCAGCTAGCCTCTAGTGGACCCACCAGCTGACTGCAGATGGATGAGTAGGTGGGCCCAGTCAAGATCAGCAGAACCACCCAGTCAACCTACAGACTCACAAGAGATGAGGAATGGTTATGATTTTAGACCACTAAGTCTTGAGGTGGCTTGTTCCAACTGTAATGAAGAATTAGTCACAATCAAGTTCAACTCTTGGTCCAATTGTTAAACTCAATTAGATAAAAGGAAATAGAAGTGTGGCTAAGATTGAACAGATGAAGCATGATATTACTGACTGCATGTTTGTTTCCTTCTCAAATTCATATGCTGATATCCAAATACTCAATTTGATGGTATTTGGAGGTGGGGTCTTGGGAGATAATTAGGTCTTGAGCATGGAACCCTCAAGATGGGATTAATGCCCTTATATTAAGATACTAAGAAGCACGGGATTTCCACCCCCACCACCTTTCTCTTTCTCTCTCTCTCTGTCTCTCTCTGTCGCTCTCCCTCCCTGCTTTCCCCCTTTGCCCATCAGTGCTCCCTGCAAACTCCTGCCATGTGCAGAAACCAAGAAGAGGACCCTCACCAAGAACTCAACCAAACTCACCCTGATCTCAAAACAAATCCACCTGCAGATCTATGAGAAATGAATGTTTGTTGTTCAATCCACTCAGTCTAGTGGTATTCTGTTGGAGTAGCCAGAACTGACTAGGACCAATAAGATGCCCCCACTCCTTAGGTAGCTATGTTGATGCATATCAAGGTAATATCTCCCCTTTTTCTCTCCATTCAGGGGAATGCCTGCAAAGGAGCTTCTGGTTCCTCTCTACACAGTAACTTACTACTCCCACAGAAGAAGGAGTTGATAATCAGTTGGATCAAAGCATAACATCTTCATTGAATCAGTATTGTAGGCACAGGGATGCTATCTACAAAAGGCAGTGTCTAAGGTCCCACCCATTCTCTTTCATTTCCCACATGGGGAAGCTCACTTTACTTTCTGTTGCCCTGTTCTAAGCACAGAGGAAACGCTATAGGACTGCTTTCCAGGGCTAAGCACTGTTCTGGACCACATGACCAACTGGAAAAGAGTTGTCAGAGTCATTTCACTGCTATAACACTATTTAGATTCTGCATAGGATGTGGGTGACAACACACTTGGCCCCAGAACTAGGACCAGCTCAGCTGTAATGTGAATATGAGACTGAGCTGTGTCAGACACGTATGTGCCATAAATTAGCATTGGTCTTTGTTTCTCTTTTGGCTACTGATCCTTGTGAACACTTTACCTGGTCAAGTTCTGCAGGAAAAGGAGGAAAAAAGGACACCAGCCCCCTACAGCTTGTTAAAAATAATTTAATTACTTTAAGTTCAATTGTGGCTACTTTCCCTTAGTCTGTGTGCCCCCATCTTTAAATAAGTGCCCAACAAGCAGAATTTCAGACGTTGTGATTAAATCAGTTTAGAGAATTACCACAGAGAGAGGTGCTGGGACGAGAAGACATTAACAAAGTGTCTATTCTTGGAGAGTACACACTTGGAAGATTTGTAGTTCAGGTTGAGAAAGTGATAAATATGAAGAAAATCACTTTAAAATATTGGTGTTATGACAGCAAGATGAGCACAGGCACAGAGGTGGAGAAAATATCCCCTTAAATGAAAAACTTAAGATAGAGTTTGTACCTTTAAATAAACTCAGGCTGCCCACAATCGAAAGAAAAGGCGAGAAGAAATCAATTGAAATCCCATAAAAAATGTTGGTGATCCAAAGGGCGCAATATATCAGACATTAGCAGAGTAAATGAAAGAGTTTTTTGGCTCCTTGTTCACATGTGAGAATGTAAATTTGGAGCAAAGATATTGAGAGGTAACATTCTGCTTTACAGCTCAAAAGTTATTAGAACATGATCTTCCTATTGGCAAATCAGACTTAAGGGAGTGGGGGGCACTGGAGCATGGAGAGACTGAATGCTGAAATGGAATTTGTGTCAGCAGAGATTTCAATACTGTGCAAAAGCAATTGTTTCTTCAAATTTCCCTCAAATAAATGACAAGTAGGACGAGTGAAAGCAAAATTGTGACTCAGAGCCCATCTCTATTTTTACCCTGACCTCTCAAAGCTTACTTTCCAATCATCTTCACTCTCTCTCGGTTCACCTATGTCATCATTCTAGTTTATCTCAAACAATCCTATGTTTTGAAGATTTACTATTTAGCATAAATTTAAGGTAAAGCCATTAAGTCTTCCCACAGAGGATATTAGCATCTCTCTCCACTTCGCTTGCTCCTCATGTGTAATAACCAAGACCTGAGTCAAAAGAACAGCCTGCTCCCACAAGTGGATTTCAACCAAGTACCCTTGACACAGTCGGTGTTAGTCACCTATTACTGCCTAACAGACCACTCCACAAGTTAATGGCTTAAAACGATAATCATCATTTATTTTCTTTTATGATTCTGTGGGTCAGGACTTCAGGGTTGACGCAGCTGAGTGGTTCTGGTTTAGAGTCTGTCATGAAATCTCAGTCCAGTGATAATAGAGATTAACATCGCATTCAAGCCTTCTTGTGCATCTGGTGACATGGCTGCAGAGACTTAAACAACTGGGGACTCGAATGTTTGGTGTTCTTCAAGCTACAATCTCTATCTCCCTGTGGTCTTTCCATGTGGTTTCTTCAAAATGGTGGCCTTGGTGTAGCTGAACTTTTTACCTGCCAGCTCACAGTCCCAAGGTGGTCTTAGGAAGAACCAGGCAGTAGCAGTGTGACTGTCTCTAATTCAGCTTCAAAGTCACATAAGTTACTTCCACCCTACTTTACTGACTGAGGCAGTTGAAGAGCCATCAGGTGTCAGGGGAGGAGCGGCAGCACCACAGCATTAGAACAGCATGTGCGTCTATTGTTGCTGCTGTTTTTGGAAAATGCAATCTGTCACAACTTCTCTTTGGGTAACCCACAGAGCTCTTCAATTTGTCCTGTCTGATTAAACATTCTAATGAACATAAACGAAGCCAAATAAAAGAGTTTATCAAAGCTAGGAGAGAATCTTAATTTAAAATATATCAAAATCAATATCCAGAATTATCTTTTGGCAGACTTGGACTGCTGAGTTTAAAATAACAAGATGAAGTTTATAAAGGGCCATGTGTGAGCATTTAAAAATAATTCTATGACTACACAACAGGGGACTCCTGGATTGGCAGGAGTTCCTATGAAAAAGAGCTGGGAATTTTAGTTGATCATAAGCATGAAATGTATAAGAGTGGGATGTGATTGCTCAAACAAGCAAGTAGCTGATCTATATTTAGGTTGTATTTATGGAATATAGTGTTCATATTATGGGAAGTAAAAGTCCCCTGCATGCACTTAACCACTCATTCTTTCAAACAATGTTTATTGAGTTTCTATTATATGCTGGGAACTGTCTTAGGTGCTGGCAATATAGCAATGAACAAATACCCACAAAACCCTACCCTTATGAAGTCTGAATTCAAATGGAAAAGGCAAATAATGAGCCAGACAAAAAAAGCTAGATTAAAAAAGTCATAAGAAGAAAAAAGAAGGAATGAAGGAAGGAAGGAAGGAAGGAAGCAAGGAAGCAAGGAAGGATGGAAGGAAAATAAATGTTGGGAATGGGAGGGTTACAATTTTAGATAAGGTGGTAGGGAAGTCTTCATTGAGAGGGGCTATTTGAGAAAATATATGAAGGAAGAGTGAGTAAGCCATGCATATCTCAGGAAGGAAAATTCCAGAGAGAGGAAATATCTGGGGGAAAGGCCTGGAGGAGTGATGTCTGGCAGTGAGGAACCCAGTGTAGCTGGAACAAAGTGAGCCAGTCAGAGAGTATTAAGAGATGCAATGAGAGAAGTGAGGAAGAGCTGATTTTCTAGGGCCTGTGGGTTACTCTCGGAGCACTGGATCTCACTCTGAATAAAGAGGGAAGCCACAGAAGGCTTGAACAGGGAAGTGACATGGTCTGACTCTGAATTAAACCAAATCAACAAGAGTGGCCACTGGGCTGAAGGGATTCAGGGAGACTAGTTAAGAGATATTTTCAAAAACCCAGGCAGGAGATGATGGTGGCTTTAACTACGATGGTAATAGTGAAGAATCTGAGAGGTGATCAAACTAAGGACATATTTTGAAGGAAGAGCAACAAAGTTTTCTTATTTATCTAATATGGTTTATGAATTAGAGAAGTCAATGATAATACCAAAAGTTTTCGGCCTAAGCATTTGCTGAGATGAAGAAGATTGCAAATGAGCAAGGCTTGAGTCAAATGATGGGAGCTCGGTTTTGTACATATTTATTTTAAATATCTATGACAAGGATTTAATTTCTAGAATATATAAATAGCTCATACAACTTAATAACAACAATGACAAAAAACAACCCAATCCAAAAATGTGCAGAAGACCTAAACAATCAGTTCTTCAGTAAAGACATACAAATGGCCAATAGGCACGTGAAAAAAGCTCAATATCACTAGTTACCAGAGAAATGCAAAGCAAAACTACAGTGAGGTATCACCCCACACCCGGCAGAATGTCCATCATTAAAAGGTCCACGAATGATAAATGCTGGAGAAGGAGTGGAGAAAAGGGAACTCTTATATTGTTGGTGGGAATGTAGTTTGATGCAGGAATTATGGAAAACAGTATGGAGACTCCTCAAAAGACTAAAAACAGACTTACCATATGATCCAGCAATCCCACTCCTGGGCATATATCTGGAGGGAACTCTAATTCAAAAAGATACATGTACCTCAATGTTCATAGCAGCACTATTTACAATAGCCAAGACATGAAAGCAACCTAAATGTCCATCAACAGATGATTGGATAAAGGAGTTGTGATATATATATATATATATATAGTGGAATACTACTCTGCCATAAAAAGAATAAAATAATGTCTTTTGCAGCAACATGGATGAACCTGAAGATCATCATTCTAAGTGAAGAAAGCCAGAAAGAGAAAGAAAAATACCATATGATATCACTCATATGTATAATTTAAAAAAAAAAAAAGACACAAATTAACTTATTTATAAAACATAAACAGACTCATAGACATAGAAAACAAACTCATAGCCACTACAGGGGAAAGGAGGTGGGAAGGGATAAAATAGGAGTTCAAGATTTGCAGATGCTAAGTACTATATATAAAACAAATAAACAAGTTTATACTGTATAGCACAGGGAAATATATTGAATATCTTGTAATAACCTATAATGAAAATGGATATATGTATGTATATGTATGACTGAACTATTACGCTGTACACCAGAAATTGACACAACATTGTAAACTGACTATACATCAATAAAAAAAAAAGAATTAAAAAAATTCTATGAGACAACCCATTAGATATTGTAATGGATAGATAACCAAGAGAGTATAAAAAGTTTCAAGGACTAAGCTCCAAACTTCAGACACTGGGAAGATGAACAGAACTGGGAAAATAAAGAGTGAAAAACAAAGAAGGAGAAAATGAGGCAAATATGGTCCCCAGGAAACCAAATGGAAAAGGCATTTCAAGTAAGAGAGGGGTTTATCATCTGCTCCTGAAAGCTCAAGTGAAAGAAGGAATTAGACTGAATTTATGATGAGATTTGTAAATGTAGAAATCATTTGAGACCTCGATAGAAGCATTTTTAATAATAACATTGAGGGCAAAACTTGATGCACTGAGTTCAAGAGAGAAAGGAAGAAGGCAAATAGAAGGCTGAACAATGTTTGAGGATTTTATTGTAAAGGAAGGCTAGAAATGATGTGATGTCTGGAAAGAGAGAACTATTGTTAGGAATGAAAAAATAATAAGATGCTGTTATGAAAATTCCACTAAAGGGAAAATATTATGAAGAGGAAAGAAAACTTACTGGATTGATCACCTTCAGAAAGTGAGGAAGGGATGGGATCTAGTGGACAAATGGAGGTACCACCCTTAGCTAGGAGCATGAGTAGTCCAGGATGTTAATAGGAGAGAAGCTAAATAAAAAGGCCTGGATGCAGATAGGTGGTAATAAGTTATTGAGGTTGATTGTAGGAGTACTGTTCCATTTTCTTTATGAAACAGAGAGCATGGCCATCTTTGGGATTAAGGATGAGGAGGAGGGTGTGGAAGGTTACAGCAGAGATAAGATGGTATGGAATGGTTTCCTGGGAGATTCGGAGAATGAATGAATGAATGAATGGGATGAGAGTAAGTGCCAGTGTAGTGGTAGGGCACACTTGAGGCTTAAGACCGTGAATGTGAGACCAGTCAGTATGGCTGTGTGTTTTTCTCTAACCACTTTAAGCTACAGGTCAACCAGAAGAGGTATGCAGAAAGTTGAATTTAGCAAGGCTGTGGCTTAGTTTTGCAAATATTTCAACAAGGTGTTGAGTTCATAGACAAGACTACAATTATAGTGGTTAGTCATGGAATTTAAGCTGGATAAGGAGAAAAGTGAGGATTTTAGGAGGTTTTTGAGGGACTGAGAGAAGGTGGTAGTTCCAGCTTAGAGTTCTCAGTGGGATCTAGGAACTCCAGTAGGTGGAGGACTGGAGTGGGAGGAAGATGAGGAAGTGGTAGTGGTAGCTGAAATGTTTGACTGAGATAATAGAAGGGGTGCAGTCATTGAGAGTATGAAGATGCAAAGTGAGGGAGGTACGGTACAGGACAAGAGCACAACAAGAGAGGTCAAGGAACCGAGCTACCAAGGCATTAAGCCAGAGAGGCTGGAAATTGTCCAGGAGCTAAAATGTTCACAGAGCATATGGGCAAGGGCCAGGAATCTACAAATCATTGCAACGAGGAAGGAGTTGCAGGTGGAATAATGTGACGACACGAGAGTCAAGTTGAGGGATGGCATTTAGAGAGGAAACTAGGGAAATTCAGAAATGGCAATGAGGAGCAAACAGGGCACCCACTCATCTTCAAATCCAGTGGTACCAGCAGTGTGAGAGAGAAATCAAACACCAGTTGAATTGCATGGGAAGCAGGGTGTGCCCCCTTAAGGCTTTCCAGTAGAATGAGAAGTGAAGGGAATGTTTCCAGGAAGTGAGGCTTTGAGGGACTTTATTCATGACTCTAAGTCCCATGGGCACAATGGGATGTTTTGGGAGAGAGTAGGCTATGGGGTCAGAAAAGATGATGAAGAGTCATGTGAGGAATCAGGAATTTCCTGGGAGACCTGGGCATCTTAAGGTGATGGACATTTACAGGGGATGTAGGATATAGTGAGATGTACAATTAGTCCTCATAAATCCAAGGCATAGAGTGGTCTCCACACTGTCAAGGCTGGAAGGAGGAAAAAGTGAAAGCCCTTGTAAATAATGTGTGACCCCCACATCTGGAGTCCTCTGTTCAACTCCTGATACTGTTTGAAAAGAATACAGATGAACTTGGGTCCATTGAGGTGAGCACACCCAGAACAAGGAGAATACAGGGAATTTCCTTTTAGGAAAATAGATACAAGAAATTGGGAAGGTTTCATGGTTTCTTTGGGAGACACAGCAACTGTCTTCAAGTTTTGGGAGTCTTGTAATGTAAAAGAGGATCTGACTGGAGCCTCATTGCTCCAGAAAACAGAACTTTAACCTGTTGGCTGGAGGTTATAGGGAAAGGAGTTCCTGCTGCAAAGCCTGGGTTCCCTGACATCAAAGCAAGCAACAGGTCCTGACACTGTTGTCCAAAGACCAGTGCTGAGCAGCAAACTATTGGGTCCCAGTCTATGATGAGGGAAGTACAAACCTTGAGAGTGGGCATTTAGAAACTTTTATAAGCAATTTTTCTGTTATGTTTACTCATTTTTTTTTTTGAAATGAAGTTTTAACGGTTTACTCAAATAAAAAATGTGGGCTGGGGTTTTATGTTGCCTTTTTCTTTTATTTTCTAGTATTTTATTTCTATTGTATTTTGTAAAAATGTTGGTCATCAATGGATAGGATTTAAAAAAAATAATAAGTCAGATTTGTTACCGTAGATAGCTAGAGAAATTGAATTCACCTAGAATATCACTGGCGTTATTCAACTGCCCATTTAGGAAAGTCTTCAAGGTGAAGCTGGACAGAGACTACCATTCATTCAGCGTGGGAGAGTAAATGGAGATCTGGGAGGGGAGCTGGCTGTCCCCTCACTAAGGGCAGGTCCTTTGGTTTCACTGAGCTTTGATCTCATCATCTCTAACAAAGGAGTGTTAACCACTTTTTTTACCCTACAGAGTTAAGACTCAAAGACTTTGAAAGGAACTCTGGAAAAATATTATAATCTGTATACAAGAAAGTTTGGGTGTTGTTTCTGTCATTGTTACACGTGAAGAAATTCCTGCCTGGGAGAGCATCTGGACTAACTCCAAAGTCACACATGCCACATATCAGTAACTGGCAGAGTGGTCATGTCATAATCACTTTAGAAAACACAATTTTTAAAAAAAATAATTAATTAAATATATGTGAATGAAAAAATATTGCCAGCCATACCAGTAAACAAAGGATGCTGTGTCCATCAAGTCACCGGCCACCATCACCATCCCCAACAGACAGTGGAGGGAACTCAGGCTGCAGACAAGCAGGCAGCCTCTGCTGCCATCTAAGAGAACTTAAGATGTGAAAGAACAGGAGACTGACCCAGCTAGGTGCATATCAAAGGAATGATTTCAGTGAGTCCAGATCTTTGCACCTTCCCATACATAGAAAAGCTCTCAATTCTTTAACTTGAGCTATCTGGTTTACTTTAATTAACAGTAACCTTTTGATGTTCTGACTACCTGGTCTTTGTTGCAAAAACTCATATATCCCAGCTTCTAACTAGCCACTTGGAAATAGCCTCTTAGAGCAATCTGAGATGATATGTCCTGGGCTCGAGCCCTCACAAAATCTACCAAATAAAACATAACTCTCAACTTTTAGGTTATATATTTTATTTCATTTGACATATGAAATATATAAAATATATAATATATATAAACACTGATCCCCAAGTCCTACTCCCACAGGTGCTGACTCAGTAACTCTACAAATCAGTATTTTTAACAAGCTCCCCAGGTGATTCTGGTATGCAGCCAGATTTGAAAAACACTAAGCAAAGTTGCTTCTAAAAATCTCTTCCTCTTATTTTGTGATCAGTTGTTAATGTCAAATGATTGTTTTTTTTTTTTCCAGATATGTGGTACCCTTTGAGAAAGAGTTAAATATTTAAAAGGAAGGTATAATTTTAGGTATCCGTCAGTGGATGAACAAAAGGTGTTAGTCATAATCTGCTCTGCCTATTTATAAATTCAGTTCAGCAGAGAGGACCTTCAAAATATGAATGAAAAATACTGCAAACCATATCAGTAAGTCATCAAGGCATCAGCGGCTGCTGCCACCCCTCAGTGAGGACAAGCCTGCAGCCCAGCCTCTGCAGCCATTCACAGTGGTGCATTCTGAGGGGACACAGAATAAGAAAGGACAGGATACTGGCCCTAGATAGCTAGGTGCTTGTCAAAGGAATGAATTCAACGAGCCCAAATGTTTGCTCCCTCCCATACATAGAAAAGCACTAAATTCTTTAACTTGATGTTTTGCTTTCTTTAGTTAACAAGTAATCTTTTAATGTTCCAACTGAGACAGGAAGGAAGGAGGCAGGGCACAGCCATTTAAGGAATAACACAGCAATTAACATCAGGATGGTGAAACCAGATTCAACCCCCAGTAGGCCTTGAGGCTCAAGATGGTGGGAGGTTTGACTTCTAGTAGAACTTGAGCTTCATTATTTGCCCATTGTAATGTATTAGCATGGTGAATAACATGCCCACAGGTGCCATGACAGTCTCAAGGCTAACCACAAAAGGTCAAAGAGTGGGAAATGGCCATCTTCTTGGGAATCCCAGCCCCTTCCCCGGGTTAGATTGGTCCTTCCACTTATTAGCATATGAAGCTACCAAAGTCCATAAAATCCAGCAACACTGCCCCTCATGGCCCTTTTTGCTCTCTCCTCTTCTGGAGACAGCCTGCACTCTGTCTGTGGAGTGCATGCCTGCTTTTACTCTAATCTGAGCACCCAACGCCCACACCTCATGGCTTTTCTCTTGCCTTTTGAAACAGCCCACACTCTGTTTATGAAGTATGTATCTCTCTGAATAAATCTACCTTTACTCAACTGTGGCTAACTCTTGAATTCTTTCCTGCATGAAGCCAAGGACCCACACTTGGTGGGGCATGTCCCAGGGGCTCAGTCAAGGACCCACATCCATTTTTCCTGCATCATCCCTCTGGCAACCACAAAGGGCTACATATCTTGGCTCCTCCCCTACTTCTTTGGAGCAGTCCCTCAGAGTGATCTGAGAGGCTGTCACCCCAGGCTCAAGTCCTCAGAAATGTCCACTGAATAAAACATAACTCTCAACTTTTAGGTTGTGCATTTATTTCAGTTAACAAAAGCAATATGGAAAGATCATGGGTGTTTACTCTACACTTGTCTGGAGTCTCTCATATTGCATGGGAGTGTGTATGTCTGTGTGTGTGTAAATCAACTAGAAGGTGGCATACATACAATAGGGTGTATAAGGTGAAACTCTTACATGTATAGTTCCATGAATTTTTATGTATATATGCAACCTGTCATCATCATTCGGATCAAGGCATTGATAATTTCCAACACTGCATAAGGTTCCCTATGCTCCTCCCAGTGTATAGTCACCCAGCCAGAGGTAACCACTCTTCTACCTTCTGCACCATCTATTAATTTTGCTGCTTCTAACTTCATATAAATGGAGTCATGTTGCATGAGCTCTTTTGTGCCTGACATCTTTCATTCCACCAAAAATGTATGAGATTCATCCATACTGGTGCATGTACCACTTTCAAGGTCTTTTTATTGTTGGTCATTCAGTTCTTAGCAAGAGCTCTAGATGGTCAAGTTCAAATTGTCAATGAGCAACTTAAATGATTATACAAATACCAGGACAGAATGACAAGTCAAAATGGGAAATTCCAAAGATGCTGAAACCCTGCCATGAGAAAAGAAGGACTCCTTCAAGGGCAACCCTAGCAGAATCTCCAGAAGCAAATCACAGTGGATGTTCCACTCCCCATCACCCCCCACCCCTCACCCCCTCACACACCCCTGTGCCCCCACCACCACTAAGAAATCTATATATTTTTTTTAAAGCAGTCTCTTTGAATTGTGCATGTGCTAATGTTTGAGAACCATTGCTATGAAATCTGAGGAGAATGTAGGGGCTTTTATTAGTGGAGTTGCCCACAGGCTGCTTAAGGAAAGCTAAAATTCTGAAATTTGACTTCAGGAATTTCACCTAGAAGGTCTGAGTTTGATCTAATGGTGAGTTTAACTCAGCTCTACCCTACCTTCTTCACTGAAATCTGTCTGCCCTGGGGTAAAGACTTTTTTGCATATGACTTAATAGAGCATTTTCAACCAGAGAGAATTAAAAAAAAAAAAAAAAAAAAAAAAAAAAAAAGCTGGGCCAAACAAGAACAGTGCTGATTTCGTCTTAAGCATCATGTCAAACTGATTATCAAAGCCACTCTCAGGGGTTCCAGGGAAGACAGCCTTCAACAAAGCCACAGGAACTCTCCTTAATTCTCTGTGATCTGCTGTGCCATCAACCACAAAGGCACACAAATACATTTAGAGCAAAACCACTGGGCTCTCCTGAGCACTCTAGCAACAGAACAGGAGGCTCAAATACTGTTTCAGAACTCTTTGTGAAGCACCATATGGCTTCCCTTCCCTGAGTTAGTCTGTATTTCTTTGTCAACACAATTTTCATGTGCTAAGTTCCAATCAAAAAAATAACAATCAACGTGTTATACTGACCATCATTGTTGGCAGGTTTTCAATCAGTGTTTTACTACACATCTCACCACACCATGGTTTTCTTCTGAGGTAGGAATGGGCACAGGAAATCAAGAATGCCAAACTCACAGGTTCATGGCCCCTCCAAAAACGTCCCACTTGGGGATTGTTTTATTAGAATTTTCAATGACACTGACAACTAGCATTGGTAACCATGACTCAAGAAGTTCTTTACCTAATGGATTTTATTTGACCTTCAGCAGAAGACTGTGAGATAGAAAATGCTATACTCATTTCACAGATGAGGAAACTGAGTTGAAGTATTCTCTTTGCCTGAAGTTTCTCAGTAAGTGGGTACAATGACCAATATTCAAATTCATAATTTATACCTCCAAATAACATATTGTTTTATTTTTCCACAATAAAATGCTCCATTAAGAATAAGTCAGTCAAAAGTCAAACTCTTAGAAACAGAGAGTAGAAAAGTGGTTGCCAAGGGTACGAGGGGTTGAAGAAACTGAAAGAAGTTGATAAAAGAATATGAACTTTTAGCTATAAGCCAAGAATAAGGTCCAAGAATTGAACATAAAACATGGCAACTATAGTTGATAAGACTGTACAGTAAAATTGAAATTTTCTAAGATAGTAGAACTTAAATGTTCTCCCTCCCCTCCAAGAATGAGATAGATATGAGAGGAAAGGGATGTGTTAATTAACTAGATCAGAGGTATCCTTCGCAATATATGTATATCAAAATCACCACGATGTACACTTCAAATATCTTCTAATTTTATATGTAAATTTAGCTTAATAAAGCTGAAAAGAATCTAAGGCAGAAGAGAAAACGGAAATTTCCTTTTAAAGAATAATTTTCAAAGAAATTTCATTGAAATTTTGCTTCATTCTCACATTAATTTCAAAATCATATTTGCAACAGTCCCACATTCCACTGATACATTCAGGGTGGAAGCGTGTGCCCAAGAATGAGCATCAGGAATCCAGGAATCTAATCCTGCTCCACCAAGAATCCAGGTGTGGTTTCAAATAACTCTTTCTTCCTCTCTCAGCCTCTATCAATCATCAATAAATAAGCCTATTCTCCCTAGACCATCTTTAAGGGTCTCCTTAAGCTTAAGTTAGATTTCTTTAGGGTGACTGAGAGAACACTTACAAGCAGAAATGTTAGAATGCTGGAGCAAGTGCTTCTGGTGCATTGTAACCCTGCTGCCTCAGCCCATCTGATTTCTGCATGATGTGGAATAAGAAATGGGCAATGAACAACAGCATCTCAGCTGTGAAAGACTGCAGAACCCCAGAGCACAGGGTGTTAATATTCCTGGGAGCAGCTCTCCACCAGAGGTTGGAAGGACCTTTCGGATAATCATTCCAGCATCCACATCCTCCTGTGGGACAAGTCAGGGGCAATTTCCACACAATTCATCAGAATCTCATCAGAATTGAGCCCATCTCCCACAGAAGTTGCCTGCTCATTAACACACCCTTGCTGTCTTTCCCCCCTTTGCCAGGTTAGTTCCCCGACTCCCCTGCTTGTGCTTCCTGCTTGTTTTCAATTCCCAGTCAACTACTTGCACTGATAGCCTTGTCTCAGGCTCTGCTTTTTAAAGAACGCAAACTAAAGATTTAGGCTTTAGGGAAGTCCCACTACCTGAATACAGAATTGGATGGTTCTCAACATATTGGCAGTTAATGTATATGCAGTTAACTCCTTTAAGCTGTTTCTTTACAATTTACTGTGATGCTTTCTAAATAGCTCTTCATGTGCACCTGCAAAATCTAGATAGAGAGGTAAGGATATGGCAGAATTAGTGTGTGATATGGCCTTTTCTAAACAGGAGAATCCTCATGAAGCATTTTATTGGTTTTTTTAATTATTATTTTTTTTTTTAGAAAATAGAGACTGTTGGACACATCCCCTTTGCATTTTGTACAATTACAATTCTTCATTTAGCATCCTAAATCATATCCCTGTCTTAGCTAGTTGGTTTGAGAGTGAGGTGTTAAGGCATAAATCTCTACCAAATTTCTAATTAGGTGATTTTCATCTGCAAGTTGATCACAATAGTTTCCTACCTTATTAGTCAGGGTAATTCTGGCTGTGAATCACAGAAACCCTCATTTGAAATTTGAAGGTGACTGACTGTCCCAAAATTTTCTGGAGCTATACTGGTTTTAGGACTGAAAATCCTACTTCCTGGAAAACCCCTTAGTCAAGGGACAGTTGGTCACCCCACCAAGCCCCGCCCATCTTTCTCTACTTCATTTAACCACCACACTGGTTGGCTTATCTTGGATAGTACACTCAACCCTCTCAGGGGCTCAAGTTTTATAATTGCCTACATCTATGGGAACCACCTGATGGGAATCCAGGAGCAAAAGGATTATCCAAACGAGGGGGATGGTAGTAAGTTTTCCAAAAGAAAATGGTGCAGGTGTGGGGGGAGGGACTTGAATGGAGACAGTTACATATATAACATGACATACAGGCTACTCTTTAAGGAATCTTTCTCTTTCACTCCTTAGACCTCATCGTCAATACAGGCACACCTTGGAGATATTGTGGGTTTGCTCCCAGACCACAAGCAATAAAGCAAATATCACAATAAAGTGAGTCATACGCTTTTTTTTTTTTTTTTTTTGGTTTCCCAGTGCATGTAAAAGTTACGTTCATACTGTAGTCTATTAAATGTGCAATAGTATTATGTCTGAAAAAAATGTACATACCTTAATTTTAAAAATTATTGCTAAAACTGCTATCATCTGAGCCTTCAGTGAGTCATATCAGTAACATCAAAGATCACTGATCATAGATCATCATAGCAATTATAATAAAATGAAAAAACTTGAAATATTGCAAGAATTACCCAAATGTGACCCAGAGACACGAGGTGAGCAATGTTGTTGGAGAAATGGCACCAATAGAGTTACTTGCTTTGTTGCAACAAAACTTCAATTTGTAAAAAACACAATAAAACAAAGAACAATAAAATGAGGAATGCCTGTATTATTTTTTATCCTATTTTTTCCCCTTTTACATCCTATGTGGGTCTTTCTTCCTCATTTCATGTTCCAATCCCAACCCTCTCATTTTCTCAGCACCCGTAAGAAATCACACTTCCCTCTATCATCTGCACCACCAGATCCAAATGAAAATATGCCCCAAGAACATGTCATTCTCAGAAAGGAAAGTATAGGTGCATTACAAACTAAACATAAAAATATCTTACAGAAATTTTAAATGTATACCTTCTTGCCTTTCACTCAGCATTTTGATTAATACTATGTGCTCTAAAACTTTTAAATGCCCTTCTCTTGATTCATATAAAACTTTTTGCTTACCAGCATTGTGGCCAGAAATTAGGCATTTTGAATAGTCACAAGGGCCCTGTTTCCTGTCTACAGTTGTAACTCTCCACGGGCTTAAAATCCCACCAGAAATATTGTTAAATAAAGTTGCTGACTAGCCAACTACGAACTTGAGTTTTAATTCCTGTTTACGGTAGAAAGTGACAGAGTACATAGAAACTCTAAAGGACTGTCTTGACCAAGAAGGTCTTAATGCTTCCTCAGCTTGACTGAATTGTAGACAGGCTTCTTCTGGAATCCAGTCCACACACCTCCATTTTCTTAGAGGCCCGACTTTAGAAACTTGTCATTGTAAATCCTTTCTCTGTCCTTTGATATTTCTCAACATAATAAAAGCTATGTATGACAAACCTACAGCCAGCATAGTACTCAACGGTGAGAAACTCAAAATCTTCCCACACAAATCTGGGACAAGACAATGCTGTCCACTCTCACCACTTCTATTCAACATAGTCCTGGAAGTCCTAGCTACAGCAATCAGGCAAAAGAGAGAATTAAAAGGGATCCAAATTGGAAAAGAAGAGGTAAAAGTGTCACTATATGCAGATGGCATGATACTATATATAGAAAACCCTAAAAGTTCCACACAAAAGCTACTAGTACTAACAAAAGAATTCAGCAAGGTAACAGGTTACAAGATTAATGTACAAAAATCTGTTGCATTTCTTTACACTAATGATGAATCAACAGGAAAAGAAAGTAAAGAAACAATCCCCTTTAAAATAGCACCCAAAGTAATAAAATACCTGGGAATAAATCTAACCAAGGAGATGAAAGAATTATACATGGAGAACTATAAACCACTGATGAAGGAAATTAAAGAAGACTTAAAAAAATGGAAAGATATCCCATGCTCTTGGATTGGAAGAATCAATATTGTTAAAATGGTCACACTGCCCAATGCAATCTACAGATTTAATGCAATCCCTATCCAATTACCCAGGACATATTTCACAGAACTAAAACAAATCATAATAAAATTTATATGGAACCATCAAACACCTAGAATTGCCAAAGCATTACTGAAGAAAAAGAAAGAGGCTGGAGGAAAAACTCTCCCAGACTTCAGACAGTACTACAGAGCTACATTAATCAAGACAGCATGGTAGTGGTACAAAAACAGACATATGGACCAATGGAACAGAATAGAGAGCCCAGAAATGAATCCACAAACTTTTGGTCAACTAATCTTCAACAAAGGAGGCAAGAATATACAATGGAATAAAGACAGTCTCTTCAGCAAATGGTGTTGGGAAAACTGATACATAAATCTTTTCTTAAATAGCCTCTTGCCAGTTGTCCAACCCAGAAATGTCTTTCACAAGAATCTGGAAACCATCTCTATTAAATGTAATCATCTAGGAAGACAGCACCCCTGTCTCTCAGTCTGTGGAAGAGTAGAAATCTGACTTCCAAGCTGTAAAGTTACCCTCTACTATGAAGACATGAAAAAGTGTACTTTTGCTTCAGATAAAGCCCAATGAGTAACCACAGATGGCCCTGATCTTCAACTCGCCCCAGCCCTTGAAAGTGCTACTGTCTTTTGTTTCATCAGAGCTGAGTACAGACTCAGTTCTGGCCTCTCTCCTATTGCAATTGCCTTGAATAAAGTCTTTCTTGCCTATTTAACTTTCCCCAGGGCCATCATTGCTCTGACAGTCTACAAAGAGGTCACCAATGAATAAAGAAATTGTAATTGTTATCAAGAACAATATAGGGCACAATGGTGTATTCAGGGAAGCCTTTTCCTAGGACACCTCATCATCCCCGCTCCCTATCTCTTATCTTCACATGTAGGAACATACTCACTTCACCACATTTTTACAACTTACCTGATAACAGCAACTAACATGTATGGAGGAAGCTTAACATGTCAAAGCATGCTCTAAACACGTCACATAAATTAACTTACTGAATCCTCAAACAACTCTATGATGTAGGCAATAACTTTATCTCAAGAATTTTATGAGGAAACTGAGGCACAGAAAGGTTAAATGATATTTAACCAAGCTCACATAGCCAGGAAATTTCAGAGATGGGATTTGAATCTAGGTAGTCATAGATTCAGAGTCCTTTATTCACACATTTGAGTGAATATACCAATTACGGATATTGCTGTCAGTAACAGTCCCAATTTCTCACACTTCCTCTTAGCCATGGCCTTTGGTAGTCTCCCATGTTGACTCTGGGCTTGATCATCTGACTTGCATCATTCAGTAATAACAGCAAATTTGACGCAAGCATAGTGTTTATAAAGTGCTGCTTCTGCATTTTAGCATTCTCTCTTGTATCCCTTGCTACCAATATGAGAATAATCCCAGGCTACCATACTGGAAAATTCTAGAAACAGAGATCAGAGACAGTTTGCCCAGCTGAGTTCATCCAACTGACCCAACAGCTGAATGCAGATAAATGAGAGAACCCAATCAAGATCAGTCAAGCCTGATATATCCAGAGGAAACTCTATTTCAAAAAGATAATGCACCCCAATGTTCATAGCAGCACTGTTTACAATAGCCAAGACATGGAAACAACTTAAATGTTCATCAACAAATGATTGGATAAAGAAGTTGTGGAAAGAATAAAATAATGCTATTTGCAGCAACATGGATGGATCTGTAGATCATCATTCTAAGTGAAGTAAGCCAGAAGAGGAAAAAAATACCATATGATATCATTTATATCTGAAATCTAAACAAAAAGACACAAATGAACTTATCTGAAAAACAGAAACAGACTCTCAGACAGAAAACAATTGTGGTTACTGGGGGAAGAGGGGTTGTGGAGGGATAAATTGGGAATTTGGGATTTGCAGATACTAACTACTATATATAAAATAAACAACAAAGTCTTACTGTATAGCGTAGGAAATTATATTCAATATTGTAATAACCTATAATGAAGAATATGAAAATGAATATATAGATGTAGATATGGATATGGATAACTCAATCACTATGCACCAGAAATTAACACAACATTGTAAACTGACTATACTTCAATTTAAAAAAAAATTCAATCAGAAAAGAAAAAAATAAAGACCAGCTAAGCCTGATCCATAGCAGCAAAACTCTCCTGGGCAACCCATAGGCCTTGTGAAAAATAATAAACAGTTTTCTAAAGCCTCTACATTTCAGGTTTGTTTGTTACACGGCAACAGCTAATTAATTCAACTACTTAGCTTAAAATTCAAAGTCTTCAAATATTTGGTGTCAATTTCTTGCCACCCTCCTAGACTTTATCCCAAGAGGATGTTGTCTTACCCCAGGCTGTTCCTCATTCCGTAGAGCACCCTCACTGCACCATCTTATCAAAGCCCTGATCAGCCCTTCAGGGTCTTACAGCACTGCCATCTCTTCTATGACACTTCTCGTGATCAGTGTAATCAGAAGTGTTCTATTAATGCTTGCAATTCCAACATCCTTTATGGTCTTGACTTGTTCTCATTTGTTCAAGCCCTCTCTCTCCTGCTAGGATGCAAAAGAGTACTTTAGAGCAGGGCTATATTTTAGCTATCTTTGGATTATCTACTCTCAACCTCCCACCTTACAGTGGCTCAAAACCACTTGACAAGTTTTGATCAGTGGTTTTATATATTAGTCAGGACAGGCTCACTGCTTTAGCAACTAACCCCCAAATTTCAGTCAATGACTAAAATAAATGTTTATTTCTTACTTATGTTATACTGCAATGGGGGATGATTGGGGTTGAGCTGGGAAGGAGGACTTGCTCCACACAGTCATCCAGTGATCCAGGATCATTCCATTTTGTTCATTTATCTTCCTCTGTTTCCTTTGAGTCCTCCCTACATGGCCAGCAGATACAGAAAGAGCATACAGACGGCCACCCGGGTGTTTGTCAATGAGGCAAGCCTGCAAGTGGTGCTTCTAGGCCCATCACCCCCACTCACATCCTGGGACTCAGTCACATGTCACACCCAACAGCAAGGGACATTAGAACATTTAAAATCCAGTTGATTAATAAATCTTTTGTTGTATTGTTCCAAATTAAGGTTTGGTTATAATGCCTCTCCAAAATTGCAGGTGTGTACTAGGAAGTGGACTCTATATGGAGTCAGGAGAAAAATACTCTTGTTTGGCTCTGTCACTAACTATGTGGACATGGTTATGGCTTCTTCATCTTCAAATTGTCATTAGTTTGGATGACATTTAAGCTTCTCACTGATGTTGCTTCTGATCTCCTATAATTCTCTGGGTCTTTCATCTCTACCTATGTTGCTATCACTGGTTAAAAGACTGTTTTGTCTGGAGACTTCTTTAATGTTTTTCAATTCAAAAGTTTCCATATCTTTGAGTCATTGTCATTCTAATGTCATTTGAATGACAATTTTGTAATAAATGTCAATAAACATCATTCTAATGACAATCATGGCATTGCCTCCTGTAACAAACGCTGTTTGGCTTTGCCCATATTCTGTACCCCCTTTGCAGACTGGGTTTTAAAGGGCCCACCACTGGGCTATTGGAGTTGATTCACCCATATTCACAGAGAACTAGAAGTCTCTGGAAGTTCACATCCTGGGGGCACCTTGTAGCCAATGACCTAATGGTGTGGGTGTTGGAATCCTAGGTTGTTTGCCTTTATGCCAAACTCATTCTGAGATGTAATTTATGCTCCAGAGTTCCTCCACGGGATTAGGCTGAGACGGGGATTTTACCTTAAAGTGCACCCTTGATTGGTCTTTTTCCCTTTGTTCTTCCTCATCCACCCTTTCTCCTAAGGGTGTTTCCTTAATAAATCACTTGATAAATCTTTATCTCAGGGTCTGCTTCTGTGAAACTCGTCCTAGGATACCACTTCCCCTAATAATTTCAATGTCTTGTCAAACACCTCAAAAGACAGATCAGGCTCCTTGGGCCCATGCTGACTTTCTCAGCCTCATCTCTTGCCTCTCTTCCCAGCTTACCCAGTGGTCTATCCTGAGCTGTGTTGCTGCACTTCCACCCATGATCCCCTCAATGCCCCCATCCACCCATCCTTTAAGGTTCATTTAAAATATTAACAATGCTGGAGAATCTCAACAAATTCTTTCTTCCCTCCAACTCTAGGCAGAGTTTCTGACTTTCTTTGCAAAAGTAACAACAGCTCAAATACAGCTCTTTTAAAATATACAAATAGTGCTGTCATCAGGAGCCTAGCCTCAGCAGAGGGAATTATGGACAAGTTATTTAACTTTGCAAGCTCCTGTTTATTTACCTACGAGGAAGGTAAGATTCCATCTTCTTTATAAATGCACTTTGGGTGCTTGGCAGAGAATCTGGACCATATTACGTGATAGCTTTAGTAACACTGGTGAGATGATTATATTTGTCTCTCTGAAACCTAACCAGATTTCAAAGGTATAAATACTAAATTTTGTTTATCCGTGTATTCCTGTTGCCTCACAAGAGCCTGGCATGGTAGGCTAATAATAAGCAGTTGATGAATAAATAAAAGATACGTAGCCATTGAGTACTAAGACCCGTTCCTCTTAGTTTTCTGTTTTAGAATATAGCTCCTCTGCACACACAACCAAGAAACAAACTCTGGAAATTCACTTCAAAATTCAAACAGGAGACCACAAAAGTAAACATTCTGGTACTTGTTATATTTTTTATTCTCTGTAATACCTACCTTGCTTTCACTCTCAAGCAGTGAAAGTTTTCCATTTTCTATTTGAAAGAATGGTCAAACATGCATGAGTACAAGGTCTTTTCCAGATTCACTAGTGTTTTCTCTCTCTTTCTGTCTGTCTCTCTCCATCTCTCTCCCCCTACCCTTCACCATCCCTCTCCTTCTATGTTTCAGAAATCTAGAGATGAGTTGTGACTTGATATTTTTACCACTTTCTCCCTTTTCAGTTTTGATGACTTTTGAAAACCTATGACCCTGAAAACCTTAACTCCTCAAAATGAGATTCTTTATTTTCAAAAGATGCTGCAAAAAGCATTATTTTAATGCATGGATGTCACGAAAATTACTCTTTCCTGGGACTTCTTCTCCAGAGATTTTTTTTTTTTCGAAGAGAGTTTTCCATTCAATGAGTCATTTTCTAAAATTCTTGCAAGTTTTCTAGATAAAAAGTGTTTGGATTCTCAAAGTCTTTGTGAAAAGTTTCTAGTACTTACAATTACTAGAAAAGTGATTTTAGTTTATAAAGACATTAACTCATGACATAATAGCCCTGTCTGTCCTTATTTAATGCATAGAATCATTTAATAACATCTACAATGATATGGATAATGATTTCAGGTATATATATGCCATATTTTTCTCCAGTTGTCGCTGTAGCTGAAGATACTTTTTTTTCTCTTCTTAATCCCCATGGCATTTCATGTTTGTCTTTTAACACACATCCCTTTGCATCTTGATTTGCAGTTCTATTTGTGCTTTTCTTCCCTCATCAGATCAAAAGTTCTCACCAAAGTCTGACACCGAGTCCTGAGCACAAAAGGAGCTTTAAAATATTTGCTGAATGAATAAAAATGGCTGTCACACTGTGACAATAAATCAGTGAAATACTCTGGACAACACATCCTTCATAATTAAAAGATAACATTTGACTCACACAAATATATTGATACTATTAATAACTATAGCACAGGGATGCTCTTCTGCAAATATATGCAACGTCTTCTTCCAAAGAACTTAAAACCTATAACCAGTTTTCTTCACATATTCACATCCCCATGAAATCAGGCAATGTAAAAAAAAAAAAAAAACAAAAAAAAAACAAACAACAAAAACAGAGTACAAGTAATGCCACACAAAACACATTTAAACCCAACTCATATCCATAGTTCTCCCCTGACTGATGGAACAAAACCAGCTTTGACTACAATACCCAACACAAATGAATGGAAACTTTGCCCTTCAGCCAGGTCCTTAGGGGAGCATATTCATTTCCTTTTTTCTCATTTCCTAATTAGAATCTCTGGCCCAGTCACTCTGCCACAGAATTCTATGTCTGACTCAGTATTAGGAGTCTAGTTATGCTTTCAGCATCTACATATTAATTTCCTCTGGGCATCTGCCTGGTATTATGGAGAATGCGCCCTGCTAGTTCATGCCCCTGTCGAGTCTGAAATCAATTTTATGACGATCCCAAACCACTTTTCCATCCATGGTGCTTCACTTCTATCCATTGGGGTAGCAGTAAAATTAGTCTTAAGGCAAAGATACTTTACTTAGAGTATTCTGCTTCTAGGTGTTTTGAATGTTTAAGTGAAAGGGAGATTAAAAGCAATCAAAGATTCCGTAGGATTGTTAAACATCTTATTTTCACACAGTGAATAGGATCCTCCTTTTATAAAGATCAGCTTTATGACTTTTCCAATAGAAAATACCTAGGTTTTACCAGTTCCTTTAAAAAAAAATCAGCAATTAGAGTGTGGACTACATTTGCTCTGTCCAGTATGGTCGCCACTACCCACACATGGTCAAATTAAAATTATATAAAATTAAAAATTCAGCTTCTTTGCTGCACTGGCTTCATTTCAAGGACTGAATTGCACATGTGGCTAGTAGCTACCATATTGGACAGTGCACATTTAGAACATTTCCATGATTGCTGAAAGCTCTATGGGATGGCACTAAGCTGGATCTCCTGGTTGGCAAACACCATGTGGAGGACACTCCCCTACCTGTCCATGGCAGACAGGCACACTGATCATGCCGTGCTTCCCTCTGAGCTTGTCTTTGGTTTCATGGTCTTCCCAAAAACAAAACTCCAGACTGTCATTTGCGAACAATTGAGTTTGGCACATGTATTAGCCAGGGTAATGCTAAGCTATACTGCAGCAAAAAAATAACCCTGAAAATCACTGACTTTCTCAGACAAATTTTAATGTGAGTTACTTAACCCTCCAGTGCAAACATCCTCTATATTCTATGCAATCCAGGCTACCTCCACTAGGGGGAAGGGAATAACCCAGTGGTAGAATGGACAGTTAGCATGCACGAGGTCCTGGGTTCAACCCCCAGTACCTCCAATAAAATAAATAAATATAAATAAATAAATAAATAAATAAATAAATAAATAAATAAATAAATAAATAAATAAATCTACCCCCCCCAAATTAAAATAAACAAACAGGCTACCTCCATCAAATGGGGGCTTTGGTTTAAAAAGAGCAGATCTTGTTAAGAAGAACAGAAAGCTCTGCTATTTCAAAGTGGCTACTTTCTCCCTCCCCTGCCAGAAGCACGAGGGGATTTTTCTCCCATGTTCACTGTGGGAATCTGGTAGGGCTCCTGGAGATAAAACTCATAAACGTGTGCCCCCTCGCCCCTATCATGACTGGGTCCCCTGGGGTTTTTAACTCTCAGGCTTGTCCATACCGACCCTCAAGCAATTCATCAATTATAGTTTTGGTCTTTCTACCCTAAGACTGATTCTTGCAGAGGTTTTTGCTCATGGCTTAATGGTCTGTTAAGTTGTAATTTAAGCTCTGCATCTGTCTGTCCATCTCTCCAGTTTGGGGGGCAGTGGTTTGCCCTGTGACCTTGATTTTCCGACCAAGCTAAAAAGAGGTGTCAATTTTCCATCTGTTCAGCTCTTTACTTATTGTTATAATGGAGTGATCACTGCCAAGCTCCATATGTGCTGGGCCAGAAACCAAAGGTGCACTTTTTTTTAATGAGTTATATGTTTCTACTGTGAGTTAGATGGGCGGCCCCCCTTTCCACCCCCTGCTCCTTTATTTCTCTTTTTCCATTCCAAATTTTCTAAGCCAAAGTCATATTGATTATTCTTATTAAAAGTGGCTTTTTTCACTAGTGTTTTCTTCCCTGTGTTTCTGGTTAGTTACTTTCTCTACCCCAAATGCATTGGGCCTAAGACTCACTATTATTTCTCAGGTGTTCTCTTTACCCTCCTTATAAAGAAACCTGATATGGTAACTCAGTCATTAGGAATTCTTTCCCTATACTGTGACACACCACGTAATAATTTCAAAGACTTATGAGGCATATGCTGCAATTACAGGACAAAAAAGCAATGAGCAAATTGCTATGGCCATTTGAACCCAAATACCTGCTGTTTGTATGTCCCCAGCTGGCCCATCTCTCACAGCACAGCTTCTGTTTTGTAAATTTTAGGACTTTGAACTAAAAGAGATATTGATTGGCTTGTCACACAATGAGATAGATGTCCTATTTGGTTATTTCTGGACAGCCTGGAGCAGTATCAACCTGTTTGCTTCCTCCTTCAAAACTTATTCTTCCAAGGGGAGGATTTTTTTTAAATAGTTGGCTCTGTTAGTTCATCAGAGGAAGAAATAAAATCCAGGTAGAGATGGCATGTTACCTGCAATATGTAGTCTTGTGCTTGATAGCGTAAGTGCTCTGAGCTACAAAGGACCAGTCTTGCTGATTTTTGTGGGTCTCAATTTACCATACAATTGGCTTTTATATCAATCTCTGAAAAATTAAAGTATGTTTGCCTCTTGCACCTTCCTAGACATTTTTACAGACTTGCTGGCTCTAAGCAATCACGTTACAGTAAACTCAGTGTTATCCCACTAGGCCAAGGAACAACATTCTCTAGTTAATCATGTTGCCTTATTAACTGAGATGCACAGATTTTCCAATAATTAAGAAATGTATCTCACATAGGTTCTGTGTTAAACAGAATCTAATTTTCTTTGATGATTCAGAGGGCATTTTTACTCTTATGTTACTTCATCACCATTTTTAAGAAAATCAATTGCCAGGTAGGCAAGATTTCCAGTTGATACCTGCAGATAAAAAAGTTTTTAGATCCTAATACATCAAGCTCCATTCTTTTCAGAAGTTTTTCATATCCTCTATGATTTAAATCAAAGATCATATTTCTAAAGCTATATGTCTTCCTCCCATGATTTCCCCAGATGACATAGATTTCTACCAAGTTTCATTTTCTTCTGCAAACCAAGGGCTGGGAACAATGTCTGACATATATTACTAACTCAATAAGTATGCACTGAATGAAGGAATGAAGGATTATGTTCGTAAAACAGATTTTGAGGCCTCCTTTTTACTCCAGGGAGAACCATTAACTCTACCTAAAGGCTGTCAGTTTTGCATGTCTCCATTCCTACTCAACTACCCAGCAGCTTCTTGGAAAATCTCCATCACTCATTTTTTTTTTTCCAGACTGTTTTGAAAGCATATCTCAGAAATACAGGCTCCTTTTATCACCTTATGAATATCATCTCAATACCAAACAATTTCTCATAGAAGTAGTCCTTGCTGCATGACCAAAGCCACTAAGGGCACCCTTTGCAGAAGCAACGTTGATAGTGTGACGTCTCCCACCCACCTGCACGCAGGTGCCTCCACTCAGCAGTCGCAGCCTCCTCAGAGAGGCCTGAAGTCCCTTTGGCAGGGGGAAAAGCCTGTCTGCTCTTTCGCTCTTCCAGCAAAATAAGGTTTAGATGCGAGGCCCCGGGCATGGAAGGGCAATGGCTTACATTCTTACTGAGGTGGGATCTTTCTGAGAGTAGATTCAAGAAAGATGAAGGTGAGCAGGTGCACTAAGAGGTCTGAAGCCAGAGAGGGGAGGCCTGGAGGCCCAAGGGCAGGGAGACGTGAGAGGCAAAACATTCAGCCTTACCCTCCCAGTTAAGGGCAATTTAAACACACAATAGCTTTTACACAGATTTGAAAGTTTGCCCTTTAAATCTTCAGTTACCACCTATGTCCAAACTGTCTGACAAAACGGAAGATGATTTTTCCCAAGGAAAAAATGCTTTTGGTTTCAAAATTTACATTCTGGCTTTTGAGAGAAAAGTACAAACCCCCCAAAAAAGTCTCTATTAAATTCATGAATGCATTTCATAACCCACATTTTGGATCTCTTAACTTTTTGCCTGACATTTCTCTTCATTCTTCCTTATTTTTGATCATAGGCTGCCTGCACATATTAAGCAAGACAAATTGTTCCTCTGGGATTTCAGTAAATGCATCTATTTTCTCTACTTTCTCTGCCTTTGCACCCTAACCTACTGTCACAGTTGTTTTAAACATGATGATTCCATCCACTCTATTTTCAAGCATTTGTGACCATATTATCCTGTGAGTCTCAAGTAGTGACAACACACTAAGTCACACATAACTTTTTCCCCTTGAATTGAACACTCACGTTCCAAATAACAAGTCATTGGTCTCAGAATTTTACCTTAAGAATCTATAATAAATACTCTGATACTGTATATACATTTTTGAAGATTTCAAATATTTTCTGCATTAATTTTGACTTCTTAAAATATTTCACTCTTTCACTCTTGCAGCAAAATGGAGTTTAAATGCAAGGCCCAGGTAAGGGAGAGTAATACCTTACATTCTTACTAAGATGGAATCTTTTTGAAAGAAGATGAGAAAGATGAAGGTGATTCAGACATCAGAATGGTCAACTAGGAAGATACAGGTCCTCCTCCTACAGAGACACCAAGTTAACAGCAACATATGACTACATCAGTGAGTACTCTAGAGACCTAATGAGAAGCTGTAACATCCAGGCTATTGCAAGGATACATATAGACTAAAAGAGAATAGATGAAAAAAGATATTCCATGCAAATGGAAAACAAACCAGAGAAGGATTGGCTATACTAAAAAGCAGACTTTATATCCAAAACTATTGCAAGAGACAGATAATACTTTTTAATGACAAAAGGGTCAATTCCACAAGAAGATTAACAATTATAAATATTTATTCACCAAATCTCAGAGCTTCTACATATATGAAGCAAACATTTGCCAAATTGAAGGGAGAAATAGAAAGTAACACAATAATAGTATAAGACTTCACTATCTCACTTTTAATAATGAACAAAATGAGAGAGATCCATAAGGAAATAGAGGCTTTGAATGCACTATAGATCAGTTGTACCCAGCAAATATATACAGAACACTCCACCCAACAACAGCAGAATATATATTCTATTCAAGGGTATGTGGAACATTTTACAGGCTAGATTATAAGATTATACATTAGGCTAAAAAGCAAGGCTAAACAAATCCAGGAAGATCGAAATCATATAAAGTATCTTTTCTAATCACAATGGAATGAAACCAGAAATCAATTGTATAAGAAAAACTTGCAAATTCATAAATGTGTCAAAATTAAACAACACTCTTCAAGAACCAATAGGTCAAAAAGTTACAAGAGAAATTAGAAAATATCCTGAGACAAATAGGAATGCACAAACACAACACAGCAAAACTTATGAGGTGCAGTTAAAGCAGTGCTAAGAGAGACGTTTATTGTAATAAATACCTATATTGAAAAAGAAAAAATATCTCAAACCAACAATGTAAATTTACACTTCAAGAAACTAGAAAAAGGAAAAAAAATTAACTAAACTCTACCATAAGGGAAGAAATAATAAAGATTAGACCAGAGATAAATGAAATAGAGAATAGAAAAACAAACAAAAAATCAATGAAACTAAAAGTTGGTATTTTTTAGAATATCAGTAAAACTGACAAATACCTTATCTAGATTAAGAAAAAAGGAGAAAAGTCTTAAATAACTAAAATCAGAAGTGAAAAAGGGGACATTGCAACCAATGCAACAGAAATAAAAGGGACTATAAGGAAGTACTGTGAACTCTTACAACTTAACACATAAGAGGTTTCCAGGGGTTGGGGCAGGGTAGCAGTGGGGAGGAACAAATAGGTGGAACACAAAGGATTTTTAGGGGAGTGAAACCATTCTGAAGGACATCACAATGATGGCTACATCACTATATGTTTGCCTAAGCCTATAGTGTATACAGTACCAAGAGTAAGCCATAATGCAAATTGTGGACTTTGGGTGATTCTGTCAATATAAGTCCATGCTTGGTAACAAATGTTGATAATGGAATATACAATGTGTGTGTGGAGGCAGGAGATAACATGTGAAATCTTTATACCTTGCCCTGAATTTTGCTGTGAACTGTAAACTGCTCTTAAAAAAAAAACTAAAAGAAAATTAAACCAGTCCTCCTAAAACTCTTCAAAAAAAGAAAGGGAGAAAGAGAAGGAGAAGGAGGAGAAGGAGGAGAAGGAGGAGGAGAAGAAACAGCTTCAATCTAAGTCCACGAGGGTAGTATTACCCTGATGTCAAAACCAGACAAAGACACTACAAAAAAAAAAAAAAAAAGAGGAAACTACAGGCCAATATTCCTGAATAATATTTATGTAAATTCTTCAAAAAGTACTATCAAGCCAAATTCAACAGCATATGAAAAGGATAATATACCATAACCAACTGGGATTTATTCACAGAATACAAAGATGGTCAACATTTTAAAAAATCAATGCAATATACACATTAACAGAATGAAAGACAAAAAACACATGATCATCTTATCTGCAGAAAAAGCATTTGACAAGATTCAACATGATAAAAAAAAAAAACTCAAGAAACTAGGAATAGAAAAAAACTACTTCAACATAACAAAGGCATTTATGAAAAGCCCACAACTAACATGATACTTAATGATGAAAGACTAAAAGTTCTTCCTCTAAGATCAGGAATAAGTCAAGTAAGATCGCTTTTGTCACTTTTATTTAATGCAGTATTAGGAGTTCTAGCCAGAGCAATTACACGAGAAAAAGAAATAAAAGTCAGCCAAATCAGAAATAAACAAAGTTACTTTGTTCATAGATAACATGATCTTATAAGTAGAAAACCCTAAATATTTCATATGCAAAACAAGAGAACTGTTAGAACTAGTCATCAAATTCAGTAAAGTTGCAGGATACAGAATCAATACAAAAAAATCAGTATGTCTCTGTACATGAACAATCTGAAAAAGAAATAAAGAAAACAATTCCACTTATCATAACCTCAGGTATTATTATAAAATATTTGGGAATAAACCTGACCAAGGAAAACTATACTAAAAACAACAAAACATTGTTGAAAGAAATTACAAGAGGCACAAATATGGAAACACATCTTGTGTTCATGGATTGGAAGACTTCACATTGTTAAAATGTCCATACTACCTAAAGTGATCCACAGATTCAAAGCAATCCCTGTTAAAATTTCAATGGCAATTTTTGCAGAAATTAAAAAATTAATCTTAAAAACTCATGCAGAATCTCAGCGAAGATCAAATAGCCAAAACAATTTTGAAAAAGAAGAACAAATTTGGAGGGATTACATTTCCTGATTTCAAAACATTACAAAGCATCAGAAATCAAAATTGTGTGGTATTGGTATAAAGTCAAACACATTGATCAATGGAATACAGTGAGAGCATGGGAAAAAGTCCCTCATGTATACAGTCAAATGATCTTTGACAAGGTGTCAAGACCACTCAATGGAGACAGAATAGTCTCTTTGAGTGTTGTTGGGGAAATAGGATGTCTATATACAGAAAAAATTAAGTTGGACCTTTATCTTAAAATGTACAGAAATGACCTCAAAATGAATTAAAGACCTGTACATAAGACCTAAAAATATTAAATTCCTAGAAGAAAACATATGGGAAAAGCTTCATGACTTTGGACTTGGCAATGGTTTCTTGCATATGACACCACCAAAATAACAGGCCACAAACGCAAAAATAGACAAATGAGACTGCACAAAACTTGAAAATTTTTATGCATCAAAATACACAGTCAACAGAGTGAAAAGGCAACTTATGGAATGGGAGGAAATACTTGCAAATTATAGATCTGATAAGGGGTTAGCATACAGAATATAAAAAGAATTCTTACAACAACAAAAAAATCAAATAACCTAAGTACAAGTTGGGAAAATAAATAGACATTTCTTCAAAGATGATATATGAATGATCATAATCAACAAGCCTATGAAAAGATGCTCAACATCAGTAATAATCAGGGAAATGTAAGAGAAACCATAATGTGGTATCACCTCACATCCATCAGGATTGCTACTATCGAAATCAAAAACAAAATCAGGTAAGTGTTGGCAAGGATATGGAGAAAGTAGAACCCTTGTGCACTGTTGGTGGGATTGTAAAATGGTGCAACCTCTATCAAAAAGAGTGTGGAGTTTCCACAAAAAAGCAAAAAATAGAATTATCATGTGATCCAGAAATTCCACTTTTATCTATATGTCAAAATATTTGTAAATAAAGTCTCAAATAGGTATTTGCACACCCATGTTCATAGCAGCACTATTTACAACAACCAAGAGGTGGAAGCAACACAAATGTCCATCCATGGATGAATGGTTAAAGAACAGTTAGTATATAGACACAATGGATTATTATTCAGAGTTACAAAAAGAAGGAAATCCTGTCGCATATTACAACATGAATGAACTGTGAGAACTTTATGCTAAGTGGAATAAGCTAGCCACAAAAGTACAAACACTGCATGATTCCACTTACATGAGGTATCACAAGCAGTCAAATCCACAGAAACAAAGCTGAAATTTGGTTGCCAGAGACTGGTAACCAAAGGCGTGAAAGGGAGTTGTTCAGTGGGAAGAGAGTTTCACATTTGCAGGATGAAAAACTTCTGGAGAGCTGTTTCACAGCACTGTGAATAAACTTAACACCACTGAACTGCAGAATCAAAAATGATTAAGGTGATAAACTGTATGTAATATGTTTTTTTTTGCCACAATAAAAATATGACATTGAAATATTATGTATCCTTAATACTGAGTTTTTTTGGCACCCACTTAAATTTGGCACTTTAGATGAGGGCCTCATCTCAGTCCCAGTTTGAACCTCCCTTACCAACCAAGGGTTATAACTGAAACAGTGGGAAGAAAATTATAAAAATATTCAGGGGGACGGGCCAAATTTCTTCAAATTCCTTTCATTTCTCTCTCTATCCATCAAGAAATACATGTACTTGGTACTTGGGGAAGAAAAATACCAGCACAGATATGTTAACCCCATTGAGCATCTCGAAGATCCTGATACCATGTCCTGCTCCAAAGACCATTCAAAGGGTAGAGGAATTCCTATTAGTCATTCAGCACCACATAGTCTCCCCAGAGGACTGGAGACCTCAGATGGTCTGAATAAATGTCAAAACTGGTTTTTAAAATTGTATTTCGAATTGAGTAATAGTGCAGTTCGCAGAAATTGTAGCTTAGAGCCCAGATATGATGGATATTTGAATTCACAATTCTGAAAACAGCTAGTTTCTCTATAAGAAGCATACTCTCTGAAAGGGCAAAACAATCAGAATGCAAAAGAATGGGGAAGATAATTAGTACTTAATAAGACATGTTCCGCTTCAGTGAAAAGAAGTAGAGTTAATAAACCTAAAAGTAGGTTAATCGTCTCTCTTATCCCTTAAGCCTGCCATTTTTTATATCTTTATTATATTCCAAATGCACTCTGAAATAGAAAAGTCCACCAATGAGATATTTTGGAATATTGTTCATATACATTCAATAAGTATTTAAGCACCCTCTGTTACAAACACCGAGGAGATGGCTGTGTGAAAAAATATATATATCTCCAATTTCTTGAATAAGAAAACACACTAGAAACCTTACTTTTGCTCTTGATTTTCACACATTGAAGAGATATTTGGGAAACTTGAGAAGAGAGGAAATCCAAGCAGTCCAGAGCTATTCTCATGATGTCTGTTTTAGTATAAGTTCCCTAGAAGCTGATCCTGAAAAAAAAAAAGTTTATTTTGCAAGTGTTTTATTGAGACGGTGACCTCAGAAGAAACTTCTAAGAACGTAAGGGAAACAGGTAGAACAGAGGAAGGAGCTGAGCAGGGAAATGGCCTCCTCTGCTGTTTGCCTTAAGGCCGATACCACAGGGAAGTTTGAAGGGAAGCACAGTTATGCGCTAAACAGAGGCAAGGGGCCACAATTTTACACCCCGGCCTCCATTAGTCGTTGGTTTGGGGCTGTCAGGAAGGCAGAGCTTCCCAGGCGTTTCCTAGAAAGGCACTGCCTGTTGGGCAAGGGCAGGGCTCTGGATAGGAAGCAGATGTGAGTCCTTAACTTTCAACATTTGCAGCAGCTGGTGGAGGGGATGAACAGAGCAGCACTGGGCTGGCACCGATAACTTTTACTACAGATCCTCGCCAGCTCCCTCGCAGTGTCAGTGACTTAATGCGACCATCAACACGATAAGAGCCCAAACCACAGCAGTGTCTGAGGAACCACTTGAAATGGCACAATCACAGCTTCCGCCCACAGTTTCCATTTGGTCTTCTGGGTTTTTTCCCATCATGTGAGTTTTATCAAAGACTTTTTTTTTTTTTTTTAAATATGCTTCCATTAAGTTATCTCTAACGAAGCCAGTTTTGGAATCCAAAAGGAAATTGCCAAAAATATAGAGAAACCTCTATGTTCATTGAGAGGATTCACAGCTTCTGTTAGACTGTCCCTTTCCAGTCTCAGCAGTGAATCTGTGCCCAGAGAGCCCCCGGCCCAGCAGAGCCCCGTCATCAACACCCCCTCCTTCCTCCTCCAGCTTGAAGTCACACCCAGGGAATGATACTCTGGGTGTGTTACTATGGCTACCCTATTCTGAATACTCTCTGTGGGTTTTAAATAGCCTTCCAATCAGCAGTTTGTTTTTTGTTTTTCTTCTCCTTTTTTTTTTTTTTTTTTTTTTTTTACATTTTCTTGTGTTTCTCAGCCCTCATCCAATTTTTTTCCATGAGGTTTTGAAGGATCTTGTGTTGGTTTTGTTTTCAGGAGGAGAGGAAACAGAGAAAGTATTGGCCGAAAGCAGCTCGGTACAAAGATCTCAACCAGAGAACCGGAACTATCCCTAAAGATCTAAATCCTGTGTTTTCTAGCTGTTTTCTGGGGAGAACTGGCATTCATCCAAGGTGGCTCTTGGTTGGATTTCAGAGCAAAAGGGAAAGAAGACACAGTAGATTCAAACACACACTCACCATCACAGAAATCATAGTTGCTTCATTTATTTTTTTGCCTGTTTTAGATGCTGGTTTCATATTCCATAAAAGGATTTGAACATCAAGTTAAGAAATAAAGGTTGAAAAATCAGGATTTAGTCTAGAACACATATTGCAAATCACCATCCATATCCACTGTGTTACCATTTCCATGCACATCACTGTCATATCTTTACTTGACTGAAGTCTTTCTCTGGTTGTAGGAGTCTGCTCAGCCACACAGGCTGGAAGCAGCCCTTAGCTGCAGACAAAGGTATATAAGTGTCCAAGCTCCCTCACCTCACAGATGGGACATTTCTCAGTCATACGACCTCCCCTGCCTCCCAGGCTTCTCCAGAGGGATTAAGTCCCGGATGCCTCCATGTCCTCTTCCCACAGAGACACCAAACAGATATTCAAAGGAAAAAATGTTATATTATTTTTTTTCTAAAATTTTACATTTTTTCTTCTCTTTAAAGATAAAATTCAACTGAATTATTTTTCATGGTTGAATGATGAAAGAATGCCTTCTTTCTGATACCTAAGGCTGAAAAAAACACTTCCAAGCAAAATTAAGTGTGCGTCTACATTAATGCAAGTTAGGGTAGTGATAACCGCTGTAACAAACAGACCTGAAAATATACTGGGTCAAATCAAGTGGAAATGATTATTCACCTTTTGTGTACCAGGTGGACTTCCAGGTTATTGGGCCACCTGACTCCACACAATCTTAAAGAATTGGACTTCTCATGTTTTTTCATCATGCCCTACTTAGGTTAACATTCTTTTCTGCACATTGGAAGCCATGGTATAGAAGGTGGCTTGTGGCAAAGTAAAAAAAGAATATGAAGGGGGCACAACAGCCCACTTAAAGGCTCTATTCGGAAGTGATGTCTCTTCTGTTCACATTGCATTGCTGAGAACCAAGTCACCACAACAAGCTGGAAGGGATGGTGGGCTGCAGTATAGATGGTCAGCCAAGTAGCATTATTATTATAGCATAAAAAATGAGGAGAATGGATTTTGGTGAAAAGTCAACCATCCCTGCCATAATCCGTGTTATTAGTTTTGCATTGGTTCACTCTCTTTTCTAACATTCAAAATAAAGAAAATGAAAATGAAAAAAAAAAAAACCCTTGTTTTATGAGGATAAAAACTTTAACTGCAAAGTCTGTCTTTTTGTAACTTCAAAACTTGTAAAACCTGTTTGAGAAAATGTCCTCATTAATGTGTCTGTTGTGGGAAATAATGTTAACTCATAAACTGTGCCTGATATTAATTGAGTTGTAAATGAAGCCACTCGTTTGGGTTTTTTTTTTTTTTTTCCATTCCATAGTCTATATTAGGACTGATCAATAGAATTTCCTGTAATGATAGAAGTGTTCTATATTTATGCTAAGCAATACATATGTGACTATTGAATATTTAAAATAAGGCTAGGATGACTGACAAACTGAATTTTAAATTTTATTTAATTTTAATTCATTGAAATTTAAAACACTGCATGTGGCTAGTGGCGACCATATTGCACAGCGCAGCTCCATATAATATGTAAAAATCCTGGTGACAAAGAAAGCAGTTGAGTTTGTTTGTCTTGCAGAACTGCTTTTCCAAATATGTATTGATGGTTCCTTTAACAGCTTCTGACCCAAACACAAGGCAAAGCTTTGTTTCAGCAGAGTGCATTATCCTTGCTGCTATCTTTCAGCACCAGGCAGAGCTGTTGGCTTAGGGTAGGCTTTTAATAAATATTCACTAAGTAAATAAGTGAATTAATGGCACGTGCTCTGCCCAGCTGAGCTAAGTCTGCCTTATTTACTATGATTTGACCTAGCTTCAAGTTCAGGACATTTTGCGATGCAAATAACCAACAGTGAAATGATAATTCATAGAAATTATGCATCCATGTGAGTTAATTTTTTAGATGGGCTCAATTATTGGGCCAAATATATAATAGCTGTAGTGTCCTCTGGGTAGACATTAGCAATGGCACACAAAAACTTACATTCCAAATAAATTCTTCACTTGCTGGATAGTTTGTACCCCTCCCAAGTATGAAACATGACATTATTCATTTAACAGCTGTATGCTACTTTACTAGAATGGCAGTGCAGTCAAAAACCAGAAGTCATAAGCACATTTGCCATCTGGATTCAAGACGGATGTAATTCATCCATGTCTGGGTTAATCAGAGTTTAAACTCAGTCAATGGATGGACCAGATATGAAGAGCCATCATTTCATAAATGTGAGCCAAGTCAGTCACAGAGCTATTAGCTCATGTATTTTACACTTAGCGCTACTTCTGTCTAGAGCAGAACCTCCCATGATCTGTGTGATTTTTATGTGTTTGCTGAACATCATGAAATAAGTCATCTTTGCAAAGACAGTCTGAGTTAGGAATAAATTCCTAGTTATGTGGGTAGAGTCAGGAGCAAGTTTTTCTTCCTTCTCCAAATTGGTAGGACTTTACATAAAAATACACATTCACAGATATAACTAAAAACAAGCTTCCTAGCGGCACCTCATTTCCCCTAGATCCAGCGTAGAAGGAAAGGAGAACCTTAATCAAAAAGCTTGAAAAAGGACTACAGTTTCCCACCACAATGGGCAGAGCCAAAAAAAAAAAAAAAAAAAAAAGGAATAAAAAAAAGAGATGAGAAGGATCAGAGGAAGATGTGAGAATATGCAAAGAACCAGACCCAAATTAAACTGAATTCTTCTTCAGTATTTAGAATCAGAGAAGAAATTCAGCCAAAAGGTCTCAGTGGTTATAAGGACTGTAAGGCTTGTCCTTCCTAAAGAAATGACTATAGGACTCTCTTTCTTTAAAAAACCAACCGAGATTAGTTCTCAGTCTTCTGGAGAACAGTCAGGCATTCAGATAGTGCCCTGCCCAGGTAAGAGGCATCCGCCCACCTCCTAAAATTAATTGATGAAATCCAGTCATAACTTTCAGGTTTCAATTTTGTGTTCTTACCTAAATTCAAACTGTTGCATTATGATCAAGTTGAATTAGCCAGCTTTATTTTTGAGGCCTATAAGCTTCAACTAATTTAAGGGAGAGTCTAGTGATCAAAAACTAAGTACTTATTATAAAGCATTAATTACTCAGGGAGGCTCACATCCTACAGGAGGATTGATTCAGGGAGCTGTGAAATAACAATGCATTACTGTCCTTGTAACTTTCCCAATTCTACACCTGATCAGTGGGTAGAAAACCCTAAGTAAGTCACAAACACATAATTAGAGCTGATAAATAAATTTGGCAAGTTTGCAGGATACAAGATCAATATACAAAATCAGTTATATTTTTTACACACTAGTAATGAACACTCCAAAAATGAAGTTTATAAAAAATTTAATTTAAGATAGCATCTAAAGAATAAAATACTTAAGCATAAAGTTAACTGATAACGTATGAAATTTGCACATCAAAACTATAAAACATCACTGAAAGAAATAAATAGAATAATATCCATGTTCACAAATTAGAAGACCTAATACTGTTAAGACCACAGTTCTACATATATTGATCTATAGATTCAATCTGTATCTAAATTCCAACTACCATTTTTACAGAAATTGGCAAGCTAATCCTAACAGTCACATGGAATGTAAGGCATCCAGAATAGCGAAAATAATACATAAAAAAGAACAAAGTTGGAGGACTCTGTCCCATTTCAAAACTTACTACAAAGCTACAGTACTCATGACTATGTGGTACTAGCATAACGACAGACAAGTAGATCAATGGAACAGACTTGAAAGTCCAAAAATCATTCCATACGATTATGGTCAACTGAACTTAAACTTAAGGGCACCAAGACAATTCAATACAAATTGAAAAATAACAGCCTTTCCAACAAATGGTGCTGGGACAACTGTATAGCCACATGCAAATCATGAATCTTGACTCCTACCTCACACCGTATACAAAAGGCAGCTCAAAATGGACCAAAAACCTAAATGTAAGAATTAAAACTCCTTAGAGGAAAAACATAAGTGTAAATATCCATTACCTTGGATTAAGCAATGGTTTTATAGATTCAAAACCCAAAGCACAACCAACCAAAGAAAAAATAAATTAATCAGACTTCATCAAAATAAAAAAATAAAAAACTGTGCATCAAAGGATACTTTCACAGAATGGCAGCAAATATTTGCAAATCAAACATCAGATAAGGATCTAGTACCTAGAATATATAAAGAACTCCACAAATCAAAACTCTAAAAATAGCTTATTTAGAAACTGGGCAAATAATTTCTTTATTTATGGTAGTAAATATATACATAATGTGAAATTTACCATTTTAACCTTTTGCAAATGCATGATTCAGTGACTATAAGTACATTCATAATGTTGTACAGTACTCACCACTATTTCCAGAATGTTTTCATCATCCCAAACAGAAACTCTGTATCTATGAAAAAATAACTTCTCATTCTCTCCTCTCCCCAGCCTCTAGTAACTTATACTTTCTGTCTCTATGAGTTTTCCTCTTCTAGGTACTTCATATAAGTGGACTCATACAATGTTCATCTTTATGGGTCTGGCTTACTTCGCTTAGTACGTTTTCAAGGATCATCTATGTTGTATCATGTATCAGAATTGCATCCTGTTTTAAGGTTGAACAATAGTCCATTGCATTTATTTACATGCAATATCATGTATATGTGCAGTCAAACTGTAATAATTCTACCTAATAAAACTGAAAGAGGAAAAAAATCCATTGTATTTGTATACCGTGTTTTGTTTATCCATTTATCTGTCTATGAATATTTGGGTAGCTTTCACCTTTTGGCTATCATGAATAATGTTACTATGAACATTGATGTAGAAGTATATGTTTGACTTCTTGCTTTAAAATTTTTTGAATACATACATACAAATGGAATTGTAGGATCATATGGTAATTCAATGTTTAACTTTTTAAGGAACCTGAGCAAAGGATCTGAATTGACATTTCTCCAAAGAAGATATACAAATGCCCAATAAGCATGTGAAAAAATGTTTGGCATCATTAGTCATTAAGAAAACGCAAGTTAAAACCCCAGTGAGATACCACTTTACATCAGTTAGAATGGCTTCAAGAAAAGAAACTTTATGACATCAGATTCTGGGAAGAAGGCAGAGGCAACCGGCTCTCTCATCCATTGCTGGTGGGGCTGTGAAATGGAGGCAACATTTTGGAAGTGGTGTGGCATTCCTTATAAAGTTATATATATCCTTGCCACATGAACCAGCAATCCCACCCCCAGGAGTTTACATAGGAGTAATGAAAACACGTCCACAGAAAGACCTGTGCAAGGATGTTTAAAGAAGTTTTATTCGTGATACAAAACTGAAATTAACTCAGTCCCTCACTTGGGAATGGATCCAAAACTGTGATACTACTCGGCAGTCAGAAAAAAGTGAAATATTTGTATCAACAGGGATGAATCTCAGAAACATCAAACTAAGTAAGGAAAGCGGGACTCAAAAGGCTACACACTGATAACAAAAAAGAAGGAGACTCACAGATAAAGAGACAAACCAGTGGGTTTCCAGTGGGGAGAAGGAATGGGGCGGGGCAATATAGGGGTAGAAGATTAAGAGGTAAAAACTCTTAGATATAAAATAATCTACGAGGATATACTGTACAACACAGGGAATAGAACCAGTATTTTACAATAACTATAAATAGAATATAACCTTTAAAAATTGCAGATTACTATATTGTACATCTGTAACTTATATAATATTGTACAGCAACTGTACTTCAATTTTTTTTTAAAAAGGCTACATACTGTATGATTCCACTTATAGGATGTTCTGGAAAAGGCAAAATTATAGGGACAAAAAATACAGCAATAATAGGGAGTAGAGATGATTACCAAGAAGTATAAGACTTTTTAGGGTGATGGCAAAGGAAATATTTTACATGTGATTGTGATGGTCACATGACTTCTAATTTGTCAAAACCTCAAGAAATATATTCCTATAAAATATGAATTTTACTCCATATAAATTATGCGTCAATTTTCCTGACACAAGAAAAGAAATGAGCTCCAGAACTTAATAGATCCTTGTTTTTACATCAGTTCATTAACTATTTATATTTTCAGCATTTTATTTTCCCTCTGACAGGATGAAAGTTTAGGGTAGGAGGGAACATTGCCCTCAGATGCTATAATTGGGCCCTTCTTTAAATCTCATTTCAACAAAAATGAGCCAAAATAAATGACATGCTGGTGACTTGGCGGCACAGAGAAGAGAGAAGGCAGACAAAATAAAATAACATGATTTCATTTGTTGAAATTTATGAAGTAATTTATTTATAGTCATTACAGCTGTGCAAACAGCCGTAATGAGGCTTAAAGGGGCCTTAGGCAACCTCTGTCTTTGCGTATCCAGCTCCTTCTCTGAGAACATAGAGCTGGTAGAGTTGGAGGCACACAAGAAGCTTGAAAGAACACAGACCATCAGGACAAGACTCAGCCAGCACCAAAACACGTAGCTTGGTAGGTTATCAAAGTCGAGCCTGATTTCCACTTACAGCTGTAACTCAAGACACACTTAATATACAGCAAAACTTGGATTGTTTACTGCTTATAAGCCTCTTTGAAAATGTCAATATTTCTTATCAGATTCTGGAGGAGAATTAAACTAGGAAGACTGTTCCTGCTTCCAGCATACACTTTTTTTTTTTCCAAATCCCATCAGCCTATAATAGAGATTTATGGGCTCTGTTTAGTATAATAATAAAGAAATTATCTTTAAATCAAGGATCAGCTGTTTGTGTTTAACAGATAACATCTGCTGTGAATCATAAAGAGGGAGCAGCCCTAGTCTGAGAGCTGCACACTCTCCCTTGTCTTCCTGACCCTGCAGTTGGCTGCCCTGCTTCTCGTCCAGTTTGGATCCCAGTCAGCCTCCGGGGGCTGAATTGGGATGGAGGGGATGAAGGAGGAGGAGGGCCATAGCAGGCACTTTCCTGGCATTAAAGAGTGAGAATCCACCACATTCATACTCTGAATTAATCACCATCTTTTACTTTAGAATATATTAACAACCTGTGATAGAACAAGAACAAACAATTGGGGGTAAGTGCGATCTAACAGTTGAACTAACTACTCAATAAGTATTTCAGATTACCTCAAAACTCCAATAACCAGTCTCTTGCTTGAACTGCAGTCTGCTGGCTTCACATCTAAAACTCTGCAAAATCTTTACATCAAAGGGATCTGAGAACCCTACCGTTCAGATCTTTTGTTCTCCTCATTATTAATCGTAAATAAAGGCCAGATTCAAAAAAAAATTAAAATGTTGCTGACATAAAGTTTGTGTCATTTCTTTTCATTCTTGGGTCATCTAATTGTTTCCATCATGTATTTACTAATTCCAAAAAGATAAAGCTAGTGTGACTTGTGATCAGTAGCAGATAACCACAAATGCCCAGTCCATTCATCCATTTAACATGTTGGCCAGGCACCTCCCACGCTGATGAGAGAAAAGAGTCCACAAGACAGGCAAATTCCACAGCCCTCCTGGAACTTAATATTCCAGAGTAAACAGGAAAACAAGAGCAAATAAATATACAGCGGAGATAATTAAGGAGTATGGCGAGTAAATGAAAAAAATAGGTGATGACCAGTCAGAATGGCCATCATTAAAAAGTCCACAAATGATAAATGCTGGAGAGGGTGTGGAGAAAAGATAAACCTCCTACACTATTGGTGGGAATGTAGTTTGGTGCAGCCGTTATGGAAAACAGTATACAGATTCCTTAAAAAACTAAAAATAGACTTACCATATGATCCAGCAATCCCATTCCTGGGCATATATCTGAAGGAAACTCTACTTTAATTCGCTAAGATACATGCACCCCAATGTTCATAGCAGCACTGTTTATAGTAGCCAAGATATGGAAACAACCTAAATGTCCATTGACAGATGACTGGATAAATAAGTGGTTTATATATACACACACACACACACACACACACACACACAATGAAATACTACTCAGCCATAAAAAAGAATGAAATAATGCCAGCTGCAGCAATATGGATGAACCTGGAGTAAGCCAGAAAGTGAAGTAAGCCAGAAAGAGAAAGAAAATACCATATGGTATTACTTATATGTGGAATCTAAACAAACTGACACAAATGAACTTATTTATGAAACAGAAACAGACTCATAGACATAGAAAACAAACTTATGGTTACCAGGGGAAGAAAAGTGGGAAGGGATAAATTGGGAGTTTGAGATTTGCAGATGCTATCTGCTATATGTAGGATAGATAAACAAGGAGTTTACACTGCATAGCACAGGGAACTATATTCAATACCTTGTAGTAACCTATAGTAGAAAAGAATATGAAAAGAAATATATTTATGTATACATATGACTGAAACATAATGCTGTACACCAGAAATTGACACATTATAAACTGACTATACTTCAAAAAAGAAAAGAAAAGAAAAAACACTTTCTTTAAAAAGAAAAACAAAAAAACAAGAGATAACTATTTTAACTATGTGAGGTGATGGATGTATTAACTATTTTAATCTTGGTAATTATTCTACAATGTATATGTGTATCAAATCATCACATTGTACACCTTAAATATATTCAATTATATTTGTGAAGTATTTGTCAGTAAAGCTTTTTAAGAAAATAAAGAGATAAATACATAAATACATAAATAAAATATCAGAGCAGTTCCAAGTACTCTGGTCCCACCCACTCCTCAGTGACTTCTAGGCTCTTCTTGCCTAATGGGAGCATTGGTTGAGAAGAGGGAGTTTTGCCTACATCTCATCAGGGTACTTGGCAATACAACACTCCTGCTGGGTTAATCATGGCCGTGGGTGTCTCGGAAATGACAGTGAGCAATTTTATGAAAACTTCATAGTCAGTAACATGACTCCCACGGCATGGTGAGGGGAGAGAGGAGGAGGAGGAAGGGAAAGTGGAACAGCTCCTCGCTGTCACTTGAGCTTGAGGGAAACACAACCCTGACAAAGATCAAATCGTCAGAAAGACTAATACGTTTCTCTGGCAACAATTTTACTAGAAGTAGGCAAATAAGTTTGCAAAGAACTTAGAATAACAACTAGAGGAGGTATTCCAGACAAAAATCTTCTAATTGGGTTTTGAAGTTTTAAGTTGTACAGAACTTTTAAAATATTCAAGAAAAAAGCTTGGTTCTCTTAAGAACTAGGGACGTATGATGAGCGTTTACAATGTATCAGGTTCCTCTCAGCATTTTACTCTGTTACATTACTTACAAGAACTGCATTAAATTGTCAAAATATCCATATGTTGAAGGTACTTTGTTTCCCCATTTTACTGCTGAGGAAACACTGCACAGAACAACTAGAGTGGTTAGAAATGTAGAGCTTTCAGTACATGTAGAGGCCAGGATTTGAGCCCTAAGCATCACACTACACAGCTTTTTCTTGGTGCCAAGGAAAGAATTTCTGTCCACAAAGATTGGTACCAAACTCTCCAGATGTTCATAAATATAAATGAACTATGAGCAGAATGATACCTTGCCCATAAGAGAAGATTTGAAGAACAGATCTTTGAGGGGGCGGTGGTTAGCTCAGTGGTAGAGCACATGCACAAGGTCCTGGGTTGAATCCCCCATACCTCCGTTTAAAAAAAAAAGTTAAAAGAAACCTAATTACTTCCCCTCCACACACACACACACAAAGTAAAATAATAATAATAATAGTAAACAAAAAGAATAGCTCTTTGACAGGATGGTAAAGACTGGTTTGGCTTCCTCTGTGCTTAGTGATGGTGAATTCAGTCTAGGAGGAGCCCATGCAAATACTATTGTTTGCAGGTAATTCAAGATTTCTCTCTATGTTTTTTTTTTTTCCTTAGAATATACACAACACTATTTCTAGGATAGATGGTAGCAAAGTAACACATTCTCTCTGCCTTTATAAGCACATCCAAGGATATAAACAAGTTAACAGAAAGACAAAAAAAAATGACAATAACAAAGGAATGAAAAGTTAAGAGAAGATGATACGAGCCGGACAGGAATGTCACTGACAACAGTGATGGGGGCTGGGATAGGGGCGTTCTCAAACTAGACAGTACTCTGTACCCAGAAAAAATTCAAATCAGGCCCCAAGGAGGCAGAAGACTTATTCCTCCTCACTACATTCCAGATGAAGGAGCTGCACCAACAACCATGTCCCAAAAGCTAAGAAATCACTTCCTGAGCTGTCCTGAGCGCCCTCCTTCCAACCTCCGGCCCCATCAGCTTCTCACTTTTTGCCTCCTTAGGAGACTACAGCTCCCAGGATGCATTGCAAAGAAGGGAAAATGGGAGGTTTAGAGATGGGTGTGTCCTGAAATGTTTAATTACAGAAAGATAAGCTTTGGAAGTCTGGGTGGAAACAGAAGACCTTCAGGATAAGCCATGGCAGTAGAAGTAACTTGGGAGAGAGAGAGAAGTGTCTGAATCAATAATCTCTGGCTATATTTTATGGATGGGGAGAGCAGGCCATAATGAGTCAATCACTTTTTAAATTAGTAAACTCTTGAACTCTTCATTCAAGGACAGTTAATCTGAAAACACTAATATACTTCTCTTTTTCCTTTAACATATAAGGTATAAAATGTTTCAGAAAGGTGTATATCTAAAAGAAAATCTACAATCCACAATGAAATTTGGAATATAGATGTATCTTCATTTTTTTTCAAGAAGAAGGGAAGTATCAATAAACCAGAGCTAGGAAAATAAGTACAAAAAGGGAGATCAAAAGAGATCCTAGAAAGGCTACCTGAAATAAAATTTAAAAACAAATGAAAATGGAAAATTCAATTCATACAGTTAAAATGGAAATCAGTAAAGGACTTAATAGTCACTGCAAAAAAAAAAAAAAAAAAAAAAACCAAAGCTCTGTTTACTGGATTAAGTTTAAAAAGCCTATCTCGGAATGAAGAGGAAAATCAAATAAAGATAAAAATATGAGGAAAACATGAATATATGTAGAGAAAACAAATTCAAGCAAAGAATTATAGGTGTTCCTAGGACAGAATATAGAGCATCAGAACAAATAAAATAATCTCAACTATAAAGGAAGAAAATTTTTTTCTGACATAAAGCAGGTTCTGACATAAAAGTCCATACATATAAAAAGGCCTCTTTGATTTCTAGGAGAACTCAAAAGAACCTACATGTAGACCAACTCTGAATGTTTATTTTGTAGAATAAAGATAACTGAAAAACTGGAACATTCAGGGAGGGTAAAATCCATCAACAAAAGCAAACGGATTGGTGTTACACATCTCTACAATATTTGTGTTATCAGATTAGTAAAACAATGTCTATATGTCTCCAATGGCAAACACTTGTGGTTTCTGTATTGCATACTCAGCAAAATTGTATTACTAAAGCATGATATTTTCAGGGATACATTCTCAGCTCTGAATGACAGAAAATATAACATGTCTGAAACGATCTTCAGAATATTACTAAGAAAACTTCCGAATCCAACCCCAGGATACAAGTTATGATGAATGTTGAAACGATTTAAATATTTTAGTTAAATAAAAACTGTAAATAATGTTCCAAAATTAAGTATAAAAGCTAAACAATTCCTGAAGATGAAAGCTTTTGGTCAAAGAAAAAAAAAGAGGTAATTAATTAGTAACAGTCTTAGTCTTCAACAATTTTAAAAGGCTGTATGCTGGGGAGAGGAGAGAACCTGAAACACATGTCATGTTCCTTTTTCCACATACAGACAAAAGAGAGTCAATCTTTCTGATAAGAAAAAGATTTATAAGGTTAAAGTCATCCACAGGTATAATTTAAGACAATATGTCAATTTTTTAAATAACCACTAAATGAAAGTAACAAATAAAATATAGTTAAAAGGACAGTCAAAAGAAAATAAGGCAAATTCAACAAGCACAAAAAAAATTGAGCCAAGTATTAGTTTTTTTTTAAGCAATATAAAGAGGTAAATTTTCCTTTTTGAACGGGAAATATTTTTAGATTTAGTGAAAAATTTGACCATACCCAATATCATAGACAAGACTACAACAGCTATTTAAATAAACAAACCAAACCTAACAGAAAATCAAACTCAACAGATTCAAAAGAATAGAAAAAGTACAAATCACATTCTTTTACCATTATTCAATAAAACTGGAAAGTGTTAAAGAAAGAAACGAAAAACCTCAGTTCTTAGAAGTAATGTTCTATGTGCTTCTAAGTAATTACTGGTTCACAGAGAAAATAAATATTTCAAGTAGACAACATTTAGTTTATAGAAAACATGAGAATATTTCAGATGCAAATATATGGAACACTACAACTTGTACTCTGTTATACAGTCAAACCTTTACTGGTTTTGATGATCACAGAGAAAGAGTAAAATGAAGGAAATAATTAATAAAAATGAAAATATGATGAAAAGTAGAAGGAAAAAACAGAACTTAAAATAGTGATTAATGGGTTTGAGAAGGAAAAAGGAGATTAATAGATACATTCTAGAGCTAGGTTACTTGTGTATGTGTGGATGTTGGTTCAAAAACCAGCCCCCATACACAGAGGGCAAGGAGAGACCCAGGAAAGAGGTGGTGCCCTGCAGATTTGTGGGTGGCAGAGTTAATAAGCCTGGGAACTTACATGCCAGAGGACACTTGCCTTGGGTATCATAAGATGAGTAGATCTTGACATCTGCCACCAGAATTGTAAAAGATTCCTTTATATGGAGGTTTTGACAGGGTTCAGTTATGTGTTCACCCAGATCGTCTCAAAAATACATTGCTCTCTCAAGGCTGCATCCACCAAAATGACTCCCACGGTAGGAAGAGAGGGCAGAACGGAATGTGTATTTCAAGGACAAGGGCGCAGTGAGGAGCCTCTGATTAATCACCTGGGTCCAGCTTGCAGGTCAATGGGAGGTTACGTCTTCTCAGTGACCTCCTCCAACAGTGGAAAATACTGGGAAACCTTATGAACTTGAGATACTGTAGAAATATCCCTAAGTTCATGTGTTTCTAGGTGTGAATTCTCACTCAACCACTTACACAGCTGTGTGGCATCAGATAAGTTGCTTAACCTACCTGATCCTCAGAGTCTGTATCTCAAAAATGGCAATAATGATAATACTTCTTTCATAGGGAGACAATTGTGTGAATCCAATTATCCTCCCATGCCTGACATCTTGTTTTTAAGTACTCAGTATGTGGTAGTTACTCTACATTTACTATAATCCTTAAGAAATACAAGAGAAAACATACAAGTAAATACTATTTAACATAAAAGAGCATTATAACAATGGATAGATAGAGTGATACTGAAACCTGTAAGACAATGCTGTGTAATGTGTGTGATATTAAAAAGAAACTTCTTTAGAAAACTTAAAATCTTCTGGAAAGAAATATAAATTGCCAGAGTTGACCAGAAAACTGGTCAAATATATTTATACTTTAAGGAAACATAATTTTTATGTAATCTGTATCTGCAAAATTTTTTAAAAACCACACATATCTTTCCCTTTTAATAAACAAGCGTAAGTAACCTTTACATCAAAACCTTACACAGCCAACACTTTGAGCAGGCTTTTTTTCAAAAGGATGTTTCCTAGCTGCACTATAACCATGGAATAATAATTAGTTTAAGCTTCACTGTTTTTTAGACTCCTACATTAACTTCCCCTAAACCTCCCTAGACAGACAGACACACACACACACACACACACACACACTCACACACACACACACACACACACACACAAACACACCAAATCTGGGCAGGAAATTCTGTGCTCCCACAGCACCTGGCCTCCCTTATTGTAACATTTATCAAAATGTATCATAATCGCCTATTTACTTGCCTACATCCTCTACCCGATTGATTCCACATTACTTGGACTATGTCTATCTTTTAATCATTGCAGCCTGAGCTCTGTTAATGCTTGTTTGAACAAAACTGTTATAGAAAAAAAAAAAATCTTCTAATAATTTTGAAAAACTCCAAGTTACAAAAATATTCATCAAAATTCTTATCTACAAAATTGTTCATTTCAGACCTCTAACAGACAGTATATATTTCTTATACCTAACTGAGCCTGAAACATTGTTTTTTTAAAAAAGATCCACTTAATATTTGTTGCCACAAAATACCAATTTTGGAAACACTCGTTAGCTAATGTCACTCACAAATATTGATGCCAAGAAAACCAAATGAAATATCAGCCAATTAAATCCCATGTTATATTTTGAAAACCCTTCTCCTTGATAAAGTAGAGTTTATCCCAAGAATACAGCATTTCTTGTTATTAGGAAACCTTTGATGAAATATATCAATAGATCAGAGAAGTGAAAAAGAAATGTATATTATCAGCTTAATGTACACTGGGGAAAAATCAGTACAATCTAGCCCTCCTTCAGGACAGAAACTGTTGTGATTTATTGGTAAAAATAATATTTCCCTAACATGGGAAAATACCTGTAGTCTAACCAACGATCAAAGGCACCTCATGAGCCTCCTCCTCTCTTGCCCATCCTGGCTCCCCAAGTTTCCTCTTTCTCAAGTTAAAGCAAATTCCTTAACTCAGACCACATAGCAATGAAGAATTCCTCCTGAAGTTTCATGCAAGGTGGGTTATTAAACACCAAGGACTTGACTTTACATGCTAGAATGTATGTTTAAAAATCACAAGTAAAATTAAAAGGTAAATAATCTAGGAAATGTTTGCAAACATATAAAGAAGGGAGAGAGAGCATCCTTAATATACTACAAGTACTTAACCATCAAAAAGAAAAAAAAAAAAAAAAAAACTACAGGAAAGTCACCAAAAGATACAAACAGATAATACAAAGATAAAAATAATTTATCCTTTCATATTCTATTTACGTTTATTGCACATATATGTTATATATAGTTTATGTGTCTGCTTACTCTTTATTCTGTTCTCTTATTTTTCTAATTCTATAGTCCCAATGATACTTAAGAACCCTATCATCTCTTATTGATCACCCCAATCCCAGTCTTATGTCACCTAAGTCAATGTTATAATCCAAGAAATTAACTCTCTAAAAGCAAAATTCTGATTGTCTTCCCCAATACCATCAGTGAATAAGGACTCCCAGATACTAACCAAATTGCCAATGAATACATTTTTATCCCAGGCAATTCTGACCTTAAAGGAAGACATCTTATGGATATGTGGACCCATGAGAGTACGTGGACTCCTATAGAAGCAACCACCAGAGCCAGCAGTTCACTCCTTCATCGTGTTCATGTTAAGTCTCCAGTGACTGAGTCCTGCACCAGGTTCTGGTGCCCCACGATGAATAAGAGGAAATTCTCACCCATGAGGATCCCATGGGCCAGAGAAGACAAGCAAAAAAAGAATACTAGCAGCACAGTGAGCTAAGGATCACTATGGCCCCATTCACAGAATGATCCGGATACCAAGAGAGATGCACTCAACTCAGTCTGAGTCTTCCTGGAGGATGGTACGCCCAGCTGCAGCTTACAGGCTGAGTAGGAGTCACTCAGAGAAAGAAGGAAAAGAGACAGAGCATGCCTGGTGGAACTGATGATAGAAATAAAGGCAGGAAAGGAAGACATAGCATTTATATGTGATGGATATTGCTAGATCATAAATGGGAAGCTCAGGAGAGGTGAGAGAGAAGACAGTAAAAGGTCTGGAAAGACAGACCCTGGGGGTTCTTTTTTAAGGTTCGTGGAACTTGACGTGTAACGAACTGTAAACTCATCGAGGGTAGGGATTACAGCATCTTCCTCATAGTCTAGCTAGCACATCACCCTCTCTGATCTGCCAGCTATAAAACTGCACACTCGATGCCTAGAATGCTATAATCAGCCTCTTCTATGAAGCCGTCTTTGCATTTCCAAATCGGCTGTGAAAAGGCAAATGCCGTGCCTGCCACAAGGCCTGGTATCAAGCTGAAAATGCACATTTCTAGGACAAAGATTCTCAGCAGCTCGGAAGTCACAAACTTTATTTCTCTGGGGCTGTTTCTCATTCCTCTAGTCACTTAGATAGAACTTCACGGATGCGTTTTGCTAGGATACAAAGCAGATCTAACCAGAGGGAGAGCGTGTTTGAACTCCAGGTTTAATTTAAATCCAAACCAGAGCTCCACTGTGTGCATTATTTATCAATAGCATTTAAGTGCTCGCGGTGAGCCAGCCCTGACTTGGTTCCATAAATAAACTATATCAGACTTCACTTCTGTGCTCCAAGTCCTCACCTCCTAAAGAGGAAAAGAGAGATCGTAAACACCGTTTACATCAGGATAATTACGACTAAGTAATGCTTAGCTAATCAGCCAACCGTGGCAATGAGCCATCTAAACCTGGGGGGTAAGGAGTGCTAGGAGGAACTGTAAGCCCTTCTTGCATGTTTTCTTTTCTTTTTTCTTTTTTAAAGCATTTTGCTGTCAGTGTAGCGATTCTCTTGCTCAGTTCTGCTTCAGCTCGGCTGTGAGAGGGATGGTCTCTGAGGAAGGAAGGCTTTGATGAGTGACAAGAAGACCTCTCGCTGCGCTAACATCTGATACAGTCACGGAATCTCAAACATCAAAAGGAAGTTAGTGGGAAGTATGCCCACCTCCATTTATGTCCCTTACGAGACAGTTTTATTTTTGGTGGTAAGAGACCAGGGTAGAAAACAGGTCGGCCCTTGGAGTTAACTCAGAATCTGGATATTCTCAGAAATACTTGCTGAGATAGAAGCGAGAGATGGAGAAAAGGGATTGCATTACAGAAGAGGCCAGACACAGTGGTGTGGTCTGAACATAACAGAAAAGACCCAGAGTGTATGAAGTCCCAACAACTAAAAAAAAGAAAGTAAAGAAATTCCATGCATAGCAGGGATGTAAGAATTTGGCAGAGGGGGTCCCAGTGGAGAAGGACTAAAAGAGGATAGATGTTGAAAATGAAATCTGGGGTATTAAATAAGTAGGAAGGGCTAGAAATAGAGATTGGAGATGGACCAGTGCCTGGGGATATTCCCCATTCAGAGGACAATGGGGTGACACAGGCAGGCATGTGGGTGTGACCTGCTGTGGGAGCCCTAAGAATAAATAGCCATTTGAGATAAACAATCAGTCTCATGTTGAGATGAAGCCACAGAGAAAGTAGAGACATTGCTGGGAAAAAGAGAGGACGGTGTCCGAATTGGTAAGGAAATGAATGCCAAGTGCAAAACCAAAGCCTCAGAAGATGCAGCGAAAGCCTCCACGGAATAAACTTACATTGAGTTGCTTCTGACAGACTGAAGACACTAAAAGACGATGACCAGATCATACAGGAAAACTCCGACCCACAGCCCACAGCAAACAGCCCAGGAAGCCAAACACAACCTCTGAGCAATCAGCCCCAAATATGCAGGACTTGATCAAAAACTGACAGCTTTCCTAGTTTTTGCCCCCTATTTCCAGCTTGGGAGCAGCTGGAGAAAGCCAAATATGCCCCAACATCGCATCGCAAGGGATGCTCCACTTCTCGTTAACTCACCTGTAGCTTCCCCCTGCCAACAGTGTCGGTTGGGCACATCTGGGTGCCTTCTGGGTTTTTTGGTTTTTTTTTTTTTCCCTACCATCAAGTCTTCCCACTCTTCTACCTGCTTTTGAGTCTCTGCCAAATGCAAATGATGGAGCCTGACTCCCTTGCTCTAACAAGCTCTGAATAAACAGCCTTTGCTCATTCTCATTTGCATGGTCTTTGTCTATTTCCATACTTCTACATACCCAGCTCTGTCTGGGTTCTAGGAATAATGGTGAACAAGGCAGGAAAAGATCTCTGCCCTTATGAGACAAACATTCTTTTGGGGGAGACAATAAGCAGGGAGAGAAATTAAGTTAGCATTGGGATGATAAACTATTATGAAGGAAATAAGACTGGACAATGTAATGGGGGCAGTGGATAATGTTATATTGAATAGTGAGGAAAGGGCTCCTTGAGGAGGTGACATTTCAGCTGAAAACTCAGAGGTAAAGAAGAGCCAGTCTTGTGAATTTATGAGGGGAAGAGACTCTGGGTGGTGAGAACAGCAAGTACAAAATGCACTGGGGCAGACTACCCTTAGTTCTGCTTCAGAGACACAGAAAAGGCCAGGGTGGCAGGGCTGCAGTGATTGAAGGGAAGGTGGGTGAGGTTGGGAAGGGAGGTGGGACCTGATCACACAGGGCTGAGGCTGGATGGACAGGCTCAGGTTTTAGGCAGGAACATTTGGGATCCTAAGACGGGTACAAATGTACAAGCAGAGCCAGTTTTCAATGTTCCTTTCCAGTCAATTACCCCATCACGTCAGGACAGTTCATCCTAAGGATCTCAAGCATTTATAGTGATAACAGAAGAGCTTCTGGGATAATAGTGCTTCAGTGTAATTAAGCACCTCTGCTCTTCCATCATGAAGATGCAACAAACATCCAGCTCTTTTTCACAATCCCACGCACAGCTGATAATGGACAATCCATCAATATCCTCTTCCCACCACACTAGGACTATTTTATGAGGATGCTGAAAGCTTTAATAAACCCTCTTAGATAATTTCTTTATGAGGCAGGGAATTAGTAGAGCTGAGCATGAAATAGGTTAGGGTCTGTCAACAAAGAGGGCACCATTGTTTTTATGACTTCTCCCAGTGGTCCCCTGGTGGAAAACTCTAATTAGCAGGAATATTGATAACGTATGTGGTTGCATCGATCTGCTCTGTAAATAACAGCCATCCTTTTGCCCAGACTGGGATTTTGCTCAGTTCTGCCATCACCACGCCTGCTCCATCATGGCAAACAGGTCCCTTCGAAGGCTAAGCTCACTCATTTCTCCCAGTTGTTAAAGAGTAGCACTAATACGCTAACGCCCAAGTCCCTAAAGAAAAAAGAAGTGTCAGAGAGAGATGATGCTTGTAGTTTCAGCCAACATCTCATTGATAATACAGAACAGTTCAGGTATTGGTGAAATCTTGCTCCTGGATTTCTGCAGTCCATTTCAGATAAAGATAAGAGCTATGCATAATGATGCAGCAAAAAATGTATTGTGCAATCAACCTTGCCATGCCTATGGCCAGTACTCTCTCTTTAGCATCAGTCAGTCACTGGAAACAACATCCTAGAAACTGCCCAGTGTGTCTCTGTGCAACAGCTGTAAACCTCCAACAAGCAAGTAAAAAGAGAAGAAGGGAAGTGCACCTGGCTGGTGGGATTTCATCAAGTCTGTTTCCTCTTTGTCCCAGGCACACTGCTGGACTACATTCCCAGAATTAATTGCCTTCAGTTGTAGCAGTAAGATGGAGGCTTAGCCAACTGAAAGTGAGTGGAAGTGAGGCTTGTCACTTCCAGCCCCACCACCATCAGCACCACCATCACCACTACCATCACTACCACCACCAGCACAAGTTCCTCCACGCTCTCTTCATCTTCCCTTGACTTGATTTCAATGAACACAATCTTAGAATCTACGTTAGAAATAGAAGAATCACAAGATGAAAGGATCTGGGTCCCTGAAGGAGAGCTGACTACCAATGGGGATCATCCACTATGACTTACAACAATAAGAAATACACTTTTATTATTTTAAGTTGCTGAGACATTGGAATTTATCTGTTACAGCCACCAGCATTAGCCTAACTAATATAGTGGGTCTCCAAATACTAGAACCAGAATTCAAAGAATTCACAAAAAGTGTGTTTGGGATATATTTATCACTTTAGTGTTATTGCCATGACCTGCCAAGTGAGAAAACAGTAATTTTTTTCACAAGTATTTGCGTTTTTAAAAACTTCGTGGATGATTCTGATGCCAAGACTGTTTGAGAACACTCTTCTGTGTAAGTGATTCCCCTAGAGTTATATAGCCTGGTGGTACAAGGTCAAACACAAAGAAATATGGTCAAGAATAAGAATATTGGATTCAAACAACCCAGTTAACAAGCTTAGACTAATGGAGAAATACAGAATTGTGAATTCAGTAACCGGAAAAAACAAATTTTTTTTCCAAGCACCCATGTAATAATTACAAAAAGTGTCCACATACTAAGATATTAATCACATCTTAACAAATGTAAAATAGTGATTTGTGTACAGATATTTTCTATCAACAATGAACTATACTAGGTTTCAACAACAAAAAACAATTTTATTTTATTTTATTGAGTTATAGTCAGTGTACAATATTGTGTCAATTTCCAGTGTAGAGCACAATTTTTCAGTTATACATAAACATACATATATTCATTGTCACATTCTTTTTCACCATTAGCTACCACTGTTGTGGTTTAACTTACATATTGCACAACTCACTCATCATAAGCATATAGTTCAATGGTTTTTAGTACATTTATACAATTATGTAAGAACACTCCTCCCAACCCCCAAACTCCCCTCATTCCTGCATGCAGTCAGTCTATGCTCCCAGCCCCAGGCAAGCACAAATCTTCATTTATCATTTGGTGTAATGATTTTGAAGTTGACCTGCATTGTTACATGTGTCAGTATTTTGCTCCTTTTGATGGATGCATAGTACTCAATTGTGTGCATATACTAAGTGGTATTTTTCCATTTACCACCTGATGGACATTTGAATTGTTTTCAGTTTGGTATTTTTATTTCTGATGCTGTTGTATGTAAGTCTTTATTTGTACATCTTTTAATTTCTTTTAGGTAGATGCCTAGAAGCTGAATTGCTGGGTTGGATTAAATACCATTTTATACCCAATGAAAGCCTTCTCTGACTCCCTCAGTGTCTGTTCCTTCACAGTCCTAAATACTTTTTTTCCTAACAAATACTGCTTTTATCACATTGCTTTCACTGGATTTTTGTTTTTATTCACACATCTCTCTCTCTGCCAACTAGACTATGAGCTATTTAAAGGTCACAAACATGCTTTTTGTGATATGCTAATGCTCAGCATCGAGATGAGTACTCAGGACATGTTTATTGAAATAATATATAGCCAGATAGCTTGCAGTAAATGAGCTACTGTATAGTCAGAGGGCAGGATCGTGTTACATCAACTCGGCTCATGCAAGGAACCATGGTTTCAAGAATCCCTTCTGTATTTGATCCCAGTTAGAGCTGAACAAAGAAGAACTTGCATGAGACAAAGAGGAAATAAAACAGAAGCCCTTACTCACCAAAGGACAGGGTGGTGAGATACAGCAGTGGGTGGGCCAGAAGCGTCTGGCTGATCCAGCTCGTCCCCATCTCCTCAGCCCCTGGTCCCGCTCCTCCTCCTCACTCCTGCCCCAGGCCCACCACCAGATGCTTGGCTATGCAGGTAAGATCTAAACAAGAGCAACAGCTTCCCATAGACCCCTCTGTGGACTCTTTCTCTTAGGATCCCACCCGATGACTGATGACCTGAACTTTGGCTACAGAACGTTCCCTCAAGTTCTGATGTCATCACACCAGAGGTGCAGTCACACCAGTTAGCAGTTTATTCCCTGCTTCTCCGAGTCCTCCTCCAGATCCGTGCTTCACCAGCCTGGACACATTTGCATCAGATCTCATTCCCAGAGTAAAGCCCTCATTTCATATTACCCATTGTGGCTGTTTTCCTGACTGAATCCAGACTGATACAGTCCTCCAGGCGTGGACCATATATAAATCCTCATCCTTTTGAGAGCCCGGTGCTGTGGCCTGGAGCCTCTGAAAAGCTGTCCAGTTTGCTCTAAGCAGGTGAGCCCTCCTTGTCCTATGTGACATTTACTTAAAAAGGTCTCTCTATGCACAAAGCATCACCCATGAGAGCTGGGAAAAGTTGAACCTTAAAATGTCACTGAAGATTTTTAAATTCTTCAGTTGGAATTTAAATTTCTCCTGGTAACATTTTTAATTGCTGTTAGAATTCCTAGGTAACTGACATCCCTTAAATTTCTGTTATAGGTGTTAATTGCTGTCTTAAATCCTGAGGAAGATAAAGACAATTGAAAGTAAACATAGGGGAAGAGACAGATCTAGTGTAATTTTAAAGAGAGAGACAGAGTATCTAGGAAGCAATTAGGGGCACTGCTGTCTTATTTTCTTCTTTCTTTACATTTTTCCCATACTTGCACCTCAATTGTTTACTTGAGTAAAGTTATCTGATTGGGTAAGATGTAACATTTTCTGTCCTTTACCCTTTTCAAACAGCAGAGTTGAAGCTTTCAATATTCTTGCCCGAAAATAGATTATCTTCTGATATCTTGTCAATGGTAATTGGAGCGTAGTGCAGATCAGAGGCAGGAGGAGTGCCACTGCTAGCAGGTCTGTGCGGCCAGTTATTACAGAGGGACTGTCCCCTGCTAAAAAGGCAGTTGTCTGGTCATGATCTGTGACAAAAGCAAGGCTCTAAGAGTCATGAGATAATTGGAGGTGCTGTCAGGACTTATGGGCACTAATGAGTCCAATTTCTGAGAGCTTCTCCCTGAACTGGATGCAGCTTTTGACTGAATTTTGTTTTAACTGGGGGAGACAGGCTTACTTTGTCTTGCGGAGGATCACTTGAACTCCTCCCTGCATTATACACATCTGGGGTCAGAAGGAGGCCCATTTTCCTGGCAACAGGTTAAAAGAGAGTCTGCTATTTTTTAGAAGCTTGGCAAAGATGGCATCCTTGTTGCCAAGATGGTGATGGCAGAGGAAATGGGTCAACCTAAATAAAAAATCAAGACCCAATCTCTGCTCCTTGAGATGTCCAAGTGAAGGAACCTTTTCCTCATAGGCTAGTTAGATAGAAGGTGAAGGCAGTAAGCATCCATCAATGAATTTGTTTTTCAGAAAAGGGAATTCATTCTGTATTTGCAAGCCAAGCTCAAAGGTAGGGCCGGCCTAGGCGTTAAGTGACAGTGGAGAGGGGAAGAGAGGCTTATGTGAGCACAGCCCATGTCTTCTGCTGGTGGAGCTTCCTAACGCTGTGCCTCTGAGTATATTCTGATAGCAGGTGCATGGGCACTGGTGCCATTCTGAGCAGGGATTCAGAACAGCAACGCTGATGGTGTGCAGTGGCTAAGTCGAAAGTCCCATGGCCTGAGTTACTGGGCTTACAAGTCGAGTGACTGTGGGAAAGTTATCTCAGTGTTTAACGTCTCAATTCTCTCTTCTGTAAAGTGGTTATAATATCACCTCAATCACAGACCTAAAAATATTATGTGAGTTAATATATGTAAAGTGCTTTAGTAAATGGTTGGACCTAGAGTTGCTATGCTGTCTCCTGACCAAACATGCTTGGATGTCATCACAGAGACTCTGTTACAGCTCTGCCCACCTCCCATAATCACAGCTTCATCCTTGGTTTGGAGCTCCACCAAGACACACACACACATATACTTTGTTCCAGTCATGGCCACTTAGTCTATTAAAAATATTTTCTTTGTCTACAAACCACCCGGCTACTGGTCCCCAATCAGAGCTTCTGGCCTGTGCCCTGTCTCCAAGGAGCATTCTTCAGAGTGCCTTTGGCTCCCTCTATGGACTCACTGTCCACCAACAGTAGACTAATAGGCAGATGGAATGCCAGCTCCAGGGACTTAACTCCATGGCCACAATGGCTGCAGATAACAACCTATTTTTTCCACCCCACTGCAGCGTAGCTTACTCAGGATGAGACACAGAGCCATGCTGCACCAGAACCCCAGAGACTGTGGGCAGCCTAAGATATGCAAGGAGTTCACTAACAGCGGTAACATCTCCCCTTTTCCCCTCACAATGAAGCACTGGCTTCCAGTTTCAAAGCTGATGCTGAAGACATTTTCTGACTTATATTCCAATCTGTTTTTTTTTCCCTAAGTAAATTGGCCTGTTCTTTTCCCTCTAGAAGAGAAAAATTTTCTACACCATACAGCCTACTATTTCTTTGAAAAACAAATACATTTCCAGGTTAATATATCTCTGAGATTTTCCACCAGTCAATCCAACTAGATTCCATTTCCACGACTTCCTCAATAGCCATAGGTTTCTATATCCTCCAGCTTATGGAGTATTTTAGCCTCTGATAAGTCTTTGTCTCATCACCATAACTTTGAAGATTGGTATGTGGCCATAAGAATGAAAATGAATTAATTCATACATTCATTTTCATTCCCTGAATGCTTCCATAAAATATCTTGAAATAATTAACAGAAGATAGTGTATAAGGTTAGATAAAGCAAAGCCAAGGCTGAACAGCACCCCAAAATGTTTTCAGTTCTGCAAAAATGTTTAAACAGTATTACAGATTCAATTCTGAGCTTCCCAGTAGCAAAGTCAAAAATGAAACATATTCACTGACAAAGACACAGGAGACCAGTTGTGAACTCTGGCCCAAAGATTTTTTGGAAGTATGCACAGGTTTCTTGCCACTAATGCATGACGATCATTACGAGACCTTGTCAAATACTGGTATGGCGGCTTCTGGTCCCTTCTGTTAACTCCACCAAACTCCACCATACATGTGCCTCCCGCACTGCCAGCCAGCAGGGGACACATCTGCATCTTGGAGCAAAAGTACTGGAGCTGGATTTTAGAACAAGAGTCTGGACCCTGATAAGCCCCTGATAAACCCCAAGAGACTGCATTTCCTCTGTCCCTTTTCATTTGTATCAAGCAATACACCATTAATCTTCATTGATCCTCATGTCCTGCTTGTCCCTGCTACTTTCTAGAGAGCAGACTTCAATTTTCTATGCAGGCAAGCTGGTGCTTTCAGCTGGTTTAGAGTTCTGTGTGTAGGCATCACAGTCACAGGATGGAAAGTTCCAGATGAATGGTTACATATGGGAATGCGTACAAACACTGGATGGATTCATCATCAAAATGAGAAAAGGGAACAGGGATGGTATCAGGGTGATGGTATCAGGGAACAGTATTCCTTCTATTTCTCTTCTATTTAAAAAAAATCAAATTAATAGTCAATGTGACACATATAACCAACTAATAAGTTTGAGGATGCATAAATACAATTTGGATTTGAAATTAAGCCAAACTTCAATTAAGTCAATCTTGCAAATTTAATAATTTGTACAGTTATTTCTTTGCAGAGCTGTAATGAGGTATACATGGCAGGCAATACACAAATGATTATAACTTGCATTATAACATAATCACAATGAGCATTTTTTGGATAAACTAGAATGAAGGAAAGTGAAAATTGGAGAACTTTAGTTGATGCCCCTTTGAATGCCCTTGAACCCAATGTAAAGGATGCCCAATGCATAATATTTTCCAAAAGGGCCATTATAACTAAGTATCCTAGAGGATGAAGCCCATAATTTTTTTCTTCTTTCTAAATGAATACTTTCTATACAAGTTAATAGAAGTTGTTCAGTTCTCTCTCTCTCTCTCTCTCACACACACGCACACACACACATACACACACACACACACACACACAATTCCACCTGGAGAGATTTGATCAAGTATTTTTCAAGCCTAGAACTAAGATGTAAATTGCTTAGAAATGACTTTCTGTATCCAGGTAGTTTACATATGAACACATACAATTTTAAATTGGTAAAATTATAGGTAATACGCATGTTAAAGGATGTAGAAAATGGAGAAAAGATGTAAGATTTGTAACTAATGTGTTATGCTGTTCACCAATATATTGCTTACAGTGCTTGGTTCTCCAAAGCAGAGGTAGGATTGCTGTTCTCTGCAATCTTTCGGTTAGGTGGGGCCCTCAAGATGTGTGCAACTGTGCTGTGCATTATCTGCAGGAAGAAGTGTTATGAGCCAGCACGTGGTTTTCCATGCTCTTTCTCTCTGCCATGACAACCAGAAGTTTTAAGATGCCAGCTGTTCTGTCTGCCTGGGTTCCTGAGTGAAGATGGCATGGAGAAGAGGACCCAGTCAGCTCATGATGGACACACAGCAGAAGATACATAATGTCATCATGGGACTGCATGTTACAGCAGCATAACTCAACCAACCCTGACTGGCTGGGTTATTCTGCAGCTAGATCACGAATAGGCTAGATTACGTTGTAAAAACAAATAATACAAAATCTCAAGTGCTTAAACCAACTAAGATTTACTTGTCAATCATGGTTCATGCCTATCATGCATTGTTTGAGGATTCTGTCCACATAGTCACCCAGGGACTCAGGTGACAACCCTACACTATGATGGCAAATGGATGTGGGACAGGGGACATGGCAAGTTATTCATTGCTTCTTAAAGTGTCTGCCTGGAAGATATACTAATCACTTCCACTCACAAGCGCAAGTCACAAGACCACACCTACCTTCAGGTGAGATGGGGAAGTGCAACCCCATTGCATGCCCAAAGAAATAATTTTGAAAAATGTCTATAATACTCCTTAATGATCACAAAACAAGTATGATGCTCATTTTCTAGGTGAGATTACCAGTTGAGAAAGGCTTAGTAACTGGCTTAAATTCATAGTCAGGAAATGGAAAAAAAAAGATCTAAACACTGGCAGACTGAATTCCAGGTTGTAGAACCTTAAAACTGTGCAATCATAGTAATACTCTGCTGTTAATAATAATAGTGTGGAAAAAAAAGAAAAGAAAAAAGAAGACACTAATGAATTTATCTACAAAGCAGAAACAGACTTGCAGACATAGTAAACATATTTGTGGTAACCAGGGGGAAAAAGGGTGAAAAGGGATAAATTGGGAGTTTGAGATGTGCAAATACTACCATATATAAAATATATTAAAAAAAATTCTTTTGTATAGCACAGGGAACTATATTCAATATCTTATAATAACCTATAATGAAAAAGAATATGAAAACAAATGTATGTATATATGTATGACTGAAACAGTATGCTGTACACCAGAAACTGACACATTGTAATTGACTATACTTCAATTTAAAAAAACAATAATTATAATCAAGTGCATTTGGAGGTGGTTACAGAGTAGTAATGTGCAGTACTGGTAGTTTGCAGCATTATTTTTAACCAATAATAATAATAGTTAAAACAATAGCCAATTAGCTGAAGAGCGTATATCTATTGTTATTTGGAAAATCTCAGCTGTGTATCTGGAAAATGCAATTATATCAAGTGAGTTGAAAATAGGTTTGAGGGCTGGTCCTTCATTAGTTATTCTTCACAACCTTGTGGGAAGCTTGGGGCAGGCACGTGACTCCTCTCTGCCCTAGTGCCCAGTACTAAAATAGGAAACCAGGCCTGCTGCAGATGGGGATGTTCCCAGAACAGAGCCATCACGTATCAGGTCAGCACTTAGATAGGAAGCACGTGGAGTTCCTCATTTGAAAGCTCTTCTGCATCTGTACAGAGCATCGTTGTTTGATGCTCATTAATTTTAAATGGGCCTTTGACTGAGAACGTCAGAATCTGAAGCTCCAGATTTCCGTCACCCCTCTGGTCAAATTGAGAAGATGCTTTTCATTACTTTTTGTCCTGGATAACCTCTGAAAATTTCAGCAGTTCTCCATCAGATTAGTTCCTCTTTATCAGATGTCACAGCTTATTGGAAATAAATTCTAGTCAGAATCATGCTTGCCAAATTAATCTACCCTCAACTCCTCGAAAGTCTGCAATACAACAAGGATTTGCTAAGGAAAGGCCATTCTGGAAACAAAGGAGAAACACATTGCTGTGAAACTTGGGGAGCAAGTGGGCTTCCAAGACTGGGGAAACTGGGACCGGTTGGGGAGCAGCCAGTTGGGAACCCGCTGCCTCAGTGGTTAACTCAGCAAATGCCTCATCCTTGGTCAAGGGCAAGAGACAGATGCAGAATCAAGCTTATGAATTAGGAAAAGCAGTGCAGAGTCTGAGAAGACACCAGCATCCTTGAAGCCACATGGCTCCATGCAGAATTCCTTTGATTAGCGACATCTTTGCTGTCCTATTGGTAATACTCTCTGTTATCCATGGAGCCATCACTTTTACCCTCATGCATTTGTGTTAAAGAAGCAATGTGAAGTAAGATATAGATTAAGTAACTGTGAGTTATAGGTAGCTCTCAAAGTTACTTAATATATGTATATATATATGTACACATATATGCATATATATTGCATTTGAAGTATTAACAGATTATATATAAAGTATTGTTTTTAAAGTTCCTCATTTACTGAGAGACACATTGATATATATTCAGTTAATATTAAAGATGCACCATGTTTAGTTTTGGTAATGACTATATATAAAACTATATATATATATAAAAAATTCATATCACAGAATTCAATATAGACACCACAAAATACTAATTTATATGACCTGATGTTTGGGATTCTTGTATTTTACATAAAAAACTTATGGTTTATGTTTACAGTTCTCATGTTGTGTTTCAAAATGAGTAAATATAAGAAAAGCTTTCTGACTCATATTTGTGTGTATTTCTTTCCAAAAGACACTGTGGAAGTATGGATAGTCTTTATTTCAATAAATAGTATTCCAATTTGGATATAATAATAATCATGGCTATATTTTTTTTCCTTTTCAGCATTGGCTCCTGAGGGGCCATGGAAAGCTCCCAAGCTATATGAGAACTAGATAATGTGATTGTAGACTATGGATCTGGCACAGATGATCTATATGGGATTTTTATGTGTCTCAACTCTTTTCCAATTAGTGTTTCTTTGTCCTCCCATCTAAATATCAGTCTCTATTTAATCATCTGTCAATGGACATTTAGGTTGCTTCCATGCCTTGGCTATTGTAAACAGTGTTGCAGTGAACATTGGGATGCATATATCTTTTTGAAGTAGAGTTCCCTCCAGATATATGCCCAGGAGTGGGATTGCTGGATCATATAGTAAGTCTCTTTTTAGTTTTTTAAGGAGTTGCATACTGTTTTCCATATTGGCTGTACCTACTACATTCCCATCAACAGTGTAGGAGGGTTCCCTTTTCTCCACACCCTCTCCAGCATTTATCATTTGTGGACATTTTAATGATGACCATGCTGACCGTTATGAGGTGATACCTCATTCTAGTTTTGATTTGCATTTCTAAAATAATTAGTGCTATTAAGCATTTTTTCATATGCCTATTGGCCATTTGTATGTCCTCATTGGAGAAATGTTTGTTTAGGTCTTCTGCCCATTTTTTGATTGGCTTTACAATGGAATACTACTCAGCCATAAAAAAAGAATAAAATAATGCAATTTGCAGCAACATGGATGGACCTAAAGATCATCATACTAAGTGAAGTAAGTCAGAAAGTTAGACAGAGAAGAACAAGTATCATATGCTACCACTTATATGTAGAATCTTAAAAAAAATGACACAAATGAACTTATTTACAAAATAGAAACAGACTCACAGACATAGAAAACAAACTTACGGTTACCAGAGGGGAAAGGCGGGGGCTAGAGGGATAAACTGAGAGTTTGGGATTTGTAAATGCAAACTACTGCATATAAAATAGATAAACAAGGTCCTACTGTATAGCACAGGGATCTATACTCAATACCTTGTAATAGCCTATGATGAAAAAGAATATGATAAGAAAAAAATATATATATATTTATATTTATATTTATATAACTGAATCACTGCTGTACACCAGAAATTAACACAACATTGTAAACTAACTATACTTCAAGTAAAAAAATACCAGTCTCACCTGGGCATGAATTAAACAATATGACTAAAAATAAAGACACTGATGCTGGCCCAAAATACCGTGCTGACTAGTGGGGTTCCTCTGAGGCAGAAACCTAGGAAGACACAGGGCCTGAAAGCTCTTCTGCTCCCCTGATACATGACTACTCAATATGCATCCTGAATCTCTCAGTTTAATTTAAAATAACAGTTAAATTGTCATCATTGTATTGAATTTCTGAAAAAAAATCAATTAAGAAACCCATCAGTTCCTTTGAGCCCCAGAATACCACAGAGCTGGGAAATACTGGGCCATCCCATGGTAGAAACAGCTAGCTGCCTAACTAGTAGTGTCCCATCTTCCCATCTCCCTCCCATCTCTGTCACTAATAGATGGGCAAAATATTTATTTAGGGCAGCCACATCAGTTAGCCTTTGCTGCATTAGAATACATCCCAAGACTTGGTGGCTTAAAACAACCTCCAGTCCTGGTTCTGAGTCAGCATCCTGGGCTTGGTTCAGCAGGTGGTTCCTTAGGTGTTGGCCTAATGCTGCCACAGCAGCAACGTGTCCAGGTTCAAAATGAACAAACAGCAACAACCCCCACCCCCCAAAAAACACGTTATATCCCCCAGCCTCCCTTACATTGAGGGATGTTCCGATAACACACTTCTGGTCAAGAGACAGAAGTGAGGCTTCTGAGAAAGCTACTTAGTGGTCGTGAAACTTGGCCAGCTTACATATTTTGCCCTGAATCTTCCACTTCTTTTTGGAATGTGGTAACAATGCAAGAGGTGGAGCAGCCGCTCTGAAACCTGGAGGCAACAATGATGAGCAAGGAGGCCATGATCCTAGGACGGCTGCTTGGGAAGGGAAAAGCAGACAAACACAGCCTACTTCCTGACCACTTCCTATGTGAGGAAAATGAAATTCCCTACTTGTTTAACCCATGCTAGGTCACTTCTGTCACTCAGCGCTGAATGTATATCCTGACTGATACAAAAACATCTGGCACATCTTGGTGTGGGAAACTCAACATATTGACAATGGTGCGGCCATATAGGAGAGAGAAATGTAAGCCATGTTTCCAGATGGGTGCCCTGGGTCACCACAGTTGTTTGAGGGAAGGGAGAGCATTCAACAGAACAAGACAAGAGGCTGGGAGAGACACAAGCCCACTTGGACCCACCTTAGTGGGAAGGTCAGCTGCCAGCTCCAGAGCGCAGCGCAGCGAGGGACAGACATCTTTTCAGAAGTCATATATACCTGGAGGAATATTTGGAGCCATTGAGACAAACATAAAAATGGGCACAAAACAAATAAAAATGAGAAAGACTGCCTGCAGATAAGATATTCCCTAGGAATACAGGAATTGTTTCATCTACCTTGTTTATGGGAAAATCCATAATATTGGCCAACTGACAGCATTTATGTGTTAAGGTCTTTGGAAATGCATTAATTCATTCAACACATATTAATCAAGTTCCTTGATAATTGATTTATAATGATTCCTTGGGAATTTAATGAATGCTCCCTTACCTCCCCAGGTACTGTCAGATATGGTGACTTTGAAGAAGAGCGTAAGTACTGCCCTCCCACTTCCCTCTCCTCTCCCCACCTCGTGTCCTTCTCTTCCCTTCTTTTACTTTTCCTTTCCTTCCATTACCTTCAGGAAAATAAGTTAGGGAGGGGAATCTTATTATCATTCTTTTTCTTTCTTGGGTCTGTGATTCTCAAACAATGGAACATATGATACTAAGTATCATACAAGGATGCTTTAGGTGGTAAATTGACATGGCATTAAATAATGCTGAGATACATGGTGACAAGGGTTTTCTAGCTCCCATTTTCTCTTTATTTCTTTGCCTTTAATTTTAAAAGGTTTAATAAAATAGTTATGAAAGTGCTGTAAAAACAGTAATATAAAAATATTCCGACTTCTCCCCACCTTACCTCCCCAATTATCCTCCCCAGAGACAACCACTTTTACCTCTTTTAATTATTTTTATAGTATTTACTTTCATATGTTAAAAGAAAAGGTTTGTATTACTTTTGTGATTAATCAAATTTAGAGTTTATTTTTTGACACTCTTTATAACTGATAAAAATTCTTCTATGGATTTAAACAATATGTCCACGGATTCTCAGGGACTCTTTGCTTGGCTTAAGAGTGTGGGCTGGAGTTTGTAACTCACTTATGACAAATGGAGTAGAGCAGAAGTGACTGTTCAACTTTGGAGATTAGGTCGTACAAAGGCACTGTGGCTTCCATCATAGTATCTCTCTGTCTCTCTCTCATTTCTCTCTGTATCTGTCTCTCAGATCACTTGCCCTAGGAGAAGCTGGTTGCCATGTTGTGAGAAGAGGCTGGCATGGCGAGGAACCCAGGCTTCTATGAGCCACCCTGTGACTGAGCTTGAAGTAGTTCCTCCAGCCCAGTCAAGTCTTCAGACATGTTGGCATGGCAACCCGGCCAACATCTGGACTATAGCTTCATGAGATGCCCTAAGTCAGACCCATCCAGCTAAGCTGCTCTCAAATTCTTGATCCACTAGAAGTGTGAGGAGAATAAATATTCACTGTTTTGAGATACAGAGTCTGGGGGTAATTTGTTATGCAGCAATAATAAAACTAATAAAAAATAAAATTAAAAGAAAATAAATAAAGAAAACTAATAATAAAATTCATAAAGTACTTTAAAACCATTTTCCCTTTACTCCTAATGTCATTATCTGACATTTACAGTTAATCAGTGGCATCTGTTTATTTCATTATTTCTAAGTAAATGTTATTCACCAAGTCAATTATTATATTATAATTACATGTCTTTCCTTTTACAACCTTTTCCCCCACTGCAATTAATAATTGCCATTGCTCTGTCAGACATAGTTATCTATGCATTTATTGTCATTGCTTCTCCATATATTTAATCAGCTCTACCGTATATGTTTCTGAGGTTTTCTTTACTCCTAGTGGCATTTCATAAGAGATCATCTAACAGTCACTTAGTTTTCCCCGCCATGGAGCTCTTTCTCCCAGAGCTATCGTCTCCATGCTCCAATCCGAATGTCGTCTCTGTAGACTTGGCATCCTGGAATCTCCTTCATCCTGGGGCTTTGGTTCACTACTATTGTTTGGCACGATCCTTCCTTCTTGAATCTTATGTCTCTTGTCTGTGTGTCATGTTCTCTTTTACAGACAAACATTAAGTAATAACTTCCAGAGTATGGGTGCATGGATGAAAATTATGTAGATTTAGATGTGTAAATATATTGAATTTCTCTAAGATTATAAATTAGGAGAGGGTATTCCATGTGAAGATTTTTTTATTATTACTCTTGAAACATGTTTCTTCCATGTTTTTCTTCCTAATTTTTCACACTTTAGTTTTTCTCAGTCCAGAGTTATTTCCAATGTACAAAGAAATAAATGGACACTATACTTTTAATGCAATATAAGTTTTTAACTTCAGAAGAGTTGTGGATATGGGCATAGTTTAATTAGTCTTGTAACTTTGGTTATTTTCCTATATGCTCACAGTATTTCAGCCCTGGCTCACCTGCCTGTCTCCATTACAATGTGAACTCATTACTAATGTTCAGTTAGTGCTATTTTCAGCCTGTCTAATTTGCAACTGAAAATTGATAATTTAACAGTAGTTATCACTACCTTTATATCAGCTCAAGATATCTGAGCTGGAGGCTCTTTGTTGGGGAAGATGGAGCCCATTTCCATATACGTGTGACTTAAACAAGCCCATCCAACTCTTTTCACCTCGGTATCTTTGTCTCTAAAATGACAAGTTTTGAAGACGACCTGAAAAATGAGGCACTTCTCAAATCTAATGTCCAAATGGAAGTGGCTTATGTAATTTTAAGTCCCAACTTCCCCTTCTCTGAATTTAAAGATTATCATTAGGAAAAAAAATATTGGGGCTGAGTACTCAGACTTCTAGACTTCTGCCCTCAAGTCATCATAATTCTTACAGTTCAGGTAAATCACACATTTGTCTCATTTATAAAATATTTGAGCTTCCTCATTTATACATTAATAGCAGTAATTATTTGCCACCATAGTACAAAACATTAGTTACTGTGGAAATAAAGTTGTGAAAAATATGAAATATTTTGTCAATGTAAGTAACTATCATTATTACTGTTAGTATTTCTCTTCTACAATCTTAAGAAAAATTCAGAAACCCTGGGCCCTAATTAAATTCTTGCTGTGAACAGAATTGTGTTCCCCTGAATTCATATATGGAAGCTCTAACTCCCTTGTGACTGTATTGGAGATAGGATCTTTAAGGAATTTATTAAAGCCAAAAGGGGTCCTAAGGATGGAGTCCTAATCCCATAAAACTTGTCTCCTTATAAAAGAGGAAGAGATACCAGAAATGGATCTCTCTCCACCCTGTGAGGACACAGCAAGAAGGCAGCCACCTGCAAGCCAGGAGGAGGACCCTCACCAGACACTAAGCCCTCTCTAAACCTTGATCTTGGACTTCCCAGCCTCCAGAACTGCGAGGAATAAATTTTTGTGGTTTAAACCACCCAGCCTATGGTATTTTGTTATAGCAGCTCAAGATGACTAAGACAGGCATCTTAAAACAAAAACAAAACTAAACTTCATCCTTTTCCATGGTTTTAATTTTCAGCATTTTTTCCAACTGGACATGACCTACTAATTTTCCTTTTCTCCCTATACCTTAATATTGACATTCCACTGCGGCTGTGTATTAACCCTAGAGTCACCTCACGAGTACACTGTTGCATGCGTATTAGATTGCCTTATTTGTACTGGTAAGCATTCCGGAAACTGAAAAAAAAAAAACATTTCTGAAGTTTCAGTCCACAGCTGTTGTGTCATTTAGTTGCTGCCATGAAGATGCTACATAACACAGCATCCCAAAGCTCAGTGTCTCAAACCAACGTTTTTTTATGCTGCTGATGTTCAGGTGGTGATGGACCAGCTTCAGCTGGTGGATGACTCTGCTTAGGGCTGTGGGATCAGGATGGCTCTGCCTTTCACTGTAGGTCCGTGGAGAAGCTGATGCAGATTTGCTGGCTGTTTTTCATTCTTGTGTCAGCAACAATGACAGAGGCTCAAGAGGGAACCAGAGACACTTACAGACTCTTATGATTTAGAAATGGACAGGAGGTCACTTCATCCCCATTCCATTGGCTGAAGCAAGACACAGTCAAGGGGTTGGCTCTGATTATGAAGCTATGTCAACCTGTGGATGCAGGGGAGGGTACAGAATGGAGGATAAATAGGCAATCCACCACCAAAACACAAGAAGTTACCTGTTTTGCGGTTTTGCTTTCATTTTTTCATTCTTCACTTTATCCTCCATTAATTCAAGAGTTTCTGGTACTCTCTGTGGGCTTTCTTACCATTTCCTGGGCTTCCTTTCCCCTCTTCCACCCCCGACTGTTAGAGCTGGACCCCATGTGTGGGTTCTTTTTAGCTCCCTATACTGAGGTCAATCAAGATTCTATGTGGGAGATTTGAAAGATTTGAGAAAACCTGTACTTTGGTGCTATGATGTGAATTGTGTCCCCTCAAAACACGTGTTCACATTCTCACCCTTGGTACTTGTGAATGTGACCTTATTTGTAATTGTGGTCTTTGCAGATGTAATTGAGTTAAAATGAGGTCATATTGGATCCAGGTGGGCCAGAACCAATAACTAGAATCCTTGTAACCCACCTGAAATTAAAAAGAAGCAGCAAGATCTGATAATAACTGATTGCAATGCAAAGAGGACATGCTTGATCACAGAGAGATCCTGATAAAACATCTCCCCAAATGAGATCACTTCTGTCCTCAAACCCTGGTCCTCCCAAATAAAAATATGTTTGTTGTCTGTGACTGACAAAAGCCTAAATATCCTAGTTCATCTTTACCTGAATTCATCTGTCTGGCTTCATCTCCTATGACTTACCCTCCCTTTCATTCCCAGCCACATTGGAATCCTTCGCACATTTCATCTGCCTGGAAGGCTCTGTCCCAAGGTATCTCCTTCAGGTCTTCATGGAAAAGTCACCATCACAAAGAAATCATCCCTGACCATGCTGGCCAAAACTTCAGCTATCTGTCTTGAGGTTGCACGTTCCCCTCCCTGCCTTCTTTTCCTCCTGAGCACTATTTAGCACACTATATGTTTTATCTATATATGCTGTGTGTATTGTTCTCACCAAAATAAAAGCTCCAGAAATTGGGGATTTCCATATGTTTTATCAATACTGTATACTCAAAGAGTGTTGGTGAATGTTTTCTGTAATGGGCCAAATAGTAAATATTTCAGTCTTGGTGGGCCATATGGTCTGTTGGAACTAATCAGATTCCACCTTTGAGGTGCAAAAATAGTCATGGACAATACATAAAGGAATAAATGTGTAGGAATGGATTCCAGCAAATATTTATGGACACCAAAATTGAAATTTCATATAACTGTTAAGTGTCATGAACATCATTCTTCTTTTGGTTTCCTTTTCAAGCACTTAAAAATATAAAAATAATTTTTTGCTCAAAAACCATCCAGAAGCTGACAGTAAACCAGGTTTGGCCCACGGGTTATGGTTTGCAGGCCACTGCTTTCAGAGAATGCTTGGCATGTTGTAAGCAAAATGTAAATATTCATTGAATGAATGAGTGAATGTGAAGATAGAGGCAATGATTATAACTAAATATTCAATAACAAAGACAAGTAACAAATTACATTAAATGAGAATTGATTTAAATTAATCTATAAAATAATAGATTTTTAATTTTATCATTATTAATCTGACAAATGAAAATATAGTGTTCCAATGCAAGAAATTTTATAAAAGAGGTCATAGACATATGCTGATTTTATATACAATTGGAAAGCACAACTTTGCAATTACTCAAACAATGTCTATGAAGTTCTGTCTGTTTTTAAAAATAGGTGCACATTTGTTGGCATTCTTCACATTGAAGTATGTGGGTCTACGTCCACTCAATTTGAATCTGGATGATTTTGTAACCGCTTTAACTAACGGAGTCAGCAGAAGTGATGCTCTGTGATTTCTGAGATGAGGCCAGTAAAGCCATTCAGTTTCCCCCGTGTCTTCTGAAATGTTCACTCTCTAAATGCTTCCCTTTGGATACTGGAGCTCAGAACCATGTTGCAAGGAAGACCAAGCCATTTGGAGGGGTTCTGTGTAAATGGTCAAGTTGACAATGCCAGCTGAGCTGGGCCCTCAAGTTATCCCAACCTAAGCTCCAGAAACCCCCAGATTAGGACAACCCTGCATTCAAGTCATCCCAGCCATAGGATGAGGCCCCAGACAGCAGGAAGCACAGACAAGCCATTCCTGCTGTGCTCTGACTGAGTTCCTGGCCATGGAAATCCACAAACATAATAAAATGGTAGTTGTTGAGTGACTCCTCATTTTAGGGTGGCCTCTTATTTAGCAATAGTTACTAGAAGACATTAATCATAACATCAGGCCAAAAAGAAAATTACAGTAGAATTCAATACATTTTTAAAATTTACATTACTCATAAATATAACTAGAAATTAAAGCACACACATAATACAAAACCTAAATTTACTTTAACAGTAGTTTTGAGATGGTTTCAGAAGTAATTCAGTGAAGAACACGAGACTAGGCTCTATGGCTTCCTTAAATACAAATAAATAGAAGTTTTAGAAAGCACCAATGAGTGGAATAATGGAATACAGGGAAGAAAAGGAAATTTTGAAAAATCCTCTGACTCAGAACCACACATTGTATTTGATTACTTCCATGACCAACCATTGTGAAATTCTGCAAGTTCTACCAGTAGTTCCGTTATTTCTGCCTTTAAAGTGTGACAGACAGACCAGATTTATCTTCTCTCAGCTCCTCTGCTTCATTAATTGAATAACTTCCCTCCCAACTTCAAGCCTCTTGCTCTTCAAAACAGCACTCCCTCTGCCTCCAGAGGCTTTTAGCACAAGAACATAGGCTGCACCTCACTCCCCGCTTCGAAAAGCTTTCAGGGGATCCTTTGCATATAAAATAAAGTCTAAAATCTTCAGCATGGCAATCAAGGTATTCAAAGCCTACCCCCAAAACACTTATCCGATCTCATCCCATATTAAAATCCCCACTTTCTCTTCAAGTATCATTTGCTATGTTAGTAATGTGAGTTTTAGTTGGATATATTGTTCATTCACATCACCTTAACTAAGGGTGCTCATAATACAGAGGAAGATGGTGAAGAATCTAGAATATTTGGGTTTTAATAAGGATTATTTTGGAGGCAAATTAAAAGATCTTACTCTTTAAAAAGGACTTAATTGGCCATCTGTATAAAAAGTTGAGGCGTATCTGGTTGTAGGTAGGGGGTGGTCTAGGGATTCGTGTGATGTCCTCAATCTCTCTCCATCTTTTCAACTCTTGGTTCAGACTTCCTCTGTGTGGGCTTCCTGCTCAGGTGTCTCTCTGCAGGTATTAATCTCGAGAAGCTCTGGGGCTGCATCTCACCATCCTTGCTTGGCCACACCAGTGTTAAGCTTGTTTGCTCCTAATAGTGGCCGCAAAAGTTCTGGAATTGATTTCTGCTGGCCTGGCTTGGGTTGCAATTCCAGCCCTACAACTAGGGTGAGGGAATTCACCACTTATCCAAGCTGAAGGAAATGGTTCTGGTGGTAGAGTCAACACAACCCAAACAGATAGAATGAGACTGGGACAAGGACTCGGGTATAAGTTACCCCAATGTGGTGTCACATCAGGAAGAGGAATGAATGCAAGACACAGGTGGGCAACATTCATCTATCCTACAATTTATCAAAACATTGAAATAACAGTCTTCTTAGTGCAGAAAAGAAGCTGTTTAAGGGGAGTCCATAAAAGCTGTCTTTGAGCACTTATGAAAAAGAGGAAACAGACTTGGTCTTCGCAGCTCTGGAGAATGTGTGTAGGGCTAATGAGTGGAAGCAACCAGAGAGATTTTGTTTTGTTTTGCTTTCTTCAAAACATGGTACAGGCTGGCCATAGGTAGAGAATGTAGATGGAGTAGAATTCAGAAGAATGAAATTTAGGAAAAGCATTCAGCTCTATCATCAGGTAAAGACTCTGGGGACTTGAATAGGGTTTCAACTGGCACTTGTGCACCTGACTGGATGTGTTTAGAATGCACTGGACACATTCAGTTCTCCCAGGAAACTTACCTTTACCTGTTCACACACCAATTTCCATGTTTTTGAGTTAGCTGGAAAGCATGTCCATGTCAATCACTGTGTAGGCCAGTCCATGGGACAGGCCTACTATGTAATTGTTAAATAAGGGATATTCAGCAAAGGACATGGGTTATGGTCCTGACTATACATTTAACTTTACGTAAATAATCTGTTGAATAATTTTGCCTGCATGAGGCTCCATTTTTTTCATCTGTAATGAGAAGTAACAATCCATCCCTACCCCTTGACAATATTTGAAAAGCCAAATAAGGGTGCTTTATCTAATGCAGGATCAAAATGGCCATTGTTACTATTATTAAGCCCTCTGTCTTCTGCTGATACTTTGGGTAAGAAACTGGTTATTTCTTCCTTGACTTTGAAAATGTTATAATGTAGGAGGGAAAGAAATCAGCAAACATAAATTAGGAGTTAACCAAAATACATAATAGTAATTTGAACCCAGTCTGGTAACTGATTATATTTTTAAATCAATCTTATTTTACTCTAAAAATAATAAGTAACTTGATTTCAATTCTTTCTCCTCGCCACCCACTCCCCACCCCCTTCTCATAAACTATTTTTAAAGTATTTATCAATTTGTCTCATGAGTTTCTCATGCAAAACAAGATAGAAAGTTCACTCATTTCTTCTCATAGCATCTGCTTGAGAGATGACTCTTTGCAGAACTTAGAGAAAAAAAAATCACTCAAATATTAAAGCCACACAGGTGATTAAAATATCACACCTTGCTTGTTTCCTTGGCAAGCTGAATGAAAAAACAAAGATGAAATATTAGCATGAGTTTTTCACATGAATATGTTGGGGGAAAAAAAGAATTTAAAAAACAGTTTTAATTCTGTTTTCACTTATATCTGATATTTTTTAAATCGTCAAAATTTACCTTGGTACTTCTCCTAAATAAAACCTTAGACAACCTAGATATAGACTATTTCATAAGCAAGATTAGAGCAGCATAACAAGCTTTTTTTTGACCAAAGAAAGGATGCCATCTACATTCTTCTCCTCTTGTTCAGGAAGCTTGTCCTGACTTGACAGATTGGAGTTTAACCTACCTAACTTTTTAAAAAAAACATAGACTCAAAATTAAAGATTCCCTTCATGTCTCTTGAATATTGAAATCTCTCTAAATCATTTTCCTTTGGTAAAGGAATTTAAGGCTTAGGTAATTTATCTACATGAGGTTCAGTGGATTTAAGTATATCCACGGAGTTGTGCAATCCCCAATCTAATATTAGAATATTTTAATCACCCCGCAAACCTCATTGCCATTAGTAGTCAATCCCCATTGCCTCTCCCAGTCCTTGGAAAACCACTAATCTGTTTTCTGTCTCCATGGACTTGCCTCTTCTGAACATTGCATGTACATGAAATCATATGATATGTGGTCTTCTGTGACCGGTTTCTTTCATTTATTATGTCTTCAGGGTTCATCTAAGTTATGTAATGTATCAATACTTCATTCATTTTTATGGCCAAATAATATTATATTATATAGATATGCTACATTTTATTTATCCATTTGTCAGCTGATGGACATGGGGTTTTTTTCTAAGTTTTGGATTTTATGAATAATGTTATTACAAATATTTGTATTCAGGTATTTGTATGAATGCACATTTTTATTTCTTTGGGTATATACCTAGGAGTGGAATCTCTGGATCTTATGGTAACTCTTCGTTTGACTGTTTGAAAACTGCTAGATTATCTTCCAAAGCACTGTGCCATTTTACATTTTTAGCCGTAATACACGAGGCTTCCAGTTTTTCCACACCTTCACCAACACTTGTCATGTCTTTTTTTGATTCTAGCCATCCTAGCAAATGAGAATGTTACCTCACTGTGATTTTTATTTGCATTTCCCTAATGGCTAATGATGTTCAGCATATTTTCATGTGCTTATATTGGCCATTTTATCTTAATTGGAGAAAATTCTATTTTGATATTCTTTGCCCATTTTTAATTGGGTTGTCTTTGGTTGTTGAATTGTAATAATTGTTTATATATTCTAGTTACTAGAGCCTTATCAGATATATGATTTGCAAATATTTTGTCCCATTCTGTAGGTTGTCTTTTCACTTTCTTGATGGTGTCCTCTGAAGGTCACAAGGTTTTTTTTAATTTTGCCAATCCATAAACACAGGATATCCTTCCATTTCTTTGTATCATCTTCAACTTCCTTCAAGAAGGTCTTATAGTTTTCAGAGTATAGGTCTTTCACGTCCTTGGTTAAGTTTATTCCTAGGTATTTTATTCTTTTTTGATGTGATTTTAAATACAGTTGTTTTCTTGCCTTCTCATTCTGATAGTTCATTATTAGGGTATAGAAAGAAACAAATTTCTGTATATTAATCTTATAACCTACAACTTTACTGAATTCACATATTAATTCTAATAGTTCTTTGGTGTAGAATTTAAGGTGTTCTATATATAGTATCATGTCATCTGCAAACAGTAACAGTTTTACTTCTTCCTTTCCAATTTGATTACCTTTTCTTTCTTTTTCTTTCTTATCTGATTATTGTGGCTAGGACTTCTAATACTATGCTAAATAGAATTGGTGAGAGTGGGTATCCTTGATTTGTTCCTGATTTTAGAGGAAAAGCTTTCAGCTTTTCACCACTGCATATGATTTTTGAATGTCTACACCACCCAAAGCAATCTACAGATTTAATGCAATCCCTATCAAAATACCAATGGCATTTTTCAAGGAACTAGAACAAATAATTTTAAAATTTGTATGGAAACACAAAAGACACTGAATAGTCCAAACAATCTTGAGGAAGAAGAACAAAGCTGGAGTAATTATGATCCCTGACTTCAGACTATACCACAAAACTACAGTAAAAACTAACAAACAAAAAAAACACAGTATGATACTGGCACAAAAACAGACACATGAATAACTGGAACTAAATAGGGAGCCCAGAAATAAACCCACACATCTATGATCAACTAATCTATGACAAAGGAAGCAAGAACATACAATGGAGAAAAGGCTGTGTCTTCAATAAGTGATGCTGGGAAAGCTGGACAGACAGCTACATGTAAGAGAATAAAATTAGAACATTTTCTCACATCATATACAACAATAAACTCAAAATGGATTAAAGACATAAATGTAAGACCAGAAACCATAAAACTCCTAGAAAAAAATGAAGGCAGAACACTCTTTGATATAAATCATAACAATATTTATTGATGTTTTCTAAACACAGGAAACAAAAGCAAAAATAAACAAATGGGACCTAATTAAACCTAAGAGCTTTTTTTTTCCTCACAGCAAAGGAAACCATCTACAAAACAAAAAGACAACCTACTGAATGGGAGAAAATATTTGCCAATGATATGATGATAAAGGATTAATATCCAATATATATAAATAGTTCATACAACTCAATATCAAAAAAAAAAACACCTCAATTAAAAAATGGGTAGAAGACTTGAATAGATATTTTCCCAAAGAAGATATACAGATGGCCAACAGGCACATGAAAAAAATGTTCAATATCACTAAACATCAGATAAATGCAAATTAAAACCACAATGAGATATCACCTCACATCTGTCAAAATGGCTATCATCAGAAAGTCCACAGACAGCAAATGTTGGCAAGGATGTAGAGAAAAGGGAACCCTAGTACACTGTTGGCAGGACTGTAAACCGGTGCAGCCACTATGGTAAATAGTATGGAGGTTTCTCAAGAAACTGAAAACCGAACTATCATATGAGCCAGCAATTCTACTGCTGGGTATATATTGGAAGAAAACAGAAACACTAATTCGAAAAGATACATGTATCCCAATATTCATAGCAGTATTGTCAGTATTTATAATAGCCAAGATATGGAAGCAAACTAAGTGCCTATTGACAGGTAAATTGATAAAGGAGATGTGAGATATATATATATATATCCATATATACATATACATACACACACACATATATATAATGGAATATTACTCAGCCACTAAAAAGAATGAAATTCTGCCATTTGCAAAAATGTGGATGGACCTGGAAGTTACTGTGCTCAGTGAATTAAGTCAGACAGAGAGGGACAAATATTGTATAATATCACTTATATATGGAATCTAAAAAATAAATAAATGAATATAACAAAATAGAAACAGACTACAGACCTAGAGAACAAAGTAATGGTTACCAGAGGGGAGGGTGAAGGGGAGCAGGGCAAGATAGGAGTAAGGGATTAAGAGGTACAAACTACTAAGCATAAAATAAGTGAGCTACGAGGATGTATTTTCCTGCACAGGGAATATAGTCTATATTTTATAATAACTTTAAATGGAGTATAACCTATAAAAGTATTGAATCACTATGTTGTGTACCTGAAACTAATATTATATTGCAAATCAACTATGCTTCAATTTAAAAAAAAAAAAAAGAAAACAAAAAAAATTTTAATGTTGAAATCTAATTTATCTTTCTTTTCTTTTGACACTTGTACTTTTGGTATCATGTCTGAGAAGACTTTGCCTAAGCCAAGGTCTCAAAAATTTTAATCCTATATTTTTCTTCCAAGAGTTTAATAGCTCTTACATCTAGGTCTATAATCCATCTTGAATTAGAGTTTTGTGTATGGTGTAAAGAAGGGATCCAATCTCTTTTATTGCATGTGGATATCCAGTTGTCCAAGCGCCATTTATTTTAAAAGGCCATCATTTCCCCATTGAATGGTCTTGGCACCTTGATGTGATATTTGACTCTTAAACTAGCTGTGAAAAATTTAACTAACCTAATTTTGATGTTTTGAACTATGGTGAATCTAGATTGTTAATTTTTTTTCCTTTAGAGTTTTCTTTAATTTGATAGTCTTTTAAAAAAAAAAAAAAATTCCTTAACCCTAAACTGTAAATGAAATTTTGAATTATTTCCTAAAGAAACCTAATTTTCACTGTCTCTGAAAACATGAACATTTTTCAAAACATCCATCGACTTTCTTGAATAGGGCTAAGCAAATCCATGTCTCTGTTAGTTGGAGAGCTGAACATTCTAACTAATGCTCCCTTGTGAATTTTACAGTTGACAAAACCTGATATTTAATCCTGGTTCAATCTGTAATCTCAGTTCAATTACCCAGATCTTTCTGTTCTGTTGGTATCTCAAGGCAGGTTTGATGTTCAAAGCGTTGCAAAGTATTATCTGGACAGATTTATGTGAATGCAAAGAAGTGCAAGTATTTTTATCGAGAACGTTTTTCCCACAAGACTTGGAACAATAAAGAGTCACATAAATTTGGTGTCCTGAAAAACTCATCATGCATTTAAAGAATTGTCTATTAAATATACACTATTAATCAAAAGATATACTAAATTTGCTTTTAATATCTCAAGGATCTCATCCACTTCGATCTTGTTAGGATTCACAAACTTCCTGAGATGGTAGTAGGCAAAGTGCTCCTATTTACAGGAAGTGTTTGTTAATAGTGGGCTTTTGCTACATGAAAAAAAATCCAAAACATTAAACAAGGACCATTAGCTTAGCTCACAATTCTTTGATTTGACTGGACAGTTCATCTGATCTTGGATTATTCAACAGGACTTGACCAGGTTCACTCAGGAGTCTGTGGCCAGCAGGCAGGTCATCTGGAGGCTGGATAAGCTAGCATAGCTCACTCACATCCTAGATGTTGGTCATCTCTTAGGTACCATGTGCTTCTCATCATTCAGCAGCCTAGCCAGATTTCTCCTCATAGAAGTCTCAGGTTCCGAGAGTAGCAAGTGTAAGCCCCAATTTATAAGTACTTTCCAAGCCTCCTGTATCATATTTGCTACTATTCCACTAGCCAAAGCAAACCACAGGGTCAGCCAGATTCCAGGGGATGGGAAAAATTCACGCCAAGGGGAAAGAGCTGCAAAGTATGAGGCTAATTTTGTAATCTACCGCAGAAAGCAAAACAAGGTCACTTCATAGGGGTACCAAAACAAGGTCTTTAGCATGGGACTTCTAACCATGAGTTTTATATATGGACTACTACTTAAACTTTTCTGTTTCTAGGTAATTTCTTTAACAATTATTTCTCTCTTATATGAGAACTTGTATTAGCTATTGTTTTAATAGATTTAATGCAAGCATGTAGGGAAAAAAATTAGGAAAAAAAGAAGCATGAAATGAAAAGACTCCCTTACATGTTTCTCATTTCTTCATCCTCCAAACATTCTCTTCAGAGACAATTTTTGTCTATTCTACCTTTAGGCCTTTGGTGGTAACACTAAGTAAAATGACTGTGCCTTTGCGTCTGGATTTATCAACGCTAAGCGGTGTCTATTCAGGCTTTATATTGACAAAAAAATATTTAATTTTCTCTTTATTTCCCCCATCTGCTTTCTCTTCCTCCTTTTATGTTTGTTGATTCCATTTTTAAAAATTTTAAGTCATACACGAATATCTCTATTTTAGATGCATCAGCTTTAAGCTGCGGCTCTTAACTTCTCATCCTAGAAGATGAGGTATTAGTGTTCTGACATCTTTCCACTTGGCTTTCACAGCCCCTACCTCTATCACTAGTCAGAATCTGCCAAACATTGAATTGCTTTGACCATATTGTGTAGCATTTACATTCTAACTTCTATTTATAATAAAGTTTTGCACCCATAGTTTGGTTCTGAAATCATGAACCAACGAACAATGTTAAAACTATGATGATTGTGCAGAACTCAGTGGAGTTATCGAATTTACAAAGAGGGAATCCTATGTCCCCTAACCTGAGTCACTTAAAGGGGAATATTTCAATCAAGGTTAAATGTATTCTATTACATTCCATTATATAATGACACATTTTAGTTTGCTTCAAATTTGTAACATGATTTTCTTATACAACTTTATACATCTCTGGGAGAATGTTGTTGCATTTTTTTTTGATGTCAGAAAGAATTTGTATTTTATCACATTCCTTATAGTGCTACTTGTTGGATGATATAAAATGCTTCTAGGCCATAAGCACAGCTGTCTTCTTATTATTTCTTTTTATTGTTCTCTTGAGTTAGCTCTGTTGTTTCCTAAGGCCTTTGAATTTCTCCTGGATTCTTTCAGAAATGGTGTATAAGAGGTGAATTTGATGAATCCTTGCATGAATGAATACATCTTTTATTTCCTAGAATTCTAGGCCCCTATTTTTTTCCCTCAAAATTTTGCAGGCATAATTACACCATCTTTTAAGACACAAGGTTGCTACTGTGAGAATTTTAATGCCAATCCAATTCTTAATCTTTAGTATGTAATGCAGTTGTGTTTATTTTAAAATTTTTAATTAGGTATAATATGCATATAGAAAAGTAGACAAATTATAGCTTGATGAGTTATCGCAAAATGATCACATAAGTATAATCACAACACCAGTCAAAGAATAAAACACTGTGTCTGCCTAGGAAGCCCCTTTTGTGCCCCATTCATAATCACCACCCCGTCCTTCCCATAAGGCATCATTATCCTGATTTCTGATACCTTAGCAGTTCTGCCTGTCTTAGAAATTTATATACACAGAAACAAGATGCTACATATTCTTTTATGACTGGCTTCTGTCACTCATATTTAGGTTTGTGCGATTTATCCACACTGTTACTTGTAGAGGTGATCTATTTATTTCAATTTATGAATAGTATTCAATTTTATGAATATTTTATGATTCTTCCTGTTCATGAAAATTGTATCATTATATATTTTGATTTTCTTATTTTCTAGCAATATCTTATAATTTCCTATGTCGAGGTCCTATACATTTTTATTAGACTTATTCTACGCATTTGATATTTTTGATGCTATTGTAAATAGTATCAAATCGCCTAGTGACATGATTACAACTACTTTCTGCCTTCAGAAATTGGTTAGCACTTTGGTTCTGCTGATGCTCCCTTTTCCTTTTATAATTTATTCCTGTTGTTTCACCGTCTTACTTTTTGTTTTGCTTTGTTTTGAAATTTTATTTTATGATCTTTGTAGAAAGAGACAAGACTGAAAAGTTTGGTGAGGCAGAATTCTTGAATTTAAATATTAATAATCTTTAACTATGAGTATTGTTTATTACTTGCTAATGTTATATCAATAACATGCAATGGAAGAATTTAAGGTGATAGAGTATGTTCAAGATTATTTTTATAACATAAGGATGCAAACACACAGGTAGGTAAGAAGGGAAAGTGAAAACGAGAGAGAGAGAGAGAAGGTATAAAATTTAGGATAATATCCAGGCAGTGGCTTAGATAGTTTTCTTTCTTTCTTTTTTTTTTTTAATTGAGTTATAGTCAGTTTACAATGTTGTGTCAATTTCCAGTGTAGAGCACAATTTTTCAGTTATACTTGAACATACATATATTCATTGTCACATTCTTTTTTGCTGTGAACTACCACAAGATTTTGTATATATTTCCCTGTGCTTTACAGTAAAATCTTGTTTATCTATTCTACATATGCCTGTCAGTATCTACGAATTTCAAGCTCCCAGTCTGTCCCTTCCCACCCCTCTCCCCACTGATGGTTTTCTTATTTTAATGAAAAAGAATCAAATACACTGGGAGAAGATTTAAAATTAGCATATGCTATACATTTTTAATAAACTAGAAATTAATGAACACTTTGAAAGTCCTTATATGCTAAAAATGCCATTTTATCTTCATTTTACTCATACATATCAAATAGATTATGCATATTTTGTGTGATAGATGACCTAGAAGTGTTTTAATTTATCAATAGAATTACCCATTCTATTAACATAACTTCATGCTTATACTGTTTTAAAGCCATGTATATTATATATTATTGGTCTTGAAAATAAAAACATATGTCTTCAGCTTCCCTTTCCCTGCCTCTTTCCCCCAGTGTCAACCCCATTTCCCTACAGCTACCGAATCTACATGAGAGTTAAAAACAGAATGAAGAGGGAACCCTGGGCAGAACTGATGAGTAAGTGACTTAATTGTCAGTCCCGACCTTGACAAGAAACCACTCTGGTAAACAATATTAGAGGGCATAAATTATTCCCATGGTATGCCTCATTCTAATCTCTAGAATATACTTCCTCAATCTGGAAAAATACATCAACTTCACAGAGTGACGATTATTCCCCATGTGCCTATGCCAGTTCCCGAATCTCATTCTCTGCCCTACTTTGTACCCCAGAAGGGCTCTTCCGTCTGGACAGCCTCTCCTAGAGCCCCTTGGCGGCTGGCTTCCCCTTTGACGGGGCCACTAGGAAGTACTGGCAGGAGCTCAGAGAAAAGTCAGAGGATTTCTCCTGCTCTCTTCCTGCTTCTGTCTCTGACAGTAGCTTTATTCCTCCTGCCTACAGCTTCCTCCACACTCCCAGCTCTCCATGGACTCCAGACACACCAGGTCCTCCCACAGGTGGGAATGACCTCCCACCACTGCTGGTCTCCACATGCAGCTCCATCACTCCACAGTTCCCCGAGCCCCACCCACATCTCTGTAATTAGTCTTTCCAAACAAATGTCTCTTCAGTTGAACTATCGGGTGGGCTATTACTGGCAGATACACTAGATTTCAGAAATGGTATGGTTTAAATTCCATAGGCAGTGCTTCTCTCTAATGGTATTTCTACTGTGAGTCACATTGGACTTTAAGTAAATCTCCACTACCCTATAGTTAGATATTCTAATGATGTCCCCTGATTGGTGAGATTTTTTAATGAGTAGAAGATGTATTTCTTTTAAAAATTCTTTTATTTAAAGGTTACTTTTACATTGCCCTTTGAAACATATGATAGATTTAATCCATTGGTTCTCACATTCAGCTGGGGAGTTGTTAATTAATTGTAGTAGGCAAAGTTGTAGAACGGCCCCAAGATTTCCTGCACCCCATCCCTAGTTTATACACTCTGCATAAACCTAAGGACTGTGAGTTTGATGGCTTTCTTTTTTATGATTAGGCTATATAGGATAGACCACAACTGGCTTTAAGAAAGGGAGATGATCTGTCAGTTACCAGTCATGTTGCAATATGAAAGTATCATATCAATATGTTGTATGCCTTAAACTTAAAGAAAAAGAAAAACAAACAAAAAACACCACCAAAAGAAAGGAAGAAAGAGAGGTGAGTGGGGTAGACCTGCACTAATCACTCAAGCCCTTAAAAAGCAGAGAGTTTTGTCTGGCTGGTCACCGAAGTAAGTCAGAAGGATCTGAAGTGTGAAGGGAATTGACACCAGAGAGGTTCTCTGTCGCTGAGATGGAGGAGTCAAGAGGACAAGGACCTCAGAGTGGCCTCCTGAAGCTATGAGCGGTCCCTGGCCAAAAGCTAGGAATGACAACAAGGACCCGACTCTTATCACCACGAGGAGCTGAATTCTGCCAAAACCAGTGAGCTTGGGAGAGAATGAAGAGCCACAGAGAGGACTTTAGTCCCAGCCAACAAATCAACTTCAGCTTGATGAGAACGTGAGCCAAAAATGCAGCCACCAGGCACCCAAACTTCTGACCTCCAGAAACTCTGAGATAGTACATTTGTTTTAAGCTGCTAAATTAGTCTGGTAATTAAGCATGTAATGTATTAAGTGTAATATAAAACTAACGCACTGATACCCCAACCTCCAAGATTCTGGGTTTTTTGGTTGGTTCTGGGTTAAGGTTTAGACATCAGCATTTTTCAATACCTCCTATGCTACGTGATGCTAACACTCACTCAGGAATGAGAATCACTGCTTTTTTTTTTTTCCCCCCTTAACTGGATTGGAATCAGCTGAAAAAAATCAACTCCTGGAATAGTTTTCTTCTTTCCTGTTCACCCATCCAACAAATAGTTATTAAATGTTTACTGGGTGCCAGGTGCTCAGCCCTGAGGATTTATTTAATGGTAAACACAATCAGACATGGTCACTTCACTCATGGAGCTCACAGTAAGAGTAGGCGGTAACACATTTTTTAAAAACACCATGTGTTTTCCTGCACATAAGGCAAGGTTCGTTTTTACAAAAACTGTCTGCTGGAAAAAGAAAAAAAAATAAAAAAAGAAAACCACTTACTTAACTCTTAGATCCTTATGCTGCATCTCATATTTCAGGGTTGCCCTCTCAATGACTTTAGCTTGAACCACAAGGTCCCATTGGGGAAGATATTTGCCTGAAATGACCTTGATCAGCAGGAGTTTGGTATGCTCACAGAGGTCATTTGATTAATTCAGAAAAAGAAAAATAGGATAAGGATTTAACCCAGACCAAGGCATCAGTCTTGTTCATCATAAAAACACCAGGATTGCAAGTGCTGGGTGTCATAGTCAATGAGTCTTTTAAAGAGCACTTTCAAAAGAGCATGGAGAAGAAAAATATTAAACAAAGAAATGTAAAATGACAACTGTGCTAGGAGTTTCTGGAGGGAAGGGACATGTACTGTAGGGGCACTGGACTTGGGGTCAGGGCGGGGAAATATTAGGGACTGTGCCTTTGAGGGGAGATTATGAAGCAAGGAAGCGAAAGAGGAGCAGGTGTGAAATGGGACTGGGAGGCAGGCTGAGAAACAGAACGCTGGGACAGGGGTTCTCAGGCCGGAATGCACACTGAAATCCTCCGTGGGACGTTAAAAAGTCCTGATGCCTGGACCCCACCCCAGAGATCCTGACTTAACATGTCTAGGGTATGATCTGGGCATCTCCAGGTCATCCCAATGTACATCCAAGCAGGAAAAAAAAACAGCCGGTGCAAAGGCCTTGTGGCAGCAGGGGACTTGACAGATTCTAGAAGCTTCAAGAAGGCTGGGTTGAAGGAAGTCATGGCCCTCCCAAGATTCTCAATGACTACAGACACACTGACACAAACTTGCCTTCTCTGAGTTACTATTATTCAAAGGATTTCTAAAAGTTTTACCTTGTGTTGAAAGGTATTCTAGGAATTCAACATGTGAAATAAAAGAGATTTCACCACAATTCAAAGGATCATCTCAGCTTAAAAAAGAAAGGATTTTGTAACTCATTTTTATATCCCCCCGACCCTGCCCTCAGCCTTGGCTCAGACAGAAACATGTTTGTAAGTTTGAACGAAATGATGGGAGAGGAGCAAGACAGCTCTCCTAAAAGAGAGAAGGCACCATCTAACAGCAGTGGCATTTCCTTTCTGGCTTGCCCAAGTGTGCAATCGACGCTACACTGTAGACAGTGCATAAAGAGTTCATCCTTACCGACAGGAGAGCAAAATGTCCCCTTCACTGCATTTTGGTATCCATTGCATAAATTGCCTGTAGCATAGGAAATAAAGTTGATTGATCTGGGATAACGCTCCAAAATCTCTTTTGGCATGAAAAGAGCTGATTGCTCTCAAATTACCAAATCAAATAAGTTCATGCAACTTACCTCAGCCACTCTCCTCTCTTACTCAGCTTCAGCCAAATTGGCTTACTTGTTATTTCTCTAAAACCCCAGCATGCTCCTGCCCCAGGGCCTTTGCACTCCCTATTTCCTCTGCAACCTATTATAAAATCATTTCCTGTTTAGTTTTTTGTCTGTCTCCCCAACCCCAACCCAGCTTATAAGCTCCATGAGATCAGCAGCTGTGATGGTTTAGTTCCTGATTTATCCTTAAGACCTAGAATGCTGGCTGGGACACACTTAGTGCTCCATATATACATGCTATACTAATATATGGATATCAATATTAATGTAAGAGAACAAAAACATGTTTTAGCAAAGAATACACTCTTCTGAAGATGTCACACCTCTAAGATGCAAATAGACGTGGGAATGAAAACTAGAACATTTCATAGCTATTTTCTGGACATGGTGATTAAATTTTACAGAATTTCAAAGTTCATTGAAAATTGCTCTTTTATAGATGTGACCACTAGAATAAAAGTTAAATTAGTTTTCTATAGCATTCCATTAAATTCCACAGGCATTTTATATCATTAAGGCAATAAAAATGTGATTTGAAGTTCCTCATTCTTCTCTTAGAAAACTCTGTGGAATAGACAGTGATATATATGCTGTATCTCAAAAGAGAGCTATATAATTTTTTAAATCAAAAAGCAATATCAAGATATAAAGATGTCCAAAGTACGGAAAATAAAAAGCATAAATAAATGTATTTTTCAGTTCCATTCTTAGTTTTTTTGGTGTTAAATTGAGTAATACAATAACAAATATTTTTCAGTGGAATAAGAACTGAGATTCCTGAATGAGATGCCCCACTTCTCATCATCATTTCATGGAAATCTCCTGTAACATTTCTCAGTGACTTTGGAGTAATCGCACGTCTTTAGTTAGATGCAATTAACTGTTAATTACTTGAAAAGTGGTGGTGCCATGGTTCTTGTTTTAAGACACTACATTTGGGAGGGGGGCGGTTGTTACATAGTATTGCTGCAGTGAGAGATAACCTATATATTTGATACTGCTAAATATTTCCCCAAAGTAGTTGAACTAATTTCCACTCCCACTAATGACGGTTTCCCACATTCCAACACTTGATATTTTTAGACTTAATGACTTTGCCAATAAGATGGTCCTGAAGCTATAACTTTCTATATAATATGTACCATATACTAAACTAAATGTAGTTTTAATTTTATTCCTATAATTACTAGTGCGTATTTTCATATTTTCACATGCTTTTTGGCATTCCATCCCTTTGCATTTTGCAGTTTTCTTTGCCTCAGCATGAATTAACAGAATTGAAACTGGTCTAAGATCTCTAAAAATCAATCTTTCTGATAAAACAATGGGAATATGATCAATAAGAATCATTCTCCCAAACACCCACTGGATCATAATCAGCTATTCTGACTAGTAGTAATAGGAATGTGTGTGTGTGTGTGTGTGTGTGTGTGTGTGTGTGTGTGTGTGTGTGTGTGTGCATGTAAGACAGACGTCAGTGTGATATCTAATTTAAGTGCAGGGTAAAATTGCTGTATTTTCCATAAACATGGCAACAATGACATTCTTAGGGTTTACTGAAAGCAGACAACAGCAGACTGAGTCTACTTATTTCAACATTCTTATTTTGCAGTTGCAAGAATTGAGGTAACATGCGCAGTTAGGGCACAAAACAGCTGAATCTTCTGACTCAAGGACCAGAGGCTTTTTCACTGTGAAAACTTACTTTCATCCGCTCCTCAATTGGCTAAGTGTAGTAATTCCATATAAAAGAATTGCCCAGGTACACATTGGTTAACTACCTAAACATCAACACTTCCTGTTTTGCATTTGATACATTAAAGGAAATACACACACACACACACACACACACACACATTATTGCTTTGGGGGATGTATAATTTTTTTTAAATGGTATTTCCCAGATAACCCAGGGATCATTTTCTCAATGAAAATTACACTGAGATTTCTTCAGTCTCTGAAAATATTTAGACATTTTGTCCCCTCACTGGAACCATAAAGCACTGTTGCTTCATTTTCTTTGTATGACACGTATCTCGTACAGTGCCTGACATTTATTGGATGGTAAAAAAAAAAAAATGAAAAGTACTAATAGCATTAGAAGTAATAGTACTAGAAGGGGGATAAAGAGAAACATAACATCCCTTGTAATCTCGTTCTACAGCCTTCCTCTTCCCCTAGAGCAATAGCTGTCACATCTATTTTCTCTCACCTGCACCTTCTGAGGAAAGGCTTTGGTGTGTCTCCACCTTCCTGTTGGAACAGCACGTGCGTATTTTATGACATCAATTTGTTCTGAAGTCTCCATATTTCCCACCCTATTGCTGGCTAAGAATTAGGGACGTTTGCTGTACAGTGAAATGGAGACGGGCAGCACTTTAGCAATGCAGACATTGTTCAGTGGAAGCCAAAGGTAACAGGGAAAGGCCAGGAGGCAGAGCACACATGGGTCACAGTGAGACACTCGAGACAAATAACAAACTCTTCTATGCCTTGTGGTAGGCAATTTTCCAAGAGCTTTGCGTGAAATACCTCATTTAACTTTTTACCAAAACATATAATCAAAATAGGAGCCGCCATCATCTCCATTTTACAGACAGGGAAGTGGAGACACAGAGGTATTAAGAAACTTGCCAAATTCAAAAAGGTCAGGATTCGTATGGGCCCTAGTCACTGTTTCTCCACTCAGAGCATTTTCTGATCTTTTAGTCCATGCATGGAGTTTACCAGATGCCCCTAAGTTCTCTGGGGTTCCTGCCCATGGGGTTGTCCTGGGGGTGCTGTGATGAACAAATTGTTTTGACTTGGCCATCAGGATATATCTTTTATGGGACTGCATGAATTTGGGCCGCAAGAGCAGTGCTGAATTGCTAAATTTGAGTGAATCTCATGCACATCAGACATGGGACAAGATCAGGGTCCTGGTCACCAACAATTAACAGCTAAGCTACCCTTGGACTTGATCAGTGCTCATCCATTCGCGTTCTAATCATGGGGCCTCTGGCAGCTGAAGCACCTGAAAGGAATGCGTGTGGCAATGCCATCACTTACCCAGTGAGCTCTCTGCAGCTGGTCCCCAGCATGGTCTTGCTACTCCCTCCTCAGGCTCCATGCCTTGTATGAGGAAGTTCTCTGGAGTTAGTCAGGCCTAGCTTCTCCAAAGAGTTTAGTGACTGTGGGTCTCCAATGCCAATGGGCCTTTCAATCCATGTGGGGATGTGATGCTTTCCTGAATAAGCATTAAGCCATGCCTCACAAGGGTTGGGCATATCTTGCTCTTATGGGACCACAGTACATGCTCCACCTATGGGCCCCTCACCAAGCCTTCCTGCTAGTATTGATGAGTGGAAGGAAGGAGATCACATTCTAGAAATACAGCGATTATGATCTAAAGAGCTTAAGAGAAGAAATAATCAGTTGTCCTATTTTTATTCTATAAAACTCCAAATCATAAATTTAGCATGATCAGAAAGCGATCATCATGCATATTTCCCTGCGTACTCTGGGTAAAACTTACAATTGTGGTCATTGCTTCATTGAAGACCTTTGGAAGACTCTTTGGAATCCAGGACTTACAGTGATATGATGGACGATGCAGTGTCACAAGGAATGACGTAACCAGCAGGACATACGAGGTACCAGGGATCTGCAGAGTTAAAAAGGGTCTGTATTGTTCCAAAATATTATTACACAAACAGATTCTGAAGAAGCATGCTTCTCTGCATGATAACGTTAACAGAGTTTTTAACCTTTGTTTTTTTACAGTGAGAAATATAAAGTTAGCCCAGAATGATGCATCTAACAATCGAGAACATGAAGAGATGTTACCTGGGCTATGCAGAACCTTCCCAAGCAGCAACTGGACAACAAACAAGCCCATAAGTATCTCTTCTCCACCAATTATTGTAAATCTTCATCAATATGTCACTAGATATGTCACATGGGCCCATCCTGTTTGCAGCACATTTTAAAATCCAACTGTCTTTATAGGTGGGGCCCTATAAAAATGATCAGGAGCCTCACATCCCCTCAGCACAGCTCTGAACCACCATTTTAGTAGCCAAAGAAAAGCACATCGTTTAGCCCATGGGAGCCCCACCATCGAGAGAACATTGCAGTCACAGGGCAGAGGGAACGGACATGGGCAGGGGTGGAGAATGGGGATGATCATGACAGTCTTCTACATCTCACACACCCACGGCTGCTTGCTTTCTTCTCGATGACTCTGCTCCTCCAAGTCGCCTCCCTTGTCCTTTGCATGTCCTCACTGTGCACTGGGTGTGTGGCTGTCCTCCTGGTACCAGGCCTCTGGGGCACTTGTTTCCGAAGTCTCTCCCCCTCCCCCTCTCCCCTCTCTTCTCCATCCCCTCTCCCTACTCTCCTCTCATTTCTATTTATAATTTCAACAAATACCTATTAGGTGCCTACCTGTGCCAACACTGCAGTGAAGAGACCACCCACAGCTGCAAATTTTGCCTAAAACCAAAGAAAGACCTTTAAAAGGTAATTGTAATTCTCCTACAGGGTTACGTTAACCATCTGTGATTAGTGCAAACCTGAAGGCACAGCTACAGTCTGATGCTTTCCCTTGAGTGACCTGGAACTTGAAGCACAACCCATATATTTAAGCTACTGTTTTTAAGGTTAAAATTGACTCCTTCCCTTCATCTCTAGCCAGAGCCACACTGTCTCATTCTCATCCTCTCCATAGTAAAGAAGAACACATACACATTAAAAAAAGAAAAGAAAAGAATTTAATTATGAATCTGAACATTGTGTCACATCCATTTCATTCTGGTGGAAAAGCTGGTTAAACCTCCCAGAGGATCCCCCTCTGTGTCACAACATCATCTTCCTTGTGACAGATTTCACATTTCTTTTATATCTTGGGGTAATGACTAAATTGCTGCTTGGGGAAATGGTATTTGGCTAAAGGGAAAAAAAATATTGGTGCAGAGGGGAAAGATTTGTGCTGTTTGAGTGCCTAGGCCAACTTCTGATCTGAAGAAAAGAATACAAGTTATGTAATGAATCAATATATTATCCACACCACGGCAGGAAAAAAGGGGGTGTGAGGGGCTGGGCGATTCCCAAATGAGACATATTGTAGAGCAGAATATGATACCAACTCATGGAAATTTTCTACTATATGCCTCCCATGCAAAAATTTTTTTTAAAAAAAGAAAAAAGGGAAATGTGCCTTTTATGCCAAACATATATCAGATAATGACATATAATGAAATGCACACATCTTCTGGGGGAAAGAGAGAAGCTTTTATATTCCACTGAGACACATAATGTATCAAAGAACTAAAAGGCTCCCTTCAATGCCATAATTTCCTTCAAAAATTTTCTGGAAGCATTTCACCACTGTAAAATATACCCATTAAGACTAAAATTATCTACAATAATTTGGAAGCTATGGATTGAGCGTTCATACAGTCCTTCATGTATAGTCCCTTGCATACTGATAAGGAGAGAAGGACAAGGGGTTCTGTGAGCCAGCGCACACACCGCCAGGAACTCAGAACAGCTCTGCGTTTCTCTACAGATGCTTCGTGATTGGTGTTTTTTCATCCATCCATCCATCCATTCCTATTCAACACATACACACGAAATACCTACTCTGCGCCAAGCATCATTCTAGGACTGAAGCTAAAATGGTGAAAGGAAACATGAAATCTCAGGCCTTGTGGAGCTTCTGCTGGGCAGAAATTTGGACACAAATTTAGGGAGTAATAAGTGCACAAAGAAAATAAAGTAGGACCATGGGATTGAGGGTGATGGGTGGAGACAGGACCTGCATTAGAGAGGGTGGTCACAAAAGGCCTCCTTGAAGGAGTACTGAGACATGGAGGATGCAGGAGGCAGCCGAGCGGAACACGGGGAAGGGCTGTCTGACACGAAGACACAGAAGACTCAGGTGACTGGGAAGGTTTGAGAACCTGTGCACTTCCAGCGAGCACCACTGGTGCTCTGCCCAGATGCCCATCACCAGCTTCCTGCATCCTTTACTTCTGACATCGCAAACCTACAACTTCCTTCGGAGGCCCGAGGCCTTCTCTTGGGCTACTGAAGTCACTTTAGGCACAGAAAATTGTAAGTTTATGTCTCCTGAAAGGAGCTGAGGACAGTGGCTAACAGAGAGGCACGAAAGCCCAGTAACATGGTCCTGAGCAGGCAGAGCTCTGCAGAGTAATTTTCATTATGAGGCTCAGCTTTGCCTGGAATCACACCCTTGTTTGGCTCCCTCCCCTTCCTGACCTGCTTTTTCTCTACCCTCCCTGGTTTCTCCTGGGAGCACATTTTCAATGAATTATCTTTACTCAGATTCTTACTGTAGGGTCTGCTTCTGGGGAAGCAGCCCTAATACATCCTCCATGCCAACATGAATACCTGAAAATACATCACAGCACATGTCGTGAAGTATCCTGGTATTTTTGAGTACAGTGGGGCTATGGGAAGAAACATTGATCAGGATGTTGATCTTGATAGAGATTGATGACAGTGATGATGGGTCCTGGTCCCAGCTTTTCTGCCATGTAATTATAATTGTGTGAGTCTAGACAAAGTCACAACTCTGGGCTTCAGGTCTTCATCTACAAAATGGGGAGACTGAGCCCATGGTGACCTCCAGGGAACTTTTCTTCAATAATATGTTACATGTATGTGTGGGTAAGAAGGATGTATTGATACATAGTCACATATGCTGCGTGCATCTAGAGAGATAATGGCATTACACCAAATGGGACATGGAGGGGTTAGTGAGTGAGTTTTCCAGTAAGTTGTCTACTGCTATGAGTAGTAATGAAGAGCAGCTGGTTAAGCCCAAGGCGAGGGTCAAAGGAGGTTTGCTGGGAGTCAGAAAGGTTGTGATAACTGTGGTGGTTCTACCTTAGACCTGAGTAAGACTGAAAGACAGGCAACCCAATCGATGAAGGAAAAGATGATGGAAGACCAAAATGAGAACACACTTAAGAAATGCCTGTTCTCTGGATGGGAAAAAAAGTGGAAGCTAGAGGAACCGTAACAAAAACAGCCAGATCATGATTGCTACTGAGTCACTGGACCAGGACATGTCCACTAGTTTCTGCTACACCCTAGCTAGAAAGTATCTTTCAAAGCTTACAAAAAGGGAGAGACTAAGAACAAGCAAAAGGAAGCTCAGCTTTACACTATGCAAAGGAAATAACTCTTTATGGAACAGGGGTTCAGAACGCATTACTGAACATTACCTTAACAATCATTACAGTTAGAAAAAAAAAGATCTAAAATTAGCTGTGTGGTATCAGTGACATTCCTGGGTCTCAGACTTCTAACTCTGTAAAATGGAGAAAATGCCTACCTTTCAAAAAGGTGGAGTGGGAATTCAGAGCAGAAAAATAGGTGGCATGGGGAGCAACAGAGCATGTTCACAGTTGCTTCAGAATCAGCTGGACCGATTCTTATCTGAGCCCTAGCTCCCTACCCTTTGCTGGCTGTGTGACCTCAGGCTTGTCACCTAACTTCGAGTCCGGTTTCCTCAACTGGAATCTGAGACAATAATTGTGCATACTTCATGGAGTGGTTGAATGTTAGGCATTTCTGCCCATCTCACAATAAGATACCTGCTCAGTAAAGATCAGTTCCCTCTGGCCACATCTGCCAACCAGACTTTTCTGGAATATAGGAAAGATGTCAACAAGCCCCTCTGCCAGCACTGTTCAAGCTCTTTCTCAGTTACAGTGCCTTCTCTTTTCTTATCTCATGGCTGGCTCTGTCCTCACTACTCACCTGGTGACTGCTGCCTCCGTGATAAACCAACTTTGGGCTTGGTTTTCCAGTTGACTCTTTGCACTTTGCCTCAGAGCGTAGACTCTGGCATTCACTCCCCAGTCAACACATTGATGGCCTTGGATATGAGACCCCACACTTTGACCCTCTGTAGACTCAAGACCCCATTATCCATTAGGCACATCAACACTGAACAGGGTACTTGACATCAGTTCTCCAGCCCCTGCTTTGACTTTGCTTCAAGTGAAAATCATGATATTCTTAACTTCTCCTGTGCTTCCTGCAAGCATTTTTACATAATTTGATCTTGTAAGTGAAAAAAAAAAACACACACACATCTTTACATCCCCAGGCATTTTGTGTCCTTATCTAAAATTAGCACAGTTACTGTTATGCTATTTTAAGGAATGCAGGACAACGCTCACTCTTCAGACACACCAGCTTAACCAGTTGAGGAGCGTTATGCAAGACAGGGTACGTAGGTCCAGCACCAAACCTCAAAGCCCCCAGGCTGCTCTTCCTCTTCCGGTTTACCAACATAGCTAGTGTGTGATCAGGTAGGTGCCAGAGTCAGTGGAAAGGAGCAGCATGCTATGGATGTGAAGCTGTAAATGAGATAATTAAAAACCCCAGAAGGATGATGTCTTAGGTACGGGTACCTAGAAGCAGGGCATGAGATGGGGATTCTTGGCAAATGCTAGAGTTTTCTCAGGAGGACCCAGTCAGGGAGGGAGACATTCAGGATATAACAGGGGAAGAAGATAAGCAAAGAAGAATTTCAGGTGAAGTCTAGTCTCAGCTTGACCCAGCGGGGAGTTCTAACACGTGAATGCCACCCGGATCAGTCTGTCATTGGCTGAAAGCTGCCTCAAGAGAAAGGCTCGCTCAACCTACAGGCATTTCTAGATGGTGCAGCTCATGGAAGCCTGAGGCAACTCTCTCAGGAGAACAGGTCAACTGTAAGCCAAATATAGTCAACACGCACAGCAGCTGGGAGAAGAGGCCCTGGACAGGTAAAGGTTGGACACCAACCTTGGCAGCAAAAATAAAAGAAACATCAGACAAATTTCAAAAAGCCATAGAATCTGTAAATCCAAGGATTATATCTCATAACATGTATTAAAATCTCCAGCACTCATATCAGTCCATAGGTGAGACAGATACTCAGCTACAGGTAATCAGTGATTAAACTAAAGAGCAATTTATTTGGGATGGAGAGAACTGGCAGAAGATATAGTTATTAATCTCAAAGTGGGGACATCTCAGTGAATAGCACATAATTTTTTTTTTATTTTAAGAAAAATGGGAAATGATACCTAATGAAATATTAGGATTCTGTCTTAACTTCTTTGATCTCTGGCAATAGATAAACCATGCAGCATAGAAGAAAAGTATTTGACTTGGTATTAAAAAGAGGGGGGAACTCTGATCTCAGCTTGGTCACCTACTAATTCATGTCTCTGTAGATTAGTCTCAAATGAACAGAATCTTGGTTAAATCAACCCCAAAATGGAAATTGTAATACCTCCTGCCTAACCCTTGGAGCTCTTGTGAGGTTCCGATGATCTAATAATGTGCCGGAAAAGACACCTGTGTCTTTTGAATGCAATTGACAGACCCCCAAGTCCAGGGACCTTGGGGAAAGAGTGTACTGTACTGACACCCTTAGAAAGCTGTGTATGGCCTGGGATTCGTCTGGTCACATGAGCCAGTACCAGCCACTTCAAACCATGAGGATTCCCTTTCACCATCTCTCATCTCTCTTCCTCTCTTTGCCACACAAAGTCAGCTCCATTCCCATGGGCTGGACTGCCTTTCTCATGAGACTTTGGCAGTCACTCTAGGACTTGAAATTGGGGAACAAATAGTTTCCCAAAGGGAGGGTTGGTCCCAGAAAAGAAGATTTGGCAGGTGACCAAAGATGGATATCCACTGGGGTGCCAGCTGTGGTGTCAGAAGATAGGAACTCGAGTGTCTTTTTTAATGTATTATGTCCTTGAGGACATCAATAAATCTATCAGAACACCTTCTTCATGTACCAACTGGCAACACAGATATATATTTCACCAGGATGGTTGAGGATTAAAATAGGTAATTTATGGGTGAAGATGCTTTGTAAGATGTAAAGTGCTTTCAAAAATTATAATAAGCTATTATTATGAATTATTGTGCATTAAATACAGAGCACTTCCAAGGCACGCATGCCTTTAGATCAGTTTTTAGATTGATTTTTTTTTTAAAAAAGAAAATATTTAGCACCTGCCTTGTCCAAGTTTGCAGCTGAATTCACCACACCGTAAGAAAATAAAGACAAATCAAGGAAACAGCCTCAGCTAAAGGTGGCACTGTTTTCCATCTGTCCTCTTCTGAACAGTCGTCTCTGTAGGGAGTGACACTGGGTACCATTTAGAGAGGTGTCACTTTTACAGAATTTCCTCCTTTCATTCTGAGAAATCGAAAGTGAGCCCAAAGCTTCCGCCACTGTGTTGGGAAATGAGCCAGTCACGCCTCGGCAATTTATAGCCAATTTTCCATTAATAAGAGAGAATAGAGTGTGTTTCAATCACTTTACAATCCAAACACTTGTTCTTAAGAATGGGGGAGAGAGAGTACAAGAGTTTTGCTCTGTTTCTGAAAGAACATTAATTCAATATTGTGTATCTTTGAGAAAAAAAAAAACATTTAGATGGCTTTAAGTGGTAGGAAGGTGAGTTTTCCAGGAAAATACTCATAAAGACATGCATTAGAAATACCACCTAATCAACTATACTTCAGTTTAAAAAAAAAAAAAAAGGGAAAGAAATACTGCCTAGAGTCCACACATGGCAGAAGGACCTACCTGAAGCCATGATCATAATATAGGTAAGAGGAAGGGTGGGAGGAAAGCGGGGTTGAAAGGGGGACTAGCAGTTTCAGGTCAGAAGTCCCCAACAGCATCTCAGCTAAGTGGTAAATTCCTGTAGTCAGGAGCCCCGAACCATGAGTAGACTGAAAGTCCAGGTGAAGCAGACCTAAGAACTGGGATGGAAAACAGAAACTGGGACACAGATGATGCCAAAGGTCCAGGATGGCCATTTTGTAAAGTTCAAGGCAAGTGAAGAGTTAAAGAGGTAGGCCAGGGGCCGGAGGACTGAGAGACACCCATCAGACTCTTGTCCCATAAGCCTATAACATATTCCCCAAAACGTGTCTTCCTTGGGCTTCCCGGGAGGAAGGCAAAAGTGGGTGGCGAGGAAGCACCAGGTGTGTGGAAAACAAGGACGGAAATTGCTTCACAGTCTGAGGAGCGAGAGAGCACATTAGATTTCCCAGGATCGTGGATGTTTCTCGTGGGGCTTCCATTTAATCCACTCACCTGGTCACGTCTCTCCCTTCTGTCTGCACAGCATGTCAACTGGGGCTTGTCTTAGTTTAGGTCCCCTCGAAAGAAGACCTAGAGTCAAGAATTTGTGTGCAAGTCGTTGATCTGGGAGGCGATGCTGGGGAGATCTGTGAGGGAGTGGGTAAGGGAAGCTAAGAGAAGGAGGAGTTAATACAGAGGCTATTAGTGAGCAGGTGACCTCCGTGGGCACCTGGGGGACTGAGTAAAATCTCACTGAAGCACAAAAAGCTGGAGTGTTTCTCCATCAACCCCCATCCTATGAGTCTCTTCCATTTCAAATGACTCCCAGGGGTGCTATCTCCCTGGCACGTCCAGCCTCTCCTTAGGTAAAGAGACATGGCACCAGAGGGAAGAAGACACCAAAGCTGCAGGTGCCATCCAAGTGGACCAAGAAGCCAAGGGCAGGGCACAGCCAGCATCTGCCACAAAGCCCCAGACATTCGAAAACCCTCATTCAAAGGCTTCTCTCGAGTAAACCAGGGCACTTCTACCTTGACTTGATGACTTAGCCATGCTTACCAAGAATCACCTGTGTTTATTACCACATGTGTTAGTTACAGTTGTTAATTGTTATTTCGTAACAAATTAATCTTATGTACATTAAATGTATGCAATCCTTGAAATGTGAGCTCACAATGGGAGACGTGAAAAGTAAGCTGAATTCTTCAGACTGGCTTGATGAAAGTAAGCCAGTAAAAATTCATGCAAACCATTGAATTAGGGCGGCTGAGAAGACTGAGAATGTGGGGAAACTGTAACAATTGAAGAGGGTTATTCAATCAGATTGCTTTGCAAGTCACTTTAATTCTTGCTCCAATGTAAAGAAACTGAAGTTGAAAATCTTAGGGGATACATTAAGGATGTGATTTATTAAGAGAGACAACATATAGCACCAATTAAGAGAAAAGGCCTTCACTTTACATCAAAGATTGGCAAATGAATGTCAATTTATCTGTTTTAAGTTAAAATAAAAATGTTTAGGGCATGTATGAATCATTTTTTATGACCTCTTGCATTCAATGATTATTTTTTTCAATGAATTAAGCAACTGCTAGCCTAAGGTGTGTGGCATGAGACGTGCCTCAACTCCAAACCCAGGAAAACGCTCTGAGACTCGGGCTCCGTTCCTCACACAAAGTCAGCTGCTGGGACTGTTTAAGGCCCAGGAAAATTGAAGTGTACTAGGAACAAGCATTTCCTCAGTGGCTCATAAATTGGGATTAAGGATCCAAAAGGTTAAAATTTCACTCTAGGACATGTTGAGTCCAATTACAAAGAGTAACAGGAGAGAAAAGCTAACCAAGGGGAAGTGAAGGCTGAGGAAGGTGAATATTTGAGCTTAGCTGCTGCACCTCATTTAGCCTTGCAAATACCAGAGGCACAAGAATGGCTTCAAGAATAAAAAAAGGGAAGGCTTGACAATCTTTTTACTACTTTTCAGAATAAGAAAGTCTTCACGGTTTCTAAAGACATAAGATACAGATGCGGAAACTCCAGACGCTACCTGGAATTCTGTCTTCTTCTGATGATTTAACACTAAAATCAGTTCGGTTTCTAGCACTTCCAGCCAAGAAAGTCTTGAAGAGTGTTGACCTGAAACAAATAGACTGCCAGATATTTCTCTGGCAAAGATGGGTCTCTCTGGGTTCAGCAGAGAATTGCAATTCTGGATCTGTAATCACGGCAAGTCAGATGTGAGTCCCTGGACTCCAACGGAAGGAGAACACTTTCATAGAGGGGGCAAAGAAGTCCAGAGGACTAAACAAAGAGTCCATGTCTTTTTGGAGGCTGCCAGGAAAGGAGTCTTCCTGTTGGGCTCTGCTACTGTCACAGGGAGTGAGAGCTCCCCCTTCTGGTCTCCCAACTCTATTTAACTGAGATTTTTGTTTAGTAATTTTTCACACTAATATATAAGAAGTTTCTAATTACAGCATCCCCTGTGTAATCTTCTCTTTCTCTGCATTCACGCTGTCATTCCCAGGGGTGTTGTTGGGTATCTACACGGAAAATACCATTCCACGGACTACAAAGGAACATGATTTTTAAAGGTTTTTTATTTTTCTCCAATTCTAGAATCTACTGATAATATTAGCCAGGAGAAAGTCTCTTCCAGCAGCCAAGGCAGAGGATCCCAGCAACTGCTCATCCTAACGTTCACAGTATGAGTTAGATTATTCTTGGGAGTCTGAGAAGGAAATACATAACCATCCCCCAAAGATGTTTCATTAATGTTTGCTTATGGTGATGAGGAGGTCATTTTCACGGTTTTATTAGAAGATGTTTTGTCTTATATGTATTTTGTGAGACTATTTTTGGAGAACATTAGAGATTTTTCAGGGAAAAGGTATTTTTGCCAAAATCATTCCTATTACCTCTGTGAGGCTGAGTACCATCTTCCTAGAAACTATTTCCCAGTGAGATACCCAGTCTTGCTGGAAACAAGACCCCCTTGCCCTTGGGGAAAAAATGGGCAAAAAGGTAAGTCTGTCTAATACCTTGAGCTAGGGAATTTGTTAGTATCAAAACCAAGAGAACAAGAGTTTTGTTTTGTTTTTTCCTTTAATTGACGTATAATCAGTTTACAATGTGTCCATTTCTGGTGTACAGAATAATGTTTCAGTCATACATATACATACATATATATATATATGTTTTCATATTCTTTTTTATTACAGGTTACTACGAGATTGAGAACAAGAATTTAACAACTTTTCATTATCACAACTCGATACAAGCTCCTAGTTAATGCATTAGGAAGTACCAGAACCCCTTCTTAGGAAGTAAAATGTCGGGTTGCCCCTAATTCTCTCCAGCATTTCAGCAGACACAGGGCTACCTTTTCTTCCTCCCCATCCTGTTCCCAAGAACAACATGGAGAAACTTTATCTGGGTCTATTGGTTCTGCCAATAATATGGTGTAAAAGATCCTCTTCATACAGAACCCTATTTCAAGGTCTATCCAGATTTTAGGTTAGTTGGGAAAACTTTTTAATGGGCTACATAGTAACAAAACCACTAAAATATTTCCTTGCTTCTGAAAATGAATACCTTGTAAATAAGTGTGGATGTCTTACCTGCTATCCAAATGGAAATAGAGGGTTGAAATAAATTATTGCTCAATGTCCACCCCAGTGACATTAATGTCTGGAAATAAAGACAAACTGGAAATAACCGAGGATGTTCAGTCTGGCCCAGTTATAATGTAGCAGACAATTGCTACATTTCACACAAGAATCACTTTACTCAATCTATGAAATGGCAGACAGTAACACAGCTTAAATTAGATACGTGAAATCCAGGGTGGCCATTCATTAGGTCCATTAAATCATAACCGGCCCATCTAGTAAATAGTAAGTTGTAAGCTTCCCTTGTTCTTGCAAAATTGCATGCCCTCTCAGTGTCATATAGCCTAGATAATAAATCACAAGGCCCCCCTCACTACCCCTATAGATAGCATCTCTGACATATAAATCTTAAGATGTTTGCCCAAGTTGTTTTTAAGGAAATTGGAGTTGGTTCTCCATCTAGTTTGAAAAGGTCAGGACCACTAACCCTTCAGCTGAGGGTACATGGGTGTCTGATGGGCAACCATTTGATGTTAGAGGGCTGAAACTCCACCCTCAGATCATCTAGCACCGCCACATTTTGAACAAGCATCCTATGAAGAGGCGTGAAGCTCAGTTGCTCCTGTGCAGAGCCTCATGACTTCACCTTCCCCTGCTTCCAGTCACCTTCCCTGCACCTCTGACCATCCTGTACTCTTTGCCCATAAATATCCCAAGCCCCTGGCCTTGAGAGAGGTGGATTTGAGATCTGTTTTCCCATCTCCTCACTTGACTGCTTTGAATAAACCTTCCCTCTGCTGCAAACCTCAGCATCTCATCATTTGGCTTTCTGCGTGTTGGGCAAAATGACCCTGGTTGGGTGAAGTAGTCTTTCTGAGAGTATCAACAATGATCTTAATTTGGGGAGAATAAAAAGAAGGCATTGAGAATTGTGTGTGTGTGTGTGTGTGTTCCAGCATATTTTCCACACTCAATGAACCAGGAGTTTTCTGATGAGGACAGTAGGAAAGAATTGATTTACAGCATAAATATCCAGAACTGATCATACTAGGAGGATTTACCAAGGACAGCCTGTGAAGGAAGGCGAGGTCAAGGGTATTGTTCCAGTAAAGAAGTTGGGAGATTAGGCTGAGATGAGAATTTAGGGTCATTAAAGTTCGTAGACCCACTTGGGGAGCTGGAAACAAAAGCAAGCCCACAGCACAAACACTGATGTGTGACACTTACTTGCCTCTCCGAGGTCCTGAAGACAGCAATGTTTAAGCCCAGAGGCGGGGCAGGCAATTTTCCCCACATGGGCAATGTGCTGTTCCTTTTCGTTCTTGAGGCTGTTGATTACCTAATGAACCCTTCCCCATGCAGCATCGCTCTCCAACCAGGAGAGAGGGGCTCACCTGTTATAGTGCTATTTGAAAATGAGCCATCCTCTACACCTCTCATATCTAAAAATCTTTCAGAGTCAAGGATATAACCAACATACAGATACTGCAGTGCTGACTGTATGTGCAGCATCATATTAGGCAACAGAAGGGGATAAAATGTCGGCAGTGTATGCCTAATCTCAATGAATTTATGGCCTACTACAATCACGCAAAGCAGGAAAAAAAATAAAATAAAACTCCTGTGGCTGGATGATAGTTGAAACTATTAACTTATGGCTTTCCCTCATTTTATTACCCTTCCTTTCTCCCATTCAAAATGCATTCATTCAAAGATATTAAGAGCTGAATATAATACTTGGAGATACTCATTTATGGAATTCTCCACTCTCACCCCACCCCCCCATTCCCTTCTCTCATTCAGGTTCTCCCAGAGTAAGATGGAGAAAGAAAGGCCAGTCCAAAGGCATATTATCAAGTTGTAGTGGTCCATCCCACCAAGGAGCTGTTCCTGGCCGGGAAGGAAGAGGGGGGTATTTACCCACCAGCTTCATTGGCTCTGTGTGTGTGTGTGTGTGTGTGTGTGTGTGTGTGTGTGTGTGTGTATGTGTGTGTTTGTACATTGATGGGGGACTGTCTTAGATGAGAAATCCACACATGTTGTCTAAACAACGTCCTAGCTTTTGTCTCCAAAAACCTAAATCCAATGGCAGGGATGGAATTAAAAGAAAGATACATGGCATGACCTAAAGCAGCAGAGAAAGTCCCTGTTTAGATGAAGTAATAGAAGATAGTCCCTGTGCTCTGGAGGGAGGCAGAGAGAGGAGAGTGGGCACAGGAGCACTGGAGAGCTAAAACCTTCATTAGATCGGGGAGGTGCCTATGAAGTTATCAGGATGAGCAGAGAATATTCTACCCAGATGTTTCTCCAACAGCACTGAAGCAAGAGCTTCAAAACAGTTGGGTCTGGGAAGGAATTGGAAGAAGAAATGGTGGGCTAGCCTAAAATTTACTCCACCTTCTAGCCCAGAGGTGCAACCCACTTCATCTCTTTGGGATCCATAACACCCTTGCGTGGCTTTCTCATCCTCTTTATTTAGGGCAGGGAGCCGGAAACCCCGACCAGGACAACAGAAGAGGTGAGTAGGAATGGAGGAGCTTTCAGACCTGTTTTGAAGATATTTATTCCCACATACACTCACTCCTTGTCACCCTCTGCTTCTATTCCAGTGAGTGTCCTCAGACTCTACTAAATCTGGAAAGTCCCCTCCTGGATGTCAAACTCAACCAGCTCCTCTCCCTTTCCATGCTCCTTGAAGCTCTTTACAGTATTTTACAGCGATGACTTGTTAATTCCTGGAAGCTTGGACCCCTTTGTACAGTGAGTGCTCTACGCTTTCCCTCCCTTCCTGAAAAGTGCCTCCTCTGACTCTTGTCCAGCTTCCATTAGCCCCAAGGACAGGCTTATCCTGAACTGCCAGTGTATCCCTCCCCACCTCATTTGCCCCTGGCAACCATAAGTCTGTTTCCTGTATCTGTGAGTCTGTCTCAGTTTTGTAAATAAGTTCATTTGTTTTTGCTTTTGTTTTAGATTTCACATATGAATGACATATGGTATTTTTCTTTCTCTTCCTGGCTTACTTCACTTAGAATGATCTCCAGGTCCATCCATGTTGCTGCAAATGGCATTATTTTATTCTGTTTTATGGCTGAGTAGTATTCCATTGTATAAATATACCACAACTTCTTTATCCAGTCATCTGTTGATGGACATTTAGGTTATTTCCGTGTCTTGGCTATTGTACATAGTGCTGCTATGAATATTGGGGTGCATGTACCTTTTCAGATTAGAGTTCCCTTTGGATATATGCCCAGGATATAGTTTTTTGAGGTATCTCCATACTATTTTCAATAGCAGCTGCACCAAGCTGCATTCCCACCAACAGTGTAATACTAATTATTATATATAAAATAGATAAATGACAAGTTTCTACTGTATAGCACAGGGAACTATATTCAATATCTTGTAGTATAACCTACAAGGAGAAAGAATATAAAAACACATACATGTATGTATATGTATAACTGAAGCATTATGCTGTACACCAGAAATTGACATATTGTAAACTGAATATACTTCAATAAAATAAAAAAAAAAGAAAGAAAGAGGTAGAGAAAGAATAGGCTTAAACCTAATCTCTCTCTGACAGTCTCCATCCAGTTCAGTGTCTTGAAACCCAGCACTGTGTCTTTTACTGAGTGGGTTTCAAATTTAGATTTCCCTGGAAACCCTGAGATTTCTCCTGAATTCCAACCCTATATTTACACTGTCTGGAGAAAATTCCATCCTGAATGTTATATACATCTCAGAATATCCATAACTAAACCAAAAATTCACTCCAAACTGGAAATGCAACAATTAAAACCAACAAAAAAGAATGAATATAAGAAAAAAAAGACAGAAATATGTGGCACATCTAAAGGTCTAATCTTAGAGAAAGACAAGAAGATAAAAGACAAGGAAATAGAATCATAAGTAGAATTCCAGCCTGGTAAACCAGAAGAATGGTGACATTTTGAGAGAAGGTTGGGAAAGTTGAGAAAAAAGTAATTTTAGGATGAAAGGAAAGATGAAGAGTTGTTTTCATCGTATTGGGTTTCTATACCGAGTATTTTCCCTGCTCTGTTTTAAATGTATCCGTAGACCTGAGGTCCTTTCCTATTTTTCTCGCTGATCTCGGTCACACATTACCTCTTTGATTTTTTTCTTCCTTCACTCTCACAGAGACTTCTTGAAGAAAATGATCAACAACTTCCAACCAAGTATTTCTTTTAATTCTCTCTTGAAGACAAAGTTGTTACTTTTGTGAACAAAACAGAAAAAAGTATATATAATAATACATAAACATAACCAAAAATAAAAATGATACATATTAAAATATACAACATGTAAAAATGATCACCAAAACTCCCATCTGGAATCTTACAGCAATCAACTCTGATAAAACCATTCCTTAATTTCCAAAAATGCCTTAAAAGTTTATTTTATATTCTCTTAATACTTGAGATGTACCAGGAAAATATTCTTTAAAGGTTGCAACCAGACAATGTAAGGTCTGGGACTAGAAGCAGGCGTACAAATTCATGAGAAGACACCAGTAGCATAGAGCATATATTTCATTTTATTTCTAAATCCTTCAAGCCTCCTACTCTGTTTAGAGGTCTGACAGCAGCCACCTTCCTAATAGCCTGTTTTACTTGCCACCCACCTTTGTACCATTGGAAACTTGTTAATTGCTGTCTTGGTAACAAAGGGTAACAACACCATTGTGCTATTCCAAAAAAAAAAAAAAAAAAAACTGTGTTAATCGATTCCCCTGCAAAATGCAATGATTATAATTGACTTTATCTTCTTCCAAAAGGAAATCAGGATGCACAATCATGGTGAGATCTGCCCTTATTAATGGAGATGCATCACTAATTTAAGATGAAAACTGAAGTCAGGTAAACATCCATCTTGCAGCTCGCCAGCCTGCAACAGACAGCGGCTCTGGTATGCAAGCTTCTCTTATTCCTCTCCCCACTCAGCATTCCCCTCCGGGGACCCAATAAAGGGCTTAGAAGCAGGTAAAAAGCCACACATTATTCAGTAGCTTTATCTCAGATGCACTTTGAAAAAGATTTGCAGCCTCTGAACCAACAGGTGATAAGTCACTCAGCCTATTTTCTTAGGATTGCTGCTGCAATGTTACTGTTTGCTTCCCAGTAACACCATAATCATGGACAGTAACAAACACACAGGGACATTTTCTTCTCTGCACCTCAGAAAGCTGCGACTTCATGAATCTCTCTTCTTTAGCTATTTCCTAATCCAATTTTTTCATGTCAGAGCTAGGAATTTGTGTGACAGGGTGTTTGGTACATTGCCATAAGGCAAGGACCAGCCACATCGACGGTGATTCTAGGCAGCTTTGACTAATAGCTTCACAGGGTAAATCCGTGATAATTAGCTGGATTCTCAGATCCAAAGGTGGTTATATTAATGAGAACCCCAGATTATAAAAGCAAGCTGAGTGAGGGACAATCATTGATAGTGAGTATTCAGCATCTCTCTGTTTTGAGCTGCTGGAAGAGTTAGGCGATAAAAAATTCATCCACTTAACCTATGTTCACTGTGCACCTTCTCTGATGGGGGTGCTGCTCTGCTGGGTGGGGATGTGGCTGTGAACGTGATCCCTAACATTCCTGCTCTCCTGGAAATGCACTTGCTGGGCAGGGAGTGAGATTAAATTATGCAGTTAAATAAATGCATTCACAGAGAAAGTCCAGGTAACGGTGCTCTAAAGAAAATCAAAGAGGTATTGGGCTAGACAGTGATTTGGGGCTTGACAGGGCTGCTTAAGAGGACATGGCCAGGCAAGGCCTCTTGGGGTAGATGACATTCAAGATGACGTGGTGGTTGTAAAAGGGGGTCCCCAAGTTCTTGGATTCTCCTCTCATCAAGTGGTGGCATTTAAATCTCTGTCCCTTGTCCTTTGAATCCAGGCTTTTGCCTGCTTGACAGAGTAAAGCAGAAGTGATGTCATGCCAATTCCCAGGCCCAGGACTTAAGAAATTGATGACTTCCATTTCCTGTCTCCTGGGGGGTGTGTTTGCTCTTGGACCTTAGCCACCATGTGAGGAGGCCCAAGCAGCCCACAGTGAATGTCCTACCTTAGAGGGGTCAGCCCTGAATTGTGGCCTCCTGTCACACATCACTTCTGAAAGTGGAGAACACCTCCACCATGGATATATGGCCCCTTCCTAGCTCAAATTGCCACTTAGCAGGACATGGTAGACATGTAGCAAATGAGAGAGAATTCTGGCCTCTGGGCCATTTGTTAGATATGTGGTATCTATATATTCATTACATATATAGGTCAAAATATTTATGGTCCATATAAAGGCATTGTTCTTTGCACAGTAAAGGATACCACCACCCTGTCACCACTGGGATGTAAATGTTGAGTGGCAGGCAAGTGACAGGTCAGTGTAAGCGACACCCGGGGGTCAGATGAGCGAGTGAGCAGCCTTTAGGTGGATGGCACCTTGCTGGCATCCGTGTCTTTTCTGACAATGCATCTATACTCATCCCTGGGATAAGGCAACAAGAAGGCAAACCCAGCTGCCTCTCCTCGGAGAGTCAGAAGTTGAATGCTTCATCAGGAATTTAAATGGTGACTCCAGATTCCTTTTCATCTATTCCAGGATGAGCTGATTAAGTCATTTTACTTCATGAGCCATGAGGGGCTGAGGGCTGATTTTTCTCCTGGCAACAGTTAATTCTAGTGAAACGACATCATAAAAATATTGATGGAGAAAGGCAATATTAATTCATCAGACGTTATTTATTAGCGGCGTGTTATATAGCAAATACAAGTCATGAATTCAAGGAAATGCAGTGTCATTAATCATTCACTATTTATAATGAAGGCCCATAGAACTTCATATGAATAGTCTCCTCTCACAATCTGCTTGTAACAAGCTGAGCTGTTGCTGCCTTGTCTGTCCTGTGACAAATCCTCTTTCCTTCCTTCCTTCCTAATTACTAATCCTCATTTACAGTTCCAAGGCAAGTAACTCTTCTCTCTATCTGTTGCTATGGCTTCCCAGCCCAAAGCAAGTTCTCTCTTCCTTTTTGCTAAGCGTAACCTGATTTTTTTTTTCAGGCAGCAGTGTGCCCAACCTCCAGCCGACAAATCCTAATTGGTCTGAGCCAATCAAAGAAACTGTTCTGTTTCGCCTGTCGTTTGTCTAGAAGTAGATAGAGCCAGCCCTCCATATCCGTAGGTTCCACACCCATGGATTCAACCAACCGTGAATAAAAATTATTAGAAAAAAGATTCCAGAAAGTTCCAAAAAGCAAACCTTGAATTTGCTGCATGCCATCAATTATTTACACAGCGTTTACATTGTATTAGGTATTATAAGTAATCTAGAGGTGGTTTGAAGTACACAGGAGGATATACCTAGATTATATACAAATACTATCCCATTTTATATAAGGGACATGAGCATCTGTGGATTTGGTAACTTGGGACCAATCCCCTTTATATACTGACAGATGGCTGTACAAGTTTTCCTACTATCTTAAAGGAGAGTGTTCCTGTGAAAACTTTTGTAAGCCAAAATGGCATAAAGTGAAGAAGCAATTACCTTAGGACACATCTTGTGAACGGATGCACAAAATAAGTTGAGATAAAGCACAGATGCTCACAGACACAGTTCAAAACTCTGGCAGCTTGACGCTGAGACGCTGAGCAGAGTTCCCTGGGAAGGAGCTTGGCAGCACCACTCTCGCTGCTCGGGGTGCCTCTATCCAAGCTCACTGCAAAACAAATGCCCTGAAAGCAAATAATGGCCCTTTGGAAAGAAATTTTAGGGCCCTGAGTCCCTGAAGAATCATCTAGACAAAAGGGCAAAAGGGCTTGGTCTTGGGAACATAACAGGCATGGGGTGATCCAAAGCACGTGGCTTAGAGCAAGGACCCCTGCAGGTTGGTCTAAGGTGGCACTTAGGAGCCGACTGTTAAGGGATATTGTTAACCCAAATATGACAGGGAGATGAAATGCAAAAGCTCACTCAATATGTTAGTCCCTAGGAACACCAAAAATAACTCTTCCAGTTTTTCACTTTATTTGTATAATCAGATCTTTAGTGATTTTCAGCAAATGAAAGGTAGTTGTTCTTAGATGGAAATACACAGAGATAGATTTATCATAAAACTATTAAAACTGCAGCTGCAAGTCCCCTCACTTGCACAGGTTCTAAGAAAGAAACCTTGACCACCTGTTCCCAGGATGATGATGCCACCATCTTATGCATAAGAGGGCAGACATCACCAACCCAGAAGGTAGCAGGATTTATTTTGCCATATGTATAAAGGTAAGTTTTTTTAAAATTCTTAAATTTAAAAGGGGCCCCAGAAGGTAAAATGGTGTAGCCATTGTAGAAAACAGCTTGGCGTTTCCTTAAAAAGTTAAACATAGAATTACCATGTGATCCAGCAAATTCTACTCCTAGGTAGGTACCCAAGAGAATGGGAAACAGGGATTCAGACAGATACTTACACACCAATGTCCATAGAAGCATTATTTATGATGGTCAAAAGGTAGAAATAACCCTAGTGTCCATCAACTAATGAATGGATAAACAACATGTGGTAGATACATACAATGGAATGAATGGGGTTCAGCCTTTATAACAAATAACATTGTGATGCAAGCTTCAACATGGATGAAACGTGAAAAAATTTTGCTAAGTTAAATAAGCCAGACATAAAAGAAAAAAAAATATTGCGTGATTACCTAAAGTGTGAGTTACCTAAAACAGGCAGATTCAGAGACAGAAGGTAGATTAGAGATGATCAAGGGCTGGGGGAGGGAGGACTGAGGAGTTATTGCTTAATGGTTATAGAGTTTCTGTTTGAGGTGGTGAAACAATTCTAGAAATAGTGTGTTAGAGTCCTCCAGAGAAAGAGAACAATAGGATTTACAGAGATGTATCTAAGAGATGTATTATAGGAATTGGCTCACACAGTTCTGAAGGCCAGGTCCCACAGTCTGCCATCTCCAAGATGGTGGACCAGGAAGGCTGGTGGTATAATTCTGTCCAAGTCCAAAGGTCTGAGAACCAGGAGGCCACAGGTATAACTCCCCGAGTCTGAGAGCCCGAGAACCAGCAGCCCAATGTCCGAAGGCAGGAGAAGGTGGATGTCCCTGCTGAAGAACAGAGAGAATTCCCCTTCCTTTGCCTTTTTGTTCCATTGGATCCCCTCCCCAAGCAGATTGGAGGATACCTACCCACATTGGTGAGGGCCAATCTCTGTACGAGGTCTACTGATTCAAATGCTAATCTCTTCCAGAAACACCCTCACAGATACAGGACTATACCTGTGAGCTGGCCTTGAGATGAGTTAAGGTCATGGGACTCAAGGCCATGATCAGAGCATGTTTGTAATATGCAGTAAATAATTGCTGTACGCATGCATCAATTACATAAGATTTAGAGCAAAGAAAACAGAAGTACACATGTGCTAGAGATATTCTGTAAGCCTAATGAACAAAGAAACTCACATTGCACATGTGCTGACAGAGAACAGATAAAAAGCAGGACATGTGCATCGTAGGTGTGCACCTCCCTGTGGCAATAAAGTGTTGTTAACCCCATGATGTCTCCTGCTGAAGTCTGTCCGGCAGTATGGCAACTCCTCGTGCATTTTTTCATTTGGGCTGCTCACCTCCTAGAACCCCACGTCAGCCTCCCTCAGCTGACAATACCTTTTACCAGCTCTCTGGGCATCCCTTAGCCCAGGCAAGCTGACAAGTGTAAAACGAACCACTGCAGACAGTGGTGGTTATGCAACGTGTGAATGTTTGCAATGCCAATGAGTTCTACATTTAAAAATGGTTAACATGGTAAATTTTTATTTATTTTTAATTAATCTTTTTTGGGGGGGTAATTAGATTTATTCATCTATTTATTTAATGGAGGTCCTGGAGCTTGAACCCTGGACTTCATGCGTGTGAGGCATGCACTCTACCACTGAGCTATACCCTTCCCGCTAACGTGGCAAATTTTATCTCATGTATATTTTACTATAATAAAAAGTCCCCCAATTTATTGTCTTCAGGACCCAGGAGGATGGATTTTTCCCCTATTTTCCAGTTGTTCAATTCTTGTATTACACATTCACTGAGCATTTAGGAAGCGCAAGGCATCATGGGAGCTAAGGAAAACAGAGGGCACTGTGACGGCCCTGCCCTTCACTCCTTCCCTGAAGACCCTAATGTAAGTGGGAATTTTTCAGTCTTTTTGAAGAAGTTAAACATGATGCTTGACCTCAAAGAGATTTGAGCGGCCAATGTGAGCAAGAATAATGCTATCACAAAGCCATATAGGAGATTTAACAGCAGAATGTGTGACAGGCACTCAGCATGGACCTGACGTCTAAGAGACACCACTGAAGTGTAACTTCAGCCCATGATTTGCAGCGTCACCAGACCCACTTCTCTCCCACCTCTGGAGGATTATAACAAAATCTAAGGGAGCACAGGCTCACGTGTTTTAAAATCTGTTAAGTATTTTGTTGACTTTATGCTTACCATTTGGGGAATACCAAGGAAGGAAATATTTTCAATTCCCTAAAAGTGCTAGAATGAAAAGGAGACAGGCAGGAAGGAGTCAGTCTTACCTCTGTTTTAGGCTGGGTTTCCCCAGAAGCTTCCTTGAGGCAAAGCAACAGATGTTTATTCGCAGGTGGACTAGGGAGAACGTGAGCAAACAGGATGTGAGACTGGCAAGGGGAGGGAGCCAGTGTGGGTGAGTTGATGAGTGGGGACTCAGCCCCCTGGGTACCTCTGGGATTTAGCGCAGAAATTCACTATGGCCCCACCAGGGCCCAAAGCTGGGGATTTCTCCCCCAGTTCCTCTCCTTTGTTGGCTGAAGGCAGCTCCGGGAGGCGGTCGCTTCTCAGCACTTCCAACCCGCCTGCTTCCTGGGCCGAGAGAAAGTGCTCAGGTGGAAGGAAGCAGGTGTGTGCAGACTGACGTCATCAGCAGATGCTGAAAAGGCAAGAACGGAAGTGATCCCAGAAGGGTGTCTGCCTGCACCACCCCCTTGGATGACTTTCAACACAGTGAAAAACCTCTGTATTACTTTCTAGGGCTTCTCTAACAAAGTGCCAGAGCAAGGTGCCTTAAAATAAACAAACAAACAAACAAAATGAAATTTATTCCTTGGCTCATCCCAGCTTCTGGTGTGGCCATCCATCCTTGGCTTATCTTGGTTTGCAGCCTCATCACTCCAAACTCTGCCTCTGTCCTCACATGGGTTCTCCCTGTCTTCACGTTGCAATTTCTTCTCCTTATAAGGACAGTGGTCATATTCGAGTAAGGACCCACCCTAATGACCTCATAACTTAATTACATCTGCAAAGACCCTATTTCCAAATAAAGTCACATTCACAGGTACTGGGGGTTTAGAATGTTATCATATCATTTTCAGGGGTATGATTCAACCTGTAACAACCTCTCTGGCCTCAATTTCCTTTTTTAAAAATGGGGATAATAATTTATATGCTATGGATTTGTACTGAATAAGAGGGAAAAAAAACAAAAACAAAAACAACCCTGAATCACTGAACAAACTGTGAGGATCACAGGAAGCCTGCTCTGTGCTAAGGCCAGGGAACTTTGAAATGAGAAAAATAGGATTGTCCACCAAGACTTAAGTTTTGAAATGAACAAGGAGTCAGAGCAGAAATATACAAAATCATTGTTTAAAAGGTGGAATGGGTCACCTAATCGAAGTCTTCACCTCTCCAAAGGATGCTTTGATTGGAAGTGAGTTTGTTCAGTCCTGGGAACAAGAGTAACAGAGTCAGACAGCGAAGACTGCCCGTTCTCATCCCCTAGAGCGCTGGGTACCCTCGGAGCAGCCGCGTCTCCCTGTTACACAGAAGGCCCTCGCTCTGGAGCCCGTGAGCCCCAAAACCTCGCCCCCAAGTGCTGGACCTGATCTTTGCTCACCTGAACACCTGCGGAGTCACCTGCCTTCTCAGGGAAACCACCCAGCTGTTGTACATCTCTCACCTGTTTTTATTTTTCTCTGTAAATTAAGGTACTGATTAGGCAGTTTGATTTTATGCTTTAGACCTAGAAACTTCCTTTTCCACCCCTGAGAAATGCATCCCTTCTTCCCCGTGTGGATTCTCAGGCTTAAGACACAGTGACTTTGGCCAGGTACCCTGGGGAGGAGGGCGGCCAAGGTCTCTCAGCTCGGCAAGCATCTTAGCTACCTTCAGACACACCTGCCTTTCTTGTCTGGGCCTATCCTGGTGCATCTGTCTCCTCCTTCAGCTGCACTTGATATCCTGGGAATCTTATTGAAATACAGATCCTTATTCAGCACCTCTAGGATGGAGTCAGAAGTCTGTGATTCTAACAACTTCACTGGTGTTGCTGATGTGGCTGGAGTGGGGTCCACATTTTAAGAATCATTAGACCTGGCCCTTCAAACGGTGGTCCAGGGACCAGCAGCCGGGGCATCACCCCGGGGCTTGTTAGAAATGCAGCACTTGGGACCCAGTCAGCAGTCAGACTTGCCGAGTCAGAACCTCTAGGGGTGGGAGCCAGCAATCTGGGTTTTAAAAGCCCTCTTAACCCCAAGTGCATGAGAACTTGAGCTTAACTTGTCTATGTTAAATACGCCTCCATATGCTTCCATTTCCCCCTTTTCTGCCATGAAAGAGAGAGGGAAGAAAGATATGTATATGATAAATCGGATTAGCATCAGTGAGCAAGGAGAACAGGAATGTTTAAGAGACCCTGGGAACTCTCTGTGGTCATGTCAGATGAGTGAGTTTATGCATGCCAGAGGGGTGGGGAGGAGAACCGGACCAATCCCAGAGCCTTCCAAACCCTACAGTAGCTTGCAGACTGTGCGCCTGGTCCCAGAAAACACAATCTGAGATGAGGAAAAGGACCCATGACCAGGGAACCAGGAGCCTTCACTCATCACAGCAGGAAAGGAATCGTTCAGAGGACAAGCGGGACAGGAAAGAACGCTCTGCTAGTTTCCCTTTTAATGACTTTTCTATGATTGAATGAATAGAATAGAATATTCAGAAAAGATAGAAAGACAAAGAAAATTTAAATTACCCACAATCCCACCCTCCTGATAGAACCATTTTATCCATTTGATATTTTGAAGTATATCCCATATCCTATCTAGATATTCACATACACACTACTCTATATGTAAGAAACATTTTTAAAATATAAATACACATATTTATACAAATGTTATATATAAAAATGTAAATTTGCCTATATATTTATGGTATATATTATACATGCATATATACAGATACTAATTATGACACTCATACATATAATATTTACTTATGTAAAAAGCCTTTTAAAATTATAAATATACAAATATGTACATATATAACATTATATAAATATTGTTTTACATGAAGCTATGCCTATATAAAAATATACATATATAAATATATGTATGGAACCTATGAATATAAGTATGGAGCTTATAAATGCATAATATAAATAAATTTTCTGTACATATAAATGTACATTTACAATTTTTAACCTACTTTTTACACTTAATGCACCTCAACCATTTAAACAGGACAGTTACAAAGTGCAATTTGAAATTCCCCAGATGTCCACCGCTGACAATTCCTCCCTTCCCTCCACCCCCACCCTCCAATAGAGGCTATAAAATTTGCAGGTTAAATGAAAGCTCAGTGGAAAGTGAAGAGGTAAAATCATCTCTGCCTTCCCATGAGAACCAGTGAACCAGGTAATTACATGAGGAGAGCCAGCCCCCATCCCAAGGCGCCAAACACCACCTCTCACACTGATGCCCGTCACAGCCCAGCCCACATGCTCAGAACCAAATCAGGGGACAGCGCCAACCCTGCTTCTCTAATGCCTTCCTGTTTCAGTTCAGTCACCCTTACTCTCCAGCATCACAGAGCGTCTAAAAATTAGAAGTGAATTAAAATTAATGGTGTTTTGAGATGTGTGTGTTGGGCAGTGGGATTCTAGATCACCTCTTAAGCTAACGGGATTGGTCCACTGTGGTGCCCTAAACAGGGTTAGAAATCATGGCCATAAAGCTACCCACAGGCAGACCCACAGCCCTGTCCCAGACCTACCCACAAACCTGAAGCCCTTTCTTTTTCCTTTGTCTTTATCAAATAGTCTATCCCAGCAGAGTCTAAAAAAGTTTAAACAAAATGAAACAGGCTCTCATTTAAATCCTTTAAATGATTTCACAGAGCTCGTTTCCATGTTTATTCTATTGATTCAATTTAAAACAAATTGTAACATGGAGCTCATAATAAGCCCAAATAATTTAGGGATCATTTTCACTTTTGAAATAATAAGTCTTCCCTTTTCTCCCCTCTACTGCTGCAATTATGATAGAATAGAAAATTGGATTTTAATTAATCAGCAAGTGTCCCTCACTTCCAATCACTGGGAATTTTGAGGATGTAAAACTGCAGTGTAGGGAGGTCACGTGGCTCCAAAAATAGCTGGAACAAACAAATGATTCCTTGGCCTTGTGAGTTTTTTTGTTTTTTGGTTTTTTTCAGAATTCAAAGGCAGTATAATGCAAGGTTGGAATGCAGGGGCCGACCAGGGTCACCATGAGCAGGAATGTTTGGCTAAGGATGGAACTAGATGCAGTACCTACACTCCCTCCTAAGACCCCAGAGGGGCTGTTTAACTGCTTTCCTAGTCAGAGAGCTTGAGCCAGCAGACTTCTACCCGGAGACACCTGCTTGTGTCACTAGGAGCCAGCCTGGTATGTATGGGAATGCTGAGTGTCCCTGCACCTCTCTGCTCTCTCCCCACCGCCTCCCAATGATATCTTTTGTCTTCAGTACTGGCATTATAAGCCTTATTAATTATAGATCAATCTCTAATTTGAAGGTATAAGCCAAGACTGTAGGGGGTCTTATTAACATAAGATTAAAAGCTGACTCAGAGCCTAATTATGTTGTAACCAAAAAAAAAAAAAAATCAGGCTGGATTTAGGTTTGAGCAAAGCAGTTTCTCAGGGGTGAGCACATCTGTAAAGATATTTTAAGATACACATGCTATTTTCTGAGTCTTCCTGTGACTCCACCTTTGTGTAATTTTTTCATTGCTGAAGGTCCCATATGCATATGTGTACTTACATGGACACCTGTGTCAGGACCCAGCAGATGAGAGCAGTTTATGAACTGATCAAAGGAACTTCTACATAAAGGTATGGATGAAACCTGGGGGCCTGCTGTGAGCCAGAAAGATACAGTCAAGTTCAAACACACTTAAGAAATGCTGAATGTGCTTCATTTATTAATGATTACTGATATAAGCCAAACAGAGACTATTCAACAAACAAATACCGTTTTTCCCTGAACTAATACTCATTAAGGGCACAACATAGTCAAGTTTCTACTAGCAGCTACTAAACGTTGGTCTGAAGATGTCTGCAGATCTCGGACAAGTTTTCACTTATGTTCATCCAAGTGAGGAACAAAGATGTTTTCAAAAGCTAGATTTAGTCAATTAAATTTCCCTACCTTCTTTGTGTAGGTTTGAATGCCCTTTCATTTTGTCTATGATGAAGATGAAAGAAGGTAGTCTTATGTGATAGGTTGCTTTTTTAAAAAAATTACACAGGTCGTTTGTTACCAGGAGTCATTTTGGCCATGAGTAATAGAACATTCAGTTCCCTGTGGATTAAACGATAAAATTACTGTCCCACATAATGTAGCATCTGAGGGTGGAGGGTTATTGTCATTGGCTCTGTGATTCTTACTGCCATTTCTGCCATCTTTATTTTGATGGCCCATTGCCTTTATGTGTATATGCTTGTGGTGCCAAGATGTTTGCTTCAGTTCCAGGCATCATATCAGTGCTCTAAGCCAGAGAAGGGGAAAAAATCCAGTGCTTGAAATGCTGTTAGGTAGAGCAATAACATTTCCGGAACTGCCACTTTTCCCTGGAAGACTTCTGCTTGGGTCCTGTTAGCTAGAATTATGTCATAGTGTCACATCCCCATGCCTAGCTTCAGAGTGATTTGAGAAAATGAGCATTTCCGGTTTTTTTTTTTTTTTTTTTTTTAGATTCTATTGGAGAAAGACATGGGAAAAATGGGTCCAGAATGAGTGTTTTGTTCACCAACAAACAGTGTCTGTCATATGCATGAATCCAGGTTTGACCACATCACAATATTTTGCAAGCCCGTAGTTCAATGGTTGCCAAAATGTGGTCCCTGAACAAATGGCATAGGCATTAACTGGGATTTTGTTAAGATTGAAAATTCTGGGACATCATCCCAGATCAAGTGAATAAAAACTGGGGGAGTAGGAGTTTGGAGTCCAATAATCAGGTGATTCTAATGGACACTCAGTTTAAGAACCACCACCTTAGCTATTGCCCCAGGATCATTTCCTGGCAAGGATTCTTAATGTGAAGAGTGAAAGCATGCCTTTTCTAGAAAAACATTCAAATCATCATCTGGGGGCAGAGGGCATTCCAAACTACACACTCATGGCCCCTTCACCCAGATTTAGTTGAGCTCTCGACAACCAGGTCTCAAACTAAGCTTCAGGATCACCTTGCTGAGCCCCGCCTATGAGGCTCTTATTCAGTAAGTCTGGGGTGGGGTGGCTCACTATTAAATTACCAGGTACCACTAATCCTGCTGGTGCCAACCACGACACTCACGTGCGGTCTGCTGACCAACCGTGCTGGCATCACCTGAGAACTCATTAGAAATGCAGATCTTTCTGGCCTCTGCTAAATCAGAATCTCTGGGTTGCAGCCAAGCAATCTGTATTTTAATACACCCTTAAAGAAACTCTGAGGAACCCTAAAGTTTGAGAACCATTGTCCTAGTCTAGTGCTTCTCAAATTTTGTTATGCACATGAATCACTTATGACTTGTTAAAAATGCAGATTTGAATTTAGTTAGTGTATTAGCCTGCTAGGTCTTCCATAACAAAGGACTCCAGACAACAGAAATTTATTTTCTCACAATCCTACAGTCTAAAAGTCCCAGATCAAGGTGCCAACAGGGTTGATTGAGGTAGATGGCTGTCTTCTCCCTCTGTATTCAAAGGGTCTTTCCTCTGTGCACACGCATATGTGTGTCCAAATTCCCTCTTTCTATAGGGACACCAGTCATGTTAGATTAAAGCCTACCCTGAAGACCTTGTCTTAACTTCATTACCTATTTAAATTCCCTATTTTCAAATATGATGGTATTCTGGCGTTCTGGGGGTTAGAACTTCAACGTATGAATTTTGTGAGAATACAACTCATCCTGTAACAGTAGATACAGGGTGAAGTCTGAAATTCTGTGCGCCTAACAAGCTCCCAGGAGAGATGCACACTATTAATCTGTGGACCATCCTGTGGGTGATACTGGTCTAAGTGACTGCAGCTGCTACTTCTCTAGCACAGCTATTATGAAGCACTGTTACCAAGAGAAGGGGATCATGTTCCTCAGGTGTGCTGAAGCCAAGTCAATGTCTATTGTTTCAGGGAAGTTATTCTCCAACTTTCAATGTGCATCAGTCACCATAGGGATTTATCAAAAAAGTAAGTTCCTGAGTCCCATCCCCAAAGATTCCAACTCAGTAGGTCTGTGAAGGGGCCAAATGGACCCTGTCTTTACCAAGCACTGGAGGTCACTCAAATATAGCCGGCCCTCCCGACCAACTTTGAGAAGCACTGATCTACCGAGTTTGTGTCTTGCCTCCTCAGCCAGCTTACCTGGTGAGCTCTTCAGGGCAGGAACCATGTCTTCACCAGTGTGTCTCAAAACTTAATACACACATGCACTTAACCTGGAGACCCTGCGAAAATGCAGATTCAGATTCAGTAGGTCTGGATGGAGTTGTAGATGCTGTGTTTCTAACCAGCTCCCCGAAGATGTGGATGCTGCCAGGCTGTGATGCAAACTTTGAGTAACAGTAACAAGATTCCACATTTCATACTCTGCCTGGACAAGGACTCATCCCACAGTCTGGCTTAAGGAACTCGTATGATTCATGCACTGACCATTTATCTTTTTCATACATCTTTGCACTTTAATGCAGTACATAATATAATAAACCTTCCATTATCTGCTCTTCCCCAAATTGATTCCTCCTGGAGTTCATATAATTCTTAATTCAATTGTCCTGGGGACTCTCCTTGAGTAATAGGAATTAGAATGTTGGACTGCTGGATCAGAATTCTAAGTAACTTTGACATATTGGAGAAATGTTACATTACATTATAAATGAACAGGATAAAGTCCAACAGGGAGAGGTGCTAGACAGTGCCCTTAGGCATGAAAAATAAAGGATATGCCATGAGGAGACCTGTAACGCTCATGTGAAGTGGAAATCCGGAATCTCGTCACTCGAGGTGAAAAATTACACTAAAAATAAGCATGCAGGCAAGAAACTGCAGAGGAGCAAGTCAGCCAGCACCTCTCCTACGATGCAGAGCCCCGACTTGAGAAGAAATATATTACTAGGCATGAAAATTACTCAGCATGTGACTGAGTTTTAAATATTCTACTTGTGATAATTATGTTTGCATGGCTCCTAAGCTGATTCTGACACTGTTTTCTACTAGGGTTATACCTGCTATACATTTAATTCCCTTAATTGCTGTGAAAATCAGTAAGTCAATCCTGGCACCTTAGAACCACCTGGACCACTTTAAAACTATCACTATCCAAGCCTATTTGTATTAATTTCCTCGGGCTGCTATAACAGAGTACCGCAGATTGGTTGACTTAGAATAACAGACATTTGTTGTCTCACAGTTCTGGAGACTAGAAGCCCAAAAATCCAGGTGCTCCCTCGGAAACCTGCCAGGGAAAGGCCCCCTCCTTACTTCTGCCAGCTTCTGGTAGCCCTAGATGTCCCTGTCCTGTGACAACACAACTCCAAGCTCGTCTTCCTATGGTAATTTCTTTATGTCTCTTCACATGCTCTTCCCTCTGTGCCTGTCCTCTCTGTATACAAATTTCCCTTTTTTTATAGAGACACTAGTCAAGTTAGGGCCCACCCTAAAGACTTTAGTTTAACTTGATGGCCTCTTCAAAAAGGCCATTTCCAAAAAAAAGGTCACATTCTGAAGTACTGAGGGTGAGGACTTCAACGTGTCTTTTTTGAGGAGACACTACTCAACCCGTAAACCATCCTGGGTCAATTGCATCAAAGTCTTTGGAGTGGGGCCCCGGCAGCAGTGTGATGTAAGCGCCCCGGGGGATTCTAACACTCAGCTAGGTTTGAGCATCCCCGCCTGCCCTGAGGGAGGTTCTGCAATGGCCACCGTTGTCAGGGGAACCAGTGGTCCTGTTGGTGGTAAATGCTGAGCAGGACTTTGTCATCTCAGAATGTTGGCTAAAGCCCCCAAGCTGAGGCAGTAGGAGATAAACAGCTGAGATTCTTAAAGCAGCAGTTCTCAATCTTGAACACAGACGGAATTACCTAGGAGCTCTAAAAAAATACTGATGCCTTGGTGTATCCTAGAGATTCTTATGGAATCTGTCTGGGTGAGACTTGGGCATGGAGGATTTTAAAATCTTCCCCAGGTTATCTGACTGTGCAGTCAAGAAGAGAACCACTCTTTACAAAGAAGATCTGTTATGAAGTGACCAAGCTGGCCCTCAAGACTGGAAGCACTGGACCAAGGGCCCCAGGCTCCAGATCCCAGGACTTGGTTCTTTCCAATTCTATCCTACCTTTTTAAAATATTTCTTACAATATTGAGCTGAGGGATCTATAAATGTCTTCTTTCCCTTCCTCATATAAATATGGGCAAGTCTTTCTCATGTTAAAAAACACAACCTTCCCCTAACCCTACTTCCCAATCAATTACGCTTTCTCCCCTCACTCCCAGACAGAGCTTCCGGAAACGTTATTCTAAACTCATCTCTGCCAAGCTCTCACGTCCCAGGTGCTTCATAAGCTCTGAAACATGACCTGCCCCAACCATTTCCCTGTAGCTGAACTCACCGAGGTCACCAATGGCCTCCTAATTACCCAACACAAAAGACATACGTGTCCTCTTCTCGCCGGAACACAACTACGTGGTATTCAAGACCTTCGCCCCTTCCCTCCCCCTCCTGTGCGCCCCGTTTGCCTTCCACGGAGTCACTGTTCTCAGTTTCCCTTGAGGGCTCCTCCTGTTCACCTGCCTGTTAATTAAACTTTGGCGTCCACTTTAGACCTAGGTTTATCTCATTGTGGATTAGGTTGAAGTATACACAGTGATGCTCTTTGTAGCCAAAGGTAGATAAATATTGGTCACATCACACAGTTTAACCTACCGCCCTGTCCCAGGGCAATGTTAACCACACTGCCCCTGGTTTCAGCTATACCTTGTGTGTAGGGCTAACACTCAGGCAAGTTGCCAAACGATGATGATATTTCCTGCCAGTTGGTTACTAGTCAGTGCCCACTGCCCTCCCCCACCAGTGCCCTCCCACTACCCTGACTGTCCTGCCTCCTTCCCTGGGACTCCTGACACCTGCCAATGATCCAAGGACTAAAGGGGAAATGCCTGGCATAACAGGGGACCCTGAGTCCCTGCTTCAAGGCTGTAGCCAGTATCTGTTCTGATTGGTTGGTGTTCATGTTGTACTGACTGTGGAATATTTTTATATACTTTCATACATTCATGATTTGCAAATGTCTCTATCCAGCTAACTTATCTTTTCTTAACCTCAGACCCAAATTGTCACCTGACTTTCCCTACTTTGACATCACAGAGACACATCAGAGTCAATATGCCAAAAATGGAACATCAAACTTCCCCATAGTGACAGACTTTAACTCTGGTGGCCCCAAAAAAACTACATCTCCAGGCATCCATGCCCCAGTGTAGACCTCTCTCATACTGACGCTGGGCATAGGTGTTGGACTTGCTATGGCCAGTGGGACATTGTCAAACATGGTGGACACAGAGGTCTCAGAAGTTTTTGTCCCCTTAGAGCACTCACTCCTGGTGGCACCTGCCAAACTCTAAAGAATCTCAGACAAGACTTCTGTGTGATGAGGACCAGGACCACATAGAGAGGGAGACACCAGAGGGAGGAGCGTTGAGGCTCCAGACATCACGAAGCTACCCACTCCATCCCATCCAAAGTCTCACCTACAGAATCCTGAGAAGTAAAATGGTGGTTGTTTTAAGCTTCCACATTATCAGCCACGGTTCTCCAGAGAAATAGAACCATCAACAGGATGTGTATGTGTGAGTGTATAAAATACTTATTTATTTGATTGTTTATTTATTTGTTATAAGAAACTGCCTCAGGCACTTATGGAGACTGAGAAGGCCCGAGATCTACCAGGTGAGCTGGCAAGCTGGAGACCCAGAAGAACCAATGGTGTGGTTCCAGCCTGAGTCCACTGGCCTGAAAACCGAATTTGCTGACAATGTAGTTCCAGTCCAAAGGCCAGGAAACTCAAGACCTAGAAAGAGCATTGTTTCAATTTGATTCTGAAGGCAAATGACAGTCAATGTATGTCCCAGTTCCAAGGTGGGGAGGCAGAGGGTTCTCTCTGACTCATGGAAAGTCAGCCTTTTTGTTCTCTTCGGTCTTTCAGCTGGTTGGATGAGGCCCACACGTATTAGGGAGGGCAGTCTGCTTTATTCAGTCTCCCAGTAGAGATGTTAGCTCCGTCCAAAAACACCCTCAGAGAAACACTCAGGATAACATTTGACTGAATACCTACCTAGGCACCCTGTGATTCAGTCAAGTTGGCTTATAAAATGACCCATCTCAGCTTCTAAGCATTTGGGGGGCTTGTTATGCCCCACTAGGTGACAGAAAAAAAAATGTACTCCTTACACAATATGATACAGGACTGACCCACATAATACAGACTCAAATCTACTCCTTCTATAATGTGACCCACTTAAGAAATGACATTATCGTTCAATAGGACCTGAATCTAAAATCTAGGATTATCCTAGAATAATACTTTTCTTCATTTACTGTTGATCGCCCAGACTTTTTCATTCTGCCTCCTAATTAACTTCAAAGTCTCTTTAACCTCAGTGCCACTGCCCTTGACAGGGCAAAAATGCCAGATATCTGGGACTGTGCTGTCTCCCCTCCATTGACCGTGGCAAACACAGCCAGTCCATCAGGACTCCATGCTCAGCTCACCCAGGAAAGTGGCCACGTGATTCTCCTTAACTCCCCACTGCAGGCGTCTGCTACAAACCGGTCACACGGTGTTGGGCCTGTTCTAGCCCCTCCTGATTTATCACCTGTGTTAAGGTAAAAGCCATCTTGCTGGTTATACCAGCCTCCCCTCCCATTAAATGAATCAATTTGTCTTCCACCTGTTGGAAGGATTACCAAATTAATCCTTCTAACATGCGTTCGAAGTTGTCTGGGTTGCCAGCCTGTGCTCGGCCCAAGACTCTGAGGTGTCTGGGTGTGTGTCAGACTGTTTGCAAAGCTGGCTCCAATCCTCTGCTCTTCCCATTGCCGTGTCCCTTGTAAGGCAATTTTTCAGCTCCTCCCATCAAGAGATAAAGTCTACTTCTCCATCTTCGAATCTTAAGGGCCTGGTGACTTGCTTTGAACAGGAGAGGTGACATTGTGGAGATTCCAAGCCTCGACCTCCAGAGGCTTTGGGCTCATGCCCTCCCTTGGAGCCCTGCTTCTACCATGAGAACAAGCCTGGATTCTCCTGCTGTGGAAGAAATGACATGGAGTGGAGCCACATCCCCCAAGCCAAGCACCCCCGGACGTGTCAAAGAGCACAGCCAAACTCAACAAAGCCACCTGACTACCCACAGCTGAGCACAAGGAGATTATTATTTTACACCAAGCCACAGCCACTTAGGTGACCCATAGACTTGTGAGGTTTTGTGGTCATTTGTTACACAGCATCTCAAGGCCGTCAGTAACTAATACAATGTTTATGTAAAGGGCCAGTAAGCAGGCCTTTCCCAGCTCTATTTGTATGATAAACTAAGAAAAACTACTGCAAGAGAATCCATCCAGCTCTCAAGGAAGCAAATACAAGAGCCAGCAAATCTATAGGTGGCTATTGTAGGAAAAGCTTTGTGAGGCTGTAAGAACACAAGGGGGCACCTGCCAACCCAGCAATGCTGGTGCTAGCACTTCCATCACTGGTGGGATACAAGGCCTGCATCAGCACCTGAGTATCCCCAGAATCTTCCAAGGGTGTTTGGCAGCATCAGAGGCCGGGGCAGCTGACATCCCTGCAGGGAACTGAAGCAGGGTAAATGCTAGGCACCCCATGGTAGCTAAGAGCATTGTGATTGTGAGAATGTTTGAGAGCATCTGGGAGACTGTCAGGAATAAAAGGAGGCACCTTGACAGAGCCTGCCAAGGCAAGAATGCTTTTTAACAATGTTTTCAATGCTATTACCCCACCACCTGGTGTGGACTTGGGAAAAATGATTTATAAAAGTCTAAAATCGTTCAGTAATTCTCCTTTGCTCTCAAAAATAAGTAAAATGGTTAATACTGAAATACAAGCTCACTCATCTCTCACCCTTCACGGGTGCAAGGCCACATGGTCACACACACACAATGTCCACCTGCATCATTTCTGTCTCCCCTTACCCTCCTACACCTCTTAGATCACACGGTTTCTCACTCCCTGCCACGGCAACTGGAGAGGTGAATTCCTTTCTTCCTCAAAAAGCATCTCACAGGCCCCACAGTTGACCTCCCTGTAGGGCGCAGGATTTTATGCAAGGAGTAAAAGCTACAGTTCTTTTCTTCAAGCTGCACTACAAACAAGGGTGTGGTGGTCCCCCCACTCCAGAGGCAGCAATAAAATTGAACGCATAGTAGAACACAAAAAAATGGCCACACATTCGTTGCAGGTCTTACCTAGAAAAATGCAGCCTATCTCTCCTCCCCTTGAATCTGGGCTTGGCCACATGACTTGCTTTGGCCAATGGGACATAAGCAAATGTAATACAAAGAGAGGCTTGAAAAGTTCTTGCATATCGAGACTTGCCCTTTTTTTTGCTGTTCTCGGAACTCAGAGATAGCAGTTTGAAGGAGCCCAAGCTAGCCGGCTGGAAAGGCTAGTGGGGAAAAAGCAGAGCACCCCAACCTCCAGCCCACCAACTTCCAGATGTGAGGGAGGTCATCCTTGCCCATCCAGCTGCCAAAGGTAGCTACTGCATGAGTGAGCTTAAGCGAGACAGGCTGAGGAATGACCTGGTCTAGCCCAGCCCAAATTGCCAACCCATAGAATTGTGTGCAAATAGATGATTGTTGGCGTAAGCTGCTAAGCTTTGGAATAGCTTGTTTTATGCAGCAAAAGCTAATGGGAACATCACTAAAAATAAGGTATATGGTGTCAGAGGTGAATGGTGCAGTGGGGAATCATAACATCTCCTCATATAAGATGAGCTTTCCAAACAACAGCAAATTGCAAAGTAGATAGGATGGGAGGATTTATTTCTGTCTCTGTCATCAGAAGCTTATTTTAAAAGCCCAAGGGGAAAGTAAGACAAAACAAACAACAAAAAAACTACAGAGTAAAAATCAAAACAATAGCTTCTCTCAAATCTTAGAAAATAAAATAAGTATATATTCTCTCAAAAGTAGTTATGTTTATGTAAACTACATAGCTATGCATTTTTTTTTCTTCTCTTTGGTTTAAAAAAAAATAATTCAGAACCAAGTCCTACCTCTAACAAGTGATTAGGACTCCCCAGAATTCAATGCACTGGTCATTTATTTATTTGGGTGGGGGAGTGATATTTTCAACATATTATACAAACGTTTGCTTCTATTCCATCTCTTTTTCACCTTTTTCCTAGTATATTTGTCTTGAAAGCATCCCAAATGCCTTTTGAATGAAGCCTTGACATCTGTAACATTCACTTATTGATTTGTTCTGTTTTGACTCAAAAGCGCACCTTAAATGGAGGTGACTACAGTGTCCATTCTTTCTTGTTTTCTCCCTCTATCTTTTCCCACATGGCCACGGAGAGAGTCATGGGAAGGGAGGAGGAAGTGGGAAATAGAGGCGGTAAAACATTTTGCAATTTTCCAAGTGCAAGATATAATCTAAGAGATGGGTGTTTTCTATTGAAATAGTTTCCACCATAACAATATACACTCTTAGAACCATATTTTTGCTGACAGCCTAGAGTTGCTTCACTCAGCATCCTGCATGCACATCGAACAAAAAAGAAAAACACAGAACAAGATCATCACTGTGATATAAATATGCTTTGATTTGCCCAGTCTCTTACTTATGTTTTTAGAGATCCGCAGCCTTTCCTGACACTTCCAAGTGATTCTGGGACTGACTGCCTTTGAACAATGCTATTTGAATTTCAATCTATGTCTTTAATCAGGCACATTGCTTTGAATACATTAGTTTGAGCAGTAGAGTCAAATGGCTATCGTTTTTTTCTGAAATGTGAGTAAAGAAATTAGTAGGATTTAGGGATTAGCTTGAATGTCTTCTCTTATGTGACCTAGATAATATAGTGTCTTATTATTACTGCATTCCTAACAATAAAGCATATAGTGTTTTCCAATGAATTAAAACAATAGCCATATAAATACAAAACATATTACTCATGTCTGTTGTGTACTTAGTTGTCCATTATTAATATTAATCATCTTTGCTTTCTTCCAGGGAGCTTAAAGTCTCATATATTTTACAATCAAAACTGTCAAGAATTACAACACTCCTCTATGTGGTCTCTATAAAAGAAGATATAAATGCCAATCAGAAGGGCCATTGGCTGCTTCATTTATATTCAATGTGCTTCTGCGCATAAATTACATTAATAGTTTATATTCTCCTTACCTTGTCTCAGAAGGAGCTCAAAGCATGTTCAGTCCTTTCATTCTTATAACCTCTGCTTGAGGAGAAAGCAACACTGGCAGGGTCCTGGAGTCCTCTTTGCCCCATGCACCCCCAAACTTGGAGAACAGGCCACCCTCTGCCTCTCTTCTAGACATTCCCAGATTCGGGTCCTGACCCAAGAGAGAGTGATGGGGACCATGTGTGCTGCTGAAACTGACTCAGGTGGCACACCTAGGGCACCATCACCATCCTGTCCACCAAGTTGGAGCCCTTTGGGGCTATGGCTCTTGCTTCTATTTACTTTGTCATGGAAAAAAATGTCAAATGCAGTATCTATTGAAATATCATCATAAGCCCATCTCAGAACAGACTCTTTCTGAACTTCTGGAATAATGTACCTGATGATGCGGTCCAGGGCATTTCCAGCCTGATACCAACTTGCATGCTTTAGTGAATCGTGGGTAAGCGAAAGTCAAGAATACATCCAATTTAGAGAGCATCCTTTATTAACCCATTCTGAAATGTCACTACTTTACTCCAAACACCTCTGGAGAATGTGCCAACAAGCGTGGGTCAGTGAAACAAGAGAGGTTGTTGCTCAGGGAGAGCGAAAGCCCCCAATCCGTTGCCTGTTAGTACGTGAAGTACTGTCTTCCTGCTTTCTTCCCATTTTCCAAGTCATTTGTTATTTAAACTGCAAACATGGAAACATGTTGGGGTAAAGCCAGCTTCCAGCTGACTTCCAGATCCACCCCTTTGGACAACAAGCAATGGAGGGGAGACTGGGGGCACCTAGAGCCGCGTCTGTTCTCCTGGGCATCCCCCGTGATTTCTCCTCTTTCTCTCCTTAAAATGTCCCGGCTGTAATTGGAGGCAGGAGCAGCATTGTTAGAGCGGAGTTTAATATCCATCTTGACGGGCACTGTTACTGGATAGATGAGGAGTGGGGGGGATGGTGTTATGAATAAGTGACTGTGTGTGGAAGGCTGCTGATTCATGGTTGTTGTTGTTTTTTTTTCGAATTGAGAAACAGGTTTAAACTATTATGTTTATTAAACCTGTTCACTAATTAAATTATCATAGAGTATCTCTTTTCCTGGCACTGCCCCCGTGACCTAAGGAGCAAAGTAAATGAGAACAAATAATCACTGCCACGTCTCACATTTTCTGAGGGGAGACATTCGTTAATTGACTCTAACAAGTATTTATGGAGTCTTCACTCTGTGTCAGGGCTTCTTCCAGCTTTGGGGAAACAGCAACGAATAAAAGAGACAAAAACTCTTGCCTTAATGGAAGCTTACAACATAGTGACAGGAACAGTTAAAAAAAAAAGAAAAAAAGTATAAATAAGTAAAACACACAGTATGTAAATGGTGTCGAGTTCTACTGAGAAGAAGAGAGCAGGGAAGGGACTAAGAAGCGGGTTTTCATTTTGCACAAGACACTCAGGGAAGATCTTTCAAGAAGAAAATATTTGAGTCAAGCACCAAACTTGTTGAGGAAGTGAGCCACGTGCACATTCAAGGGAAGAGCGTTTAACAGACTGAAAGCAAAGGAGGGAACACGCCCAGTGTAATACAGGATCAGCCACCGGTTTTACATTCGAGAGATGACCAGCACCATATTTCCCCTCCCGTATGACCACCCAGAGCCTTGCCAACCCATCCTCTCTCGGGAGTCCACGTCCCTTCCCCTCAAACCTAAGCAGGACTTTATGATTGTCCTCACTTGTCACATCTGGCAAGAAGGACAGAATTGATGCTAGGTGACTTCCAGGCTTAGGCATGAAAAGCAGAACAGCTTCTGCTCAGCTCTCTTTCTCGGGAATCTCACCTTGGGGACCCAGCCGCCATGCTATGAGGAAGCCCAGACTACACCAAGGCCCACGTGGAGGGGGCCTGAGGCTGAGCTTCCAGCAGACAACACAGCCACATGGCAGAATGGCCCAGAAGCAGGTGCTCCAGCCCCCGGGTTGAGGCCTGTCACCCCTGTCACCTGAGATCATGTAGAGCAGCACCAAGCCTTCTCCAGGGACCCCAGATCCAATTGCAAGGTTGTGAGCAAGAGGAATGATTGCTGATGTTTTCAACCACTCTGTTTTGGGGCAGTCATGGGGCTAGGGAACCATAACAAGCAAGGAAGGCATTGGATTAGGAGACAGTCAGAGGGCAGGAGCGGCCAGGTCCTTGAGGGTTTTATACACCATTGCAAATCCTTTGCCTTTCACTCAGTGGGAAAGTCAATGAACCAACAAGTACATGCTGGTCACTCTCTGGGCATCATCAAGAAGACAGCCTCCAGCAGGCACATGTCTCCTACCTCGGGCAGATACTTTCCAAGAGAGGGAGCCTTCCTGCTCCTTTCCACAGGCAGCATTTTGCACTCAGGGTGACAAATTCACTCAGAGACTGATCTGACCAGGCTGTTCCCTGTTGCAAAATTTTAAGAGGTGCCCCTATGGTAAGCACAACCCTCAAGATGCCAGAAGAATGCTGGCCACTGTCCTGTGTCACTGGGCAACCTCAACCTCCATGCACATCTGGGTTTCAGCCAACTTAGACCCACAGATGCCCAAATGGGGGAAACAAAGGGCACTTTCCATGGGGGCTTCCAGGTCTTGTTTTCCCTCTGACTCAGGAACCCTCTCATTGGCTGACTTTGGGGGGCTGCAGTGGAGCCCACCGTCACAGAGACATTTGCTTCCTTGTGTGGGAGGACAGCCAAGCACAGTCCCAGAAACAGTGCTTTCAGTGCTGAGAGTCTCAGAAAGACAAGCATAAAAGAATCCATCTTTCATTTTTATTTTGAAGTACAGTTGGTTTACAATATTGTGTTATTGTCATCAAAAATCTCTCTTTGCTGACATTTTAAACAGGTTAATGCACCAGTGTGAGGTGCAGTACCGGCCCCCTTTAGGGCTGAGTTTATAAAAGGGCTGAGTTTGTAAAAGTGCTCAGTCTGTAAGTTGGTAAAACTGAACAGCCTCCCAAAAGGGGGGGCAGGTGAAACCCATGATGATGGTGACCATGGTGAGTCTGGAGGGACACAGGCCACCACTCCTGCCTGAGTCACACAGGGGTTAGGGTGCTGTCCAACTAGTCTGGGTCCAATGCTGGAGGACTCTGGACTGAGGTCCAGGATGAGCCAGGATGCGGGTGCTTCTACTGAGTTGTTCAGTCTGAGTCAACTGCCAACAGTGATCAATTTCCACACATTACAGTCTGTTCCTGGGCAGCTCCAAAGGGAACATTTGGGTAGGAGGATGAGCACCAGGATTCAACAAACAACCCTTTTGAGCAGGACCAGTCAGGAAGAAATAACTTCTGTTCATGTTGTTTTGTTTTTTGTTAACAAATTCAGGATGGTGGATAGAATGCTGATACTGAATAGCATTTTGGGTAAACGTCTGACAGAGTTGCCTTGAGAACCTCAATATTCCCAACCCTGCATTGAGATGAAGGAAGTCTGTGCTGGCACTGAAAGGCATGCCAGGCAATTAGAAGAATGATGACATCTTTTTTGGGTTTGGATTTGTTCCTATAAACTTGAAATCATGTTGTTTCATCAGAGGGATGTTAAAACCTTTCCTGAAGAGAATCCAGGCAAAGATAGTAAGAACTGGAGGGTTTGCCTCACTTCCCAGGTGAGAACCCTGAGTCCCAGAACAGTTAAATGACTTGTTCAAGGCCTTCTGCTGTTTGGGGGCCAAGGGTCATACAGTTTGCGTGCTAGGATTTGGGCCCTTTAACACTATTGCGATTGCTGATAACACAAGCCAGTTCCTCCAGCAGCATCAGCATCATCACCTTATACAAAGGTCACTCAGTAATGGTGGCCTCCCCACATAAGGCTGTGAGATCTCAGATGGCAGGGCTGGGTCCTGCTTTAGGATTAAGTCCCCAATACCTTCCATATTCTAGGGGCTCATTTTTAATAGATAAATGGACAGACACTGGGTTCCTAACACACTCAACATGTTAAATTTCTTGTTGTTTCTTATTGCTGAAACATCAATTTATTACATATTTATTGATTGCCTGCACATTTAAAAGATTCAGTAGATTCATTCATTCCGTAGATGTGATGGAGCCTTCCACATGCTAAGTCTGTGGATACAGGAGTGAGATGGATCCCCTGGCCTCCTGGAGCTGACACTCCCGTGACTGTGTCCACCACTAGCTGAGCAGTCAAAACAGCGGACCTGCCTTGACACACCAGGCTCACAGGCCCATTGAAGTAGGCCGGCTTGCATACCTAAAAAAGCCAGCCAGACAGCTGTTTATGATACAATGATGTCAGTGGGTCAAAATAATAAGTTCTATGGCTGTTCAAAGGATGGAAGGGCTGGTGTGATCAAAACGGCCTTAGGAGATGCCAAGGACCCATTTGAGCAGTTTCTTGAGACGATAGTAGGATTTGAAAGAAGCAGAGAGAAGAGGAGGGGGGCTAGCATGCCCGGCAGGTGGAGGAAGAGGGGGGACAACATGAGAGTGCTGAACGGGCCAGGAATGACTCCAGTCCAGCCAGATTTTAGGCCAGAGAAGGTGAAATTAAGTATGAAAGTTAGCGCCAGATGGTAGAGGCCACCAGTCATGGAAGACCTCAGAGATAAACACTGTCCTTAGCATTCACTGTGAAAAATGGCTAGGAAGTGAGTGACAGGTCATCTGCAGGTGTATAATCTATTTCAGTGGGTTTCTATCCAGATTGAAGGCGTATGGGGTAACTTACTCTTCCATTATCTTTCCATCCTCTTCAGATCAACACTTCTTCAAGTAAAGAAGCCTACGAAAATGGAGTCCTAATACGGATTTTCAAAATGTGAGAGATCAGATGTCCAGAATCCCTTTTCTAGAGCAGGCTCCAGCTGTTAATACTTCACAATTAACACTCCACAGTTACACTTCAGAAAATGAATTTCAAGTATGTCCTTTCCCTTGTCCATCTGTTTGTGGATCAACTCTCTGTAAATTGAGTCCAGAGGACAAACATAGAGGTGAAGTAGACTTTTAAAGGTAGAGAGAGGTATGTATTTTATGTACATATTTAATGTCTATGCCATGGCTATAGGCCAAACTTCAAATACTGCCCTTAATGAAGAGGTGTGAGTGAGGGGGGAACAGTGAACAGATCTGTGAATGAAACACGTCTTAAATTAGCCACTTTGACAAGTCTGTTGTCCTGCCATAAAGTTAGGGGTGTCATCTAAATAGTAGATCAAATGCACACGCTATTGGCCTCAAATATCGGCCCCTCTATCAACATACATGGCCCTCTGACTTGGGGGTCCCTTCCTGCTCTGACTCCAGGCCAGCTTTGTGACTTGCATTGGCCAACATAATGTGGTAGAGTGAAGTCCTACTAGTTCTGAGCCTAAACCCAAGGGAATTTCTGGGTTTCTGCTCTACTTCTTGGAGCTCTGTCAAGCCACGATCTGAACACACTGGAGGAAGAGAGACCATGTGGAGCAGAGCCCAGCTGTCCAGCCTCAGTCACCGTACATCAGTTAGCAGCCAGCAGACCCCCCAGAACCATGTGAGAACCCAGCCAAGATCAGCAGAACCAGCTCCCCAAGACACAGCTGACTCCCAGATGCATGAGTAAGTCCAGCCTGTGCCAGAAATCCTGTCCAGCTGGCCCTCAGACTCAAGAGTAATAATACCTACAAATCTCAAACTCCCAATTTGTCTCTTCCCACCCCCTCCCCACCCCTGTAACCTTAAGTTCATTTTCTATGTGAGTCTGTTTCTGTTTTGTAAATAAGTTCATTTGTCTTTGTTTTATTTATTTTTTAACTTTTTTTTTATTGAGTTATAGTCAGTTTACAATGTTGTGTCAAGTTTCAGTGTAGAGAACAATTTTTCAGTTATACATGAACATGCACATATTCATTGTCACATTTTTTTCTCTGTGAGCTACCATAAGATCTTGTATATATTCCCTGTGTTATACAATATAATCTTGTTTATCTATTCTACATATGCCTGTCAGTATCTGCAAATTTCTAGCTCCCAGTCTGTCCCTTCCCACCCTCCTCCCCCTTGGCAACCACAAGTTTGTATCCTATGTCTATGAGTCTGTTTCTGCTTTGTATTTATGTTCTTTTTTTTTTTTTTTTGGTCTTCGTTTTATTTTTATTTTTATTTATTTATTTTTTTAACTTTTTTTTACTGAGTTATAGTTTGTTTTAGATTCCACATATAAGTGATCTCATATGGTATTTTTCTTTCTCTTTCTACTAACCACTGAATATAAAATAGATAGACAACAAGTTTCTACTGTATAGCACAGGGAACTATATTCAATATCTTGTAGTAACCTGTAATGACAAAGAATATGAAAACAAATATATGTGTGTATACGTGTGACTGAACTCTTGTGCTGTACACCAGAAACTGACACAACATTATAAACTGACTACACTTCAATAAAAAATAATAAAGCCTTGCTGTTTCAATCCCCTGAGTTTTAGGTGGATTGTTGAAAAGCAGCAGCCCTCCGACAGAGACCAGGCTGTACATCACAGCCTCCTGAGAGCTGTGAAATATACCGATCCCTGTACCCCTTCTCTCCGCGCCAAGATTCTGTTTAATCCACCTAAGTACCATTCATTCCATTTTTGTTTTATTTTGTCTTGTTTACGTTTCCCAGGTTTCTAGTACGCAGCCAGAGTTGAAGCTTTTCTGGATAGAAATCTGTCTCCTCCTGCCCCCACCTTCTCCAAATATTAAAACCCTTGGTAAGTGGGCTTGTGTTGTCTTAGCTTGCGGTAATACTAAAGTGTGTTTGCTTTTGCACACGCATCACTGAGAACAAGACAAATCTGTCCTCTTACACACAAAATGATCCTCTAAATCATTTTGTTTTAGATCAGTTTGTCTGGGCAATAAGACAGTGATTTCTCTTCCAAAAGCCAATACGCAGGACTATTACTTACAGGATGGTTGAGAGAACTTGTCCCCCACTACCTTCCTCCCCACTGGAGGGTCTCTCTATCTTCCCTCTGGATACTGGCTGAAACAGATAGATATAAACCCCTTTGCTATTTTGTATTTAGATTAGGCTATGAATCTGGCAAAACTTTGCACAAAGGGGATATAATGTCTGTAGATCACTGGGGAGTAGGGGAGGGACTTTCAGAAAGGGTTGCACTGTTTTTACATTCAAATTAAGCAAGTATCAGAGTGTTAGCTTTTGAGAGTATGTGGTCATTTAGGAGGAAGGAGCTCGATAAAGAGCATTTTATTTGAGAATAAGAAGATCTATGTGGTGGATCCCTTGGTGCCCCATCCCAGTCTCCTTTCTTGGGCCGGTGTAAGCCTCCCCCAGATGTGTCAGTGCTAGCTGCCGATGACTCACAGCTGCCCCCTTTGCCAGAGAAGGCCTTCAGCAGACAGAAGCCACCTGCCTGGAAATACCTGGGAGGTTATGTGCTCCCGCTCCTGACCCAGAGGCAACCTGCAGCTGCTAGTGACTGATGGACAGGGTAAAGAAGCTTGGCCCCTTTCCCTCAGGCAAAACTGCCCTCTGGTGCCACTCACACTCTAGAACCCCTGGTGGGATCCAGCAGAGGCTTGATTTTGGTGCAAAGTCTGTGTTTGATGACTTCATCCTTGCTGCATCCTGCTTTTCTCCCGAGAGTGCTCCCTCAGTAAATCACCTGGACCAGAATCCTTGTCTCAGGCTCAGCTTCTAGGGACCCCAGCCTAAGAATGTCTGCCTTTCTGAAAAGTCACTCGCTGCCCTTCAGAAGTGCTGTCCACTTCTGTCTATCCCATCCAGCCTCCTAGGGAGAGGCTGGCTCCGAGGGAGAGGCACCCTCCTCTACTGCAAGGTTATCTCCACTCTAAATACTATCTTCTCAAATCACAGGGATTGTTGCCATACTGCGATTTTGCTCGGCATCCTTGAAGGTCTCTTTTTCTACTAACTCTTCCTCTGACTTCATGCATCCCAGGTGACCTCCATTTCAGGCAGGACTCTGGTGAACTGTCTCTGCCCCGCTGCTCTACTGTGTTCTAGAAAGCACTCAAGGTCAAAATTGAGCCCTGCATCCTCCAGGAAGACTTGTCTCAATTCCAAGCCACACTGATCTCTTCTGTCTCCTTATTCACTTAACATCTGCCCATGAACTTCTGCCCCTGAAAGCACTCCATCTGTGCTGGCTTTATGCATAAGACTTACCTTCACCATTTGTTTTATTCATTTGCCTTGTCTCTCCAGAAAAATAACAGGTCCTCATAGACAAGGAATGTATCTTTGTTATAATCTCATATGCCAGAGTACCTTGTTCTGCAGACGCGTATTAACTGATTAGCTAAAAAGGGAAAGTCTACAGCTACACTTAGGTCTCAGAGTGCAAGGGGTACACAGTCTGACCTTACTGTCAGAGCACAGAAAATGTTAACCAAGTAGTTGGGAGTTTCCTTTTCAGAATATCATATCTTTAATGATTATATTCTGCACAATAAGGACCCAACAGACTGAAATACCAAAATGCCAGTTGCCTAGTTAATTGTGAGGATAGATATATTTTTTTTCCTCCTTTGCAGGAAAAGTTGTTGCTTTCACATAATGACTTTAACTGTAATGGAAATGAGGCTGGACAAATCAATTTTTAGCCCTTAGCAAGTTAAGTTTGTCAATACAGAGTGTAAACAGCAATAGAGATTGGTAGTTAACACTAGAGTTTTAATCCAATATGATAATATCTCTCCTTTCTCTTTCCCAATTAAATTCAAAATCTTTTGTAATTAATACGATTTATACCACAAGAGTAAAGGCCATTTCTATACCACACACTCTAAGTCCTCATTATGCAAAATGATTTAAAATTTCAACTTACGTTTTGCAAGAAACAAAATATGCAGATGGGGCCAATGTATCAAATGGGAGCTTTAAATTCTTCCCTTGCAGAATTTTCCTGCTGTAGATTTTAAACGATGGCAGTAAGTTCCAAAGAACATCTTTACCTTGGACTCAAGTGTATTTCTCAGAAATGAAGACATGTTACCTTAATGAAAGAGTAAAACTGTAACTAAGTTGTACTCATCTGAAGGTCAACCTTCCACCAAAAACTTCGGCTAGCTAGAAAACAGAAGACACAGCTGAGCAATCCGAAGTCAGTTTGCAAAAAGAAAAAGGGAGAGACTGAGAGAGAGAGAGGGAATGAGGGAGGGGGTAAGGGAAGGAAGGAAGGAGGAAGGGGTGGAGACGGAGGGAAGGATGGGAAGAAAGAAAGAAGGGAGGGAAGGAGGAAGGAAGGAAAGAAGGAGGGAAGGAAGGAAAGGAGGGAAGGAGGAAAAAGGGAGGAAAGGTAGCATCACTCTGAGTTGTTGAAATGGCTGTGATAAAAGCGCAAATGCTGAAAGTCACAGTTTATCAGGTGGGTCCTCAGTTCCCCCTAAACCTATCAACATATATTGCATATTGTTGTTATGCCCTTGGTTATGTAACTTGCCAGCCCCACCCAGCTGATTAGCATCAGCACATTGTTGAGGCAGAAGAGCTGCGGGAGGCTAGCTAGCTGTTCATAAAGCCACAATTGGAAACTGGAGAAAAGACAGAAAAAAACGCAGCATGACACAAAAAGCGGTATTTGCTCTGGCAGATGTGAATCATCAAGAAAAGACAAGTTTAGTTCTGAATATTTGTTTAAGAAGGCACTGAGACGTATAATATGTTTTTGAAAGACTTTTAGCAAAAGTTTCAAAAGTGTCATGCTTTCAGAGGAAAAGCTGTGAAAATCTCAAATATTCATGAATGTGAGAGCTACCTTGATTCTATGGGTCCATTTTCCAGTTCACGTGCTCTGACCTAGGTTTTCATAAACCTAAAAAGTGTCCCTAAATGGACTTCCTATTAGACCTAAAGATTTTTACTTGGAAGATACGTGAGCATAATTATTCAGAATAGCTTATTACTCAAGCATGAGGGGTGGGGGAGCTTGAGGTAAAATATAAGAAAGACTAAGGTTACCAGGCAGGATGGGGTTTTGTTTTCAGTCAGTCAATGTGAGTGACATATGGACCTCAGAAGCAGTTGAGTTGAGCTGAGAAAACAGAGGAAGAAATACATCCTTATCCCAACTTACCCCAAGAATTTTTTATCTAAATTGAACTAGGTAATTTAAGGTTTCCCTAATCGAAATTATCATAGCCTCAAAAAAATATAAAATATCATAACCCTGCTCTCCAACCATCCATGACCCATCAGTTGTAGCCAGGCCACAGGTGAAAAAGAAGGAAATGGCTGCTACAGACTGAGGAAGTAACACTTTTAAAGACACAGAGGCATCTGGGTGCTTGGAATGGTTGAACCCAAATCAGGGAGTAGAAATGGGACAGGTGTGGGAAAAGACTTCTGGAGCGGCAGACGTGGGTGTCATGGGGTGACCGTAAGTGTGGTTGACTAGCTGGGCTCAGCTGGATTTGGTACCCAATGGAACAAAAGCCAAAAGGATGAGAGATTTGAGCAAGTGGACCTGGAGGCCTCAAGCCTAGCTGCCTGGGACAAGGGAGGCACCGTTAGCAGACACAGGAAGGTAAGAAGATGGGATGGCAATGCTGAGAGCAGCCTACATGTGAGACTCTGGTAGGTGTATCCAGTAAAGCCCTCTAGGAGGGAGTTTGAAAAATCAGTTTCAAGCTCTTGAGAAAGGCCTAGAATGTGGTATCATTACCTAGATGTGATCATCTGAGCTCCAGGGCAGGGCCACTTCAAGCGTGATCAACAGACAAGCAGCAGCATCCTGACGAACATTAGAAATGCACTTTCCCGAGCTCCATACCACCCCTAGGCCTACTGAGTCAGAATCACTAAGATGCATTTTAGCAAACTCTCCAGATGATTTCACGTGCCCTAAAGTTTGAGAGGCACTGGGCTAGAAAGTAGATGAGATTGTGGAAGATGGAAGTATGTATCCCCAAGAAAAGAAAATGTGTATATTGGAGGATTCCTTTAGGGGCTGAAAAGCAGGAAAAAACAAAAAATAAACAAAAGGCCCCTCTCCACTGCCCCAATTCAAAAAAAAAAAAAAAAAAAAAAAAACCCACATAGAAAGATGCTCAAAGGAACATGAGAAAAATTATGGTGAATTTCAATGTGAAAATCAAGAAAAGATAAAATTACTTGTGCACATATTTTAGGTTCCTTGATAAATTGTTAAACTCTTCAAATGATGGATAAGGTAAGTGTTAGAGTCAGTAGCTCCAAGAATATTCTCTTATTTATTGTTGACAAATCAAGACTGTCCTATACAAAACGGGGCTGTGGTCACCTTTGAATAAAGCACACACACTAATGATGGTATTATGAATGGCGATATTCCAGCAGAGTAGCAGATCTTTTGGCTGCGTTTGGCTTTTATGCGAAGAACATGTGTCTTTAATCCCACGCTCAAATAGACAAATCATCCATCTAAGAAGCTGTAACACAGTAAACACAGGAAATTCGCAGTGGGTCCCAGAAGGAAGAAACAAAAGAGCTCGCTGGTCTGGCTTACCTATAATTTATCAATTTTATGATTTCTCACACAAATATTGAATTAGAGTTTCTTAATAACTTTCCTGGAACAAATGAATTTCTCTCCAATACAGACTAATAATGGGCACAGAACAAGTCCTCTGTGGTCCCTGGTGCTGAGAGAAAATTACTTTCGGCCATTATAGCTCAGTAATGACAGCATTTAGTGTATACACCATCATGAAAGCAATCACAAAATCATCCAGAAAGTACCTGTTTTCATAGAGCACTGAACTAGGCTTAGCTCATAATTCTGGAGTGAAGGTGTCTGGCTTTCATACAAGGCTGTGGCTGCATCCTTGAGGCAGACTATTTGCTTCCCTAAACTGATGTGGGCGCGGGACGTGTCATTAGAGTGGGCGGCCACCCTAGTTTATTTTTACTCCACCACAGAAACTTGTAAGTTCCATTCAAGCACTGAAGAGGTCTTTGTTCAAGTGAATAAGTTCTTTATAGAAGCCTCTGTGCTCACTGGCTTAATATCGTAGCCATACTGAAGTTGGTAAAATCCTCACTTAAGTAGTTAGCATGTTGACTCTAATTCCTAAGGAAATAAAGAGTTGCATTCATTTTTCAAATGTATACCCCACAAAAAGATACATTGATAGACAAATTATCTGGCTATTTACTTTCTTTCCCACAAAAGCTTGTCCTTTTCTCCTGCCCTGTTCAACGCTCCGCGCCATGAGGAACAAGTAAAAATCGAGCCCAGAAGTAATCAAATCAAAGCGCAAAGTTTTAAGTGTAGAGTGAAATGTTAGGAGGGTGAGGTCAGGGGTCAGCGAGACCTAGGTTCCAATCCCAACTCCAACATTCACTGTGTGGCCTTGGCTGAGTCACTTATCTAGAGAAATCTGTGCTTCTTGATCTGAAAAATGGGAATAAAAATTCTGTCTCCCAGTAGTGGTGCTTTATGGATTAAATGAGATGATGTGCATATAATGTTTAGTATTCAGTGAATGATGGACTCTTGTGTCGTCTAGTCCAGGTTCCACATGTTATCACCCAGATGGCACAGTGGAAAATGTGGCTCTGGATTCAAATTCTGCCTTAGCACTTAGCCAGGATTTCTTGATTAGATTATTTGACTCTCTGGTCTCCCTCTTTTTCACTGGCAAAATGAAGGGAATGGGTCATTTTAAAATTCTTTTTATCTCACAAATATCATATACCAAGACACCTTTACCGGTTGCATTTGAAATTAATAACAAAACGAGTTCTATACTTCAATAAAAACTAAAAATAAGATAAAAAGTGAGCTCTAATGTATATACTGTATGAAAGAGATTTTATAGATGTGCCTCCATTTTTCTGAATTTCCCAAATAAGCTATTTTATTCAAACAGAGAAATGACAAATTAAAATTTTCACAAAATGTAACCTATGTAATTACCAGCCAAACCAAGCACGAGAAACTGACCCACACCCCAGAGCGTCAGACCATTATCTTCTCTTTCAGACACGTACAGAATATCTATTAAGTACATACAAGGAACTGTTAGCATAGAGGTTAGGCTTCTAATTAAAACCATAACAATGACAACAACCATGAAAACTAAGTTAAAAAAAAGAGCCAGCTGGCTACAAAGCATTCCAAATGGGAACAATTAAAAGAGGAATCAAGATAAATAATCTCAATATCAAAGCCTATCCCTAACTTACAGGATCCTATCACGTCCATACTAATTCAGTCACTAGGAAAAACTCCAAATGGATTGTACTATTCAGAAGAAGCCCCATTTTTTAAATAACCATTTCCAAGGCTGGCTTCTTGAGGTCCCTCCCCTCAGCCTTGCGGTGCTCTAGCCAGCTGCTTGTATTTTTACAGTTTGCTTTTCAGATTTGCAGCACTGTTCCCTAGCTGTTGCTGAAAAGATTTTCAGTACAGGCAGACCTTCGTGTACTTGGAAATGGCAGTCAGCATGCTGAACCAGAGCTTCCCTCTGGCGGCATCATTATCTTTTAAACATACCTGTCTGCTGAGTTCCAGAGAATAGTTCTCAATGTATGCACACTTTTCCTACAGCTATCTACTAGCTTTAAACATAAATAGGTTCCATTAAAGTCACAATAATATTCTCCCAAGCTTGACATCTTAAACCATGTATGAGAGAAATATTTCATAGGAAATGTGAACTCCCCTACATTTCACTTTAGCTTAAAAAATTAAAAGAAAGAAAAGAGAGAGAAACTTTTAGATGCTACTGACAATTTGAGGGAAAAAAAAAGATTATGGGTTTTCTGAGAATGTTATTTCTTTAAATTTTGGAGAGAAAAGGTGAACTATCTTTGACTTTATTTATCTTGCTCAACCCCATTCATCCTGGTCCTGCTCAAGCAGCCCAGAATAAAGGAAGGGAGGGAAGAAGAGGAGAAAGGGGAGGGGAAGGGAGAGGGGAAGACAGGAAACAGAGGTGTTTGTAGGGGCAAGTGCAGGGGCTGCAGGGCTGCGTGGACCCCAGAGGGCTCAGGCTCTAGAGTCTGAAATGTTATTCAAATATTTTCATGCTGAGTGATTCTCACTGCCCCCTCCTGCCAACTTCCCTCCCACTGAGGCTGAGGCTCTCATTACTTGGGGTGGAGCTGAGTCCAGGGAAGAATGAAGGACAGTCCTCAGGTCCTGATTCCAAAGTTGCCTCCCTCAAACCCATTTCAGGGAGAGAAAAGACTAGTTGTTAAAACCAAAGCTTTCATTTGCAAAACCAGGAAAGTTAAAAAAAAAATCTTGGAGGGCTCTGAGGAGAAAAGGGAGCATTTTTATTTTTGTTTGTTTTGCTAACCAAAAGTCAGAGAGTAGGGAGGATTCAGAACTGGGTGTGACTTGGGGTATTTCTTGAAGGGCATTTAAAAAAAAAAAGTACAACATGAGAGTTGTGAGTTACGTTTTATGTGGGGCAAAATGAGGACTAGAGCCCAGGAGACAGCATCTCAGATAGTTCGGAGGAACTGCTCCAAAGAGGTGGAGGGGAAGATCAGTATACACACACACACACACACACACACACATATATATATATGGTTTTTTTAAACATTTTTCATTGAAGTATAGTCAGTTTACAATGCATGTTAATTTCTGGTGTCTAGCATAGTGATTCAGTGTTATATATATATATGGAATATATGCATATTCCTTTTCATATTATTTTTCATTATAGGCTATTACAAGGTATTGAATATAGTTCCCTGTGCTATACGGTAGGAACTTGTGGTTTATCTATTTTATATATAGTAGCATGTATCTGTTCATCCCAAACTCTCAATTTATCCCTCCATCACCCTCTTCCCCATCTGGTAACTGAAAGTTTGTGTTCTATGTCTGTGAGTCTGTTTCTGTTTTGTAAATAAGTACATATGTGATTTTAGGGAAGGGGGATACAGGCAGACATTCTGGCAGAGGGTTGCTGACAGTCTCCTGAAGGCCACTGCTAGGTATGAGGAACAGATGTCTCTGTTAATGATTTTAGAGCTTTTCTAGATGTGAGAAGATGCAAGAATCTGGGCTCATAAAATCTTCTGAAAATACTGATCTGAAGGCCTGTTCTGCCAGTTTTTCCTCGAGCACAGAGTACCTCATTCTTTCTTTTTAAATATTTTTAAATTTATTTGTTGTATTATTTGTAATTATTTTGGGGGAGAGGTACAGAGCGCCTCATTCTTGGTCTCCACCCTGAGCTCCTCTCGGGGTGTGTTGGAGTCAGTGGCTGCAGGGCCTTGTGACTTCATCCTTGCAAAGGCAGATGGCAAGTGCCTGTTTTTAGCTGGCAACCCCAAGGACTGAAATGAGCCTTCTTGTCTGAAGCTGGTGAGGGGAACCCAGAGGGAACCTGTCAGCAAAGGAGAGGCACCTGGGTTCCCATTTGGAAGTCTGGAAGAAGGATCTCTTGGGAGAGACCCCGCAGTTTGTAGGACAGCCTCAGCGTGGCAGGCAGACCCATTTCCGGCAAAAAGGTCAAGCACTCCCACCTCAGCCTACCTCCACTCTCCCTACACATGGCACAGGGAGATCCAGAAAGCTCTGAGAGAGTGGACTGGGACCCCAACCCCTAACTAAGCAAAGAAGGCAGACAGTCCACCTGGAAGCCACGCCCAAGACCACAGACATGAGCAGTAGACCCCAGAGCACATCCAACGGGCAGAGCTGATGGGGAGAGAGGTGGGGGCAGTCCCCAGGCTCCCCTAGAAGGCAGTGAGGACTCAAAGATAAGTATGTACTAGATCCCTTCTTCTCATTCCAGACGTGCATCCTCTGGACTAAGCCATCCTCCTAGAGAAGCGAAGAGAAGAAGGAACCACAAGAGGCAGAGAGTGGCCTTGCTTAGAAAGGAGTGCTCACAAGTCTGAACCAGCTGCATGTCTGCCTCCGAGAGGTGACACTGTCAACCAGAGGGACTGAGCTGTCTTAAATGGGGGAGGCCACTGAGCAGGCTGAGTTCAGTTATGGATAAAATAAAAAGTTGTGTTTCTGCAGATCTCCATCCTGATGTGTCTACCTCACAGCAGCTCCAAGAGCCCCTTTGGAGTTTCCAAGGGAAACAGCTGCTTCTCCAAACCCTGCCTTCCTAGTACAGGCATCCCCTTTGGGCAAGAAGGCTTGCTTCGGTAACTAAGCAGTCGAGGTAGTCTCTAGCAGGGGTAGGGGGCGCAGCCCTGACACAAACAGGAGAGCAGACTTGCAGCCTGAAAACCAGCTGTCCTGTCACCCAGCAGCCTCCTTCTAACCCCTGAAGATGTTCAGGAAGCCCCTCTCCTGACTCACCTGCACCCCAGTATCCCACAGTGCCACCCTGAGTTCTGCTCTCCACTTCACGCCTTGGGACTGAATGGGGAAGAAAGCGATGTTCCCCTCCCCACCATGGGCCCACCCTCGCTCCCCCTCCCAAAGAGCCCTGGCCCAGAGAAATGACCTGGGAGAGTTCTCGCTTTGAAGCAATCTACGAGTCTGTGGAGAAGCTCACAGTCAAGGGTTCCTTTGCTGGCTTTGGAATGTCCGCCACAGTATCACAAGGGAGTTGATTAGATGCAGATTCTTGAGACCCCACCCACACCTACTGACCAGAAAACGCTGGTGTATGACTCTGTTTGAACAACTGCCCACTCCCACCCTCAGCCTATGCAGGGTAAGTCCGAAAGGCGCTGTCTTCAGAGACCTAAGCTGTCTCTCCTGTGCTGAGCATCACTAGAGAAGGATGGTATCTTCCTGGTATAAACCTCAACATCCTCTGCTTCCCAAGCCTCTAGCAGCATCTCACCAGACCAACATCAGTCCTCCAGCTGGAATCTCAGTCCGTCCAACAGATCTTGAAGATCTGCTATGCTTGGAACTCCCGATTCTCTGTGGCCCCAAACCTCAGTGCTATGGCTCTATGACATGAAGTAATAGAGGAGGTAAAATTCATGGGCCATTTCAATGCAGTCCACTTGCCTAAACTTTTATTCCAGAAAAGAGGTAGCCTACCAGGGCTTGGGAACATTATCCAGCTGCCCTGCCTTATGGCGAACAATACTCCTGTCCACAAGGTCATCTTATCCTCAAACTTCTCTTGCTTCTTGGTCCAGCTGTGGTCCAGGCTGCATGTTAGAATCACCTGGGAATGTATTACAAAAGCACGAGTGTGCCACAAAGATCCTTATTTAACTGGTCCTGGGTGAGTCCTGGGCTCAGTGTGTGTATATATATAATATATATATTTTTTAATTTGCCCAGTAATTCTAATGTGTAGCTTGAGCTGCAACATAGTGCCCTAGCTAAACCAACAGACCCAAATGTGTCAGGTCTCCTTGGTTGAAAATTCACAGGTGGCTTAAAGGTATAAAGAAGGAGAGGCAGACGGATGTGCCAGGCACATTACAAACAGTCACTCATTTGACTTTGTAACGCTGAGATTGTGCTATCAGTAGACTCTTAACCAATAATGGAAATGGAGGCTTTGAGAGTGTAACTTAGAATTTCCCAATTAGCAAGTGTGGAGCCAGGATTTAAAGGTCTTAATTGCAAACCTGGGTCTTATTTGCTAAATGCAGAAACTAAATGATACAAAAAAAAAAAAAAAAGAATAGAAATATGCAGTGAAATATCAGTGAGCTAAAGCAAGATTTAAGGCATCACAGCATACAGGATTCCGAATTGACTCACACTGGCATCAAACATACAAAAAATTTCAAGACTAAAGGGGTTTTCCTTGGGCTCTTCATACAAGCTTTGCAAGATCTGGATTCTCTCTCCAACACTCCTTCTCCAGTGTGGCTCTGGGGGTGCCCTAACCAGTGACAGATGTGCAGGCTATCCATGTACAATATCACTTCGTAGAAAGCTTGCTATACATAGAACACTGGGCAGTAAGATATAGCACTTTTCTAAGTGACCTGGCGATGGGGCTCCCGTGTCACCTTCTTGAACCCTGAGTATCTCCCTGGGGACAACGAAAAGGCAGTATGGTTCTCAAAAAGAACATACACCACCCTTCAAACCTGCTTACAGTCCCATGACAACTCTCCCACTTACAATGTGACTTTGAACTTAAACCTCCCCTCTTAACCTCCCCACAGCTCAAATAACTTATCCATAAAATAGAGGAAAGGATGTTGAGATGCCACCCTCCTTGCCTGGCTGTTGTAAAGATTGTGACAATGTATACAAAGCATGGAACATAATGTTGATGTTGGAATTTGTTATTATTTCATGACTTAGAATGGTCTTCTGCCCACTTCCTCCTTAACCAACATTAAAACCCCTATACCCATCAACGTGGCCACATCCTCACAACCTCTGTTCCATGCAGAGCTGCAGGTCCCATGCTCACTTCCAGCACACCATGGCACATGTTACTGAAATAGCCCAAGAAACCAAACCAAGTAAATTTGTCTGCATAGCTGCCTTTGTCATTTTAACCAGGAGCTAGCTGTGGACAGGGACAGTCCTGTTTCCTCATTAAACACGCAGCATTTAACCCAATGCCTGCTCATTGTAGATTCTAAATGAATAATTTATATGTTGTCCATTTGTAGAGCAAATGAATAAAATATAAATATCAGGGCTGGCCTTCCAGAAATAACTGGTGCTTTCCTCAAACCCCTAAAAATCTCACTGTTGGGTCTTTGGGTAGAACAGAGGTATTACCACTCATCATCTTCTATATAGCTCCTTATCCATCCCTGAACCACCAATTTGGACCCCTAGATGGCTGTTTCCTACTCATAAATGAGGTAAGACCAAGTCTCAGGCTCCCATAGCACCCAAAACTCTCCTGCAAAGGTCTTGGACAAAGTGATTCCCACCCACCTGATACAATGGAAGAATATCTGGGGGACATTCTCTACCATTCAAATCAATTTCTGCTCCATGAGTCACATGTTGAACACACATAATGTCACTCTCTGAAAGTCATTCCTTTGGGTTTCCATACAATGATCTATTATTGACAATCATATATATGCCACATACCACATTTCATCTCCACACACTCCCACCAAGAAAAGTACCTTACATGATTTAGAGATTGTTTAGATGCTCCTGGGAGCCTTCCCAATTTTTCTTGTCCTAGTTCTCAAAAAAAAAAAAAAAAAAAAAAAGAGTCAAAAATGGCCTGTTTTCCCAGCCCTTTCTTGAAACAAAGACATGGGAATATGTCATGATTTTGACCAATGGGACTGGAAGGAAAGTCTGCTGGGAGAGGGGTAGGAAACAGTGAAAATCTTTCATCTCTAAAAAGATGCAAGGAAGAACCACTATTCTTCTTCAGCTGGATGTAGTCATGGCTACATGTGATGCCTGAAACAGTAGCAGCCATCCTGCAACCATGAAGAGAGACAGCTAAAGGACCAATCCAACATGGTGAAGGTGGGGAGCAGAAAGAGGGATCCTTGATGACATCATTGAGCCACTGTCCCAACCCTTAAACTACGTATTGCTGTTCTCGTTCCATGTGATATAATAAACATTCTCATTGTATAAGCTACTTTTCAGTGGGTGCTATGTTACCTGTAGCTGAAACGTCCTACCGGACACAACAGGAAAGGGGACATGAGAAACTAATTAACAAAAAGATCATACTGCAATTAGCAAAAGAAAGGAAATAACATTTAGCAGAGAAAAAGAAGTAACATTATTAACCTATCATGAGCAAGAAACTCTATCAAGAGCAATATATGAAATTTATCACTTAACCCTCACCAAACCCTAAGATGATATTATGGGTAGTTTATTTCATAAAAGAAAACTCAAGAGAGGTTAAGTAATATACCCAAGGTCAAGGAGGTAGTGGCAATTTTGGTATTCCAACCCAAGTTGGTATCACACCAGTGACAGGAGGGACCTGCCTTGCCATGTGCGTGTAAAACTGGTATCCGTTAATTCATCCTTTTGCATTCATGCTCCTCAAGTCTTTTCCTGTGAAATGACTTTTCTAGGGAGAATATAAGCATGAGGGGAGGCAATGTGCCCTCAGGAAGATATGGAGGGTATGGAGTAAAGGGAAAATAGTAGACCACTGAGCACTACCTGGGAAGACCAGATTGTACACAGAGCAGACCCAGATGAACACTGCTCTTTGATTCAAAAAAATATATATATATACATATGTACATACACATTATTAATATTTTGCAGTCTTCATTAAATATAAATTATCTGATATATTTATGGCATAATTAAGGGAAACTTTCACAAATGAATTGGATCTGTTTTTGCCTGGATAACAATGTATCTATTTACTTTTGTAGACCTTGAAGGTTTCAACACACTATAATTATATTTCTAATGACAGAAGATTCATCTCATCTCATAGTGTATACATTCCATTATTCACCACACATTTATATTCTAGTAAATGAACTTGTTCATTATATATTGTAGTCTTTTTGTTGCATGATGTTTCCATTTTTGAAAGCCATGTAATCACTTCACTGTGGTGTTGGCAATTGTCATTAGACAATATATACAATTTCAAAAGGATGCAATTTAAGGATTTTGATCTTGCAGCATAAATATATGCATGGCACGTAATACAAATAAACTTACTCCAGATGGTTGCTTAAAACAGATAAATCAAATTTCCCAGTAGTCACAAACTAAATTTTCAACCAAATAATAGTTTTTTTGGTTTTTTTTTTTTTTTTTTTTTTTTTTTTTTGCTGATTGAAATGGCTAAACATTCATGTCACTTCAAACATAATGTGTTAAAACTGGGTAGGTCGTGATACAACAAAATTAGATTTTCTGGCTATTTTAAGAGTTATTTGGGGGCTACTCAAGATAAGGATACACCCATCTAAAAAAAGTCCAGGTTTTAATTTCAGCCCTGCCATATTTCAGAACATCAGCATGTTTGGGTTTCATGGGAAAAGAAGTGGACCCAGTGAATTTAATCCACCAGGATGAAGTTGGCAATACCTGGTCCTTCCACAGCACCTTCAAGCTATATTTACAAGCCCTTCAAACTAAAGCAAAAATAGAAAATGTTGACTAGAAAAAAAATATTGGCACAGTAAAACAAACAACCCTCAAAGCCAGAGAGCTGCGTGTTTATCGGCTCCCCCTGCCTTGCGTGTTACAGAACGGCCCAAGTGTGCTAAAAAACAGCCAAGCTCTTTCTGCTCTGTTGCTAGCGACCTTACTGCTTTCAGCAGCTAGTAAAATAAAACCTCTTCCAAATAATTCTCCTGTGCGCAGACTGTAAAGTGAATGTAAATTAGAAGTAATATATTACCCAAAACTTCAAGTTTTTTAGACAACTGCCCACTCGTCCCCCCTTGACAAATATTCTTCCTTTGCTCTGCAAGCCGACACCTAGGTGGGGTTCACAGACACCCACCTTTGCCTCCCATCTCCCGCTACATAACCCACGCAGCTCTTGAGTGCCCTCAATACCCATCCTACTGGCATGGTTCAAGGCTCAATAACATTTTATATAAAAAGTCTTTCTAATCAATGAGAAAGAAAGGCAAAAATACCAATGGGAAAAAAAGCTAGTGTTCATGAATAGACCAGAAAGCATAAGAAGGGAGGACCCCATAAACGTAAGAAAAAAATTTTTTCCAGTAGCTGATCAAATCAATGCAAATAGGTGTGATTATTCAAGAGGTGTGAGATTGACCAACACTTCTTTTAATAATACTATTCCATCTTGGAAATCATGAAGAAAAGCGGGTGAATTTTTTCAACTGACTGCTTGTGGTAGTGTGAATTGGTATCATAATTAAAAATAAGAGGCAAAAAAAAAAAGAACATAAATACAAAACAGAAACAGACTCATAGACATAGAATACAAATCTGTGGTTGCCAAGGGGTGGGGGTGGGGGACAGACTGGGAGTTCAAAATTTGTAGATACTGACAGGCATATGTAAAATAGATAAACAAGATTATACTGTATAGCACAGGGAAATATATATACAAGATCTTGTGGTGGCTCACAGTGAAAAAAATGTGAAAATGAATATATGTACATTTATGTATAACTGAAAAATTGTGCTCTACACTGGAATTTGACACAACATTGTAAAATGACTATAACTCAATAAAAAAATGTTTAAAAAATAATAAGAGGCACTTGCTAACTGACCCAAGAGCTCCCCTTCCACAACCAAATCCTCCCTTTAGAGTTACACACATCATGAGCACCCTCCCTAGGTCACAGGGCCCCATCAGTGCAAAAGCCCTGGTGAAATTTTGATCATCAATCAATTAGTCCAAACCAGAAACACTGGGGACATTAAAAATTCTCAGTTTACCAATAACTTTAGTCAATGCCAAATTATACCATCTGGTGCTTAATACATTCATTAATCCTCATATAGGATTATAGCACAAGGAGCATATTCAATCAATTTTTCACATTATCTCTAATAGGTATTGTAATAGCATGAATATTCTGCATGGGAGGAGTCTATCCCCCACTGATGCTTGACAAATGTTTGCCTGTGACTTTCATTAACGCTTAACAAGGGCATCTTTAATCTCTGGCACACAATGGAAGAAGGCTGTATGATCCTATGGCTTTTTCTGCAGAGATATGTAAAGCAAATGCACAGAGCACCCGCCACCGATGCAGGATACAAACACTCGTTAGACAACCTTCAGTAACATTCCCAGAAGTACACATGATGACTGTATCACATCCAGAACATCTGCAGATGCACCCGTGGCCAGCCCAGGCCCAGGTACGCCAAGGAAAGGCCTAACGCTGTCATCTGCAAGCCGCTATCCCCTCCCACTGGCATCTCTGCCCAGGTGAGCTCTTTGCATTGAATAGAAGCAAAATGTGTGAGTTGCTTGGTTACAAGAAATCAGGCTGCACAGAGTCCCGCCTGATGCCTGGCTGCGACTCATCACCACCTTTTAGGAGACTTGTCATTTTTTAAGAAAAAGGAGCCGCCATTGCTGGGCAGCCATGACTGTTATCTGCACCGCAGGTCGCTGGCTGCACCTATGTCTTCTGCTAATTAAATTCACTGTGGGAGATTCCTAACGTGCGTCTCCATAGGAAATGGATCTGAAAATCTGGTGGATGCCGCTAATTGCTTCTGGTAACAAGGTTATGCCACTTGGGCTGTCATAGCTCGAGAAAGCGGAGCTCAGATAAGTGGGGCATCACTCACGGACCATATGGACTTCTTCAACCTACAGCTGGAAGAGCTAAAATCCGGCTCAGCTGCAACGGGGCACTTGCTGAACAAGGCCTGTCACTTGGCACTTCTTAGTTACTTACCTGGGAATGCAGCAAGCAGGCAATTGTGAAGAAGCACCCGGAAAACGAGGAGATTGATGCTGTCTGGGAACCCTGTGCTGGGAGATCAGCCCTGGCTGGGTCTGTAGCCACTCCAAGTACAGTCCACAGATCGGTGGCATCCACGTCACCTGGGAGCTTGTTAGAAATGCAGACTCTCAGCCCTGCTGAGTGAGGACATCTGAGGGTGGAGCCCAGGAAGCTGAGCCTTAGCAAACTTCCCAAAGCACCACTCCTGAAGCCCTGGCCTCAAATACGCTGGCTTACGAATCAGCCGAGGAAATGGGCTCGGCTCCAGTCTCTGGGATAAATGGCGCTTGGCCTTGGGGAGCCAGTGTCCTTGCTGGTCTGACGGTCTAATGCTGTGTGACACACCACTCCAAAACCTAGTGGCTCAAGGCCATGCTGGTTCCATGAGTTGGCTGGACCCAGCTGGCAAGTTTTCCTTTGGGGTCTCTCGTGCAGTTGAAGTCAGGGGGCAGCTGGGTGGGAGTCAACGGAATGATGGACTTGGAGGCTGGAAGTCCAAGGGGGCTACTTGACATGCATGCCTGGCATCTGAACTGGGATGGCTAGCAGCTGGCTGGGCATCTCTGCCTCCATATGGCCTCCCCACATGGCTAGCCTGGGCTTCCTCAGAGCACTTCGCCCACTTACACGGCGGCAGGCTTCCCCCAGAGTGTGCTTTCTAAGAAAGCCAAGGCACAAGCTGCCAGGTCATTAGCCCTGCAACTGGCACAGTGTGACATCTGCCACATTCTCAGGGCAAAAAGCAAGTCAAGGGGCTAGCCCAGATTCAAGGACAGCTTCTTCCATGAGAGTGGAATTCTGTAAGCCCGAGATTTGGGAGGGGAGAGCGCCTTTACAGATGAGTTGCTGCATTTACTTACTAAATGAAGGAGTCAGCCTCCATCCCTAGAGGCCATCATGGATTTTACAGTCCACGATTCTGACACCGGCATCCCCATATTTCTCAGAGTCCATTACATATATCGCGAAGAGGCCCATTTCTCCCTGATATCACTGCCACTCATTTAGCACGAAGCACATGCAGTCTTGCAGTATGATTTACCTTATAAATGTAGTTACTCTGACTTCCCAACTTGATTATAAGATCCTCAAGGCCTTTATGCCTCCTCGAAACTCCATTACCTAGTCCAGTGACCTATACATCATATTAGCTTTCAATGAAGATGTGGTAACTGATGAAGATGCTGATAGAATCCCTGCTGTTAAATGATCCTGTCGACTTGCATGAGTACAAAGCAACCATTTCCAAAGGTGAAAAATAAAGCCACATGCCTTTTGTCATTTTTTTACAGGTCTTTCCAAGGTAGGACTTCTATGGTAGACAAAATACATCCGTGAATATTATTTCCACTGAGCTACCATTTGTTTTTAATGCATACTCTCTTTTTTCTGAATTTTCTAGTGCAGAGGGGACACTGTTCTGTGGTCATGAAGCCACATGATTTTTCCTCTAGCCATACAGGAAGGCCACATTTCTCAGTCTCCTTGAACCTCAGTAGGGCCATAAAACCGACTGAATTCTTGTCCATAACCCTAGTCAGCCATGTCCCACCCAAACAGGACACAGAGTAAAGGGCCCATGTAATCTGTCAGGCTCTCCTCCCTGCTGTTGGCAACCTCGAAGCTGCAAGATGGTACAGTCACAAGATAGAAACAACTTGGTCCCTGATTCACTGTTTGTAGTACTGGCACCCAACCAAGAATATCCTCGTTGCATTAAGCATAAGCAACAATTAAACTTCCACTGGGTCAAGACACTGAAATTGAATTTGAAGGGTGTTTATTGTAACAGCTAACCTCCAAAGACAGATTCACCTAGTTTATTCCCAGAGTCAACTCCGTGAGACTCTGTCCTTCATCAATACTTTCAACTGATATTGAAACTTAACATTTCTATCCACCAATACATTTCTACAACATCATTTTTATGGGAACCTCTGAATGCATTTGTTTAGATAGTTCAGATTTTGTTCAATTAAATTCACAATGTTGTCCATTCAGAGCCATGTTTTGCTACTATAACAAAGCTGACCTTCTGCAGTCTACATCCATGATGTATTTTTCACCACATCACCAACAAGATCTTGCAAGCAAGCTGGGTATATCTGACTGTCTGCCTTTGCTACTTTTGCTTATCCCATCCCTCATCTCATTCAATCATTTATTCAAAAACTCTTTATGAGCACCTGCTATGTGCCAGACACTACGCACATCCACGGGATGCTGAGATAAATAGAACGTGGTCAGGGGAGATGATCACAGCAACACAGCGAGCTCGAGAAGACGGGATATGCCAAGTGCAGCAGGAGCACAAGGGCTGGTTCTCTAACAACAGGGAAAGGACAGGGGGGTTTTTACAAAGTTAGTGACAACCATACGGAGTTTTAACAGGTGAGTCGTTGTTCACAAGTAGACAAGGAGAGAAGGGGCAGATCAGACATAGGGAACAAGCAAAGTCACAAAGGTGGGGACCACTGTGTCTGGCAGCATGGTCCCTATAGCAGGGCTAAGGACTGATGAGCATGACCCCAGGGGTGACTGGATAACCAACCCAACTAAGGAGTGATTTTGAGCCAGGCAGCATGAACCCAGTCACAGGAGTGATACATGAGGCTTGTGTTCATGTCTGATTGTTTTGCAATTTACATAGTTAACTCCAATATTTCTGTGAGGCAGCTTGTCCAGGTGAGGTGATTCCTGGCATATTTCCATCTGAACTTAGAGGAAGGACTTCCCTAGTCTTCTGTAAGGGATGGTGGGACAGGAAGGTGGAGTTAGGTCTCCCGAAGGTCTACCATGAGGCTCCCCTATTCATACACAACTATCCTCTGCTGGAAAGTTGTGTGAAGATGTTGTAGCCCATCAGATTTTCACCTCCACCCATCTTGGAGAAGAGGTCTAGTCTCTCTGCCTTGAATAATGACTGTGCTTGACTTCCCTTTGCATCCTCAATTTAGCTGAAGAGTACCAGTGCCTAATCTTTCTGTCTGTTTAAGCCAACGAAAATCATTTACTAATTCAGTGGTTGTGCACAGAACAGTGTGTTTGGGAAACTACAATTAGCTGGATACAGCTGGGAGTGCATTGGTGATTTGTAAAAGATGACAGAAGAAAAAGAATTCAGGGGCCAGACCATGAGTAGTGTTATATGCCATGCTAAGGAATTTGGATGTAATCTTATTAGACAAAAGGGAACACAAGATATGATAAAAAGATTTGAAAAAAAAATATTTCTGACAGCAGAGGTAAATATCATAAGGCAAACCAGCTAAGAAACTCTTGCAAAAATCTGCAGAGATATTTCACTAAGGGCAAGGGTACAACTTTCCAAGACACTGAGAGAGTAGAAAAAAAAATTTTCATCATTTTAAGTTTAAAGAGGAAGGAATGTGGGATGAACTGAGGGTTTATTCCTTGATGTGGACAATACAGTGTCATCATGTGATCAGCCAAACTTAGGGCTAAAACTTGGAAGAAAGGAAAGAGATGAGAGTAGGGAAGGTGATCAGTTGAAGTTTAGTATATTAAGTGTGAGAGGCCTCCGAGCCTTAAAAGTGAAAATTGTTACCAGTTGGAAATGTGGGCTAGAATTCAAAACTGACATCTTGGTAAGAGAAATGGATTTGGGAATCACCTGCAATCAGAGGTGGTTATCAAACACTAAAGGTGTTGATTGAACCAAGAGCTCATGAGCATGATGGGAGGTCAGTCAAGCACAGAATCCTGAGGAAAAGGAGCATTAAAGGATCAATGGATAGAGAAGACACTGTACCGAGACCAAGTGGTCTCAGGGAGGTGGAGTGAAAAAGAGGAACAGATACTCACAAGAGGACCTTCTCTGGCTCTCCAAATACTCTCCTCCTTTAAGGCTTAGCTGAAACTCCAAGTCAGCCATAATGTTGACGTCTTCACAGACACCCCTCACTCACAGGGATGTCTCCCACCCTCTATTTGTCTCTATTGCTCCATACATCAAACCTGACCTGGTTTTAGCTTCTCCCCACACTAGCTCTTGCAGGAGAGGAAAATGTCTCATTCAGCAGCAAACGACAAAAAAATTCAGCTCAAAATGACTTAAAGAAAAATGAAGGAAAGGCCAAGGGTGGATTCTGCCTTAAGTATGGTGACCCAAGGATTCAAAGTGTGCCCCTTTCTCCATTTCTTGATTCTGACTTTTCCTGAGGTAGCCTCATTCTCAGGCAGGCTAGACCCACAAATGGACACCCACAGTTTCAGGCCTGCAATTTCTTTCTTCAGCAACCCCAGTGGGAAAAGAAGTTCTTGTTCATGGGCGTTCTCAGGTATGGTTGGCTTTCATCAGGTCACATGCCGATCTTTAACCAGTCACCAAGGCCAGGGGGGTGTTAGGTTCCAATTGGCCAGGCTGGATCGCATGACAAGGAAGTTGCAGTTTCACCCTGGGAGGACACTGATACTGAGCCAAATGACATGCATCAAGAAAAAAGAAGGGTTACCAGGAAAAAAATGGACATTGATAATGGGTAAGCAAATAAGCATTTTGTGTAGAGAGGACCGTGCATGCAACGGCATTCAACAAGTAAGTCTTGATTGATAGATCACAAGCCAAAATTGCCCACTTTGCTCTCATCATTAAAAGACAAGAACATGTGTGATTATCAAGAGAAGTGGCTTTTGTTGTTGTGTTTTGTTGCATTAAAGAGGAATCAGAAAGAAAAAAAAGGCAGCTGATAGTTGTACCTAACTGGCATCCTGACTGGTGAAGATAGAGAGAAGTCAGTGTAGATGAGAAAGAGGAGCAGAAATTCTAGGACAGATAAAGACACATCTTCCTGGGAGGCTGTGGGTATTCGATGTGAGTGGGAAGGGATGCCTTGGTTTGAAAGTAACCCAAGTACTGAGGCTTCTGGGTAATGAGACTAACAAGCCTGGCTGTATAAATCAAACCCATGTTTTAGAAAAGTTTGACATTTGCAGAATTACCTATGAAAACTTACCCTGGTTGTTAAGGGGAACCAAAAAAAAAAAAGTATATTCATTTCCAAGTTAAATGCCAAGCTCTCTTAAAGCTCTCCTAATACCCACTGATGGGGGAGGAGACAGGACAGAAAAGGCCATCTAATTAAGAGCAATAAACTTTCCAGACATCTTAATCTCCATAACTGCTCAGGGATGTCTCCTGGCATTCTTAACTGGGTTTATTCCGTCTTTGCATTATGTCTATCTATTGGCAACCCATTTTTTTTAATGGTATCCTCACAGAGCAGCAATTGAAAACTAAGTTGAAACCCTGGAAGATAAGATACATAAGTGATAAGATAAAAGTGACTCATTTACAGATGTAGCCCAGAGGTGTGTTAACAGGGAGGGCCACCAAATATGATTCCAGAATACTAAATTAACAGTTCTAGAACTGGGAGACTTTGGCAAACAGCCAAAACATCTCTTTACAAAACTAGAATTAAGAAGCCCCCATCCCGGACAAAGCTATCGCAAAGCAAGTGTAAATGGAGCCAACAGCCAGAGGTAAGCACAAACAAATGACATAGGAAATTTAACGGAAAAAAAAAAAAGAAGTCCCCACCCCTGTATGCTTCAGTGAATCAATTACCCATTACGTTGTACCGTTTATTAGCAAGAAGATGGGGAAAGTAAGTATACCTGAAATATGTCGCTGGAATGGATCAGGTGAAAAATTTGCAAGAAAATTTCCCCTGCTACAGTAGTTCAGATTAAAGCGTACCAGTTATACGTAAGGAGGGGTGTTTGTGAAACTTCACAGATGACAGCTGTACTATGTCTTAATTATATTTATCTAAAACCCCCATATACAAGCATGTGTAATGGCGTCCATGTACATTCACATACGCATGAGTCTGTTGTATGCAAACACATGAAAAAGTACCCCAAACTACGGCAAACTTTGGCACCAACCTTAGACTTACATGGCGGCCTCCATCTATCCCCTAATGTGTGGGAGCTAAGGTAGTGAGAGCCTTGTGTTTACTAGGGAGGGAGTAGGAATTTCAGTGGCTCAGAAAAGCTGCAGGAAAGGGAAGGGGAGCCTGGGAGCCTCCAAGAAGTGATTTAACGCCTCCAGATACACTTTACATGTGAAGACACACTCTTCCAAACTGAGCGTGAATAGATGCCTAACAGTTCTTGGGCACTGTTTAAAATCTTATCTTTTAAATATTCATAATTCAGATTCTGGATAGGATAGAAACCACTGGTACATACATCCATACCCACATGTACACCTACATCTCCTTTACAATCATGTTCCTCCTTTTTCTTGAAAACCATGTTTTCCAGCTGGGAAAGGAAAAAAAAAAAAAAACAGCCTTCTTAACTGCCCACAGGACTTCTTCTTTTTTTTTTTTTTAGGACTTCTTCTATAATCTAGAAGTAAATGACTCAAATACTTTAGTGGGATCCAGAGCGACTGCCTTCCACGTGGAGAAGCTATGGGTTTCTGAACCAGTGCCACAGACTTATCTGTGTAGAGACCCCAGGAAAAGGGCAGCATAGGAACCCCCCTGGGGCCAGGCCTCACCCACCATGGGGGCACCCAGAGTGATCGTGGGAGGAATTGACATGATTCTATTGCATCTACTTGCATTAATGTGCCCCTAAGATTGTCTTTATTAAGATGGCCATTCTTAATAGAGTGGGTGTGCTTTCCACCCCCTCCCCACCCCTTCAAGGAAGGGCCTTGGTTAAAGGAGAGAAAGAAAATGACACTGAGGCAGGGTCTTCTGTCCACATGGTAATGTGGTTCCAGGGGCTTCCAGTGGGAGCGCAAGGACTTCCTGCCCGTCATCATCCATCTGCCAACACGCTTGGCATATCTTTGCTACCTTCCTGGCATTTGAAGGGTACAGGAGTCCTACTTCCATTACATAAATAATTGTCCGAGTCCCTAGGAATGAATGTCTCGGGTAAAGAACAAAGGCTCTTAACTGCCAACCCAGTTAACAAAGGGCCAAAGAAGTTTGGAGAACAGCTCATCTTGTTCCCTTTCCAACCTTGGGATGTGACCACTGTCTCTCTGGCTCTTACCTCTGAAGGCCATCTTCTTTGGGGGAATTCCAAGTAGAGCTGGCTGGTCACTGAATATGATAATCTTTTACTTGAGGGGACATTGCATGGAGAGCTAGAAAGGGCTGGGGAAAGAGATTTCACTTTATTTTTCTACAGACTTTTATGATTTATAAAAAATTGATCTCCTCCCTTCAGTTGGATAACCATGAGTCAGAGAAACACAGTTACAATAAAGTGGCTGTGTCACTTCTAAAGTAGACCACGCTCCAGTTCACGAATGATGGCCAATTAAAATAAGTTATTCTTGTCTGGTGGGGCTGTGTGAGATGAACTATCACCCCAGATAAATTAAAGCCTGGGCTTGGACGACTTCCTCTTGACTGGCCTGTGATATAATTTATCACTATTTCTATTTACACAGGAGATGGGGCAGAGATGCCAGGAAGAAAACTGGCCTGGAGCTCACCTGGTTATGAGTAAAAGCGACAAAAAGGGCACCTGCTTATTAATGTTTTGATCCATAAATTTTTTTTAGGCATCTACGTGGATATAGTTACAAGAGGGAGTCTCAGTAAAGAGCTCATAACCAAAATACCCAGCACTATGGCTTACCTGTAAGACCCATCCCCTGGACCCCGCTCACATCCTCGGGGACTAGCATCCATCCTGATGCTCTTTCTCTGTGTCTGAACTTAAACAAGCTCCTCATTTCATAATGACCAGACTCTCTTTTTGCAGGAGTACCTTTTCTCTATTTTGAGGATGATTGTCCTCTTTTTAAAATCTTAACTTCTCTAAACCTTCTAAGATCTAACAGAAATAGACCCCTAGAGGTTTCATTATTGGTAAGAACCGCCCTGTCCTCAGTTGTGCCAACTGTCATGATTAATGTTGGGAAGAGAACTTCCAATAGGCCTGTCGCTGAGTCTTTCTCCACCTCTGCTTCTCTTGTTCTCTTTCTGTGTCTACGTATCTCTGCATCTATCTCTCCATATCTCTGTGTGTCTCCAGGTGCGAGGGTTTCTCTAATGCCTCCTTCTGGGAACTCTACCTCAAATTCTCTCTTAAACACACACACACATCTTACTTACGATTTGAAGGCACAAACTTCCATACCAGCTCTCCTTTCCTGCCAACACCCTTAAATATGACCCTGAAATGGGAGTTTTTCCAGAGCCAGATGAATCAAGGAAAACTGGCTTCTGCACCTTTCAGATCTGTTTAGCTGAGACCTTCTACGCCTGCTTCACAGACTCCTCCAAACCAAGCCCAGATCACAGCCCTGCGTCTGCCCAGCAAAAATGTAAATGCCATGGGTCTGAAGATGGGCCACTCAATATCAATCCAGCCTTGCAGCTAATTCTTCATCATCATCATCATCATCATCATCATCATCATCATCATCCTTATCACTATGATGATGATGATAAGAACACTTAACAAGAGATCTACCCTGTTAACAAATTTTTAAGTGCACAGTGTAATATTGTTAACTATAGCCGCAATGCTCTACCACAGATCTCCAGAACTTACTCGTCTTGTATAACTGAAACTTTCTACCCATTGGACAACAACTCCTCATTCCCTACTCCAACCCCTGGAAACCACTATTCTATTCTGTTTCTATGCATTCAGTTATTTCAGATTCCTCATATAAGTGGGACCCTATAGTATTTGTTCTTCTGTGTTTGGCATATTGCATTTAGCATAAAGTCCTCCAAGTTCACCCACGTTGTTACATATAGCAGGATTTCCTTTTTTAAGGCTGAGCAATATTCTATTGTAAGTATACACCACATTTTATTTACCCACTCATCTGTCTATGGACATTTAGGTTGCTTCCACATTTTGGCTATCGTAAATTATGCTGCAGTGCAGATACCTCTTTGAGATCCTGATTTTAACTCTTCTAGATAAAAACCCAGAATCTAAGAACTTTAGATTAGAACTCATACCCAGTTCCAAAAAGACTTCCCTGCCTGTGTTGAGGGCCAGCAGTGATACGATGCCCCTGTAATACTCATAGCATCACTGTCTTAGTCCCTGGCTTCCTGGGACACATCCTAGTTTATTGTGTAGTTTCTGCAGTTTCTCCTTCTTTCATTTATCCATTCATCCAATTAATAAATGTTTATTGAGCATCCACTACCATGGGCTACATTTGGAGGTGGCGTCAGGGAGTGAAACAGTAGCATCTTCCATTCTCCTTGAGGTTATCATCTAGCCCAGGAACTCCAGCTCTACCTGCAGCCCAGAACATAGTCACCGCAATCCATCCCTCCTCCCAGCCCCTCTGATCCTGCCCGGCGTTGACTCAGTTCACTGCCTCTTCTGCTGTGAAACTTGATCACTCCTGGGACCATCCCATCCCCCAAGTCTGTCCAGTTCTCAGGCCCCTCCCCACCTCACCTGGCCTGACTCACCTTCAAAAGAATGCCAACACCTAACAGAGCTAGAGGGTGACATTTTTTTGGCATGAAGTTCATTCCTTTCTCTTCGAAAACACACATTAGTCTGATTCCTGAATTTGATTATAAATGAGGACACTCCTTCACCATGGATGTGCTGTGGCTCTGTGTGCAAAGTGGAGAGCTCTGTATTAAATTTTCTCCACACATCATAACAGGGACAAGAGGGTTCCAAGCTCAGCTGTGAGAAGAGATGCTGCCCTGAATCCCCAAAGCCTCATAAACAGTCTGATTCCATGGAAAGCTGGGTAGAGAGACTAGGACCCCAACTGCTGGCTAGGCCTCCTGAATAATGTCTCTTCTCACTGTGCAAAGACACCACTGTTAACTTATTAATGTCCTGAGAGTGTGTGTGTGTGTGTGTGTGTGTGTGTGTGTGTGTTTAACCATTTGCTTCGGTCTGCTTGAAAGCTGAAACCTTTACTCATCACGTCATTTTGTGTCCCTGACACAGGTCATCAGGACCCTTGGGATTCACAAAATTTCTCTCACTCTATGCTGTGACATCTCTTTCCAGTGAGTCTTTCTATCGCCTCGTTGTACAGCCATGGGAAAGGATTTCCAACTCCCCTGGGAGGCTTATGATGAAATCATATTCATAAATCTGCTCATTCTTTCCACCACTTTGCTCTTACCAGAATTCTTGCAAATGTGCTCTCTCCATCTTACAGTTAATAAATTAAATGAATAAGTAACAAAGGGAAAATGCTGGATCCCAGAGCACATCTCAGAGGCTTACAGGGTGAGGTGACTGGAGAGGTAACTTGAGCTTTGCCATCGCCAGAGTCTGGGGTCTGGCTGCCGCAGCTCTGGGGGTGGACGGGGGGTCCGAAGGGGCTACACTCCCTGCCAGAGGTCTTTAATCCCTGGGCAACGGCTTCCAGCACAACAAGGGAACATAACATGTCAGTTACTAAGTCTGTGGTTAATGTTTCATACAGTCCAACTCAAGGCAAATAAATATTTCAGCAACAAGAACAGCCCTGTGATAGATGTGAACGTCACTGAGTTAAGAAAGCCACTAAATTCACTGCCGTTACAGAGAAGTAGGAGGAAAGGACACGAGAGAATAGGTTGATTCATTCCCTCCCTGGTGCTTCCAAGAGCTTTGCTTTCCTCTCCGTTTTCCCTCTTGTCCTCCTGCCTCTCCTCTACCATTTTCCCTTGATTTTATTATCGTTACTCTGATTTTCCTTACACAGGCTTGTGAAACAGAAAAGACAGTAACATGAGAGTGAATTTGTTCATCTTTCTTTCCGGGGGAAAACCTGAGTGCTGAACAATAAATGTTTCTCCCTGCCTCTTTCAGATGCCCCCACCTGAGGGTTTCAAACACTTCTGGGAATGCAGAAAGCTTTAGTTTATTTCAGCAGAGACAGGCAGGGCACTGTGACTCGAAATTGGTAGTAAATTCCACAATTAGGGAGCAGAGCTGCTAAAAGCTCTTACTCAAAGGGACCTGAGATTATACAGTGAACAAATTAAATTGCCTGCTGCTTCCATTCTCACCAGGTGACTGGGGACATATGGTGATAAAAGTTGGAGCAAATATTTTTGTCCAGTTCCTGGTTTGAAAAAAAAAATTTAAAGAACCTGAGAATCCAGTGACAAATTTTTAAAAACTGCAACTGCCACCAATGAAGGGGAGGAAAGTCTTGAAATGTAATAATTTGTGGAAAACGGGGGCCTGTTCCTTGGGTGACCTGCCACAATCCGGCACTCACAGAAGTGCAGAGTTACATCCCTCTAGCCTCCAAATAACTAAAGCATCCATTAATCCCTCCGAGCCCACCCCAAAAGGCTGCATTCTCACTTGGCAGTGTTTCATAAATGATATGAAGTTCAAGTGAAAGGGCCAAGGGAAACAGACATCCATTCGAGCACCCGACGACAATGGGACACCAAAGTCTTCTTGACTTGAGGATGCTCTCCAGACATTTTGATCGTGCTGAATTGCCAACAAGAACACAAGCCAAGAAACAAAATTCCCCCACCATCAAATTAGGTGATCTTTAGGTAGGGAATTCATATGCTAAAAGGGAGCCTAGGCTGAAACCCAATCATTTAATTAAGGAATTGCATCACCTTTGCTTGGATCACAGCAGAAAATGCTAGCATTGCACTCACCAGCCACAACTGCCCAAGAAAACCTGCCAAAACCCAATGTCATTTGTACTTGTCAAGGTCACACCATAATGTCACAGAGATACAGCTGCACAGAATGACTGGACTGGCACAAGGCTAGAAGTCGGGCAATTCATAGTAATGGGTGAGGGTTTAACAGCATCCGAGACTCCAGGAACTGAAGAATGTATCCCACCATCAGCCTGCAGACCATGCTTTCTTAACTCACACGGGCTGGTTTCCATGTCCAGTCCCCTTTCTGTTGCGATCTACTCCACCCCACAGGGTGTCTTTCCAGCCCCCAGCATGGAATATGGTTTCTCCAGAAGACCCCTGCTACCCTCACCTCATCGAGAGGCTTACTTACTTAATGTCTTACAAATCACTGCAGAGAAAACTGATAGGACAGCAAAGTAAATTAAATATATGAGCAACGTGTACAGTTCTTACAAATCCTATCACCATGGTCTACAACGCAATCCTAACTCCATCTTTAGTTGCTCCTCCAGAAGCTGTTTTGACTTCACATTTTCCTTTGATATTTACAAGGTCTTTATCCTGCATCCCTTCACTTACATCTTTTTGTGGGTGATCAGAGCACTCATCATTTTATTCTGGCTCATGGAGGACCCAGTGCCCTCTGCCTAGGGAAAGACCTGAATATGCAATCAGGACAACACAATAGCATTGACTGATGTCATGGGCTCCTCTCTTGCTCAAGGGGTAACTGTACTGGGATGACATCACAGGCTGAATATACTCCACAAAATGACCTTTAGGTGACCTCCTGATGTGTCAATAGAGCAAAATGCACCTTGGGTTACTGAACAACGTGTTGCATATAGGTAGAAAGGGCTGGGATACTATATACAGGTAAAAATTCATTCAAAGTTTTGGGAGTGGTTTTGGGAAATCTATTACATTTCCTCATGCAAACTTAAAGAAATATTTCTAAACCATAAAAATGATATGAATTTACGCACGGACCTTTCCTGTGATCCAGCAATTTCACCCTCGGGTTTTATGGAATAGAAATGAAAACATATGCTCACAAAAAGACTCATACAAGAATATTTATAGCAGCTTTATTCATACTCACCAAAAATTGGAAATAATCCAAATATACATCAACAAGAGATTCAAGAAAGACCTTATTGTATATTCATACAATAGAACACCATTCAGCAATAAAAAGAAACAAACTTGATTTACACAACTACAAAGATGAATCTCAAAAACCAAACCTAATACTGAGTGAAAGAAGCTAGAATCAAAAACAGTGCATCCTATGTCATCCTAGCTATATGAAATTCAAGAATAAGCAAAACTGTCCTAAAATGATAGAAAGCTTAAGAGTGATTGACTGAAGCTGGGGGAGCTGACTGGAAACCGTGACAAGCAAGTTTCTGGGATGATGACAATGTTTTGTATCTTGATTGGGGTGTTCCTACATGGACATTTTCACTCACTGAATCCATGCACTTAATATTTATACATTTCCCTTTATGGGAACTATACCTCAATCACAGAAAGATTTAATTAAAAATAATATTGGCGTATCTGGAAAATATATTCCACAACACAAATGGACTTTACGCTTGTTGTAAATAAGTTCACTTTGCTAAGCGATCAGTTCATCCCTAACTCAGTGCCTCTGAGTGTCCCTGTCACCTCCAGTTAAATTCACATCCTCGGCAGTAGATTCTACAATCAGGAGGAGCTAGAGAACCAGAAGTGATACCTCAGGACCTTCCTGTGCTCACAGGCAGAAAACACACCCAATCAAATCAACTACAAGGAAGAGGAAGGGCGGGGATATGTTTCAGGGCCTACCGAGTACCTCCGCAGCCATGAGTGCATCTGAAACACTCCCCCAAATCCACCATCCAAAAACTGAAAAAGAGAAAGAGCTGGAGTTGGCATTATTCAATAAATCATTAAATCCTATCAGCATAGTTGTCTGCTTGAGATGAGCCTTAAACCTTGATTGAAATTTCTCCAATAAATCAAATGGAGCAAGGTGATTTTGTAATTACCCACAAATAACGTTTCCACCCTTACATCTTAGACAGGAAACTAGGACTTGAGACCTGCTGGCCATGAGGCAAGCCTCAGATGTCATTGCAGCAAACACATGTCAGCCTTAATAATATAAGAGCAAGTCCAGTGTTAAAGAAAATTGTCAAATTTTAACAGAGAAATATATCATTGCCAGAGAATATTCTCATACAGAGCAAAACAGGATTTGTTTTAATGCCTCCATTCTTAGTTCTAGCCCCTGGGAAGGTAAGAAGCACAGAGAAAGGGACGGAAAATTCCAAAGAAGCAAATATTCAAGGGACCTTGTCTGCCCCATTGGTCAGATTTTATGAGCAGGCGAACTATGATGATTTTCAGTCCCAGTGCAAATGTACTGAATATTTTCATTTATATGTCTTTGTCAGCTCTAATCATTCATCAGTTTAAAAAGAGAATGCTTGTGGGAGCCTCATTTCTGGTCAATGAGATTGCATGGACTTAAATATCACAATTGGAGCAAACGGCAGGGATCTTTAATATCTCTGTCAGGACCCAGCCATTCCCAATATTTTCAGGTAATAGCAAAAAAAGATTTAGAATCTTAATTAAAAATATTATTTTCTTTCATATTAGAGCAAAAAACAGAATGCTTATCAATGAATGAATTTACTGTTTGGACTTTGCTTAAAAAATATAGGCTAAATTATCTTTATAAGGTCAAGTTAGAAACCCTAAACTATTTATGAAATAAGGGGTTGGAAATTAAGATGTGAACTGTCTTTCTAGGTCATTGTAGCTGATGGTGTTTGTGCCACGTAAAGATGGCAAGCTGCAAGCATCTACCAGCTCCCTGTCTGAGGGTGTGCTCTCTATCCCCCCATCACAGAGCTGGTCACAAGTGCTGGGGAGTTAATCCCTCAGAAACTAATCTCAGTCATTGAAGGGCGGGAGCTGGTGGGTAACTACCCCAGCTTCTCACCACTTACTTGGGACAACTCTTGAAGTGTGTTCCACACTGCCCCTAGAGGTCCCCAGTGGTATTGAGCCATGGTCTCCCATAGAGTAACCTGGCAACACATACCCGGTTCCCTTCCCTTCCCTATCTCAACTCTTCACTTTGCTGTAGGTACCTCCTACAGTCACAACCCACACTTGACTTGTACCCAATCCTAGTCTCAGGTGTCTGCTTCTGGGGAAGCCAAGTACAGATAGGCATAAACATGATTTTGGTTAGACCCAAGCCTAGCTGTCTAGATCTTGATAAAAGCTCTCAGTGATTCAGGACAAATAGAAAGAAGACTTCCCCACTGACCTCTAGAAAGTACAAACTGTTCCTATGATAGACCAGAAAGGGAGAAGTCTTCACTGACATTCTAACTACAGACAGTGGGGGACTGTCTGTTTGTCTGATATTAAGTTCAGAAAGATTAGGGAAATTATTTTCCCTCAACTCTATGTACAAAAAAAAAGGTCCCCAGGTCTTAACCTTATTTAAGAACAGGTGTATGGTATGAAGTCAGTTGTTTGCCCCAACTGTCTTAGAGGAATTTTGAAATAGCAAAGCTCTGTCAGTATATTTTTCCTGTTCCTGTCCCTGTTAGCCTGCCCATCAGGTCTACATGCCCATTTAATCCATCAGTGTACTGAGTGGATTCCTACCTAAGACCTTTCATTAGTGTTTGGGAGTATTTGGAAACTTTTGTGATGCCCATGGGACTCAGACAGGAGGGAATCACAATAGGGTGCTAGAGGTGGATAATGAATTTCTGGCACTAGGTTGATATATTTCAAAATTTGAAATCTTGAATTCTTGAAATAAGTACCATTTGGATGTGGCATTCTTATTCTTCTCTTTGGCTGAAATCTCTTTGCTGACACTTTAGAAAATCTGCATCTATATCCTTGAGCAAATTGACTCAGAGCTTTATTTTTCTATAATCCTTGTCAGACTTTGGTACATGAGTTTATATAAGTTAAATGAAATGAATTGTATAGTTTTCCATCATTTTCCTGCAGTCTCCAATCAGTTCAGTTGCAGAGAAATTTTCGTATTTTTTAAAGTTAGGTCAAATTTGACCGTAAAACTATCTGGACCTGGTGATTTTTTAAATAGCAGGTATCATGGGGAGGGCATAGCTCAGGTGGTAGAGCACATGATTAGCATGCAGGAGGTCCTGGGTTCAATCCCCAGTACCTCCTCCAAAAATAAGTAAACCTAATTACCTCCCCCTACAAAAACAATTTTTTAAAAGAAAGATTAAAATAGTAGGTATTGAACTATTGTACCATCAGCTTATTAGCCTAACCAGATATTTTAATTCTCATTGAGCATATTTTACTTGATTACACTTTTCCAGGTAATAAATTTTTTGCAATATATTGATATACAATCTGTAACAAATTTTTAAATCACTCACGGGTCTGTTTTCCTTCCTCATGCCACACATTGCACATTTTTGCCTTTTTTTCCACTAATCATGCTTGTCACTCAAACTTATTCACCTCTTCGGTGAAACTGTTTATGGATGTTTCCTTTTCATTGTTTTTTTCTAATTCTTTTTGAGAATTTACAGTTGTCCTTTTCTGCCTCGTTTCTTTCGGTTGACTTCATTTGTCCTAATTTCTGAATTTGAAAATAAAGTTCACTTATTTGTAGTCTTTTTTTTTTAACATTTTTTATTGATTTATAATCATTTTACAATGTTGTATCAAATTCCAGTGTTCAGCACAATTGTTCAGTTATTCATGGACATATACAGACTCATTGTCACATTTTTTTCTCTGTGAGTTATCATAACATTTTGTGTATATTTCCCTGTGCTATACAGTGTAGTCTATTCCACAATTTTGAAATCCTAGTCTATCCCTTCCCACCCTCCACCCCCCTGGTAACCACAAGTCTGTATTCTCTGTCTGTGAGTCTATTTCTGTCCTTTATTTACGCTTTGTTTTTGTTTGTTTGTTTGTTTTTGTTTTTGTTTTTTAGATTCCACATATGAGCGATCTCATATGGTATTTTTCTTTCTCTTTCTGGCTTACTTCACTTAGAATGACATTCTCCAGGAGCATCCATGTTGCTGCAAATGGCATTATGTTGTCGGGTTTTATGGCTGAGTAGTATTCCATTGTATAAATATACCACCTCTTCTTTATCCAGTCATCTGTTGATGGACATTTAGGCTGTTTCCATGTTTTGGCTATTGTAAATAGTGCTGCTATGAACATTGGGGTGCAGGTGTCATCCTGAAGTAGATTTCCTTCTGGATACAAGCCCAGGAGTGGGATTCCTGGGTCATATGGTAAGTCTATTCCTAGTCTTTTGAGGAACCTCCACACTATTTTCCATAGTGGCTGCACCAAACTGCATTCCCACCAGCAGTGTAGGAGGGTTCCCCTTTCTCCACAGCCTCTCCAGCATTTGTCATTTGTGGATTTTTGAATGACGGCCATTCTGACTGGTGTGAGGTGATACCTCATTGTAGTTTTGATTTGCATTTCTCTGATAATTAGTGATATTGAGCATTTTTTCATGTGCTTTTTGATCATTTGTAGTCTTTATAAATAATAAAAGCAATACAGACATCCTTTGTATAATGTAAATTTAACTATATTCCGTAGTTTTTTACATAGGGTTCTTTTTTCTCACTCTTTTCTGAATACTTTAAAGAGTGCGTAATTTTTGTTGAATTTCCTCATTGATCTAATAATTATTTAGAAGAATAGTTTGAACTTCCATGTAGTTAATGTTCTTCTGGCCTTTTTATTGCCAAATTCTAGCCTAATTGAGTCTAATCAGAGAATGTGGTCTATAAAACCTCTCTTTAGGATGTTTTACTGAGATTTTCTGTGTCACTAAGAACATGATCAATATTATTAGTCACTCCACCAAAATAGGGAAGAATGCATATTTTCTGTTTCTAGTTTAGAAAGAGAAAGGCCTTGCCCATGCACTAACACGTTTCTACTAAATTGAGTTTAATGATTCTATTCCATAAATTGTTTCTTATTTGTTGTTGATTTGATATTTGGAATTCAGAAAGCTGCTTATCAACCACTGTGTTATGATGGTACTTCTTCTGAGTTGCCTTAAATTTATAGCTTCCTTTTTGTTTTCATTTTCTTTTTTGATTTGTATTTGGCAGCTGAGATGCTTGATGCATATATTTTTTGTAACTATTACATACTTTGTTGAATAAAACTTTCATCATTATTTATTCTTCTTTTACCTATCCAATGTTTTGTCCTTGTATTTCATTTTGTCTGACATTAATAGTCTCACTTTTGTTTCATTTTGGTTTGATTTCCTGGTATACTGTTGATAAATGCTTCATGACGCACATTTTACTGTCCCTTGGCATTATGTATGCTAATTCTAAACAGCACATAGTTGGTTAATCTTGATTTGCACAATCTGATAGGCGAAAAGGAGAATTTAGCTGATTTATGTCTATTTTAATAATTGATGTATAGTTTATTTGTCCAAATTATTTTATGTTTGCTCTCTACTATATTGTTTTCCCTTTTTTTGTAGTTATAAGCATATAAAAGTAAGAGCCATTACTGATCTTGTCTATCTGTACTTGGCACATTCCCTATCTTGAGATCCATGTTTGTAAATCAATTCTTATTTGTTTCAACTGTGTCCTTGAATACTTTCCTCAAGGTTCGGAAAGTTTTATTTTCTAGATACACTCTACTACTCTCTGTGACTTTGCAGCTCTGAAAATGGATGCCCAGTTCTGTCCTCAGCAGATGACATCATGGCTGGGTGTAGGGTAATAGAACCCTGGTCCTTTTCTCCAAATTGCTTTCTAATGAGAAGCCCAGTGCTCACCACTCCAGGGGCACTTGCTAATCCTCTCCCACACAAGCTGTGGTGGCAGCCCATCCCACTGGTGCTTCTCTGCTAGGTTTCCCAGTTCACAACTCAAGAGAGACCCTCTAAGGCTCATAAGCCCCAAATATGTAGGTGCAGCTCTCTCCAAGGCCCTCGTGGTTGGGCCTCCCTAGGGAGCAGCAAAACCCATAGACTTCGCTCTAGACCTCCAGAAGAAGCCAGCCACCCCTGCGTGGGTTGGGCCCCTGCTCCCGCTGGCTCCCCTAGAGAGATCAGGAGCAAGTGTGCACTTAGATGTTCCTTCTGGCCCTCGGGTTATTTTGTTTCCACAGAAAGGAGGCAGAAGGGGTGGAAGTACAGGCAGGAATTCTGATATATGGTTCCAGGCTGCCATCTTGCCTATATACTTTATATGACTTGTATACATTTTCCCATTTTATCCTCACAACAATGGGGAGCTATAACCCCATTTTATAGAGGACAGCTTAGAGGCTCAGGAAGTGGTCCCCTTCTCCAAGGTCACCTGGCTAGTGAGTCATCAGGACAGAACAAAACAAGGGTTCAAGTGTTCTAACATCCACTCCAGTAATTATATTACCCTAGGAATTTTTCAAAAGTGCAGTTTGCTTTACTTTGTTCCAAAATACATTAAACAGAATATACTACCAGATATGGGAGGGGTGGGATCTCTTCTGTTATCTTAGCAGCAAGAAAGCAAATGGAATTCTCACATATTCAGTAGCTACTCCTCTTTTTAGCCCACCATATATTTCCACATATTATGTATATATTTTCATGTTCCGTATTCCTACTCCTGACAGGTGTTCAGATCTATGCACGGAACTGCAAAGGGTTTGAGAGGCTCCATGATTCTCTTTGAATCATGGCTGAGCTCTTCGGAATCAAAGAGGATTGCGGAAAATCATTTCCTGCATCACTCGCAATGATCATTAATAAGATTTGTCTCAAAATTTGCTCTTTTGTGAGAACCACAGGGAAGGGGAACACTGCAGCACAGTGAGAGGAACCGGCATTATTTCACAAAGGAAGTTTTTAGCGTAGACATACGCTAAATGGGTCTGAATCGGCGGTTTAGAGCAGTGCTTCTCAAACTTGTGTGTGTGTCAGGATCACCAGGGGGGCTTGTTGAAACACAGATGTCTCAGCCCCATCCCCAGAGATTTTGATTCAGCAGATCTGGAGCTGCCCAAGATTCTACACTTCTATGAAATACCCAAGTGGCGTTGATGCTGCCACAAGACTGACCATACTGTTAAGGACAGGGGCTTCAAGGATGTGCAGCTGGCCAGCCTGGAGTGGAGGTCTGTCTTTCAAGACCCTTTCTGTTCTTTTATTATAACGTTGTCTCCCATCTCTAAGCTCTGAAATCTTTCTAGTGTTTCCTAGCCCTTAACAATTCCTGGCTGATTTGAGAATGACTGAAGGTAGCACCATTTTTTCATTTCAGTGTGATTTCACTTTATTAAGACACACTTGAATGCCAGAAAACTCAAAAATGAATAAGAAAGCCCCCAGAAAAACTTTTGCATGAATGAGGAATTTATCTGCTCTTCCCCACCCATGCTGCTCTGTGAAGGTCTGACATGCAATTCATACTGGGTCCTGTTTGTTTCAGGAGGGCTCAGCATGCTGGGGACCAGCAAGGGAGGATGGAGAGGGCTTAATTATTTCCTCTTAAAGTTGGATCTTCTTGGAAGTATGCCCTTATGTGCTGTCAGCTATAGAATTGATAATGCAGATTTAACAAAAAAAAAAGAAAAGAAACTATTTTGGGGTGGAGGTGGGGGTAAAGGTTGGAGAGGGAAGAAGGAAAGTACAAAATATATAAAAGAACACTCAGTGCACTGCCCTCAAAATGCCCAAATGCAGAGACTCTAAAGATCTGTGAAAACCTCAGCAGGAGATCTCTCGCTCGCTCCCTTTTTTTTTTTTTTTTTTTTTTCCTGTAGAAGGGTCTGGAAGAGTTGAGGTATTTGGCATAGTTGAGAGACACTGGGGTAAGCGTAGTGCCACTTCCATCCAAAAATAATCAAAATGGTAACAATCCTGAGGGTTCAGACCTTGGGTTTATCCTTTTGCTGGCAAAGATATTAGGTCTTAAGATAGAAAGCTCTGTAGTATCCAGCAGCGTCATTTACTTTCAAATGACCCAGAGAAAGGCCACGTACCTTGGCAATGCACCTGGATTTGATTTCGACAGCCAAGAGCTCTCAAAAGAGGTCACAGGACGGAGGTCTGGGAGATATTTGGCCCTATTTGTTCAAAGTTGATAATCAGAACATTGCTCTTGATAAACCTCTCTTTCAAACTCTGTTCTAGTGGCAAAACTCCTAGCTTGTACTGTATCACCATAATTTGACTATACGTTCCACTTACCTACTGACCTCTGAATTCCTTGAGGTGGGAAGCATGGCTGCCTACCTCTCTGTCTTTAGCCTATAGCACCTGGAACCACAGAAGGGGTGAATTAACCCTCCTGGTTGGGCTTCCACTGGGTCAAGACAGTATCCCTGTGCTACTATCTGTGATGAACCCAGCTGGGAACTGAGGTACTTCCATTTTACCCGGGAATGAGAATGTGTCAATTCATTATATTAACAATGTTCATCTTTCGAGTTCCTGCCATGTGCCGGCCACTTCACATACATCACTACATGCAATTTTATCAACTCTATGGAACAGGAAAAATCCTGTGACATTACAGATGTAGAAACTGAGGATCGGAGGCATGACTTGCCCCAGCGCAGGTGGGGAGGGGTGGGCACAGCTAGGAAATAGACCTAGGATTTGTCTGCAAAGCTCTCAGCTTCCTTCCGAATCCTTACTGTGTTTACTCTGCCATCCTCCGCTCTTGTTCCATGAGGGCATGAGGACCTGGGAAAAACAGCAGAAAGGCACTGCAGGGATGTGCTTGGTACTCAACAGTTTTAATAACATGCTCATAATTAACAGCAGAGTAAGCCAACGGCACTGAGCATGATTCCCCTTTCTAACCTGCACCAGTGACCCGAGCACCTCCGTCTTTATAATCAGCCACACTTATCATGTAACTTCTCCACACCAGACACCGCGTGTCAGGAACTGGAGAAACCACTACAGCAAACAGACATTTGGGCCCACCTTTCAGGAGTTCCCACTTATTAAAGAAAAAGTCATAGACAACTTCGAAGCACTGAGTGGTGTTTGTAAAGTGCGATAAAGTATAATGCAAGAGTCCAGTGTTCAGAATACCTGGGCTTCTCAAATAAAAACAGAAAATGGCATATACTCCAAGCCCTTCAGATTTCTCAAGTCACATTAACAGGAGGTCAATAAACTCTGGACAAGCCAGGAGCCACTCCCACACCACCTGCTTTCCCAGGTAGCACATATTCCAGCTCATTTATACAACATCACACAGGCAACACTCTCTTCGAAGGCAGAGCTTTCTGCCCTTGGTCATTTTTAATCCTGTAAATCTTTGTATGTATTTATTCCTTTTGATGACTGGTTGAATTGCCAGCCCTGTAGTGCTCACAGATGACGATTCCTACAGTCCAGGACCTGCAAGTATACTCCTCCCGTGGCGGCCAGACATACACGGATTTACAATTAGGAACAGACCACTCATTGTAAAGACTAATAATATTTCCTCAGTAGAAGGAGGGGGCAGTGGCAGGCCAGAGCTGGCCCGTGCTAGCTCATGCAAGACCCAGTTGTTAATTTCAGAAAAATCTGTGAGCTGGTGGTTAAACACAGCCATTATTTATAATTAAGTGACATAAACTTAAAGTTAAATAAATAATAATAGAAACAAAAGTAATAAATGCTCAAAACTCATCACTCTAATTCTTTTACCACATTTTAATATCATTACATTCTTGATGTTGTCAGTGATCAGATCCCAGATGGTGGGAAAGCTTAGCTCTCTGCTCCTTGCCTCCAGGTTGGCCACTTGATATCAGTCATGGTGGGAGTATTTATACCAGGATATTCAGCAAATGCTACAAATCAAGGCCTTTCTCCCCGGAGAGCCAGTGGTTAAACATTTACTAGCATGGCACTGGGGGAAAAGTTTTTCTCCCAGATAATTGCAAACAGCAAAACTTAAACCACAAGCCCAGAGCAAACACAGGCACAGACACAGATATGAAAAAACCTGCAGGGAAGTCAGATGCAGGCAGGACAAGTGGAGGATGAGAGCAAGGCCAGTGGTGTAGAACATAACTCAGAGCAACCTGCTCACCACCAGACTGGCCTGTGGTCCCTGCGGCTGGATCCCACTGAAGGGGAGCTTCCTCAGATTTCCAAAAACACACAGCCCAGAAGAGGCTGCAGCAGTCCCTCAGCACTTACCAGTAGGAGGGAGAGGAGCCCAGATGATTGTTGAAGGCAAATAAATCAGACTGTGCACAAACCAGAAGTAATCTAGACCCAGACTCAGCAAGACAAAATCTCCATCATCTCAGGGATGACAGGACTGCCTGGGAAGCTGAGAAAGGTGAGCTTGGATGTTAAGGTGCATGAGCAGAATTTTATTTTTTAGGATTAAATGTTTTTATTCAGTGACAGTTAGGAACCACTTTAGATTTGAGGAGGGGTTGGCTTGAGGAAATAGTCTCTAGTACAAGACTGAGCAATAGATCTTCCCACACTGACGGAAATATCCTAGCCTCTCCCAGCATCGCCACTTCAGTGAGCTGTTGAGGACCCGAAATATGACTAATGCAACTTAGGTACTAAATTTTAAATTGCTCTTTTTAAAATTTAATTTTGGGGGTAAATTAAGTTTATTTATTCATTTATTTTAATAGCGGTACCAGGGGATTGAACCCAGGACCTCATGCATGCCAAGCACATGCTCTACCACTGAGCTAAATTCTCCCCCTTAAATTGTTCTTAATTCCAATTAGTATAAATTCATATTTGCACGACCTCATGTGGCTAGTGGCTACATAGTAGACAGGGCAGCAGTAGTGGATTTGAAGCTTGAAAACAATCAGCAATAAGTAATGAAGTTGTGATGATAATTAATAGAACAAAGCGTATTTTCTTGGTGTATCTGGATTTACTAAAGTAAATTCAGTTCATTCAGCTATGCAACTATAATTACAGATTCCTGAAGGGTCCACTTTGAATGCCAAATTTCTGTTAGATTTCTGAAAAACCCAGTCACACCACTTAATGGAATCACCTGTCAGCATCCCAGAAAATGGTCCTCCTGAGGGAGGTCAGAAGGCACATGAGTGAGCTCTTCTCTCTCAGCTTTGGTCACCAGTTCCATCATTCTTGAGTCCACCTTGACCAAGGCAGGCAGAAAATCCCTTCCTCCAACTTGTCAAATCACAGGCCCCACTAGGGACCTACCCAGGAGCACCCTCCATCTGATCCCTGCCACGTGTACTCTGACTGGGAGACTGAAGTGCTCCCAATCCCCTTGGTTTTCACTCCTGTCTCCACATCTCTGCTGGGTCTGGAGCACTGAGCAGCAGCCTCTGCAATCATGGCTGTGATAACGCCTCACCCTCAGCCTTCCCCCACCCAATCGTACAAACGCAACACCAGGGGAGCTGCAGCAGCATGGCCCACTCGCCAGACCCAACATGTGTTTTTAATGCCCACGCACAAGGCAAAATTGGATCCTCCAGACTGTCTGGAAGGAGAGGGGTAGCCCCTTGCAATGCACTTTTGGCCCGTGTGATAGAGTTGGCACCAGTGGGACAATCCTCATGCTTATCTTGGGAAGGACCTCCACAAGAACTTTCAAAATAACTCAGGCAATTTTTGAGACTAAGTGGAGTTTATTTTTTTAAATAAAGCATAACATCTGGGCTCCCAGAACAAAGAAGGCTGTATTTAATTTATTTTTAAATGAGAGTTGGCAATTTTGGTTGGTTTGGAGCAGAGGAGACTCTTTTTTGAGACCTGTTCTCTTCGCGTCCTTGTTTATTTCTCTGCAGTCACATTTATTTATCAAGGTATAAATTACGTATAATAAAGCTCACTCTTTCTGGCATACAGTTCTGAGTATCGACAAATACATACGATCCTGTAACTACCACCACAATCAGCATGTAGAACAGCTCCATCACAACAAAAATGCCCTCGTGCCCCACTGTAACCAGTCGCTCTACCTACTCTCAAATAGCCATTGATCTGGTTTCTGTCTCTACAGTTCTGCCTTTTCTGTCTCTACGGTTCTGCCTTTTCAGAACGTCATATAAATGGAATCAAATAGTATCTATCCTTTTTAGTCTGATGTCTTTCACTTAGAATAATGAATGTAAGAGTGAAATTCTCTATTTCACTCTTTTTCTATTGTCCAGCTCTCAGTTACAGGGCACTGTGACAAGGCTATTTAAGGTGTGTCCAGGGAGCAGTGGAGACGCCCACGAACATAGCCAACAGGTCACAGAAGTCTTCTCAGAGGAAGAAAAATTTGCCTCAGGGTCAAACAAGGAGCTGAACACTGACTGCTAAGGCAAGGAAAAATCTACAGGTAGAGGAATCAATGCCCAAGGTTGAGGAGACATTAAAACAAAGAGCTTCCTTCCTAAAAAGAGAAGCTACTCAACACAGAGCTTATACCTGAATCTGGAGATCAAGGCAAACCTAAGTCTGCAACTCAAAGACTCAGGTGAAAAGAGTGCATGTCTCTAACCACCTAGGACTCCAGCTTCATTCCCACAGACATCCCTCCAGTTGCTTGGACAGTGACAAAGAGGCAGAAACTTTTCAAGTTGGAAATCCATCCGTTGAACCAACACATTTGACAGCCCTGGACTTGGGGTTTGAAAAAGTAAGACAGGAGACTAGAGAAGAGTCTGAGTTCCAGCTCTAAAGTGTTCCCTGACATGTAAATGGGAGAAAATTATTTAGCGTGTAATGGGATTGTGCGTCCATTAGCTTTCCCGTGGGAATGTTAGCAGGGCAAAAATTGGGGGGAAAAAAAAGAAGCTGCAAAAAAAGAGTTTCAGCCAAGTATTTCTAGATTCGGGGGCAGCAGATCAGCTCTGTAGCCAACCAAATGCTTGATTTTGGGCAAGTCCCTTGACTTTTCTGGTCCTATCTTTTCTGTTACAAAATAGAAAAAGAAAAGGAAAAAAAAATGAAGTTGGATCAGACCATTTCATAAATCCTTTCTTGCTCTCCTGTTTTATAATTGTGTGAAGTCAAAACTGTTGGACTTAAGGGAACTTGCAGCAGATCCAGCAGTGGGGCTGGAATAAAGGCTCTATTCATGGCCCCTGGGGTCAGTGAGCACAAGGAGGCTTTTTGTTGGGTGGGCAGTGGGTGGGTGGAAGGGTGGAGAGAGCCTGGGAGGTCTGGGGTTCACTCTGTCCACCACAGATCCCCAAGGAGTCACTAAAATTGTGGTAGCAATAGTGAAAGTGGAAAGAAAAGAGAAAACAGAGCTCCCATCAACTCGAACAATCCTTTTCTAACTCTACAAGGCCATCGGAAGCAGGCCAGAGGCCACTGTCCTTGGCCAAACTGGCTTTATGAGAAGCCGAACCCCATCAGTCTGTTCCCGCCATCTCAGACACTGTTCTAGTCTGTTGTTCTAGTCTTGGACCGTTGGAAACACTATCATAAATAAGTCTAGAAGCATGTGTCTTAGGCTCCAGAAGACACAGGGCTGTTTCCAAGGGGAAGATCATTCTCCAATACTCTGTTTTTACCACGGCTTCTCTGCACCAGCCCTCCTGTGCTTTAGGTCTGTCCCTACTCTAGAGTGACACCACCACCACCACTAGGAACCACTTCCAGGAGCACCCCTCCATCCTCCGAGGGGAACACAGGGCCTCTTTCTAGTCTCCTTTGCACAAAGGTGGTACCCTGATACATCAGGAAGCCCAGGAGGAGGGAGGCTGTGGGCCTAGCATGAACCATAGATTCCTAGAATGTCAGGGCCACAGGGCCACAGGGCCCCAGAGAAACTACGCTCACTGGTGTTCAAACCTCTTTTTGAAGGTAGGCAAAGCCACATCTCAAGGAAACCTTGCAAGGCAAACCAAAATGAAAAAGTGATAAAAGATGAGGAAATAGGGGCAGAAAGGTGGGGGAGAAGAGGGTCTCATGCTCAGTCCCTCACCTTCAACACTCGCACTCACACACGGACACACACATGTGCATGAGCACTGCCAGGGAATTCATTTTTTAAAGTCTTTTCCCAATCCAGGAATCCTCCCCATAAAGTCAGTTACTCCCGGGGAAGCATTAAACCAGAATGTGATGCATTCACAGGCCTTCTACACAGAGATGCAGAGACCAAGAGCAGTCACACTCATCCAGCCCAGAGATGCCACCGGGGACACACAGGTTTTCAAGATAACCAATAACCAACCCTCAGGCGGGAGGCCTTGCCAGCACTACTGGTCACACACAGCGCATGCTGACTTTGCTTGGGAACTGCGGAGACCGTCCGTGTCGGCTGATTGCCTGTATCCAGACAACAGGAGGTCGTGCACTGCGGAGGGAGTCGGGCCCCTGCCCTCTCACAGAGAAGGGAGGTAGGGCCCTACGTTCCCCCTTCAAGGTTAACATTTCAAAGAGGTCATTCTCAGGCCCCCAAGAAAGACCTTCCTCGGTCATAAAACGGGCAAAGGACTGAGTTAGTTTCTGAAGTAAATGTCCTGACAGGGAAAGAAGGGACATTTCTCCCCTGATTTTCAACAGGGGGCATTAAGCCTCTTACGTTTAATTTGTATTTGTCCTCAGAATGCACACAGAGGCGCACACACACTCACACACAGCACTTGCCTGGATCGAAAAGAATCCGGAACTAAATTGTCAGATTCCTCCTGTTCAGAGACAACTGAGGTCTGTTCTGCGGGAGGGCTCTGGGCGGGATAACTGCAGGGTGAGGGCCACATGACAAAGCGGGATGCTGTCTCCCATCCTGGCTATGGCTCTAGGATGACATGATGATCGGGCCCCACCCCAGATCAGTTAAATACCAACCCCAGGTGATGGGGCCTGATGGGCTGCTAGTCTGGTTTAAAGAGGAAACAGTTGATTCTAATTTGCATCCAGGGCTGAGAACCACTAAGCTGTGGACTTGTTAAGGCAATGGCCCAAGCCCTGGCGTGGTGAGACTCCCAGGGGAGCTTATAAATTTCCCTGGCAATGCTCCAGACCTAACAGATCAGGATCTCTGGGGCTGGACACAAGTACCCATGTTCCTTAAAGACCCCGGGGTGAGTTTAGAATGCAGCCAATGCTGAGAACCCCTGGGATGGGACTAGGCCTCTGCAGAGCAGCAAGTTCAAAGCCTGATTCTGGGGCTGTGGACTTGTGGGCAAGGGCCCACCCCACGGTTATGTGGGTGTCTCCACAGACCCACCGAGTGGTGTTCCGCTCAGCGCAAGGAGGTAAGGCCGATCACGTTCAGCTGTGCATGCCGTCTGTTCTCGCAGCTATTATTATTATGGATACATGTAATATTTAAGTAAAAAGGTGAATTTCTGTTTCAATTAACTTTCGCTCTTAGATATAAAGTCAGTGTCTAATAGGCTTTCCCTTCTGTGTGACTCTTGTAGGCTTTTGGAAACTGAAAGAGTGTCATTTCTGCCTGTGATATTCCCTCTGTCCTTACCTTTTGTCATCCAGTTAAAGAAAAAGATTCCTTTGGCAAAAGCAAGCCTCCTCCCCACTCCTTGTCTCCACTGCCCAGCCCCAAACATCCGGGCAACACACATCCCCCCAAGACGGTGGCACTTGGTAGCAGAGATGAGTTCCTCGTGAGGGTGAAGAGGTACAGTTGTCTGTCCTGGTGGTGCTCCGTCTTTAGCGTATCTTGGAATCACCTGGAGGGCCTGTTAAACCACAGACTGCTGGACCCACTCTGGGAGTTCCTGAGTTGGTGGGCCAGGGAGTCTGCATTTCGAGGAAGTTCCCAGGTGACGCTGATGCTGCTGGTCTACAGCCTACACTTTCAGAACCACTGGTCTACCCATTTCCTTTCTCTTTTTCTTTCCTCTTTGTCGTGCAAGCAAGGAAAGAATGCAGGCGGGGTGCTTGCCCCTTCATTCTCTCTGTGCCTCCATCACCACCGAAGCCTGCCCCGTGGTTTGGGGCAGCTCTGGAAAAGCGCTTCACAAGGCTCTACTTCAGGCGGCTTTCAAAAGTAAATAATATCTACATAAACAGACTTGGTGGTTTTGAGAGAGGTCCCCTGCCTGTTCGCCACCCCATCTGAAAAAGCTCTTTGTAGCCGGCACAGGAAGGGAGGGTTGTCGGTGGGGGCTGGTCGGAGACAATGTCCTCATTTTCATTTCTCTGTGGTATTCATCTCCACCCCTATGTGTTTCTCACCACCCTGAACAGACTCTGTTTCTTGCCCCCAGGAAATTGTCTACGGAGAAATAGGCACAACTGGGAGCACTTTAGAGATGAAAATTTATGGACTGATCTCCCATGCTGTGGTGCAGTAGAAAAACTAAATAAGAGCTGGTCCGAAAAAAACAAGGAATTTGAATTGACTTCAAGAATAAGAGCTTTACTTTAGCTAGAATGGGAGGACACTGGGAAAACAACAAACACTAAGTCAAGGAAAAGTCCACTTTACTAAGTAAACAAAGGGAAATCAAAGGCGAACAGGGTGAGATGATGGGGTGGCAGGGGGTGAGGAATGGGGAGACAAGAAAATTGAAAAATGGGGAGTAAAGGTTTGAATACATTTCGTTCCAATTCAAACCAAACCTAGGTAAGAAGTCTCAGTTAATTTTAAGTACAACGTCTTTGCCAAGATTTCTGCCAACTCAATACTACCATTCATATGATGGCCTCTGGCTTCTCACGAGTCAGTTTAGAGTTCACAATAAGGTTGTTGGATAGAGCAAATAAAAATACCGGATCCTCAGGTAAATTTAAATTTCAGATATTTGAAATATTGCATAGGACACACTAAAAAAGAAACTAAACAAAAAAGGTTTTCATTCTTTTTTTAAAATTTATCAAATTTATTTTTATTATGGATATTATTATAGCAGAATATAAAAATTAAATGATAAAAGTTTCTTATAAGAGTACAATTTAACTTCATCTTAAAAAAAGTTCATCTATTTTTTTAAAAACTATACATACTCAGGTAAAAACAGGCCCTTTGACTTAAACTTATGACTTCAGAATTAAACTCTAGAAATAAATGCTATGGCCACCTAAAAGTTTATATTGACAAACTGCATACATTTTAAAATTATAATGAAATATTTGTACACAGAATAACCATATATACACTTCACTTACATGGCTGATATATAATAGTTACCCAAACTGCCTTGAGAAATGAGGCTTAATATAGATTCAAACTAAGTAGAAGATCAGTCTCAGTTACAACATTTCTTTCACAACTAATAAGAGATAATCCAAACATTTGCTGAATATAAAAAGTCCCATGCTTCATGGTGTGTTCTGGGAATCCCAGTATGTTTTAGATGAGAGATGCTGACCATGAAGGAGCTCACTGCTGTGCTCACTGGTAAAGTTGGAGGAACTCTGGTCCAAGGGAAGGGACTGCCCTCCATCCACCAGCCTCAGTGCAGCTCAGGTGGAGACCTGACTGAGTGAATGCAGCCTGGCAGCCTGGGAGGCGAGTGGAGGGGAGGGAACAGCTCGGCTTTAACACGAGGGCCCACTCCTGGGAGAGAGGCCATCAGGACTTGGTGCTCCGTGCCCTGGCTGGTGTGCAAAAGCCCCTTGTGATGGGCTGATTCTCGTGACCTCCTCAAGGAACTGGAGCACCTTTAGTATCTCAGCCATCTCTTCTCATATGGACTGCAGGGGTCTCTCTCTCTCTCTTCAGTTCTTGGATGAGAAAACTGATTTCCTTCCTCCAGCTCAGGTTGGCCGTCATCAGCTTTCTGTAGGTGTCAGCAAGGCTGGGTGTGTTTACCGGCTCCTTCTCTAGCCCGGCATCCTTTACAGTTGTCTCCATCCTGGCACACTCCCGTTTAGCCACATAAAGCTGGTCGATGAGGCGGCGCTTCTCCTTGATCTGTGCAGCCAGTGTTTTTGCCAGTTGCTTTTCACGTCTTCTATTAAGTTGACTTCTAACAGACTGAATAAGTCTGCAAGTAAATAAAACACTGAGCAATAAGGTGAGGACAGGCAGACTCAATGCTGTCTCCCAGGGGAGGCTCTGGAACATGAACTGAGAACACAGGCCTTTGGGCAGCAGCACCACCAGGACCTCACTCAGCTTCCTGAGGATCAGCCCAAAGCCAAGCTCCACAGAGGACAGCAGCCCCTCCATGGTACTGACCCACCCAGGGCTCTGCCCAGTTACCATGGATCCCCCAGCCACGACAAGCCCCAGGAGACACCCCAACATTCCACCTGGAACCCAACCAGCAACTGACATCCTGGATTGGCCAGTTATCTGGTCAGTGTCAGGGGGGGTTGTCAGAGGAGAGGGTTGTAACTAAAATGTCATTTTCTCCATCACTGTCTGATGGTAATTTTTTCTTACCTCTTTCTTTTTGTGTTTATATCCATATACAATAAAAGTATAGTGAAATGTGTGAATGTAAAGTTTATGATTTCACAAATCTTTCAAATTGCTAACCCTCGACCATATTGGAAAAGTCAGTGTGTGAACCATATGTTTGAATCACATCCATTAACAAAGAATATATGCCCTCTGTCACGTTTTAATTGAAATACACACACTCCCATGACATGCATCCATCAGTTTGACAGTGGCTAAACTTGATAAAAATGAAAAAAAAATCACAATGTGTACTTTGATGTCTGTCTCTCTTGCTCTAAGTGAAGTTTTTAGAGCCACATGTTTTTATTTGAATATGCTTTTCATTCTGGTTGTAGGGCTGAATAATTTGACCTTGTAAGATTATATCACAAAATATTAATCCAGTCTCTTAATAATGGACATTTGGGTTAGTTCAAGTGTGGATTATCATGAATAAATATTTTTGTCTATATATGCATGCATCTTTTTTCTAAATATCTGTTTACATTTACCCTGTGAGGCAAATACCTGAGAGCAGCTCTTGGGTAGGTATGTGCTAAATACTCCTTCATTTTGAAAGAGACTTCTTGAGGTATAATTTACATGCCATAAATTCACTCATTTACATACAAAACTCTTTGGTTTTTGTGTGTGTAAATGCGCAGAGTTGTGTCTCCCTCACAATCTCATTTTAGAACAATTCTATCACAGGAAAAAAAAAAGATTTCTCAATTCACACTTTTCTTTATTGGCTTCATTTGACACAGTCTCTCTTTCTCTTTGAAATGCTTCCATGATATAGATTCCAGTTCAATCCATTCTACCATGTTTATAATTGTTTCTGTTGCTGGTTTCTATTTTTTTATGAACTCACTGGCCTTTCCTTCAGTGCCTCCGCTGATGGTTTCTACTTTTCTTCCAAACCCTTTAGCATTAGTTTGACTCAGGGAATAGTTCTTTTTTTTTTTTTTTTTTCAGTTTACATTAGGGTTCACTCTTGATGTTTTACCTTCTATGGGTTTTGACAAATGCATAATGACATGTATAGTATTATACAGAATAATTTCATTGCCCTAAAAATCCCTCGTGCTCCATCTATTCATTCCTCCCTCCCTCCCTCTCCCTAAGCCCCTGGAAACCATGATCTTTTTATTGTTTCTGTAGCTGTGCCTTTTCCAGAATGTCATTTGTACAGTTTGTAGCCTTTTCAGACTGGCTTCTTTCATTTAGTAATACGTCTTTTAAGTTTCTTCTATGTCTTTCATGGCTTGATAGATCTTTTTTTAACTGCACATGTATCTTTTAATTTACATATATGTACAGTTCATTGTTTCCAAGAAAGTTTAGAGATTTAGCTTTATAAATTTACACAGATATCAAAGGAATAAAGCCAACCACAAAGTAAGAATTAACTCAAAAAGAGACATAGACCTGCTATTAACAGCAACAGTATTTACAATTGCCAAGATATGGAAGCATCCTAAGTGCGCATCAACCACTGAATAGATAATGGAGATGCAGTGTGTGTGTGTGTGTGTGTGTGTGTGTGTGTGTGTGTTTATGTGTTTATGTGTGTGTGTGTGTGTAATGGAATACAACTCATCCATTCACCACTTCAAAAACCAGAGTTTTATAACTGGTAGAGATATTTTCGTTACATCAAAAACAATAAAATAACTAGAAATAAACTTAACCAAGGAGGTTACCTATACGCTGAAAACTGAAATGACACAAAGAAATTGGACAGATTTCTTGTGCTCTTGGGTTGGAAGAATCAACACTATCAAAATGGCCACACTACCCAAAGCAATCCACAGATCCAGCACAACCCACATCAAAATACTCACGACATTCCTCACAGAAGTAGAACAAACAATTCCACAATTTATGAGGAACCACAAAAGACCCCAAACAGCCAAAGCAATCTTTTGTAGGTCTCTTTTGTTTTGTCTTTCTTCTTCTTGTTCTCTTTTCTTATGGTTTGATGACTAGAGAATGTCCTTTAATATTTGTTTTAAACCTGGTTTGGTGGTGTTGAAATCTTTTAGCTTTTGTTTATCTGTAAAGCTTTTGATTTCTCCATCAAGTCTGAAGGAGAGCCTTGCTGGATAGAGTATTCTTTGTTGTAAGTTTCCCTCTTGCATCGCTTTAAATATATCATGCCACTCCCTTCTGGCCTGTAGAGTTTCTGCTGAAAAGTCAGCTGATAACCTTATGGGAGCTCCCTTGTATGTTACTTGTTGCTTTTCTCTTGCTAATTTTAATATTTTCCCCTTATCCTTAATTGTTGTCAATTTGATGACCATGTGCCTTGGTGTGTTCCTCTTTGGGTTGATCCTGTGTGGAACTCTCTGCATTTCCAGGACTTGGGTGACTGTTTCCTTTCCCAAGTTGGGGAAGTTCTCAGTGATTATCTCTTCCAAAATTTTCTCAGGTCCTTTCTCTCTCTTTCTTCTCTTTCTGGGATCCCTATAATGGAAATATTAGAGTGCTTCATGCTGTCCCAGAGTTTTCTTAAACTATCTTCATTCTTTTTTATTCTTTTTTTCTTTTTTCTGTTCTGAAGTAGTGATTTCCATTAATATGTCTTCTAGCTCACTGATCCGTTCTTCTGCCTCATTTAGTCTATTCTTGGATTCTTCTAGGGTATTGTTCATTTCAATGATTTTATTCTTCAACTCTGTTTGGGTATTCTTTATATTTTCCAACTCTTTGCTAAAAACTTCACTCTGTGCATCTATACTCCTCTTGAGTTCTCTGAACATCTTGGGCATCATTACTTTAAACTCTTTCTCAGATAAATTGCCTATCTCCTCATCACCTATTTCTTCTTCTGGGATTTTATCTTGTGCCTTGGCCTGGGAGATAGTCCTCTGCCACCTCATATCATCTCTTTCCATGTGTTTGTGGATTCCTTCCACAGGCTTTGGGGTTATTATTCTCTTATTTCTGGTATCTGCCCCTGGTGGATGAGGCTGGACTAGAGGCTTATGCAGGTTTCCTGGCAGGAGGAGCTGCTGCCTTCCCACTGCTGGGTGAAGCTTGGTCTTGGACCTCTGGTGAGTAGGGCCATGTCTAGAGGCCTTTGTGGCTCAGGAAGTCTGCTGATGGGTGGGGCTGTGTTCCCATCCTGTACATTGTTTTGTCTGAGGCTTCCCTACAGGCTGTTGGGTGGGTCTGGGTCTTGGTGCTCATGATCCAATCAAGATGTCAGCCTCCAGGAAAGCTCATGTAGATTAACACTCCTGGAATGTCCATCACCAGCTTTTGTGTCCCTTGAGTGAGCCACAGACATCCCCCAGGTCCCCAGGAGACCCTCCAAATTCAGCAGGCAGGTCTGGCCCAGGTTCCTATGGAACCACTGCCTCTGCCCTTGGACCTGACACACATGAGTTTCCGTGTATGCTTCCCAAGTGAATGGAGTCTCCATTTCCCCCAATCCCGTGAGGGTCCCAGAGCCAAGCCCCCCGGCCTTCAAAACCAGATGTCCTGGGGCCTCCTTCTCTTCCCAATGCCAAGACCCGAGCTGGGGAGCCTGACGTGGGGCTTAGAGCTCTCACTCCTGTGGGAAGGCCTCTGTGACTTAACAAATCTTCAGCTTATGGGTTGCCTCCCTGGGGATATGGGGCCCAATTATACCACGAGCACACCCCTCCTGCCGTCCTGCTGTGATTCCCTCTTTATGTTTCCAGTTGCAGAAGGTCTTTTTCACTAGGCCTTTTTTTGATGGTTGTTTAGCATTCAGTTGTGGTTTTGCTGCAGTCATGAGGAGAGGCAAGCTCGTGGTCCTATCACTCTGCCATCTTGACTGGAAAGCAAAGGTTTTCATTCATCTGAAATTAAAAATTGAATCAGGTATCCTGTATTTGCAACCTATGTATCGTCACCCCACTCTTAATGCATAGTTTCCATATAAACTCACCCACTGGGCTCACCCTTATTCCTTATTGTCCATAAAATAAGCCAACTGCCTGTAGTCATTGCTGCAATTCTGAGAAAGTGGAAGCTTTTACTATCACAGCAGCATGTATAAGTTCACATTCAATGAGGGGCCTAGCTTTCCCCAGAAGTGCCTCAGCCATTTCCACAACGGGGATTCCACCTGGAGCAACTTTCTTTCTCTGCCATCAATCCTTTCTCTTATTCTTCTCACACCCCAATTTCAATTCACTTCAAATGCCGAATACTTCTAAGACTTGAATCATCTGACTCTCCTGGTCTTTATCTGGGTCTCACTTTGCACCCCCAAAGAGTATATCAAAGTATCATCTGGGAACTTTAAAAATATACAGACAACTGGGGTCACTCCCATATATTCTAATTTAGTTGACTTCAGAGTGAGTGGGTATTTTTACTTGGTATTTTTAAATACCTACCAGTGAATTCTAATGTGTGGCCAAGGCTGAGAAATATTCACTTAAATCAGTGTTTCTCTAACATTAATTTCCCCAAGAATTAGGGAGGATCTCATCAAAATGGAGGTTCTGGTTTGGTAGATGGGAGCTCTGGCTGGAGGCTTTGCATTTCCAACAAGTCCCCAGGCAATGGCTGAACCTGCTGGTCAGAAGACATTATCAGCCACAGAATCTCAGTGGGAACCAAGTGACAGGTGTTCAGACCCTCTTGTGAAGTGCTGGGTCATCACCAGCAGATGGAGCAGAAACGTAGATGCCACAGTGTGCTAGAATGCCAACCGCCAGGGTGGACTGCTGGACGTTCATAACAGCATGAAGGGAGAACAGCATGTCTTGACCTCATTAGCTTCCTCAGTGTTTAGGACTTGCACTGAAATATTGAGATCCAAGTACTTCCTTAATAAAATAATAAGATCCAATTTTTATGCCTTTCATTTGTTTCAGAGCACTGTATTATAGCTGCAGCCTGGTAGCCTCAACTACTTTGAAAAGCATGCAAAGGAGTTATAAGTCCCCATTTGACAGATGTATATACTGAGGCCCAATGATAATAGATCAAGGACCATTATTAAAGTGGTCTAGGAATAAATGTTTTGTATTGTCAATGTTTCTATTAAATCCAGATGTAGCCTCTGATTTGTATCACATTAATTATAAACCACTGCTTCTCAAATGCTCGTGTGCATACAAATCCCTGAAGTCTTGATAAAATGCAGATTCAGCAGGTCTGGGTGGAGCCAAGGTTGAGGGGAGACAGCTTCCAAGTGGTGTGATGCTGCGATGCTTTCGGTCCATGGACCACACTTTGGGCATCAAGGAACTCATCCTCACCTCACCGGACTCCACTTTCTCACCTCTGACATTTAACGGATGCAGATTTCCCAGGTATGACATTCTTCTCATTATTCTCTTGTGATACTAAGCTCTTAGCCAACATAGTGGCTGAAAGATGGACTGAAAGTTCTGTGCTTTAGCATTGTTTATCTCCATTAAAAAGTCAGAAACAATACTTTGGGGAAATGTGGGGGTTTTTTTTTCTCTTTGTACTCTAAGTTATCTTCTAAAAAGTAAATGTGACATATGGTCTCAACATTTCAGCCCTCATTGTTTTATCTCAGATGCTTACCTATGAGACTTGAACCACAGTGCTTGTATGCAAAGGAAAAGATTTGCAAAATCAGTATTGGTCCATATCTTTTACTATCGTCACTTGAACATGGGTCTGTGGAAAACTCACAATTTTTATTTTGCAAAAATAACCAGTCCATGTTTTGTGCTGGTTGTTGGTGACCTTATTTTTTTTTTAAATTCACTCTCACCTTTAAAGTAAATACTTTTTCTTGGCCTGTGCCAGAAAAAAAAAAAAATGACCAACTTTCCTAAAGTAAATTCCAAGTTAAGAATGAAGGCAGTTCTTGCTGTTAAAATCAAGATGCCGAAAAGGAGGGAAGTGTTTGAAAAAATATCTTCCAATTGACAGTGCCCTTAAAATCCTTCCCCTAGTTCCTAGGAGGACTGATAAATTTTTCCAAGGTCTCCAAAACTCTCTTTGCTCTTGATTTGGGGGAAAAGGATAAAAAAGGAGAAACAGCATATCTTACATACACATTCAAACACAACTACACTCACTGTTGTCTTAGGTTTGAAGAAGTGATCACAGTTTTCAGCAATGACTAGGAGAATGATGGTGTCTGCATTAACCCTTGCATTAATGTCTGTGATAGATTTATTGTATTAATAGCCCCAATTAACCACTTCTCCCTGTGCCTTTGGTAGTGACCGCATACACTGACTCCGGACTTGGCCAAGTGACTTGTTTTGGCCAACAAGAGGGCAGCAAACTTGATGTAAGCAGAAGCCGAAGAAAGCATGGTACCTGCTTCCTCTCTTGCTTCTCTGAGTACATGCCTTAGCTGTCCTGCTGAAGGCTGATGAGAGACATGTGGAGGAGAGAGGAGCCAGGTTGACTAAGGGAGACCTACCCCAGCCCTTCCCCAGCTGAGCCCTGGCTGGCATGGGAGCCCAGCTGGATCAGCTGGACCCAGCCCACAGCAGCAGAACAGCCTGGCCAACCCTTAGATCCAGGAGAAGAAAGGCATGACTGTTTTTTAAAAACTGCTATGTTTTGGGTGAACCATTCTTCTATATACTGAACCCACATCATCCTCTGAGAGTGGGAGAGTCATACTCTTTCCGAGCTTAAATAGATTTAGGCTCCTTCCATCAAGGGATCATAAACTTAAATGCCCCCAGACACCAAGCAGGACATTTTAAAAAGTGAAACTACCCAATCATGTGACAACAGAACAGTAGTGACAGATAAATCAAAACACATTATATATCCAAAGGCATTCATACTGAGTGCTGCCAAAGCCTTTAAAATGCTATATAAGCCGAATGAAGGCGCATCATCTAGCTGAGTGTGGCCCACAGGCCCCAGCATCTGAAGTCTAATTTCTAGTCTAGCCTGTAGATACAGTGATATAAATGCCTTGGCCAGGTTCCTACAAGTGGTGGAGAATCCATCTAGGACTTAGACCAGCCCTCTTTCCAGAATACCAACAAGGTGGTGGTTTTATTACCATTTTTATGGTAAAGTCAGCAACTACCCCAAGGTCACATTTCTGGTTAGTAGACCATCTAGGATTCCAACTCAGACCTGTCTGGTGACCACACTTAAGCAGGCGCCCTTCTGTACGTTAACCATGAACACTCCAAATGTCCTGGACCAGAGGTCAGCAAATTCCAGCCCAGCCCAGTCACCTGCTTTTGTGAATAAAGTTTTGTTGGCACACAGCCACTCTCATTTGTCTACAGCTGCTTTCCCAATGCTATGGCAGAGTTAAGTAATTGTGACAGAAGCCAAAAAAGTTGAAAATACTTCCTCTCTTCACGGAAAAAAATGTTTGCCAATCCCTGGCCTGGAGGCCTTCCTCCCTCTATCAGCAACCACAAGTTCTCCAGGATAGGTGGGGTCTCCCAACTGCCCACTGATGGGAGCTCCAACCCAGGTTCACCACAACCCCAGGAACTTGACCGGCTCAAGAACCAAAGTGAGAAAGATAAGAAGACAGTAAAAGAGCCTTTCAGCCTAACGTTATCCTCAAGTTCCATAATCTCAAAAGTTCTCAGCGTGAAGAAACCCGTTCTCTAACGGCAAAGGAAACAGCAGCTTGAGCTAGCATCCATGTAAACACACCTGCCTACTCCTTGGCACTGGAAGCTTTTTGTTTTGCATTTCATTCGAACGTGGGAAGAAACCGTCAGCAGGACTCCTAAAAGTTTCCTGAGCTTTAATCAAACAAATGAGGAAAACCTGTCAGTTTCACCGAAGAGTGAAGCCCTATTATTTTTTATTAGAAAAGGAGACAAAATATTGTGATTTGAGCTTCTGTTGGAGAGAAGGGGAGGGGAAAGGCTTTTAAGTGAAGTATAGAAACTCTGTTCCACAATATGATGGAGAGCCAAGTCCCACTCAGCACGCACCCCCAACAGAAACAGGTTCCAGCCCATAGTTCTACGTTCATGGTTACATTAAAGGGCAAACCGGCAAATTCCGACAAGAGTGTAGATTCTGTGCGTTCATTTGAGAGCCCATACCAACCAGGGTGGAAAATGCATTTGCTCTGGAAGGAAGAATTGGTCTGAATAATGTGAGTAAATTTCCCATTTTTGCTTCCCATCTTCCATGCCCTGCAGATCCCAGATTGCCAGAGGTTTTTTGAACCCAGTGTCTAATATTGGGTGGCCTTGAGGATGACCTGGGTGGCAATTTAAAAAATACATCTCCCTTGGCCCCGGCCCAAGCTTGATGAATCAGAACTTCTAAGGAGTGAAATGTGAGGTGTGGTATTTTTTCAAACCTTCTGCAGGTCATCGGAGTCCATAAACTGGTTTTAGAGTCAGTCCTTTCAAAATGATTCTTTCAGCTTACAAATGACTTTAATGAAAACCCACCTACTCTTGCCTCCTTAAAACTAAACAAGAGGGTGCAGTAACAGGCAGTTTCTCCCTTGAGTAAATAAATAGAAAAGCTTTGAGATTCTACTTGATGCAAATACTCAACAATCCTTATTCATAAATATTTATTAGCTTCTGGACTTTAGAGAATCATTTAGTAACTTCTGGAGCTTTATCCCTCACTGTTAGTTGGCACGTTTAGCTTAGGTGGCTGGAAAAGTCTCTGACTATATATCTCTCATACACCCAGCCACAGAATAAACTCTGGACTATTTATTTTCATTTATATCCCAGCTCTTACCCAAAATCCTGCCACTTTTAAAAGACCCTCCTTGAAGATAGAAGAATCATCTCTTGGACTCTCATCCCGATGGCTCAGTCGGGACCTGATGCAGGCAGGGAAAAAGTAAAAGAGGGAAACAGAGGGGAGCAGATAGGAAGTAGAAACATTTTCACTTCCAGCTCAAACCATTTCCCAAGGTCCTCTGTCCCATTGGGTCAGTAACTCAAAGTTTGCAGGTGGCAGACACACAAAAGGTAGTCAGGGAAGACTTGTAGGCAGTATTTGACTACAACTAGTGAATAACTACAGTCAAACATGTCAAAAAGTAACTAAAGCCCCAAAATGGTCTCTATTGAGGCTGATCAGGAGAGAGTTCAGCTGGCTCGCTAATGCAGAGTGTGGGAGCCAGAAAGACAGGCAGCAAGGATGAGGTCCTTTCTAAGTAAGGGAGGATCCAAAAGGCTCTTTGCAGTTGGTGACAGAAGGGGATTGAAACTCCATGTTGGGATTGGTTGTTACCACTGTGTGATGTTATTTGCATTTCCAGTTTAATACTGGAATGTGGTCTCAGATGGCTCCAGTATGAATTGCTGGAGACTCAAGCAGGCTTTTGGTTATGCAAGGGTCAAGCCTTTCTGTGTATGGGTAAGGTTCAAACAGAAATGTCCTTCATCTACTACAAAATTGAAAAAAGAAGACCATACTATATGTATTGCTTTATGACCTGACTTTCACACCTCACAACAGACCATAAACATCTCTGATCAAAATAAATCAACCATTAACATTCTTTTTAATGACGACAAAGTATCCCATCAGAGGGGTGGGCTATCATTTCTGCACACTCTATTGTTGACACCCAGGCTGCTCCCTTTTCTGCAGCATTAAAGACAGAGCTTCATTGTGAAGTCTCAGAGCCAAGCACTGCACAGACTCTCATCTGTTTTCTTTAAGTGCATTTCTAGAGACGCAACCACTAAACCAAAAATGATGAGCATCTTCAAAATTATATTCATTGCCACAGTTCTCCTCTAGAAAAGGATTATTATTTGACACTTTCACCACCAAAGGTATGTGCTACATCACTCCTGTGTGAGATCGCAGGCAAGGATAGCAGAGAATTGAGGACTCATGAGGCTTATGGGTCCCTGGTTCCTCTCCAATGGGGAATGGCTGACCACTGGGCAGCCTGCTTCTGTTTTTGGCATGGTTGGTTACCGTGAGAGTTAGGGATCCTCCAGGAGCAGACCCTGAGACAAGAATTAAATTACAAGTTGGCTCCTTTGGGAGATGATCCCAGGAAATACTAATATAGGAGAGAGGATTTGGAGAGGAGGGAAGACGTGAGATACGATATGAAAGTTAGTGAACAAAGGATATGGCAACAAACACGTAACCACAGCTGGAGATTGATCTTGCTAGATAAGTCTGGAAACAGTGCCGGAATTGCTTCTCAGAGTCATCTTCCTAAAGGGCGAAGTAGCTACAGGGTGTGTATGCCAGCAACCACCAGCCATTGCTTGAGGCTGCTCTGGGAGGTGCTCAGTCTCCAGACCTTCTTGCTGGCTGTAAGCATAGCCAGGCAAACTGGTGCAGACCTGGCAACCTCTGCCATGACGTGAGCCATGAGGGCTGTAGTAATGTTGTGGGAGATGCATGCGTGGTAGGGCCAAGTGGGTGGGGGCTAGACTTCTCTGTGCTTTCTAGCCAGTCTGTCCTGTCACCTTCTAGCCCTTCGACAGCAGGGAAAAGTCTCCCAAAGCTACCCTGAGTGTCTAGGCCATAGAGCAACCTCATAGATGAGAATGCATGGTGACACCTACTGGCATGTAATGTACATGAAGTAAAAGGCACCCAGGTGGAATTTCAGCTTCTAGCTGTGATGGACTCACAAGGACTGGGATGCCCACCCCAAACCTTAAACATCTAAGAAACTGGACAAAATATATGAAACAATGGTTTTCGGAGACTGGACAACAAACACAGCAGGACAGTAGTCCCGAAGAGAAGGAAAACAAACAAGATGAACCTATGGTTGCCCCAGCTCACTACCTGGAGAGAGTTTTCAGCCTTCCCTCTTCATCACGGAGCAGTATTCAGGTGCAAGGAGGGGCCACTCTTCATCACGGAGCAGTGTTTAGGTGCAAGGAGGGGCCACAGTTAGTCTATCCATTCACCAGCTGATGAACATTCGGGTTGTTTCCAGCTTTGAGTAATAATGAATAAAGCTGCTCTGAACACTCTCATACATGTTTTGTGTCACTAAGCCTCATTTTTGGGGGGTAGGCCTAGGGATGGAATGGTTAGGTTGTATGATAAGTGCATATTTAACATTATCAGAGACAATCTGTTTTCTAAAGTAGTGTGTCCATCTTACATTCTCACCAGCAGGCGTGAGAGTTCCTGTTGTTCCACATTATTGCCAACACTTAATGCTGTCAAGTCTTTCTTTCTTTCTGATTTTAGACACTCTAATAAGTATGAAGTAGTATTTCTTTGTGGATTTAATTTTCATTTTTGTGATGATTAATGATGTTGAGCATCTTTTCATGTGCTTGTTGCCCATTTGTATATACTCCTTAGTAAAATGTTCATTCAGATCCTTTATCCATTTTAAAATTAGATGTTTTCTCTTCTTACTATTGAGCCCTAAGAGCTCTTTATATATTCTAGATACAAGTCCTTTGTTATGTATGTGTAGCAAATATTTTCTCCCAGTTTGTGGCTTGCCTTTTTATTTCCTTCATGGTGTCTTTTAAAGAGCAGACATTTTGTTTCACTTTGTTTTTAACACTGACAATTTCATTTTAGTCTCAAAACAGTTACTTAGATGAGTCTGGTATTGATTTTACATTTTAGAGCTAAAGAGTCCTACAGGTTCATGGCCATGTTCAAAGTCACATAGCATCAGAGACAGTATCCACATGAGACCTTCAGTTTTCTGATTCTAGGTCTGTACAGAATTTGAATGTGTCGACCCAGGAACAGTTCAGGGGTTTACCCTCTTGAATGGCATCTAAGGGACACCTGCTTTCTGGGGTGATCTACTCACTGGCAGATGCAGGGTTTCAAGGATCTACTATAAATTTGTATTCCAGCTGCAGCTGTGTGTTCCCATCTACGAAGGGAGAGTTGGAGAAAGAGCAGGAGCTACCAGCGATTTCAAACTCCTTCAAGCTGAAAGCTATTTATTAAACCTGACAGATGATGGCAGAGCAAGATCATGTGCCCTCTTGTCTCCTCTGACCTCCCATCAACCTCCTTTCCCTTCTTGGACTTTTAAAAAATTGCTTTTTAATGATATCCATAATTCATGAAAAGAAACAATAAAATCAAAACATATTACCACTAGCTTATAAAAGCCAGTGCTATTAATTATTAACAGCCCAAGAAGGAAGTAGGATTGATCCCAAAGGTGAGAGAGATAAAGGCACTAGCAGAAAGAAGAAAAAAAAAGTTGATTGGAAACTTTGTACCCAAAGGTTTCCAATTTGCACCATGCATATTAAATGAAGATTCAATTTCTTTTCTCAAGGAGCAAGCAGAAGTTTAGCTAGAACAGGGGCCTTAGCTCTCAAGACACAGATGGAAAAAACCTGAAGCCCAAAGCTGGGTCTCCCCTGTGTTTGTTTCGAGAGTGAAGGATGGAGCTGGCAGTGAGACAAGCTTCTTCTTGCCACCAGTCCTGTTCTTTACCACTCTTCCTCTTTCAATGCCACACTTGACCCCAAGGGAGGAGGAGAAGTGTTTTCCAAAGTAAAGAGACTCAGTGTTTGCAAAGCTGAAGAATCAGTCCCCACGTCCATTGTTCTAAAGCTGACAGCCACTTCTCCAATCCCTCCTCCACTGGGGACCGCCAGGGAAAGAACCAGCCCACTGTGGGTGGAGCCAATCTACCTGTGATTTTCCCAAAGAACATCCCGGTGTCCTCAGTCCCTCTGAGCGCCTGGGATTCTCTATTTATGAGGATATATTCCTTAGGGGTGTAGATGTTGCTCTGTCTTCAGAAATCCCCAACTAGAATGTGAGTGCTGTTGGAACTGGAGGAAATGACTTCTCTGAGGCTTACTTTCTTCATCTGTAAACTGAGCCAATGATAGGCCATGCCTCATCAGGGTGTCCTGAGAATTAAATGAGTTGATGCACTAAAGACATAGGTAGGTTAGCTGATGATGGCTAGGAACTACAGGAAAGACTGGGAGGGAAGAGAGGACCCAAGGGCTTGGAGATGGCAGGAGGCACATGTGTAAACCAAAATTAATGACACTTTCTAGAATAATTTTGCTGAGTATCATGGTCTTCGGGAGAGTAAATTAAAAGGGAAATACAGACCTTGGGTTAAAAGACGATCATTCTATCTAGGGAATTGCTCCTGCTCACGGTGAGAATGAGTCCAGGGAGATCTGTAGGGTAGAGCTGAGCTCTGCTAGGTTTTTCTGCTGGAAGATGAGTTGAATAAGGTGGGGACTCTATGCTGTGTAGGGGACCCTGATCATTTTCTTCTTGGGGACCCTCTGGTTCTGCCAAAAGATGCAATTTATTCTATTATTCTAATCGAAAGGACTTACTTTAATGGTGTTCCTAGCCATTTTTTCCCCTCAGCACTTGAATTCTACTACAGTTCTAGAGAAGAATGTATTCGTCATCCTAAGGCATTTGTTTGCATTGGAGTGGAGAAAAAGAAAGTTCAGAGAAGCTAGACACGATCACCTCTCCTCATCAGAGAAAAAGGAAAAGTCCTTTGGAGAAAGCATCTGCCCTCCTCGGCGCCTAATGCTCTCCTCCCTCAGTTTTTCTCTCCTGTAATATCCAGCACCATCTCACCTGTCCTCCCCCCAAATCCTGCCCTAGGGGTACACAGCCAGGCCATCCAAGATGGCTCTTCTCTTCCTCTCTCTTCTCCTCCTGGACCACTCACATGCCTATCCAGTTCTTTTAATGATACGGCTTAATTAGGCCCTGGTCACTGATGGTCCCACGTGATGTCAATTCCACCTATAAATGGTAGCCTCCCTCTCCCCTGAGTAGCGAGGAGCGCTGCCGTGTACTGCCCGCCTTCTGCCGCACACAGGGTGCTGCTCTAGGACCCTTTGTTTAAGATTCCCCATCTAATAAGCCATCAGTGCCTCTGTCTCTGTCTCGAGGCTCTTTCTCTGGTCTCAAGGCTGAGCAACTACAAGCCTTGTAGGCATGCAGGGTGAAGCCCAACAAGGAGTGGACCAAAGATGCCAGTATTCTGCTTAGAGGGGTTTCACCTGTATAAAAAATTCAGAACGTGGAGTTGTAGCCCAAGCTACATACACCTATCCCCTTTTCTTCACTTCCAGCCCAAAGGCAAGATTAACCCAGCACTTTCCAACAAGAGCTCAGGTCTAAGATGCAGAGGACTAAGGGGTCAGGACTTCCTGGATGGCTTTGAAGCGGGCTTTCACTTCTAACTACGCTATGATAGCCTCTTCTGTTTTCATTTTTAAAAGTCAAAATGTGCTATTTTTTGTCTCTTCATTGGCTCTACTTTGATTTTGAAAACTATGCAAATATATAAAAGCAGTTTCTTTCTTATTCCTGTGATGCATGGCTTATATTTTAAGAGAAGACCGTCACAACCAATCACCAACAAACAGACACAGGTGTGTCTATTTGGAACTAGACACCCACCCACCCTCCCTCCCAGGAAACGCTCACCCATGCTGGTTTCTGTGGAAAGTCGGGGCATCGGTGAGAAAGACACTTGGGCAGGAAGCAGTGGGGGGGATGGTTATATGCTGGGCTTGGGTCTTAGTGATTTCTACAGTAACTCCAAGACGGATTATGCCTTCTATTTCTGGATTCACACTGGGAAGCCAATTAAACTAAAAGGCTATTCATTTCACTATATTTGTCTCCAGGCCGCTCAAACAGAAATGCGAATGACTTCTTTGAGTGAGTTTTCTGCCTCAAAGAGAATGAGATTTGACACCAAACCCTGTGTCCTTCAGGGTCCCATCTGCATTAAGGGGGAGCAACACAAACCCCAACCCATGATGCTACTTGAAATCTTCTTTCACAAATTCGAATTGAAGTTCCTCGAGAAGAAGGCATTGTTAGCTTCTGTGGGTCCTTAGGGAGGTTGTCCAAAATGGGCCTGTGTTTCCTGCATGCACACAACTGGGAGGAAGGAAGAAGAAACTCCCTTTTCTTCTACCTTCACTCAGAAGAGGGGCGAAATGACGGCCTAAATGCTATGAAAGCTGCTTCTTTAATGTTGCTTCCCTCTCAGCAGCAGATAGCCTTGTACAGAAGACAGATGCCAGCAACCCCAGGGTTCCAAGCCCCCAGGTTCAAGTCCTACAAAAGAGACACAGTAAGCTGACCCAGCAGCTCACACCCAAGGTCCAGAAGTAAGTTGTGCGGCCTGATTGGCCTGACTTACAACGTGTAGCCAGTGATGATCAGGTCAGAGGCTAAAGGGCAGTTAGCTTCACCCATCAGGGCCCACTGTGAAGTTGTGGGTGCAGATGAATTGGACTGGGGTATGAAGGGTTCTTGAGAAAAGATTTATGGGGAGTGGAAACTGGACAGCTGACCCCCTGTTTACTACATGTCTACATAGCTAGAAAGGACCTTACAAATATGGGTGAACTGGTGGCTTGTCCAAGAAAAGAAAAAGAAGCAACTAGAATTTGCAATCTTTTCCTTAAACCAGGTGTGGCATGTGGGACATAAGAAGACTGTCCTCCAACGGTCCTTGTACAAAAGGTCATCTACCTTCCCCAGAAAGAATAGGACTTCCAACTAGCCTTATCGTCTATAAAATCATAGTCCGCAACCAGCCATTTGTAGATCATTTTGAGGCCTGGCCAGCCCCAGTGGAAACTTGCCCATCAGCAATGGCAGATGAAATGTTAGGTTGCCTCTAATGGCAGGGCTCCCAGGGCCTCCCTGATGGAGCGGATGGGGGTTATGATGGCTGTCGTGGCCTTCATTATGGTTTATAGCAACCTGTCTGGCAGGATGTAATAAGCAGAACAATATTTGAGACAACAAAAAAAAATGTCTCGATGTTTATGAAAGCCCAAACTCTTTCCCAGGAAAAGAAGTCATTTAGAGCAAATTGAAAAACACTTGACCTCATCTTCACTTCCAGGGAAAAAAGAAAAAAAAAAAATCCCCACCTGAGGACAATTCAACTCAGTCTTTGAAATTCACATCTGTTTAAAAATGCCTGGAAGGAAGGAAAGGGGAAAGAGGAAAGGGAAAATGGAAGGAGGGAGCAAAGGGTGGTACAGAGCCCAGAATGTGAAGAACCCTGCACCATCTCAGTAACCTGCCTCTCAGGTTTCAAAATCCACTCCTTTTTTGTTTCCTCATGAAACACAGCAAATACAAGCCTGAAGCCTAATCTTCTATCAAGTAAAATCTCCTCTGAAAAGTCTGTTGTTTTTTGGCAAGTGGCCCAAATAGTAAATTGGATCAAAATGGACAGTGTTTGATTCTATTATACTCCTATGGTGGAGGGATAAATTGGGAGTTTGGGATTTGCAGATACTAAAATAGATAAACAACAAGGTCCTACTGTATAGCACAGGGAGATATATCCAATACCTTGTAATAGCCTATAATGAAAAAGAATATGAATGGAATATATATATGTATAACTGAATCACTCTGCTGTACACCAGAAATTAATACAACATTGGAAACTGACTATACTTCAATAAAAAAATTTTTTAAGTGCAAGCAAACACATATTGGAATGTTCACAGCAGGTCTATTTAGTAGCTCCAAGTTGGAAACAACCCAAATTTTCATCAGGAATAGAAAGGATGAGTAAATTGGGGCATATCTATACAATGCAATACTAGCAATGAGAATAAACAAACTACAACCACATACAACAATAGGAGAAAAACCTCACAAGGATAATGTTTAACAAAAGAATCCAGATGGGATGGAATATTTATTATAATATTCCAATTATACTAAGCTTAAAACAGGCAACTAATTTACAGTGATGGAAGTCAGATTAGCAGTTACCACCAGGGAAGGGGGACATGTGGGACCCCTGGAGTGTTTGTCATGTCCTATTTCTTTATTTGAATGACAGATACACTGTGTGAAAATTCATCAAGCAACACAACTATGCCTTGTGCTTTTTTCTGCATGTATATTTTATTTCAATAAAAAGCTTACTTAAAAGCGAGTATGATATGAGCAGACTTTGGGGGAGTGATGGAAATGTGCTATATTTCCATTGCAGTGATGATTACAAGACCATACACGTTCCTTAAAGCTAACCAAACTCTACAGTGAAAGTTGGTGAATTAATTGTATGTAAACTATACGTAGTAAAACTGGTTTTTAAAAATGCTGAAGATTTTATGAAAAAGGATTCTACTCTCTACGCACTAAAGCATTTTGAGAACAATTTAGAACAAAAGCAACCGAATGCACTTATTCCTGAGCTTTAATCTGCAGGAGAAACAAATAAGTCAACGGCTCAAATACTTACATGTGTATTAATTACTAGAAGCAGTCCTCGAAGGCAGAGGTCCTATTTATATCTGAACATTAGTGTTAGTCAGTTGGAAAACTGAGGCTAGGGATTCTCATTGCAACTCTAATTCGTAATCTTCTAAATTTTTCCCAGTGTCACTAATGTGCCTGTATCAGCACGTTATTGTGGATGTGCAGGATAATGCTGCCAAACAAGAAAGCACAAAACCTTGTGTATTGCTCATGCATCTGGGTCAGCTTGCTGCCTGTACTGGGGTCAGGCCAGCTACTGCCTTCTATCAGTTGGCCTCAACTGGAATGACTGGGGCAACTTGATGTGGTTGTGATCCTCCAAGACGGTCCCCAATGATGCTCGCCTCCTGATATCGATGCCTTTGTGCCGTCCTCTCCCAAATAACATACAGCTGTCCTGTGCAACTAGTAGGATATTCCAAAGATGACACAGTCATTCCAACCAAGGCTTGGTCACAAAAGACACTGTAGCCTCTGCCTTGCTCATTTGGAGCCCTCAACTAAGTGAAAGCCAGATTAGCATGTCACAAAGATACATAATCAGCCCTATGGAGAGATTCACATGGTAAGGAACCAAAGCCTCAACATCCAGCACCAACTTACCAGAAACATGCAAGAGCCATCCTGGAAGTGGACCCTCTAGCCCTAGCCAAGGCTTCAGATGACCATAATCCCTAAGCCAGAACCCTCGGCCAGAACCAACCAGTTAAGCTGCTCTTCAGTTCCTAAGCCAGAAACTCTGAAGGCTAAGTACTTATTTTTCTATGCTGCTAACTTTTGGGATAATTTGTTATGCAGTCATAGGTACCTAACATATGCAACTCTGTACCACGTTGCCCTCATCGCTCAGTAGGCTGCCCTGGGTGTGCTCTTAGATACAAGAGATGCCAGAGAAGAACTGAAGGAAGGCGTGTAAGCACTTTTCAAATCTCTACTCGCATCATGTCTCCAAAGATCCTTTTGGCCAAATTAAGTCAAAAGACAGTTCAGAGTGCTGGGGTGGGGCAGGGCAGGTTAGCTCGCCAACTGTGGGAAGGCACTGCCAACTTATATGGCAAAGAGCATGGTTGGTGATTTTTAAATGTGTCCACAAAATCTTTGGCATTGCCCCCATTTAAAAGGTGGGACCTATTTCCCCTCCTATTGAATGTGGGCTGCTCTTAACAACTCACTTCTAACGAATAGAATTGTGCTGGTAGTGATGGTGCCCAGGCTAAGTCATAAAGAGGAGAGCTTACACCTGGTCCTCCCTTTCTCTTTCTTGCTCTGGAGAAGCCAGCTACTTGTCACAAGGACAGTTGAGCAGACCTGTAAAGAGATCGACATGGAGAGGAACTGAGGCCAAATACAAGTGGTCAGCACTAGCTGGACACCGTGTTGGAACTGGATTCCCCAGCCCCCGTTCACGTCTTAAGTGCAGCTGAGATCCTAAGCTAAGCAACTCCTAAATATTCCTGACCCACAGAAACTGAAAGATATGACAGTTTTTTATTATTGTTGACAACCATGAAGGTATGAGGTAATTTATTATATAGCAGTTAATAATTCATATGCAGAAATGGAGCTTTTTTTTTAACAACAGGCTCAGGATTCTCAGTTGCAGACAACAGCATCCAATCTAGCTAGTGTAAGCAGAAAAGAAACAGGCAGTATTGAAGAATCCCCAGGAGGAACAGAGCATCAGAATCAGAGGCTACAAAATCAATAACAATGCCCAAAGCACAGGGCACCTCTGCTCCAGGCAGGACCTCATTCCTGCTGCAGCTGGGTAGATACCTCAGCTTGTACCACTGAAGTTGGTAGCCAGATGCCAAAATCCCCACCATTAATATCCTAGAAAGCTGGATTCCTTCACAGCCCACTTTATCCAAAATGGAATCTGTGAAGTGCCAGCCTCATCTTGCTATTCTCCTCCAATCAGAAGTCTTGCACAGGTGCACATGACAGGTGGAGTCTTTTTGCAAGGAGAAATGGGGAAAAATGAGTTGTGGGCTCCCTTCTGGGGGAAGCATTACTCACAAGATTGGAAATACCCCAGGAATAGGAAAGGTGTTCAAATGGTGCTGAGTAGTAAGGAAAATTGACAAATGCTCCCTTCTTGTTCCCATACAAAATTATCATTACATTTACTAAAATATAGATAACTAGAGAAATTATTAACATGTCTTTCTACTTCCTGGAACCCAAATTGGTAAATGAATTTCATCTCCAGAGCCATTTCCAATCAATTGCTAGTGACTGCCTAGAGTTATACGTTAAGATGAGCTCCAGAAAGGGATCTGGCATCAGGCTGTGATGATGTCATGGGTGCTATGTATTTATGCTAAATAATAGGTTCCTGCAAAAATAAATTGTCTCAGACTCTATTTTCTCTCATTTTCTGCAGGAAGGGTCTGAAACACTCCGTGACCTTTCATAATTGTTTAGATTAAAACCATTCTCTTCTTCAGTCATCTTTCTGAAATGGCATGAGAGCTGTTCCGTTCATACCACTCCAGGACTAGGTAGAACCCAAATATACAAAATTCCTCTTCTGGATGAATTCAGCCTCCTGTTCAGTCTCCCCTTCATCTCCCTCACCCAACCCCCATGTCATTTCCTGAGGGACCCCTCCAGAATCCCCAACCAACTCTTTACCTCCCAGGACTTGCTCATTCATCCTCATTTTCTCTCTCCTTTCCCTGAAATTCAGCCAATGGTATAAGCAAACTGTGGACAAACAGCACCTACAATTTAGCCTTTCCATTTCCCTGTTTGGTTGGTGTGATTTTTCCCCATGTGAGTCAACTTGGCATGATTTTCTTGGCATGATCTCAGTCACCTCTCACAGTTGAACTTTGGGACTGGCTATAAGTCTGCATTACGAGGACTTCCCTGTCTAAAGCTTGAACATCACACCTATTGTGTAATAGTTTCATGGGGCAGATTCTCACCTTTCCTTCATTGGCTTTAGCCACATTAGGAAGCAGGGCACTTCCTCTGGCCATAGAGCAGTGCTTCTCAGACTTTCGCATGCATACAAATCACCTGGACATCTACTTAAGTAAAAACTCTGTTTCAGCAAGTAGAGCCAAGACCCTCCGTTCCCCTCAAGCTCCCAGGTGATGGGGATGCAGAGGCTGTGGTTCAGGGACCACACTTTACCTAGCAATGTTCCAGAAGACCCAGTCTCACCCGCAAGGGGAGGAACTTACTGCTTTTCCTAGAACTTTAGGCAGAGTTTCTTACCTCTCTCCTCTGGATCACATTCCTCCAACATCCCTTGCTGAGACATGCATGTTCATTCTTGCTTCACCCCTGATCACACTTAATTTACTCATTCAGTGAATCAATAATCATTGAGCACCTACCAGAAGCTCGACACCATGCTGGGCACTAGAGGGGTACATCCATGAACAAAATTATCCCTGCTCTCATGCAACTTATAGTCCAAAGAGATAGACATTAGCAAATAACTATTCAATAATTAGTTGTAATAGTAGGAAGTGCTAGGCATGAAAATTAAAGGATACTTTGAAAGCCAATAATGGAGAGGAATCTAACCAAGGCTCCTGGGCCTTTGGAGTTTTCACTTTGCATAATTTCCTCTGGTTTTGTCTACGCTCAGTCTTCTCTGCAGTGAGAAAGAGCCTTAGAAGTTCCTCTCACGACCCTAGACCCTTCTCTTGACCGTGGCCACTAGTGTACACGGCCAGCAGTGAGCACTTGGCGTTGCGTGGCCACACTCACCTTTGGCAGGAAGTTGAGCATGGCGTGGAGACTACAGTCGGCAGGAGAGCCCTGGGCTTCCAAGACTCCAAATCAAGATTGGATTTTGCCTCGTGTCATTCTTGCCCCTTGGTTCCCCTTGATGATGGCACCAGCCATCTGCAAATCCCCAGTTCTAGTCAGCACTTCCTCTTCTCTCAAAAATGACAGCAAATTTAGCACCCTGATTCCTTCCCTCTCAAATGGCCTCTGTTGCTGATCTACGTCCTATAACCAGGACTTGGCTATTGCTAGCAAATTGTGCTGGTCTTTAATATTCATTAATTAAAATGACAAGCCCCAGGTCTACTTGCCATATCAGAGAGGCTCAGAAAGCCTCTCCAACTGCAATAGTTGCCTTTTTCAAGTCTCAGGGAGAAGCTGTTGGACAAGAAAAAAGAAAAGACTTGCAGATTGCAGAACCATTGTAACCCATAGAAGATAACGCCTTCCACAGCTTTTACCCTACAGTTCATTCCTGTATGGTGTTATAGTCAAGGAGATAATCATCCATCAGCCAGACTGTATCTACAATGCAAGCTGAATCTTTCCTGAAATCTCTTGAAAGAGGATTCCATTTGTCCACTTTAAAAACAACTTAAGGTCCTGTTTCCTGTTTTCTGTCCTTTTCAATATTTCACATCTGTAGCAGTTTCCCCAATGTTTTCTCTCTCCTCCCCATCTGAAAACTCTCCTAACTCTCTATCAAACTAGACTCATGGCATTTCCAGATCCTTCACCACTGATCTTTCCCCACGCTGGATTTGTTCTGCCAAAATCTCTAGACAATTGCTTTCCTCTCCCCCTAGTCCCAATCATTCCAGCAGAACATCTCACTCTGCCCAATGGCCTGATTAGATCCAGGATCTAGAGGCAGAGCCAGAATTCTTCCACCTAGAATTCTCCGAACCAGGAGGAAGCGGGGGCAGGTGTGCCTTCTTCCACATTGTGCTTGGTTTTATTACTTACTGCCACCTCATTAACCCAAGGAATTAATTCCTTTTATTTCAAGGAAGAGGAGCAGAATAGTTATCAAAAGTCTAGTGTTTGCTGATTAAGAAAATGGCAAAAAGCTAATGTGAAATCAGTAAGCTTTTTATTCAACTGGCTAGTATCTGCATTCTATTAAAAGTACATACATATATATGTAGTCCACAGACAAATCTTTAAACACACACACGCAGAAGATTCAGACTCCCTGAAATAAACGCCTGGCTCCTCTGACCCTGCCAAAACTATGAATCCATGACCCCTTCACAATTCCTTCTCCACAGCCCACAGGCTGGAACCCATAGATGCCTGTTGATTAACCTAATCACGTAGTTAATACTTAGCACATATTTCCAACATTTTTAAACTTTACCTTAGCATATTGCCTTTCATGACATCTCTGAAGTGTTTGAAGTTGTGAGCAGGTAAGACTCACCTTGATCCCAAATATGTCATAATTTTAGGATTATTAGAGGGATAGAATCCATCCACATGTCTCTGACATGTAGCTAACTTTTTTGCTCCACAGAAAGCCCCATAAACCCTTACACTGGGAGTCAGCTCTGAGCCATTACTCGTGAATGCTAATTGTACACAACATTAATGGAGCATGTGGATGACACTGGCTTCCTAACCTGCAGCTTTTTTTCACAATCCCTGGTTCACCAGCTGGGACTTTGATGGGGCGTTTTACGGCACAGTCTTTGCTACCCTCGTGAAATATTATAATCACATAAAAGGTTATGCTGTAGGATTGTAAGTAATATGGAGCCTGCTCTTGGCATCTGTGCCTTAATCACCTCTTTTCATCGCTTCACTGCCCATTTCGGAGTCCTTGGAAGGCTTCCTTGCACATTAATAGGGGTGTGGAGTTGAATCAGCCACGCCTGGTGAAGACACCCTCAATTTCCAATTCCAGTTCCACAACTCAGCAAAGGTGGTGTCAGGAAGTTCTCTCAACTTCCCTGTGCTCTTATTTAACTGGCATTTCCTCAGACTCCAGAGCAATCACTTCTATCATTCAGGTATGAGACACTCAGGAGGGCCTAGTATAGAGGCTCAAACCAGCTTACCCACACACCAATCAAGACTTGAGCCAAAGGCCCATAGTGACCACTTAGGCTGCTCTGAGTTCTACCAAGCAGAACACAGGCACCATAAAAATAGCCCTAGTTCCCACCTTAGAGAGATACTAGGGATGTGTCTGAGCCAAATACTGGAACCAGTGACATAATTTTTGTCCCTCCCCAGTTCCGTAGTGCACACAGGCAAGATGAATTCCCTAGCGTCTCCGTAAGTTTCCGCACTAACTGTGACCCCAGTGCAGACACAGCATAGGCTTTCCCCCACAGCCTGAAGTCAATTACTAGCTGTTTTCACCCAACTTTCTGGTGAATGGAAGAGCAATTTGTAGTATGAGCACAAAAGAGCCCATTGGTAAAGTGAGAAGAACCAGGATCCAATCTGAGCCTTAACTTTTGCAGAAAAATGTAAAACAGGCTCACTCGAAGATGGCGGGCTGATGTCACTGGGTTCGGGGACTAGCACCTGCCCCTGCCTCTGTCCCAGCAGAGCTGGCCTCTGATGGCCTTTGTGGGATGCTCTCCTGAGGTCAGGCCACAAGAGGGCTGCGCACCTGGCCCTCACTGCTGATGTGAACGGCATCACTGACGGAACCAGCATCCTCTTGATTCAAAGTAGACTGTCTCTTATTTATGTGGATGCTTCTGATTTTAGCAAATGCATAAACAGGTGAAAGTCAACCAACAGGGGCAGAAGTGGAGGAAATGCCTCTCCTCCCCTTATCCATCAAGCCGGGACGTGCTGATGTTCTTTCAGGCTCTCAAACGCTCAAATGCTGCGTGGATGGCACCGTGCCCTTGGGCTCCAGATCTGCTCGCACGTCCCAGTTGCCTGGGATCTTTTAAAACATCCCAGCACCCAACTCTCAGCCTATACCAATTACATTCAAATGTCTGAGGTGGGGAGCCAGGCATCAGGAGTTTTTAAAGGTCCCCAAAGTGTTCCAGTGTGTAGCAGTTTGGGAACCACTACCAAAGTGGTTACAAGCACACACCATGTAACATGGGGACAGGTCTGGGTCTGAATTCTGGGCTCCCCACCAGCTGTGTGACCTTGAACAGGCTACTTAAACTCTCTGTGCCTCAGCTTTCTCATTTATAAAATGTAGTATTTTACAAATAACACTAGTATTTACTGCACAGGGTTTTCATAAGGATTAAATGGTGTATTGTACGCAGATTGCTTAGATCAGCTCCTGAAACATGCTAAGATCTACAAAAGTTTGTTAAAAAGACAAATAAACAGGCAAGCTCATTCCTGCCTCAGGGCCTTTGCACTTGCTCTGTCTAGACCAAACCCTCCTTGACTGTCATAGCTAATATGTAGCCAACCTACCCTAGTTACACTATCTTAGTGCCCTTTTTTATTCTCATGGCTTTCTGTGTGTATTTATTGAATATATTTGAGTTGTCTCCTCCACTAGAATGTAAGCCCCAAAGGGGGATCTGCCATCTCTCTAGAACAATGCCTGAGTAAACAAGTCAGTGAAGGAACGTAAATCCTGGGGGGATCTGATTCTTTGGTAATGCAGGGAAAGAGGTCTGGGCTTTGGGAGAGACACCCTTCTACAGGCCACCATACATTCATGATTCAGATACAACCTTGGGGTTTATTGTGGGTGAGACATCACCCACACACATTAGCATCTCCAATTAAACCTTGTGCAAGAGGAAACTTGTTTATAAACAAGGGAAGTGGCCTCTCCCTGAAAATCCAGACAATTTCCTCATTTGAATTCTCTCAACTCATTTCAGTAAGTCGTTCCCAGCTCTTTTGCTTAGTTTAAAGCTTATCTATTATCACCTTTATAAATTGCTCCCCCCACCAAAATCAGGGTCACCGGTTCTCACTCACCATGTGGGTCCGAGAGAATAATCATCAAGAGTTTTAATAGGATGAAATACATGAGGACCACATCAAAGGTGTTGAAGATTTGTATCTTATGTGGACAACATGGTGCAGCTGAGCAAGAAGACACCATGGGCACCAGAGCAGCCTCTGCACAGCTCATAAGGATTTGACATGTCCATTTGTGTTAACCCCATAGCTGTGCTCCACTTCATGGAAGACAATATATCCTAACCAGGAACCCCAAGACGTCTCAAAGGCTATTGAACTAGAGAGTCACCTCCCTTTACATGCACACACGTACATGCCCTGTGGATTCCCACAGACAGAAGCCTGCATTCCAGGCATTTCAGAACCCAGCCACTTCGGAACCCAGCCACAAAGCCGCCAACTGTGAGGCTGAGTCCAGAGAACCTAAGTCAGCTGAAGGTTCACTGCACATGACAAAGACCCCTGAGTGTGTGAGTCTAGGAGATTTCACTGAAATTACTAAAAGACTGATTTACAGTAATGTTTTGGGAGCAAGTATGTAACAATTTGAACTTTTAACTCCAATTCATCATAATGAGAGGCAACATGGCCTGGAGAGACTAGGCCCTTCTCAAGGATTTGCGACCTGCTTGGTGGAATGAATCAGAAGGAACTTCTCAGAGGGGCCTCACGCCTCGGTACAGGACCCTCCTGTCCTGCCCTCCTCCGGCTCCTCTGCGTGTGGTGCCCAGAACAGTGATCCTTCTCCACCTTCACACTCAAGAACCCCCAGACCCTCAGGGATCAAGGCAAGGTTCTGAGACGCCCAAGGTTTACTCTACCTAAGGTAAGCTCCTCATGAGCAACATTCAAAAGGGGCTGCAAACCAAAATATGTTCTGGGTAGATGCCAGGATGGCTGGCAATTTGTCAGAGCACCGCAGTGTGAAGTTTTCTGTGCACCAGCATTTTGCTGTGGAAGACGGCCTGCCAGATGTCAGACAGGCAGTACCTTCCTTACCTTCATTACCGTGCACTGGAGGTCCAGGGCTCTGTCTCCACGAAGCCACCACGAGATCTTGATCTAAAAGTTGGCTTGTGGTCAGAGATTAGGCCTTGTTCTTTCAGCTGCTTTCTGCCCTGTGTACACCTAAATGGCTTTGCCTGCATTTCCAGAATGTGTGTGCTTTGCTTACTGGGCTAGACTATCTCCCTTTGGTTCCCCTTGCTTCCCCAACCTGGCCTCATCTGAGTCTGGGACATCCAGATCGGTGCTTCCCAAAACCTGGTATGCACACAAATCACCCAGGGATCTTTTAAACTGCAGATTCTGATTCGGAAGCTCTGAGACTTGGGGGAGGGTGTAGCTCAGTGGTAGAGTGCATGCTTAGCATGCATGAGATCCTGGGTTCAATCCCCAGGGTTGTGGGACACAACTCAATGACCTGTACGGGGACATGGTGACACAAATGGGTTTGGTAAAAGAATTTATAAGAGATAAAGGAGGGGAATGGAAAGGAGTTTATTAGGGTGCACTGTCATAGACAACAGGGGGGCCACACAGACAAGGGGTGCCTGTGTAAGCACTGAGGGCTGGTTATTGGGGTGTTTTTATAAGGTCGGGTCACAAGGTGACTGATCGGCTTGTGCACAAGTCTGGATGTAGGTGAGGTAAGAGGTTTAGTGTCCACGAAGGGTGGTGGTGTTTGACTCTGATAATGTAGGCATTACCTGGGGCTATTAGTCTGTTAGAGGAAACACACCCTGTAAAGAATGTACTTTATCTGTTGAGGGATCACAGACATCTGAGAGCCCAGGAATGAGGGTCATGGGACTTTGAAGGACGTCAGTGGGCCCAACACCCAGTACGTCCATTTAAAAATAAACAAATAAATAAACCTAATTCCCTCCCCAACCCTGAAATTAAAAAAAAAAAAAAAAAAGCAAAAACACCCCCAAAAAATAAAAAAAGAAAAAGTCAAAAACAAAAGTTCTGAGATGGTGCCTGAGGCTGTGCATTTACAACAGGCGCCCTGGTGGGGGGTGCAAGGCTGCAAATCAGGGGCCACGTGGTGAACAGCAAATCACAGAGCTTCTGTATCCTCCCTCCTCAAAGCCATCGAGTTCTAATCATTGAAAGTGACTCCTCACCATGAAAGTTCACATGAGACGGGAGGCTTGGTGTGTTTCCATCCTCAGGATTATTTGCCACTTACAAGACTAAGAAGGCTTTGCCAAGGGAGGGATGGCGCTCTTGTGGAATTCTAGCACTGGGGGTGGTCTGAGTTGGGCACGGGGGACATCCTTCTCAAATCGTCTGAAATCCTGACCGTTGTCTCTATCAGGAGGCCCCACTTGCGTGGAGCAGTGCCTATGCACAAGGCCAGTGCCAGACACGACATCCATGTGGCTGAAGCAGACACGAAGGGGAGGCGAGAACCCCAGGGTGATGGGACACAAGGCCTCTCTCCCTCCACCTGACAAACTACCTGGATCTGCACAGCTGGTTTCTCCTGCACCAGGACCAGGAAGCAGGAAGACAGGCATTGAAACCTCTTCTGCAGGCTCAGCTGACCATAAATTCTGCTTTAAGATCTGATCCCCGTAGAGACATCCCCCACAAAAAAGGCAGTAGGTGGCAGGAAGTGATTAAATCCAACTCATTGCTTTATCATCAAGAGCAGCTGAGGGGGTACGTGCTCAGGAAGCTCCCCAACTGCTCCCTCTCCCTTGTTCTTCTTAGGGTGATTTTATTTAGAGCTGGGAACAAATAATTACCTCCAGCTGTGTTTCTCAATTGCAGGGCACTTAAGGCTGCTTTTCCACCCACCAGGTTGCTTCTCTGGGAGCCTCCCCCTGGGAGGAACCGCCCGGCCCCCTTCTCCGTGTGACCTCACAGCATTTCTCTGGTCTTGAGAGAACTCAGGTTTCAGCCACACAGCCCCACACAGACCCTCTCTAGGACTTGTCTGAGATCCTTAAAGGAATTTCTTTATCCCTATGCATTATCAGATGAATAGATTTGAAGACTGATATATAAATAACTCCCCACTGGGTCCTTCCTGGAGTTATGAGAGACCCTGTGTGGCGATTAGGTTAGCAGTGCTTAGAAGATGGAGCTCCAAACAGACTCAGATTGGAATCCTAGTCTGCCAGTTCCTTAACTGCTCGGTTTCCTCATCTGTACAGTGTGGACGAACATAATACCAGCCCCACTGGTGCAAGGATTAAATGAATGCATGCAAAATGTTTACTCGCATGTTTGAGCACAAGGAGGTATTCAAGTAATGGGAGCAATTACTAGAAGGGTGGTGGTGAGGAAGGGATAAACCAGAACCAGGGAATTAAAGCCAGAAGAGCCCCTGGAGGTCACCTAGGTGAGTGCATTGAAAGTTAATGGAGTGTGAGAATCACCTGGAGAGCAGGCTCCACCCCACCCCCCAAGACGGTTGGCTTCAGTAAGTTTGGGGTAGAGCCCATGAATTTGCAAATCTAACAGGCTCCCCAGTGATGCTTTCTGTAGCAAGGAGATAAGCTAACCAGCTCCTGATACAAGAACCCCTAGTTCCACTCCTCCTATTCCTGTAAGGCCTCTTGCCAGCTCTGTTGGGCAAGTCCTATGACGCTGCAAGAGAGGAAATGAATCCTTGTTGGTGATCTAGAATGAATCACAGGCTTTACCTGTATTACCTTAGCCTCACAATGATTTATGGGGTTACTTATGGTTGTTTCCTTTTTTGTTATTTTGTGAAACTGAGGCTAAAGGTAACTTCAAGTGCCTTAGACGCATTCACACAGTAAGAAACTGAAGAGTCAGGATTTGAACCCAGTCTCTGAGACCTGAGCTCTTGCTTCAGTGATGTCCGGTTGTACCTGGGAGGTGCTATCTCACACCATTTTCTTGTTAGGCAACTCCTAAAAGTGAAAATATGCTTTGTCTTTATACTGAGCAGCAGTCTTCCATTGTCAGTTCACTGGTTCCTGGATCTACTGGATTATCAGTAGAATTGAAAAGGAATTACTATCACTTGGGTAAAGAGAGGACAGTCATTTACATTATTGCAAACTTGCTAATGGTTAAGTGTATAGCTCCCAACCCAGTGTTCCTTAGTTCAAACCTGGACTCTCCCACTTTGTAGCTGTGTGACTTCAGGCAAGTTTCTAATCTCTCTGTGCCTCCATTTTCTTAAGCCCATAACATGGGAATAGTATCAGTATCTTCATCAGAATGTTGACAGGAGAAAGCAGTTTTATGCATGTCTATAATGACACAGAAATTTTAGTTTCCATGAAGCCTTTGTAAAATCTTCTTAAAGTTCTTTGTAACTGAGGTCTTAAAAATTGGAGGGGTCAAACTTTTTACCCTCCTAATGATATGACTACAGTGTCATTAGCTGTGTCTTCTTTAAAGTCCTTTTTTGTGATTAGAGATGATGGAAAAGGACATCAAAGAGCAACTGCATTTCATCAGCAAGAGGTCTGAGTTAAAACAAGTTGCTACACGGTGACTTTGTTTTCCTGCAGGGGTGATTCTGCTTCTTATAGGTCAAGGGAGAGAGAGGGAGTCTTCAAGATGCTGAAAGAGACCACCCATGCATGTCCCAGCCAGAAGATTCCTGAAACTCCAGGAGAGCCAGAAGAAGGGAAGATAAAGGTACTTAATCATCAAAGGTTGGAGAACTTTTAACTGCCTTTTCAAAAATCATTTTTTAAATTAAAGAAATAATATAAATGATGAGGTGAAGGAACATAAATATTATTTATATCTCATCAAGACTGATTAAAGAAAAAAAATACCTGAATCCTCCTCCCTTCCCTATATCCTTGACCTTGGCAATGTGACTTTTCAGTCCCTCCTGTCAAAGAGTAGAGAGTATTTCCTCAACTCTTGATTCTGGGCTTGGCCATGGGACTTGTTTGGGCCAAAAGGGTGCACTGAAGTGATGCGACACCAATACCAAGCCTGGACCCAAGAGGCCTTGCACTCCTAGTAGAACTTTGCCATCACCTTATGAATAAGCCCAGGCTAGTCTGCTGGAGGACCAGACACATGGCACAGTCATTCCCTTGCCCCAGACAAGTGAGTGAGGCCATCCAAGAGCAGCCGGCTCCCATCCGTTCCATCAGATGAGTGCAGACTCATGAGCAAATCCAGTCAAGGCCAGTCAGGTCTGGCCTAGAAAAGGAGAACCACCCAGCTGCCCCACAGACTTATGAGAAATAATAGGGTTCATTGCTTCAGCCGTCTGAATTTTGAGTGGTTTTTGTCACAGTAATAACTAACTCATCCACCCACTGCAGAGAGGGTAGGGACAAAACAGCAACAATAACCATATTAAGAGCAGTAATAGTACTACTTGTACAATGTGAACTGTAGAAAACTGTCAGTTTTCTCCCATTTTTGACTTACAAAAATAGCAATTACACGTGGACCAACCTACTATTATTAAATACTTTACACATTTCAAGCACTATGAGAAACATTTTACATGGATGATTTCATTTAATCTTTACAATGACTCTGTGAGGTAGATACCACTATCTTTATTTTACCAGTGAGGAAATAAAGGCTCAGTAAATATCTGTAGAAGGAATGAATAAAAGGAAAGGTAACATTTCTCAAGATCACATGACCAATACCCAGTGGGATGGGAATTTGAGCTTAGATTGGCTCAATTCCTCCGCTAATGTGTTTCCTGCAACAGGAGGCAGATGGTAATGACATTTATCAAGCCTTCACTTGGCATCAGGCAGTACGAAGACCTTTACTTGCCTCATCTTGTTGAATCATCACGAATAAACCTGTGAAGTTGGTGTAATTTACACATGGGGAAGCCAGAGCATTTTGACACTCAGTAACGTAACCACGGTGATGGAGAAAGTAAACTGCCAGGCCAGAATTTGAACCCAGGCAGTGCTCCAGGAACCGTCATCAACTATACACGGCATCTTTCAGGGAATTGAGAGAGGGGAAATGCAAGGAGAAAATGGGGTTTTTCATAAACAGCACCCTAGTTAACTAGGCACTGTTTTGCAACTCTGAACTTAAGTCTCAATTACATCAGCTCCATTATAGTGAAAATCCCTGGTTTTATAAAGGCTCTTCATTCCCAAGAGGCATACATAGTCTTTTCTCATCTATCTACACATTATTACATGTCAGCTTTTGGGAAACCAGGTTATTAGCCTCCTCATGGAGACAGGGCAGGTGTCTGCTCTGCAAGATTTTTGAAGAAATCCCACAGTTCTCTACAGAAGCTGACCTCTAAGGCCTGAGATTCCACCATCAGTATCACACCTCTGAATTAAGGCATTATGGCCAGGAAGCCCTTGTAAAAATGCAAATCAAATGTCTTACATGTGAAGGTTAACATTAATTAATCTGTATTATGCAAATTTAAATCAAGGGACACAACTTAGGGGCCAACAGGAACTAGACACGTAGAGAAAATGATGGAAGTAGGCCTGGTGAAGAGCAAGAGAGGGTGGTGGGGACTGTGGAAAATTGAGGCATGTTTGTCCCTCTAAATGAAGATGTTGGTGCTAACACTGAAGCAACCGTTGCCATTGCAACAGCAGATGTGTTATTTTACAGACGATAAAACATCTAGCTTTCTGTGGGTAATTTCCTCTTAAAATATTACAAGGAAAAAAAATGGATCTTTGGGCTGGAATTGGTCTGCAGGAGACCAGTTTGAAGCCCTGTGCTGAGATCAATGTATCATTTCCATAAAGCAGAGATACCCGACATGTGGTCCCTGCACCAGTGACATCAGTTTCACCTGGAATGGTTAGAACGCCAAGATCTCAGGCCCTATCCCACATGTCCTGGGTCCAAGTTGCTGGGAGTGTGACCCAAGTATCTGGGTTTAACAAGCCTTCAGGTGATTGTTTTACACACCAAGATACCAGTGGCCCAGGTGTAGTAAGAACCAGATGTGCAGAGTATGTGCAAGGAGTCAAGGACACCTCTGGGCTCTGAGGCTGATCAGGCAGAAGGTTTCCAGTCCTCAAGGTCAAAGAGAGGAAAAGGAAGGCCTTTGGAAGGCATTCTGGGAGCTTTGCAAACAGGACTGTCACCTGTGAGGCCCCGGGGTCTTGTACCACCTCTCGGTTGCTCCTTCTCCAAAGCCAAGACACCGATACTCTAAGCCCGATCCCCGCCCCTCCCAACTCCCAGGAAAGTGACACTGTGTTCCCATATTTGCAGAGCACTGTCAGGGCTAAATCTGTTCTGAAGCATGTCTCCAAAGTTGTCACCGTGCTCAACTAATTAGTCAAAGGCTTCCATCTGCCCAGTGGCTCACCACAGTTTTCAGATTAATTTTTTTATGCAAATGTGATTCTGGGGAGGAATGATGTTAAGCAGAGTGATAGGTACCTCACTCAAGCCAGAATAGGATACATACAATCTGCAAAATCTACAGAAAGGCCATGTTGAACTAAGCTTTTGTATTTGGGCACCTCTGAAGCTTAAAAATAACTTCAATTAAAGTCATGGGAATGTCTGAGATACATATATCTAGATCTAGATCCTATTTATATAAATATAAAGGAGATGTTGACCTAACCTCCCACTGTTATCTTAACTATTTAAAAAGCTGGCCACCAAGCCAAACATTCAAAGCCCATTTCAATTACTTTCTCCTTTCTTCTCCTTTGAGTCCCCCTCATTTTTTTTTTTTTTGGCCTAGCCATGTTATCTTATTTTATTCTTTCCTTCTTTATATTATTTGCTTCCTTCTTTTTAAAGAATCTGAGTTATATTTCAAGAACAAATTCCATCGTGGCAGTGACTTCGAGGAAAATAAGGCAGTAGATTAAAACCTAGTAGTAGCTTGAAATGCCAGGGGTGATTTGAAGAAAGGGTCAATTGTCCAGTATTAATTCAGTAATAACTGAAGAGACATCTTATTGCCTCCTTCTAGGCAGAACTGTCTGGTGTCTGATGAAGTTCAATGCCACTGCAAGGGAGAGTAGAATAAAAATTGGATAGAGGCCAACCCTGACTCCAACACTGACCCTACATTCAGCCTCTGCCTACAGGTAGATCTTTGTTGGGATGACAAAGACGCTCAGGATTCTGATAATTTCCTTCCCTCTGTACCAGATAGCTCTTGCTGCATAGGAAGCAAGCCAATGCTTAATGGCTTAAAGTAACAACAATTTATTTAGCTAACAATTCTGTGGGTCTGCCCTGTGGTTCTGCTGATTTTGGCTGAATGCCATCACGTGACTCCATCATGTGCTAAGCAGGCAGCTACCTGCCCCAATTCCCTAGGACCCCTTCTGCTGGTTCCTTGGGTCCATTCCCCCAGGTTAGCAGTGCTTTGTTGCTAAGAAGTGGCCCCTACGAGTGGCTGCTGTCTACTGGAGCTGAAAGTTGTGAACTCCATCCTCCCAACCAGCCTTTACCCAAGAGCATGAAAACCTAGCCTTCTTAACTTCAATGGAGATAAACTCTGAGGCATGATTCATAATCCAGAACACCCCACAGGATCAGGCTGAGGCTAAGAATTTGCCTGAAACTGTGCCTTTGTTTCCCACCAGACCCTTCTTTCTATCCTGACTCCCTCCCACAAGCATTTCCTCATGAGGCCATTGGCTCAGGTACCCTCTCTAAGGGCTCTTTCCAGAGAGATGGTCTAACACAAGTGTCTTACATGGAGCACAGGGCAGCCCCGTTCATCTCTATATGTATATGATTTCTTCATAAAACCTCAAACAAAGATAAGTTTCCTCACCAATAAGAGTTTAAAATAAAAACCTCCTCATAGAGCCTGTTTATGTAGCTGAAAAGACAAATATACAAAAAAGTGGAGCAGCTCTTGGAAATCATGCAGCCCCCAAGGACAGAGCATATTCAGATCTCCATCAGCTTGAGTCACATTCAATTCTGTCACTAACCTAGTGATTCCCGCAGGATTCCCCTGAGTCCACACCCCTGAGAGAGGCAAAGCAATGGTCTGCATCCTGGGAAACAGGTTCCAGAACTAGCTGGGCCCCTGTGATCCTCTCTCCCCTCCTCTTCCTCCCTTCCTTCTCCATCTCCTCTCACTCTCCATCCCTACCCATGTTCCTCCCACCTCCCCTCTCTCTTTGAACACTCTCCTTCTCTTCCTTCCCACCCCCTCCTCCTCCTTGTCCACTTTCTTTCACTCATGTTGCCTTCTACTGTTTCTCCTCCTTCGTCTTCCCTCCTCCCCTCCCCCTCTTCCTCCCCTCCCCATTTCCTCCCCTCCCTCCCCCTCTTATTCTCCTCCCTTCTCCCCTCCCCCTCTTTCTCCTCCCCTCCTCTTCCCTCCTCCCAGTTTCTCCAGCTCATCTCCATCATCATCTTCATTATCATATAATCACTATCTTCATCATCTTCATCACCATCTTCATCATCATCTTCATGATTATCTCCATCTTCTCCGAGGTCCCTTCCCCCAGGAGACCTCTCCTTCTACTAATTTCTATATTTTCACAAGTAAAGACTTGTGAGCCAGCAATTTGGCACAACCCACAAATTTGACCAACAGTTGTGGGGTAGCTGCTCCAAGGCATTTCTGTCAGCAGGAATGCCATCTCAGAGATTCATGGCCACAAAACTGGAAACACAGAAGCAGCGGCCCTTCTCCACACCAGAAGGATTTTATTGACATTGCAGTTCGTAGATATGCAAGGCTTGATTTATCAAATGGGAGATCAATGTGAAAATACTGTCAAGCTTCTGGAACTAGGACGATATTTAGATCACAACCTTCATGTACATCATATTTATGAAAGGAAAAGGAAGTGGGTGGATGATCAATTAGAAAAACCTGGAAGGAAAAACTCTATCCTTTCCAAACTCAGTCTTTTATGACCTTCATTCCAAAAGGTTGAGCTCAATGGTAAATACCTTACATTTGTCCAGTATGCCTTAAATTCTGGCTTCCAAACAGCCTTTTGCAAAAGAGGCCTCTTTCAGGAATTCTGCATGGGCTCCTCCAGATCTGCCCAGGCCCATGTTTCTGCCCCTCCTCTGCACCCCATCCTTGGGCAACCACCAAGTCCAACCCTTACAGTATTAAGAACTGGAGAAGTCAGAAAAATCATTGTGTCTCTCCATCTTTCTATAAATAAAGAAACCAAGGTGCACTAGGACAAGGGTTATACAGGGAAATAAACCAAGAGCCAGCCCTGGTCTTAGAGTCAAGAGTCCCATGTCCCAGTCCCAGCTCTACTAAAAGTTTCCCTTGTGACCTCAGGCTAGGCCTTGTACCCTTAGAGTCTCGGTGTGGTTAATTATAAAATTGGCCACAGTTGTTCATGCTTCCCCATACCCATGCTCTTTGCGAGTGAATCTACTGCATATTCCATTAAGAGGAGAAGCCTGTTTCCTGGCCCCTTAATCTGAGCTGGCCTTGGGATTTGTTTTGGCCAAAAGAATGCCACTGGATGACAGCAAGCCACTTCTGAGACCCAGGGGCCTTGCACACTATGGCTCCCTTTCTTGGAACCCTGTCCAGCCCTGCCCTTAGCTGAAAGCTCAGAATAGAGACCACATGGAGCCCAGATAAACCATCCCAGCAGAGGCCATCCTAGACCATCCAGTTCCCAGCTGACCACAAGTGCAAAAATTTAGCCCATGGAGACAAAAAAAAAAAAAAAAAAATTGTGCAGCTACACCCATCCCAAATGTGTGACCCTCAGTATTATGAACTAAACACATGACTGTTTTTTCAAGCCACTGCCTTGGAGTGGTTTGTTACACAGCAAGATTTAACTGGCATACCAGTTTCTTCATCTGCACAAAAAGGGGTGGGACACAAATATCTCATCTTTCAGGTGCTTTTTGAAAGACCAAGTCCACAAAGATCAAGATTCAAAGCTGAGCCGTCCAATATGGTAGCCTCTAGCCACATGCGGCAATGTAAATTTCAACTTAGTTACTTGAAATGAAATGAAAGCAAAAATTGACTTCCTCAGTCACACTAGCCACATTTCAAGTGTTTAATAGTCACATGTGGCTAGTGGCCACTGAACAGAATAGCACAGGTACAGAACATTTCCATGATCACAGGGAGCAGCACTGGATGGTATTAGCCTGGAGCCACCAAGGGGGCAAGCTTCAGAGTTGATCCTACAAGGAGAGCCAGACCTCCTGACCCTGTGTCTACCCTGGATCCCCCAGCACATCCTGCTCCATACTGACGACCTTCATATATCCTTGGAATTTTCACATCTATATTTTGAGTCCTCTGCTTTACCTAAAATAGCTAAATCATCAAGGGGCCTTTGGACTGACTGCAAACAAGTTCAGTATTTTAGGAAGACAGTGAGGGAGTGAGGCTCTTAAGGTATGGAAGTCTTCAGATAGATTGCACGCTTTCCCTCCTTCAGGGGATTGTCCTAGTTTTTATTTTAAGCATTTTTTTCCATGTTGATTAGGTAGATAGCTGACTTTATCTGCATTCAATCCTTAAAGAGGATTGGTGATTGATTTTCTTTTTCCTGTATGTGTATGTAGGAGGTTTCCTCCCAATTCCCTTTCCACTTTTTTCCTCTCTCCAATGCCCAGGGCTTCCTCTGACTTCAAAGAAGTAGAAAAGACTCAGAGGAAAATGGGTATCTGACCTAATTAAGTGTATAGATTGAGATTTTTCTCTCTTGGTTGATAAAAAATTCCCTTTTCTTCACAAGCCTCATTCTGATTTCCTGGATAACAGAGACTCACAGAACCACCAGCCTGCTGCCCCTGGAAAATATATTGTCCCTGCAAGGAGCCCAGAAAGGGAGGAGGGTGGGACCCTTGAGACAGGAGAGGTAAGAGGGGCCATTAACAGGATGGTTGGGGACAGCACTGCCTGGTTTTGACTTCCCAGTCAGCCACCTCCTGTCTCTGGTGGATCCTGGGTCTAATTGTTTAATCTTCCTGTTCCCCAGACATTACATTCATAAAGTGAGGATGGCAACCATTCTATCTGGTAAGGGTTTGATGGATAAATATAAGGGAAGCCCTGAGAACAGTGATTGGCACGGAGCAAGAGATTAGGGTTGCCAAAATGGACATGTCAGTGCCCCATCCAGGTTCTCTGGGACCCAGGGCACTAGTCCTGGGCACCCTCCCTCCAGCTCTGTGTGCTTCACTGCTAACAGCTTGCACCTAAAGCCTTCTTGGGAAGCCTGCCCTGGGCTACTGGAGCCCCTTAACCTGCTCAGGCAGCCAGCCTGGGTACCAGGTGTCATCCCAAGCAGGCAGTTACGATGGGGCAGCAGTCACAAAGCCCAACTCTCTTGACAATGAGTGTAACTCACACGCCAGAGCTGCCCTTGGGATCAGGCTGAGGCTGGGGCTGTAACTGTCACCTTGCTTCTTCCCTTTTACTGTCCTGCCTCCTCTGCTCCCAGGTTCCTCCTGAGAGCACTTCCTCAATAAATCACTTGCACATGAATCCTTATCTCATGCTCTGCTTCCGGGGAACTGGACCTAAGTTGGTAACTATTATAATTCTAGTTGTTATTATTATTATTATTATTATTATTATTATTATTATTATTATTATTATTATTATTATTATTATAACTAGTTTTATTATTGCAGTCAGGCCATAAAAAGTAATTTTGATTCCTAAATAAGGTGATGATTGTAATTTCTCTAAGTGGACAGAATTCAGCACTTCCCAAAACCCTTTCCTTTCTCCCTGTTTCAATTCATTGTTATGATCAGATGCTCCTGGGAACAGGAGATTAAATGAAAACCCGTCTATCCCCTCTTCTCTTTGCTCTAGGGCAGAATCCACTCCTTGCCTTTTCCATATTCCACACTTTTCCATAACCCCATGTTCCCTTGTTCCTGGCCACATCAATCTGACCTCTTCCATCATTTACTCCTCCTTCTCTGACACTGACTCTCCTGCCTCCAAGTATGGGCTTCCAATTTCTCCCTCTAAACATTGCCCAGGCACCCTGGGGACAAGCTTGGGCGGGGCTCCTGGAGGATGAGACAGCACATGGAGTAGAGATGCACCATCCCAGCTGAGGTCACCCTGGACCAGGTAGCCCCCAGATGACCTTCCAGATGTCACAAATGCTTCTGTCAGCTTAGCTAGACTTAGGAGACACAACACACGTTTACTGTATCAATTTCAGGGTGGTTTCTCAGGCACAGTGGAGAACAGACACCCACCTTGAGTGGCGGGACTGTGGGCAGCAAGGTTGTCTTAAACCAGGTCCAGCCCACAAATGGCTCTTATATGGCCACCACACAATATGTTAAGAATCTGGGGAAAATTACATTAAATTTCAGACTTCTGGCTTATTGGAAGGGAGCATGAGGGAGGCCTTCTGGGATACTGAGGGTGTTTTGTTTTCTTGCTCTGGGAGCTGGTTGCACTGAGTGTGTTTAGTTTATAAAAATCCATTAAGTTGTACACTTAAGATTTTACAATTTTTAGATATGTTATACTTTAATTAAAAGTCAAAATAAAGTGAAGTTATTAAAATAGGGCTCTTATTCACTCTGGACCTACGATGTGAATGGAGGGGTATGATGAATTTAATGCCCTGTTCCAGGAGCCTGAAATAGAAAAGAGGTTTCAGCACTGGCCTATCTGTTCTCCCTTCGCCACCATTGCCCTACACTTGACTCATCATATCAGTTGCCCATTTCCTATAGGCACCTGAGTTTGTCAATTATTAAAGGATGTCTCTTGTTAAAGGATGTTATAGAGGTATCTTCTACTCGAAATATTGTCATGTGTGCACCCGCCTGTAAATTTCTGGCTCCTTCTTTTAAAAACGATTTTGGCAGTAACAACTGGCTCTCTCTTTCCTAGTGGGCAGTTGAAAGGCAGCTGCCTAAGGAGGGATGTGTTTCCCCCACCCCTCTTGCATCCAGGTATGGCCATATGACCAGGGGTCTCCAGCAGAAAGTGAGTGGAAGTGGTGAATGTCCCTTTCCCTTTCAATCCTGGGGTTTAGAAGCAGTTAATCTGATTCTGATCTGCCAAGACACCAAGACCCAAGATACAGTAACAGATAGAGCCTGGGTCCATGAATCAACAGAAGAAAGCCATCTGCTGATTGAAACACTCCAATTGGACTCTCAGGTGAGCAAGCAACAATGTTCTATTATGACAAACCACTAGATTATATTTGTTTCTGCTGCTAGAGTTACCCTGATTAATACGCTATTTCATCCCATGGTTATTCATGCATTCACTCTTTCAATAAATATTCATAAAATCTTCTCATACGCAAGGCACCGTGCCAGCTTTCTGCCTTCAAGAATCCTATTCACTGGCTTAAATGTAAGGACAGCCTACTAATTTTTGTTTGTCTTACTATGTGGCAAGTTACTTTACAGAAATTAGAACATATGATCATCACCCTAATTCTACAAGATACATGTCATAGTCCCTAACTTAGAAATGAGGAATTTAAGGCTTATGAAGTCTGGGAAACTAAACTTTCTGACTTAAACTCCTGTGTTTTCCCAAATACAGGCATTATCCTGCTTTCTGGGTGGAAAGGAAGATGCACACAAAAGAACTGTCAGGCAAGGTATCAGGGGTAAATTGCACAAGAGAGCAGTGCTGAAATGCTGGGAATGTTCAGAGATCACAGACTATTTTGATATTCACACTTTTCCCAGGCGATACTCCCACTGATCCAGCTGCTCCTGTCTGTGTCTGTTCTCTGGCTGGACCCCGTACTGGACTTCTCTGATGGTGATGCTTTGGGGGCCAGAAAGGTCCTGTAGCCACCAAAGGGCACCAAAGGGGCAAAAAACAAAAAGCACCATGTGTAAGGACGGGAAATCAGTAAGTGCTGTATCTGTGCTGTGCTGAGTCTCTGCTCTCAGAATTGCTTTTTTAAACTCCATCTCTCCCTCCGTGAAATCTGTGAAATCATCCTGGTAAAGCCTGGCTGGGATGAGACTGCATTAGAAATGGATGAAATCATAGAGCAATCTCATAAATTATTCTCATTCGTTCATTCAATAAATAATAATTCAACACTCCGTTCCTGGTGATATGCCCAGTTTTTCTCCACAACTTAATTAATTTCAGGCACATTCTACTCAGGAATATTCTCAGCATCCTAACTTGGCTGTAAAATTGGAGGCTTTGTGCTGCCTTAGATGTAAATACCAGGGGGGGGAAAAAAACCACATGCAGTTAACAGCGTACAAACTCCTCAGATCTGACACCTCTCCCCGCGATTGGACTGGTGTCCTAGGAAAATGGACAACCCAGAGACTTCAAGGCTTCCCATCTTAGTTAAAAGAGATACAAATTGCTTCCCCAGCGCATCTTGATGGGGGAGCTGCCTGGGATAAAATGCTGAGATTGCATGAATCCATTTCCAAGCTGAAACCTGAGGCAGGTCCCATTATTTTTCCATGTCATTTTAATAAGCTTCCTTTAAAAAAAAAAAAAAAAACCTATTGCCATGGTTGTGTTAGGGTTCTTGGTATTTTAGATTGGCTTCTGTGATGACCCTTCATGGTGGCAGAGTATGACCAACTGAGAACAAGACGTTACATAGACAATTAAACTTTCCCTCAGTTTCTTTGCCTTCTCTCCTGATACAACAAGCCTTTGCTTTTCTCTCTGCTCAGAGCAATCTCTGTTTCCTCTGTTCAAGAGTCAACAAATAGTTACTGGCATCTCTTACGTGGCAGGCTCTGTGCGGGGTCTGGGACAAGGGGGTGTATGGCTGGCAGCCCCAGCCTTTTAAGGGGTTTGCCTCTGAGGCTGTGTTCTGCTGAAGACACTTCTCCATGCTTCAGATTGTCCATGCCCCTCCTTGAGGGCTGCCTTGAGGTCAGACAGCCCGAGTCTTGTCTACCTCAGTGTCTCTAGTGAGAATCGCAGCGCCTGACTTCGGGGGTGAGGATGGCTGTTCAGCCCATATCATTGAGTGAATAATTGAATGTTCCACAGGATCGTTTGCCTGGATATCATAAAAGGAACAGCCTATTTTATATTTCACACAAACAGCCTCGGTTTTGCTGCCCAGGGCCTAGAGATGAAGACTAAAAAGATTGAAATACTCTCCCAGAAACTCTTATTTCTGTCCTACAAGGGAAAAGACATTCGTGCGTTCATTCATTCAACAAATGCTTATTGACTGCCTGCCACGGGCCAACACTGTTCTAGGTCTAAGACAGACAGGTCCCTGGCCTAGCAGAGCTAACCTCCATGTAAGGAGGGATGATAGCCTATCAGGAAATGTATCAGTAAGTAAGTGATGTAATTTGTGAGAGATTAGTAGTGCTATCCAAAAAAAACCTCATAAACAGGGTGTCCCACTCAGTTACTATTACATCATAACTAGCCACTCCAAAAGCTCATGGCATTTAAACAGACCATTTAAGTATGCCCAGGGACTGGGTAGTTCAGGGACTGGGCAGGGCACAGTGGAGACAGACTCCGTCATGATATCGAGGGCTTTATCTGGGTGCACGGCGGCTGTAGGCTGCGGTCATCTGAGGTCATCTCCTGTGCATGTCTGGTGGCTGATGCTGGCTGTCGTCTGCAATGTGGGCTTTGAGCGCCAAGTGGAGCACCTGCCTGTGGCCTTTGTGTGTGGCTTGGGCTTCCTCTCAGCATGGAGGCCTCAGGGCGGCGGGCCTTCCTGCATGATGGCTTGGGGCTCCAAAAGCAGGTGTCCCAGCCGGCAATGCAGAAACTCTGTCACCTTTATTTAGTGACTAGACCTCAGAAATTATGTGAGTTGCATTCTGTTGATTTTAACAGTCTTCAAGGGTGGCCCAGATTCAAGGGGTAAGGACTTAGGTCCCATCTCAGGATGAGAGGAGTGGTAAAGAGTTGGCAGGCACGCTTTAAAACTGCCACACAGGTAATGTGATGGTGACTGGGAGGTCAGAGAAGTCTGCTCCCAGAAGGTCACTTTTAAGCTCAGATGTAAGTGACAAGAAAGCCATCTATTCGATGATATGGGGGAAATGCTTTCCAGACACAGGAAATGCTGCTCACAAGAAGCAAGCCTCTTGTTCAGTCCCTCGAGTAGGGAGTCTACCCAGTGTGCCTTCCCGCATCTGGGTGATTAGGTCTACCCAAGGTTGAGGCTCAGTGTGTAGAAATCCACTTTCCCACAGATATAAGCTACATTCTCCCAGATCAGCTTTATTTTTAAAAATTCCACCTCCATCTGTCATTTTAAAAATCTTCCTTCTCAGTTAGTTCAAAACTTGGGTGAAGGGAGGGATGGTCTTTATCAGGGCCTCAACCCCTGAAAACGCACAGCAAGTGAGAACTGGTCCAGGGACGAAAGAACATCAAGAGATAGAACTGGTGGGTCACAGTAACAAATGCAGAAGCTCAAGGCAGGTCTACAACACAGACGCGGGTGGTGAACACAGCACAGTACAGGTTCCTGTGCTGGCCCCACGCCTTGGTTGTATCATTTTGCAGTGGGGGCCCCAAGGGCTACAATCCAGGCAAGTGGCTTTAAGCCTCAGGTGCCAGCCTCACCATCCTTTCACCTTGATGGATGCTCTGTCCATCAGTGAGGAGAGGTATGAGTGGAGGCAAGGCTGTATATAAAAATAGATGATAAACAAGTTTATTTTGTATGGCACAGGGAACCATATTCAGTATCTTGTAATAACCTTTAATGAAAAAGAATATGAAAATGAATACATGTATGTATATGCATGACTGGGATATTGTGCTGTACACCAGAAATTGACACATTGTAACTGACTGTACCTCGATTAAAAAAGAAAAGAAAAGTGAGTGGCTCAGTGAAGATGTGAACTTTTGCTCTAAGAAACCACCATAGCATGTGCAGGGTAGACAGCAAGCATCAGCCAAGGGTCAGGGCCCAAGAAGCAAACGCTATCCCGGCCTCAGCAAGGAGCAGCCTCATTAAAGGACTGGCTGCGTGGGGCAGCCTCAGGTGAAAGCCAAATGTCACATGCAGTTTGTTCTTGTAATACGTCTGTGCATCCAGGGGACACTCGGGGAAGACACTTCAATGCCTACAGGCCAGTAACAACCCATGGTCACTGAATCCCTTATCTATTGCTATATGACCAACTTGAAAACCTGTGGATTAAGACAGTTATTTGTTCTTTTTCAAGAGTCTCTGGGTGGTTCTGTCCACCTGGGGCTGGACGTGGCTAATCTCAGTGTGCTTTGCTCGTGTGTCCACTCTCCACTGACTGGTCACCTGTGGGATAGCTGCTCCAGGATGGCCTGGGCTGGGATGACCTGCCTCTGCTCTGGCTACACCTCAGACACTTCCAGCGGCCTCACCTGGGTTTGCTCTCTCAGCAGGGGTAGGGACTGAAGAGAGGAGGGAAGGGATATGTGCTGTTCAAGTCCCAGGTGTGTGCCATTTGCTACTGTCCTGCTGGTAAAAGCAGAACACCTGGCCGAGTGCAGAGCCAGCGTGGGCCCTCAGAGCAACCCAGTCATTGCCACTGACCTGCCTCCAAGGCACCAGGACCTGCTGACCACAGGGCTTTGGCTTGTTGAGTAAAGAGGCGGGCAGGGGGGCTTATAGTGAAAAAATGTGAGACAAGCGAGGAGACACTGAGACCCTTCACCAGTGGCCTCCCACTCCACCCCACATCAGACTCTCTTTTAAATCAATGTTGACTTGGTTTTTAAAGAATACCACATTGAGGGAAAGACATGGTAAGCTCGCCCCAGTGCCCACGTGTCTTGGTCTAGAGCTGGGTCTCCTCTCTGGCCGAGTCCAAGATGATCATGAAGTCCCCAGTGACATGTCTGAGGGCACAGGCCCTGGGGAGGGCCTGTGTCCAGCTCCAGTTCTGACCTAACCGACTTGGTGTCTTAAAGTTCAACTCCCTCATCTTTCAAAGGAGGGCGGGGAAGCACAGCACTGGGCACTGAGTCAGCCACAGCCTTTACCATTAGGGTTATTATCTGGGAGAACAACGAAAGTGTCCCTTGAGAGTGGATGGGATGAAAAGAACATGGGGCAAAGAGACTCCATTAACGGTGACAGGAATTAGTGGAGCTGATTTATTGACAGTAGGGAAGGGATTGATGCACATTTAAGTAAACAGTTTCCTGGGATGAAGAACACACTCTCAAGGAGGAGAGGAATTGCACGCATTTGGCTGATAACAGCCCATGAAAGAAAGAACTGACTGGTGGATTTGAGAGGGAAGCTGCCCCTCCCCTTTTCCAGCCCTCTATGGTCATGTCCCCAGGAGAGGCTTGATGATAACTGACCTCAAGTTCCTTAGGTTTGGGGCATCTAAGGGGTAGTGATGTCCCAGGCCTACTTTTTCCTTAATAAGGACAAGCTTATGCTGGAAGACTGAACAGTCAAGGCAAGTTGATACACAGCTTCTGAAATTGGATAGGACTTGTGCCAACCCACTTAACAAATGACACAAGGAACTCGAGTGCCAGGCTGCCACAGCTACTTGTGTGTATGGTCCCTGCGTAAGGCCCAAGGGAGCCCCTCACCTCACAGACTATGTAAACGTTGCTCTCTGATGTTGTGCAGTGTGCAAACTGCACAGCTGTATATGGCTGCTCTGCTTAGGTGGAAACCTGGAAATTATTAAGCAAATGTGGAAATTCTCCGAGTTCCTTTGATAACAGCCCTTTGATACACTGACAACTTCCTCTAGACTAGACCAAACACAGACTCAATACAAAGTTGGGAATGGTGTGTCTACCGAACAAAATTTGCTTGCTGAGAATTGGGGCAGATCTGAGACTGTTTGATTTCCCATGCTCTTTTAGAGTGTTTCCGTTCCAGGTTTGACTTCCCCTCACAGTGGAGGGAAAATGGCACCCTGTGTCTTCCCAGTTGTGTCACTGCCGCTGTGGCTGTTCACATGGCACTCGAAACCTTGCATCCTGAGTTCAGGTCAATCAGACGTGCTTCATCTACTCTTCACTTGAACAGCTGAAGTCTGGGAGTAAATGCGGGTGAAGGGTGATTCTCATCTCCTCAACCAGGGAACTGACCTAGGGGGTCCTGATGTGACTCGCCTAAGGTTTCACAGCCATTCAGCAGCACAACTGGCTTTGGTAGCTTTATGCCTGGCCTTTCTCCCAGGGTTCTTTCCACTGGAACTTGAAATTACTAATACATTATTGGGCTAATGAGGACTACAGTAAACTTTCTATATCCACTTGTCGTTGAAATGAATGGTGAATAGAGTAGGCACTTGACCCTTGGGAAAAATATGTCCCAGAGTCCTTTGTGAATCTACAAATGTTCAAATACTATGAAAGCTATAATTCTCATAGTAGGTGAGAAGAGTATGAGTTTAGTGCCCCTAGGCTATTTTTTCTATTTATTCTATTTCTTTCCTTTTTTTCCCCCTAGATATTTTTGTTGGAATCATGAAGAATTGTGTATAGTTTAAGAAAAGAATATTCAACATAACAACAGTACTTTCAATATAAGCCATAGAACGCAAAGGTCAACAAAATCTTGACGAGTAGGAACAGAGAGAAAATAAACTGAGAGAGCACTTCAAAAGACATAATTAAAACAAAAAAAAAGAAAACAGCTTGAGTAACTGTCTACAGAAACATGTAATTTTTTTCCCATAAGAGACACTAAATTATAACTGAAAATTTTAAGTGACCCGTTCAGATTTTGAATATTCCATAAATATAGGATTAAAGTCACAGATGTGAACTTCTGTTGAGTAAAATATTTCTCTCTTTAATTTACATGAAACTTTGACTTCCTGACTCAGAATGGTCTCTTACAAATCTCTGCATTCTCTTCGCTTCCATAAATGCACCAGCAGCTGAATTGCTTGGAGGAAGGGTAATGTGAAGGGAGAAGAAAAGCTGCTATTTTGTTGAACTGCAGTATCGTTTAGGTATCTTTTGTTCCAAAAAGAAAGTTCCAATATCACAGGCTGAAATGATATCAGAAAAAACTGGCTTAAGTTTCTGTAAAGTCCAGGGAGAGTGTTGGCTTGATCCAGACACCCACACAGTCATGAGGGCTGTGGTGCTTTCCTTCTACAACTCCTTTAGTTCTGTCTTCCCCTCTATGTTGTCCTGGTCTTCAGGTGGCTTTCCTTTTGACAGCAAGAAGGCTTCAAGGTGCTCTGAGGGCTTCCATCTACTTCCTTGTCGATATCACCAAGTGAGACAGAGAGAGAGTCAATCTTGACAGTTCACTCTGACTCCCGTAGACTGACTAAGAATGGCCCCTATTCCCCCCAATCCCTGAAACTATGCCCTTTGCCATGTGACCTGTAGTTCCCCTCATCATGAAGTGGAGTCTATTTCTCCACCCTGGAATTTGGGCCAGCCTCATGACTTGCTTTAGCCAATAGAATGTGGTAGCAGTGACAAGGTGCTAGCTCTGAGCATGAGCCTCAAGAGAACTGAACACTTTCACTCTCACTTGGAATCCTGTCTCCACCAGAAGAACAAGCCGGAGCTACCCTAATGGGCAATAAGAGACCACATGGAGTAGAGACAAGCCACTCAGTTGAGCCCAACCTTGATCATTTACAGCCAAGCAACCTCCATACACATGAGGGTCCAATCAGGAGCAGCAGAGCCACTTCCTGACCTGCAGCCAAACACAGACACCCAGGTAAGCCCAGCTGAGGTCAGAAGATCCACACAGCTAACTTGTAGAGTTACAGCGAATGCTCATTGCTTAAAGCCACTGAGTTTTGGGATGGTTCATCACATGGCGATAGCTAAATCATATACAGATCATCTAAGGTTGCTGTCATTGCATTGTTTTAAGTCTCTCAGTCACCCCTAAGCCAATCATGATGGTTGATCTAATCCAATCAAGGCCCACCTTGACCTACAATGAGGAAGTAGAGGTAGAAACCTAAAAGAACATCACAGATTATTAGGAAGAGGAGAGGAGAAAGCTGGAGAGTGGGGATGGATATGCTGTGGACAACAACCGACCTACTACCATTGCTTCAAAAGAGCTCCCAGGTGGGTGATGATGGAATGAGATGAAGATGTCGAGGTGGCCCTCCTGGGTTGAGTGACTCTTAGCCAAAAGCCAGCCTCACAGCACATTCAGATTAAATGCCCTGCCTCAACAGAATTACAGATTACTGACTGCTTTGAAGTTTCAGGTTGCTTGAAAATTCTTGAAACCAAAATGTCAAATCCACCAACATTAATGTTTTAAGTACTAATGGTTTCTCACACTCCATATAGAAAATATTAATAGACCAAATCCCATGTCTTTTAAGCTCAGAAAACCTTCAAAGAAGAGAGCCAACTGCACTAAGTAGGGCACATTTTCCCACGAGTATCCAGTGCAGACTTTCAAGGCCCCTAACTCATACATCCTATTCTCCAGGTGCTTTCTGTAGCCAGGGATGACTCCTGCAGTCCGTATCAGTGTAATGAAACCACTTTGTAACAACTCTGTTTGGAGTTAAGTTAGTTAAGACACCGTCAAGTTTTGCTTAAATATGCCTTTTAAATTTTATGTTGCAGTTTTGTTTTTTTTTTTTTAATGCAACAGGAAAGGAGTTAAAGTTATGCTTAACATTGGGGGAAAAAAGCAAAAGAAAGCCTATGCAAAAGTCTGCCAACCTGACAGGTATAAATGTTGCAAAAGAATCGTCCAGGACAAAATCAGCAATAACAGTTGGACTTCAAAGGGCAAAGAGCTACCATTAAGGGAAGGGGAACAGTATTTCCTTCCAACTAGGGGGAGAGATAATCATGGGGTTTCTGCAAGTACACATCCCATGCACTGCATTTTCTTTTTTGAATCTCCTTTCTGCTTTTGGAAGAAAAAGAGCTAAGGCATGTGTGTACTGGGAGAAGTGAGCTGCAGTCCTAAGAAAACAATTTAATGGCATTTTAAAAATAGTATTTGTAAGCAGTCAGGCTTTTATCACTAGGCAGCATATCAAAGCTTAAGGGAAGCCTCTGGCAACTGATGAAAGAAGGTAACTCTGAGGAATTTTGGTGTGAAAACTGGCCAGATTGGAGAGGATTTAACATTAAAAAGTCTGTGTATATTTAAGGACTCACTTATTAAGACTTAAGGAAAATTGGATTAAAGAGCTGTGGAAAACAGGGACATGTAACTAAGGAGTTTGTCATCTTGAAAATATTCCTATAACGACATATTTAAAGTGACCTTAGTAGATTTCCCTGGTACATTAACCATAGTGAGATGCTAGGTTTGGATACAGGGAAGTGTGTTAGGAGGCTGCTTCAGGTAAGAGAAAAGGGTGCTGAGGGACAGCATTTGGGCAGTGGAATTGAGGAGAAACTGGCAGATGAGCTGTATTTTCAACGTCAAAAAAGCAGGATTTGCTAATGGATCCGATGTAGGAAATGATGGAAAAAGAATCCAGGGTGATCCTGTCTTAGGTAAGCATTCAGATTGGAAGCTGGGACTTTTACTGAGGTTGGAAAGAGGAACGAGCTGCTGCTTTGTTTTGTTTTTTATTGTTGTTGTTGGGAGGCCACGGTGGCCATTGATTTCCATTTTGGAAGTGGACCTTCTAAGATGCCCACTGAGAGATCCAAAGGCCGTTGTGAGAAGGCAGCTAAACATACAGCCTGGAACTCAGGTCTGGGCTGGAGGTACAGATTTAGAACTCATTACACATCCTGACCCCAAATAGTGGGGTGAACAATAATCATTTTATTCGGTTCACAGATCCCTTGGATCAGTATTGGGAAGGGCACCATGAGAACAGATCCCCTCTGTTCCCTGATGCCTGGGGCCTCAGCTGGGAGTGACATAAATGGCTGAGACCAAAACAGCTGGGCCTGGAGGATCCACTCCCAAGATGGCTTCCCTCTCCCATCTGGTGCCTGGGCTGAAGGACTGACTCAGCTGGGAATGTCGCCCCGAACGCCAACATGTAGATTCTCCAGCATGGTGGTCTCAGTGCATTTCTCATGTGACTGTGCAAGGCTCTAGGAGTGAGTATTTCCAGCAAACGAGGTCATGGCCTTGAGGCTCGGTGGTCACGCAGCATCACTTCCACTGGGCTCTAAGGACCACCCAAATTCAGGAGAGTAGACATTGACTCTACCTTGCACTGAATGGGGTACCGAAGAATTTAGGATCATGCTTTAGACTACCACATCTTACTCGCCATCCATCTCCCCACTAGAGAGAGAGCTCTGTGACGCAGGAATTTTTGTCTCTTTTTCCACTACTCTGTCCCCAGTACCTAGAAATGGGGACATTTGTTGAATGAACGAAGGAAGGATGGATGGAATTAACAGGTATATAAAACCATGGAACTATATGAGATTAGGAAGAAAATACTAGAGGATTACAGGGTTCAGTCCTGATCCCTAGGGGACATGCCAACAGTTGGGGTGTCTGACAGAGGAGGAGGAGGCAGAGCTGGACCCCTTGGCCCTGCAAATCGGTCAAGGGGTCATGGCTACCTATGACCCTTGCTTCGACCTCTGCAGTGTGTGATAGCTGGCATCCTCGAATTCTCTGTCCTTGTGGCCTCAAGCCCACTTCCTCGTGAGGACAGGACAGGCCACCAGATGTGCATCCTTAGGTCCCATGGGTGACCAGGGGTGGCTCTTTGGTGTTGGGTTGGGATGGACAGAGTTCAATGTGTGGGCTAGGGAGACACATGTGTGCAAGGAGACTCCTTGTGCTACAAAATAAAGACAAGGGTTCTAAGAGAAAGGGTGTGGGCTATGGACAGGAGCCCAGGAGTGGGACCACCTCTCCTCCACCACCACATTCCCTGGTGCGATACTCTGAGTGGCCAAGGACTCGAAGTTTGAACCTAGCCTTACAGATTGCCACAAAGTCATATTTGTCAAGGTCAAATGCTAAAGCACATTTTATTTAAGCAGTTTGTTAGCTGGGTTTATAACCTTTAATATTTAGGCATATAACACACAGGTAGCCATTGGTACAATTGCCCCGGGCTGTATGACTCTTAGGGTTAGGCATTGCTGAATGGAGGGCAGGAGGTGGAGGGGCTGGTGGTGCTACTCCCAGAAGCCAGAGTATCTTAGACAACTCCAATCCACATCAACCCTCGCTGTACTTGCAATTAAAATTTGCTAAAATTAGATTATGTTGCCATCGGGGGAACTGTAAGAATGCCCTAATGAAATCATGATCTAAACTTCCAGCCTTCTCCTAGATATGATTAACAAAGATCAAGAATTTAGAATGCTTTTCCCATTTAATTAAGCACTTTATGAAGTGGGAGTCTTCATTTAAGCAACTAAGCATAAATGTCAATCCCTGCATTTCAGTGGATGCCTAATTTAAGTTTTAAAATTCAGAAGTCCAGCATTGGGGAAAACCTCAGTCTAAGTTATGCGATGCCAGAGGTGGGGGCTGATCACAGAGAACCCTTTGCCCACCTGTGTCTAAAACAAGCCAGGTTTATGTTCAAACATGCTTTCAGCTGTAAGTCATGGGTCCTGCTAGCACTGCTAACCAAATTTAGGGGGAAATGGTCTCTGTCTAGGAACTACATGCTCTTTGATCCAATTCCTACCACAGTTTAAAATAACTTTTAGTATGGAAAGTTTCCAACATACACAAACCCAGATTGAAACCCAGGTATCCCCTCATCCAGTTCAACTGTTATCAATATTCTCTTTAATTTATTGCTTGGTGTTAATTCTACAGTTCTCACATTGGATCCTCTTCGTGACCGAAGGCAATGGGTTTCTTCTTGGTTTGGGATTGCTTTCACTTTACCTCTTTATTTTTCTTTCTTTATCTTGCCACCCAAATGAGATTCATCCTTCTCTGTGCCGTCAGAAAGATGGACTCTCAGAATGATGGGGACAGGGAAATAAATAAATGCCTTCATCCCCAGTTAGGAGTTTTCTCAGCATTCAGGTTTGGATACGCTTCTCCCCCAATTATTGTGCAAATAGTCCCATTGTTCACCAGAAAAGAAAATGCTTCTGGGAAGAAATTGGAAAGATGACATCAATTTAACACTGCCTTTGGGGGTGAGCACAAAATGGCAGGACAGCAGGAAGCAGTTAAGAAAGCCTCCCCCGGACAAGAGAAACGAAATGATTCCCAGAGCTGCTCCCAATCAGGTGCGCTATTGACAAGGCCTGATAATGACCTATGAAAGTCTGCTTTCTGAGTGCCCTCAGTAATTTGTTTTTCTAACCAGGGCGTCTTAGCGGGAGTTTGGGAAGATTGCATGGCTCCTGTGTAAATGGTAGACACGTGGCAAAGCCCAAGAACGAGCTCATTTTATTTATTTCGGCTGTAAGAAGCCACGTGTCCTGGTTTTTCTTGCCCATGGGCCGGTGGGGGATCAGAGGTCTGGCCACACTTGCCTCTGTCCCCACTGGCCTTTATCACTGTGACTGGGGACTGGGGTCTGCGGCCTCTTCCATTGCTCCAACCCTCCCTCTCCTCCCACCTGCTGTGAGGGGGTCTAGCAGTTGTGAGAGGAGGATGCTGTTCTGCAAGAGAAAAGTCCCTCACCTCCACCATCTTGGCTGATGAATGTGGGGCTGGGGGTGGAGCAGGAAGTGGGACAGATTCCCCAAGGTCAAGGGCGGTAGCTGGAGGCCAGCGAGCCACAGTGGGATGATGCCGTTGAGGCAAGAAGGACAGAAAAGGAAGAGGAGATGTGTGTGAGCCAAGAGGGCCTCTGGCTCCCCATGTGAGGCTGACTTCACCTGGCCTGAGGGGTGGGCCATCGCAGAGTCATAAGGAAACCTGGAGACCATCATCTGGGCTCCAGGAATGCCTGAGGCCACCGTGAGCCAGACTTGGTTCTTTCTGGTGAAGGACAAAGCCACATATCTCTTCAACTGTGCCCGGGCCTAAGGGCCACACTTCCCGAAGAGGAGTCAAGGATGGCCTGGTTTCTTGCCTCACCTCTGAATGGCTGGTGGCCTGCACACAATTTGGAGGCCCAGAAGATGAAGAGACCTGAGAAGGCCGTTCATGGGACTCTGGCTAAAGGCATGGCCAGCCTACAAAGGCTCCTTACAGAGTGTGGATGGCAGACCAGGGAGGTCTAAGAGAGCCATGTCCCCAGCCTCCATGGCTTGTCACCATTCAACGTCACTCATGCCACCCAAAGAAGTCCACTGCTTTCCTTCAGCCTTCTTCAAAGACTTTGCCTCTCAGAGGAAATGGTAAGGCTGTCTCTCCTCACTCTGTCTGTCTGCCTCTGTCTGTCTCTCTCCCCACCATTCCTTCCCTGACTCACTGTGCCTGCGCCATCCTGTTTCTAGTCACAACCAAGCTCATTTCTGCAGCTGTCATGAGTTGGAGGCCAAGGTGACTTGTATCTACAGAAGATTTCATTTTATTAATCTAGTAACTGTTTACCTGGAAAGGTGGGGGTTTCTTTGCAATTACAGGAAAGAGCTCAGTTCGTTTCCTTCCTGACTTCTGAACGTGGTGTGAGTAACTGAAACATGAAAGAATGACAATAAAACCCACTACCAACAGCCAGAAAACATTCCAGAGAGAGTTTATTTGGTCAGTCTGGACCCTGGCATCTTGCTGAAAATAGACGCAGCCCATTCTGCTTGACTGTGCTCTCCTGGGAGCTGTCTTTATAAGGAGGCACGTTCCTCCTGAGTGTGGTGGGAGAGGGGAGGAAAGGGGGTTGAGAACCTTTAAATTGTGTACCTGGGAAGAGTGGTGGCCTGGGAGATGCTCAAGTTCAGCCCAGTTTTGTGTTTGGGTGGATGACAGCCAATCACTGGGAAGCCACCAGGTTCCCAGGCCCCCATTCATGCTGGATGTTCCCTCGAACCCAAACTGTACCTACAGTCATGGGATATTTTTAAGGGGAAGACCAAAGAAAGGAAACAGTATGAGCTACTTCTCTCTTGGTTTCTGATAAACACACGTGGCAGATAAACCTGAAATCTGGAGAAGGAACGCAACTCTTCTGCTAGTTTAGGTTCTGACCAATTACTAACAATGTGATTCCTCAGTGAGGGAGGCAGGATCTGGGTTACGCCACCAGGTAAGACTCTGTACTGTGGGAGAGGAACAGAGAGAAAGCAGGGGCTCTGGCAAGGGAAGGGGTCCTCAGAGAAGAAAGGGACACGGAGGAAGCAGAATCAGGGGTTTCACCATATTTCCCCAAAGACCAGAGAGTAAAGAGCTGACTTACAAACGCATGTGAGAGTTGACAAAGCAGTGTTGGAAAGGCCACCAAGGACACTTGTTCTGATGACGAGGCCCTGGTGACATGGTCACAAAACACAGAACAGATTAAGCAAGTCCTCACCAAATAGACCTTAGGAGTCCAGGCAATGTGCCCAGGCCACCGGCTGGTGGGCTGTCCCTAGACTCTGCCACCTGCTAAGCTTCCCCAGGTTCAACACAGCAGGTGGGTTGCAGGTCCGGAATTCTTGAGATGAGGAAATGAAAAGCTCCAGATAGAGCAGCTGCAGGCAACCCTCCATCTCTGTTTCCCCAAGGGCTGGCTGGGCTCTTATATCAAAGTCCAACTCCCTCTTTCCTTTCTGACCCTCCGAGGGCCAGCATTCCCCATCTCCCTGTACCTGGAAGAAGCTCTTGGACCATCTTATGTTGCCTGAGGTGTTGCTGTTATGATGATGAAGAAACAGAGGGGAAAGGCTCCTTCCGATCCGCCTCGAAACCTTTCCTCACTTGACTGGTCTTCTGAGCATAACCACAGTGGGGCTAACGGGAAGAGAGAGCAGAAGTGACGTTGCAAGTGACAAGACAAACCTTCCACTGAGGTGTGTGCCAACTCCAGGTGAATCCTCTGGTTGTAGCTTGGGAGTGAGATGTGGTCTGGGGACAGGGGCCAAGAAGCAACTCCTGTTAGCAGAACCAGCTAGTTACCTGGGGAGGAGACCTGCCAAGTGGATGTTTGGGCAGTTTATGCTATGAGTACGAGAAAGATTCCTCCAACTCTTCCCTATAGAATCATATTCACTAATGCTTTTCGGGCAAGAGGATTCTCTGTGGGTAACATCGAGGGGCACTGGGTCTGGGGTCCAAGTCTGAAGGAGCACAGTGTGTACATGTGGGTCCTGCCAACATTCAGGTTAAATGCTATGGCTGCCTGATGGCATAAATGGCCCATTTATAGCCACCCCCTCTTTACCCACAGCCTCCACCACGTGGCTCTGCTGCACCTCTCAGTAGAGAAGGAGAGTCTAATTCCCCACCTCTTGCATCTGGGTGGCCTTCTGGCTTGTTTGGGCCAACAGAACACAGCATACGTGATGATGTTCAAGTTCTGAGCCCAAATCTCAAGAGGCCTTGCCTGTTTCCTCCTGATGCAGGTGATTTTTATGCGCCTTGGCCATCACCATGAGCCCATGCCCGGGCTAGCTTGCTGGAGTATGAGAGATGATGGGAACCAAGCCAACCCAGCCGCAGGCAGCCAAAACCCCACACATGAGGCCAGTCAGGTCTGCAAAGCCACCAAGACAGCCCACAGCTGCTCCAAGACAAGAGAATGTACATGTATTGCTGTGTGATCTGTTAGGTGTTATCTGGACCACAGAAAGCTGTCACAAATGTTAAGTATAGGGGTCAGGTCGGAGGTAAGGAAGAAAAAATGGGGCTGGGGCTGCAGAGCGTGCTGGGCTGGGCTCCATTAAGAGCAGCAGGTTTAGAGTCCTCGAGAGGAGGTGCTGCTGGCCCAGTGGGAGGCACACACCTGGAGGAAGTGGAATGTTACAGACGTGGGCTCAGAACTGGGGTCCCAGACACGGGCAGTCACAGAGACCAGTGGATGGTGATCAGAATGTAAGCAGGAGGCAGGGTCCAGTGGACCAGAGTTGGGACCAGGACACATAGAGGGACTGGGATCTATGAACTTCTGAGGGGGCAAGTGGAGGGCTGGGGGTACAGCAAGACCGACAAGAGTGAGGTTAACAGGTAGAGGTCAGGGTCAAGGGGTTATGGAGTCAGAGGCTGGGCCTTCTGATACCCCTGGTTTACTTCATCCACTAACGTAGACTGTGGTTTTGTTTGGGGTCAGCTCCAGGGTTCATGGGTTCAGACTGATTTCAGGGCATATGTGGTCCCTGAGTCCCCAGCAGGGAGCAGAGCGCTGAAACTAGGTGTCCGAGTCCATGCCTGTGTGGGTGTGAAAGTTCCAGGAGGTTTGTCTACAGAAGAGGTTCTCAATTTTTCATGTGCATCAGAATCCCACATAACTGCTCTCAGCTTCACATGAGAGTAACTGGTCCCTGAATGAGAATCTCAGGGGCAGGGGTGGGTGGGGTGGTGTGAGGCTCCTGAAGGCTTATTTTGCAAAACATAATCCAGAATGACGGACCAGAAACTAACTTCCAGGAAATCAGGGCCATCGTCGAGTAAGACCCCACACTGGCTCGGGACCAGGTGAGTCTGAGGATGGAGGGCATCCGTGGGGAGGGCAGCAGAAGGGAGGTGGAGCAACAACAAGAGGGGGTGCACAGACTCAGAAGTGCCAGGACTTCTGGTACACCTGTGTTTACTCAAGAAGAACAATTAGTCCTTCAAATATTCCCTGTAATATTCACATCACTCATAATAAAGGTCAAATCTGCTTTCAACACACGACAAATAATGTCAGTGCTAAAACTCATTTTAATCCCCAAATATTTGGAGAACGAGTTATACCCAAAATTGTCTAAGGCTGTAAGCCAAGACAAAAGAGCTCATTTTGACTCTAGCAGAACTAGTTAAAGGGGATTTTCTTTTACCTGCAAAACAGACTCCTCCTGGAAAATGTCTTCCAGAAAACGCATTACATTCTCATGGTCAGCTTTTACAGAGTAATTCTCTGAGGAATCCTGGATAATTTCCTAGCATAGACGGCATCTGATATGCTAGAACTCACCCACGTCATTTGTCTCTCATTAACATGACACCATTTAAATACTTACTAGAAACTCAGTTTAAGATACCAGAATTCCTCAGCAATACAGCTCCTTGTAACTTTATACACTCTCTACCTATCACCATAGTTTATTTAAAACAGCAACAAAATGACTCTTTTTAATTGCTTGCATTGACGCCTTGTTACAAGTGTGTGCGAACAAAAAGTAAACTGGTTTTCTTAAAGGGAAATGCCTATGGGGGAAATGTATGGGTTTAGTTTGAGGCCTTTTCTATTCTGTTTCCCTTAACAACACTTACGTGACACACCCTGTCTGCCAGGTACTGTCACAAGTGCTTTAGAAATATTAACTTACTTAATCATCATAATAACCCTGTGAGGAAGCTCTATTACTACTCCTGTCGGGAACTGAGGCTCAGAGAGGTTAAGTAACTTGCCTGAAGTCACACGCAGCTAGAGCCCAGCTTCAAATCCAGACAGTCTTGCCCCAGAGTCTCAGTTAGGAACCAGTACACTAAGTGGACTCTCATGTTTTAACTTGTTCCTAAAAGAATCTTAGAATCAAGGGTTGGGTACTTATGACCCATCTACGGACGGTGGTAAAAACTGTTTTCTTTCCCTTTCCATAAGAGCAAATAAGAAGCTTCATTCCAGCATCACAAGCCCCTTTTAACTGATGTTACAGCCACTGCATCCTGGTTCTCTCTCCTCTGTTTCTAGAGTCTTCATCCCTCTCTCCATCCCCTGGTCCCCTTTGATCTTTGCTGGCATTATTCACAGTCCTGACCCCTCCTGCCTCCAGTCTGATCCAGTCTATCCTTCCCTGAGGTCCGAGAAATGTTTTTAAAATGCGAAACTGTTGTCCCGTCTATCTCAAATCTCTTCAATGTCACTGCTTTATTCTATGGATGAAAGCCAGATAATTTAGCGTAACACATGGAGTGCTCCACGTTTCTGCCCAGTTCATTCTCCTGCTCCATGGCTGGCACACAGTAGGTCTCATTCTTCCACAGGTACCCTTTCCTTGAGCCTTCCTGAGCTGTTCCCCGTCCTATCCCCCTGCTGTTTCTCTTCTGGAATTCCCTTCATCCCTATCCCCTCCCTCTGACTTGCATCAACCATCTACACTGGACAATTCTAATGCGTCCTTCAAAATCCAGCTCAAGCATCACTTTTTCTTCCACCCAAGGCCAACCTAGACGCCTCTTCCACTGCTCCCGTGGTAGCCACAGCGTTTGTCTGCTGCTCTGCACTGCTGCTTCATTCCTGCACAGGCCCCTGCCTGACTCCCAACTCACTCAGATCAGTGCCAAAGTGAGATGGGCAGGCAGTGTCAGCATCACAGGGAAGCCCCTTGGATGTGCACTTTCTCAGGCCCCACCCAAGACCCACCAAATCAGAATTTCTTGGGGTGGAGGCCAGCAATCCGTGATGGTCCCCTAACAGCAGAGCAGCACTGCCCTGGACCAGAAGCTTCCGAAAGCACTCACATGTCTCCTAGCACCTCTTACTGCCGGGGATGAAGCAAAAGCTCCACAGATGATCAATGAATGAACGTCAAGTTAATCCTGGAGTGACACATTAAATGTCTCTTTCCTGGGGAGCTGAATTACCCAGGAAATACTCAATACTCTTCAGTCCACTAATGCCTCCAAATATTCTTAGAATTGAAATTTTTCTTTAATTTTGAATTGGTTAAGGCCCAGGTGTTCTGAGTGTTTTTTTAGCACTATTTGTAAGAGGTGCTGAAATACTGAGTTTAGAGTGGGTTAAAGCAAGCGCAGAAGTGGAAATTCCGTAAGACGCATAGACTGTCTCTCAAAAGTTTTTGTGTATTCTACTGTATAGCAGAAGGTGGGACCCTCCATTTCAAGCTTTGAAAGATTATTTGCAGCTTCCTTAAATAGTCATTATCTTCCTTTTGGCTGTTTTTTGAATATAGTAGTTTAAGAAGGAAAATGCCAATTGCACAGCCACAGTAAAGACTGCTACATATCAAAATATTATCTCGGAGGCTTTTCCAGTTTCTCACAAAACAAAAGTCCTTACGCTGTGTGCTGCTCATTCACTGCGACGCTTCGTGTTAAAATTAACAAGGCCATTAGGATGATTTATTTTTTAATTTTTTCAGGTACAATTTCATTCCTCTAAAACAAACAGATGTAAGAGAGATAGTCCATTGAATATAAACTGTTCACCAAAGTCATCAAAACAAACAAAAATGACTTAACTTTGAAATAACTTTCTGTACCGCTGTTGCGTGAAGTGGAAAAGGGCACCGTCCTTGAAGTACTAACGTGCCGCCCCTCTCCATGACGCTTAGCCTGGTTACCACCGAGAACGGCTTAAAGAATTAGTGGGAGCAAACTGAAGGTTAAGTGCTAGTAGTCTAATTTTAAGGTAACTTTAATTACGTCCTGTGCACAGACTGAAAGAACAGTGAGTGTTTTGTCTGCGTATCTGGAGGAGAGGGACTTTTTGGATGGCCAAGCATGAAACAGAAGCACTGCTGGCAAAACTGCTGCCCAGTGGACGTTTAGGTGAACAGGCAAATAGAAAATGACCATGTTAAGGACATTTGGGATCTGCATAAATAGGAATTAAAACTTCCCCACTGCCTTTTTCCCCCTCAAAAGGCTCAGGAGAGGCAAAGAGGGGAGATGCCCAAGTTAGGGAAATGTATCCAAAGATTCTTCAGCGACCCATTTGCAGGTACTGGGGTCTTACACTGCTTGGTGCCTGACGAGGTCAGCCATCGTCTTCCTCTCTTCCTCACAAATACTTTCATCTCTCCTACCTGACCACATCGTGGTTGAGAAACTTTTCTCCCCCAGTGATTATGCTGGTTATGGAAATAAATGAGATTCTATTATTGAAAATTTCCCCCAGTTTCAGTTTTGTTCAATGATATATTCTAAAAAGTGGAAGATAACATGAAGTGTCGAGCAAAGTAAATAGCTGGACAATAAATGTAAATGGCTCAGAAAAAAAATGTTGAACTCTAATCAATTAGAAAAAAAAGTGTAGTCATCTTCTACGCAGCATCTCAAAGGCACACACAGCCTCTCTAACAGGCAATTAAGGTACCACAGGTTTTCTGGGCCACTTGCTTGTTTTGTCCTCTAAGTTTCATGCTGTTCAGTTCCTCAGGAATGCTTTCCTTCTTCCCATTCTTTCCCAAGTTCAAGTCCATGGCTTCCGCAGGCAAGCCAAAGAGTCAACTGGGAAGAAAGTGTAACTTCAGTGACATGTTGATCCTAAGTGCTGACAAAGGAGGAGGATCATTTCCACTTGTGTTGGGATACTGAAAACAAACACATGTGGATTAAGTTTAAAGAGCACCAGAGACGAGATAATGGCCAAGACTTTCCTGGATTAAAGATTTTTGCAGTTCAGGTTGTATCTGTAATTAAGCTAATGAGAATGGGTATTTCCAGTTCTCCTACTCTCTGGAATAATTCCAAACCTCCTTTGAGCAGGTGTGCTATAGAAACTTAACTGTGAGTAGGTGAAGTAGTTCAGCAAATATACAGGGTTTCATAACAAACTCTAGTATAAAAGCAACAGAAGTTGCTGAGAAAAAAATATGTATGTATGTATATAGTTATAAACAAATCTGTGTATATATGTACTTGCCATGGGGAAATATAATGGAAAACTGGTTGAGCACATAAAACTTATATTCAAAATTATCATGGGACATGTATCATCTTTATTCCTAAATGCAAGCTATCATATAAGACAGCAGGAACAAGCAGCACTAGTCACACCTAAAGGTAGATGTGATTTGCTGTCCACACCCCAGGACAGGGAGATCCAGACCTCGGAGCAACTATCCCATCAGAATGCCAGCCAAGCACAATTTCCCTGATGGGAACAGAAACATGTCCATTCACTCCCTCTCCAGGCATTCAGCAATGCACCTGATTAACATATTTATTGTTTTATTATGCTTTTGACTCAAATTTTTACCTCTTTAGGGATCAAGGATATGTGAATACTTAGCAAACAAATGTTCCTGCAAAAACCATCTCTGCAAAATGTAAGTGCCCACCCAAAGTGCCAGAATGAGTTCTTTACTCTTTCAAGGGACCCACAAAAATGCTAAGGAAAACAATCTATGAACCAGTTTTATTTTATTTGCATTTAACATGATTATACACATTCATGTGTCTAACAAGATCTGCACTGTTACATTAAAAATACAGTACAATAACATTCAACATGAGGTACTTCATATTTATGTATTTTTCCTTCATAAATAATGCTGTAAGCTACTGAATTCAAGCACTCTGATGCACAAGTGGTCTTGAATTAGCTGAGCTTATTTAAACACCTTAAAAAAAAAACAGTTCAGTGCAATAATTATGTAGAAATTAGACCATTTACTTAAATACTATTTTAAGATATGCTTAAAGAACGTCACGTTAGAACTGCTAGTCTAGCCCCCCTTGTCCCCAGGACGTGAACAAGGACGAAGACTGCCAGACACACTGGGAACAGCATCTACTGGGCACTGGTTAATAAAGTTGTGTTTATACGCTAAGTTGCCTGCCTTGTCAGAATGATAGTTTCTAGTTTTAAAAGCTACAAAAGTCAAGGTTACCAAAGAAAATAAAGCAAGCACATTAGCCTTAATTCCATGTTGTGGAAAATGCAGAAGGGAGAATAGGATTTAAAAGATAACATTTTCTTATTTGAAACACAATTTTCAAATTTAACCCACAGTTTTCAGCACCAGCCAATCAGATGGTGGATGTGTCTTTTTTTTTTTTTCTTTTCAAAGTGACAGTAATTAATTTAAAATTAAGTTCTTCTACACCCAGTGTACAATCTCTCGTGGCCTCACCTGGCGGTTCCCGGGCCCCGTGGAGGGCAGCCCGTTGCCAGGACCACTGACAGTGAGTGTTTCTGAAGGGACAATCTTCACTCTAAGGGTGTCACACCCACCTCAACAACCTGATGTGATGAAATGAGTGCTACATAAAGTTTCTTCTCCGCTGGCTTAAAAATGAGTGCCTTCCAATCAGGTACACAGTCTACCATTCCGCAAGGTAGCTATGAGTTACTGAAATGTTTAACCATAATTTATAAATAAAAACCCTTTGTATTTTTTACATTGAAAATGTTTCTTTGTTTCATAGATGGCTTGCCAAAACTACTACCTGTCATCTTGCTAATAAGAAATAACTGTTAGATATCTTGGGAAGTTGTCCCTGGGAGGACTTACTTGTCCGTCATCACCAGTCACAGCTTCTGATCCTCTGTGCTAACAGACACAGGTAATGGCAAAGATGATTAAAACATTTCCTGTAATCCAGTGTTCTCCTCCATCAGGGAAGCCGGCCAAAGCAACAAGCCCACGTCTACAGGGGAAGAAGTGGCCCAGAAGCACAGGCAGTCACTCACTGGGGCCTCGCTGGGGCCAGCAGGGGGACCGTTTCTGTCCCGTCCCTCACTGGCCAGGCAGGGAGGAGACAACTCCCGAGCCGGCACGCACTCGTAGGCGCGCGGGCCCCCACGCACACACCCACCCCAGGACTAACACCTGCTCCACACAAGCCAGCTTCGGGCTCACAGAGCAGGAGAAGGAGGCGGCCAGGGACCACACTCTGGGTGGCGGGGAAGCCATCTCAGGATCACACTGAGCAGAAAAGCTGCCCAGAAACACATGGATACTTCAGCTGGGAGTGAACACAGTGGACGCTACCAGGGTCTCGGGCACTAACCCAGAACAAGCCTTCACTGAAGGAGAATTTTTGATGAGCTTTTCCCTCCTTTGTTTACATTATAACTATGGACAAATAAGAGTGCTGGATGTGATGCTGATGCAATGAACATTACGTGTCATCAAAGCTCCAGACCATTTTTGTAAAACCCTGCAGGCATATATTGGCACTTTAAGATGGCCAGAGGCCAGATTCTAGCAGTCGAGGAACAGGACAGAATTATAATTAACTAAGAAGATAGAATGTGGTCAAAGTAGACCACGTAAAGTATATTTCAGATTAAAAAAAAATCAATGAATAAAAGTATCTTACTACATTAACATGTGGTGCTACAAAACTAATTGCTATTCCATTCATCTAAAGAATCGTTTGGTCCTCTTTTCATAGGAAAAAGGGAATAGGGATTCTATACAGTACAACTTTTGAAAACCAGCAGATGGTAGGGATCATAAGCTAAGTGGGGAGAAAAGAGTTTGACTTTTTCAAACCGTGTGTTCTGATCCGCACTTGTAGTATGGGATTCTTTTAGGCTTCCTTTTTAAACTGTGTTAGTTTAAGTTAATAGGCCTCAACTTTTTTCTAATGACGACAAAATTTTGTAATTTAGTTACTACTAAAAAGAAGTCTCTGTACTGCAATATTTTGTTTTCTGGACTAAAACGTAAACCTGCTTGTAGCAAAAGTCATGGCCTAAAACTTCCAATTTCTTACTTGCTTACTTTACATTTACACTTTGGAGTTTAAAATTTAACAATTTTGTGAATTTCAGATTTAAGAAAAAGCAATGCTTAAAAGTAAAATATTTAAAAGGAAATAAAATAGGAAGGTAAATATGACTACTGTCTACTTTCTAAATTATTACTTATCAAGCAAAACTTTTTTCAAAATTATACACTGAGGTTTATCTGTTTTGGAGGGAGGGAGGGGTTCTGTTTAAAAATAATTCCTGTTATTATTATTTTAGACTATTTACTTCTATTTGTCAAAATAAAGTCCAAAAGGACTGAGGTGATCCAAAAATTCTCTTAAAAGGAACAAAACTGGGAGGTCAGTGGGGCAGTTGAAAAAATTGGAAAAAAACACAAAATCTCCCCAGATATGTATAGATGCCACTCTAAAGCCTACAAGCCTTGATAAGAACTTGGCTTTTTCAGGCATAGAGTTGAAAGCTGAATGCTGCGTTTTTGCTTGTACATAATCAAAAGGCTGAAAGAAACTAGAAACTGCCTACAGCTCCATTCATTACAAATCACCTGTGCTGATCACACACCTGCAGCCGCGCTAAGCATTGAGCAAGCAGGGGGCCCAATGCGACCACAGAGCCCAGGCCACTTCGGAAAGTGTTTTCAAGCGTAGAAGATGAGTTCGGGGATCTGCCCGCCCTGCACCCCAGTGCCGTTGGTGCTGTCCGAGGAGCACTGAAACTGGACGGTGACCTTGCCACACTGAACCTCCGTCATGCCCTCCTGACCAAAGTAGCTGAGTTCGTTGCCGTCCAGTATCACGCTGGCCGTGTAGAAGGTGTCCGGCTCGATCTGCACTGGGTACTCAAACCACACGGGGAAGGTGTTGCTGGAGCCGTCGGAGAAGTACTTGCTCAAGTTCTGCCCCAGGACGACGCCCTGCCGCTTGAGTTCGATCTTGGCGCTGTACTCGGCCGAGCCGCAGCTGGAGCCGTACAGCCCGAAGCCGGCGATGAACACCCTCTTGTCCACGGCGAACTGGATGCTGTCGCAGCGGCCCCGGTAGCGCCACTGGTTGCTGCGGTAGGCGCACGACTGGAAGCGGTGACAGCGCTGGGGGACCAGGCCCTTGCGGGCTTTGCTGACGAACTGCAGCTCGGGCTTCTTGGCTGCGGTGTACCAGAGGAAGATGTCGTTGGTCTCGTTGAGAGTCAGCACTCCGGACTGCGCGGCGCCGTTGGCAAAGTCGTCCAGGGCCATGGTCGGGATGCGGATCAAGTAAAGCGCCTTCCCGAGGACCTTGCGTTTGTTTTCAATGCTCAAGGCTAGGTCTTGCCGCTGGCACTCCACCTCGGCCCAGTTGAGAGCTGCCTCAAAAACCACAATCTCTTTGGCAGTTCAGAGTTTCCCTGCGGAGGATGCTTTCCAGTGTCTGGAAGTCGATGTCGCAGAACCCCTCGGACTTAAGGGCTAGCTCGGCCTGGGCGTCGATCACCTCCCAGCAACGCTGGGTCAGGTCTGGCTCCTCGAACAGGCAGCTCTGGGAGAGGAGGACACAGGCGTTCTTGGCGCTCAGGCTGGTCTCCAGGAAATTGACGCAGGCCCTGGCGAGGTGAGGGACGATGTACTTTTTGGCAGCATAAAGAGTGGCCAACACTGTGTCAGCAGCCAAGTCAATTTCGTCACAATAGATATATCTGAAAGAAAGAGCACAGCATGAAAACGGAGTTTTCACAAAATGAGCGGGTCCAGCAAGAAAAGATGCAGCTACTTTCAGTTAGTGCCAAGAAAATCATCTGATGTGACAGTCATTAAAAAATGATCAGACATGAAGGCAACAAGTGAAATATATTCATGTATTATTAATATTTCAACTCAGCAGAAAGTTTGTATAATTAAAGACATTAACTTCATGTAACCACTGTAGCCTCTGTTTTATAATCTACATTCAGTGTCTTTTGAAGAAAAAAAAAAAAAAGATACCAGAACTGTCTGAAAAAGGACTGTCATCGCAGATAGTCAATATTAGGAAAAAGTAGCAAAATCCTATTAAATATACTGTGTTATATTTAATTAAAATAATCCCATATATTTTAGGAGAAAAAGTCTCCTTTTCTTACTTAATTTTACTTAAATTTTTTTCTACACATTCAGATAGAAACAAATATCTTTAATACAAGAATGTTAGCAATGACTTGGATTTTCCTTAAACACAAACTGAAACCTGATCTTAAATAAGATATTTTTTAATAGTTCCAAGTTCAATGGATTTTTAAATATGAGCTCTGATGCTATCTTCAGTTAACTTTACATTGAATCCAATGTAGGCTTTGTATCTGGCTTTTTTTTATACTCTAAATTCTTTCTTCTCCCCCACACATTCCCTTCCACCTTCAGAATTAAAGAATGCATTATTCCCAGATACATTTAATTAAAAGACAAAGTAAGCCAAAATATACACTATTTGTGTACTTCTGTGAAGTAACCCTATTTCAGGAGAAAAGACACTTCTTACTGTTTTGGGGGACAGTGGCAGTCTCCCAAAATGGTACATAAAGCGATAAATCATCTGCTTCCTTTATTTCCCTAGGGTTCCCTAAGAGATGGTCAGTGAGATCTGCACATGGGTGAAAAATACATCCTAATAACATGATTTAAAAAATTTTCTAATAAATAAGATTACACTGTATAGCACAGGGAAATATACACAAAATGTTATGATAACTCACAGAGAAAAAAATGTGACAATGAGTGTGTATATGTCCATGAATGACTGAAAAATTGTGCTGAACACTGGAATTTGACACAACATTGTAAAATGATTATAAATCAATAAAAAATGTTAAAAAAAATTTTCTAGCTAAGGTGTTTAGCTACTTGCTGTGAAGTTTTTCTTGGTGGAACACATGTAACGAGAAATCAGCAATGGCTTCTGTAAGACAGTACAGAAATACAAGGGTGGCAATGAGAAAAATGACCACAATCGCAAATGGAACCTGCATTTTTGCTCTCAGGAAGCCCTTACTCTTCTTAGACAGAATAGAGCCAGCTGCCCCTGGCAAGGTGGCAAGGTTGCCCGACAGAACACCTGCAGCAGGGATGCTGCGACCAGAGGACCAGGACCGGGGGGAGGATCTGCAGCACGGTCAGCACTTTGTGGCTCCTACTCTGGGACTGGCCAGTCTTCCTTGTTCTCGACAAGCCCCTCTGCAGTAGTGCCGGCTGCTCACCCACAATGCAGGGAGGAGGGAAACCCGGCCTCTGCTATCCCAGGCGACAGCAGATGGCACCTGCTACACTTCTGATTCCTACCACTTTACGTGGACTGCGTTTGTACTTTTAAAAAATTGTACGAAGATACATTCTAGGCAGCACATTTGTAAGAAAAGATGCTTGTCAAATGATGAACCGAAGGGCTTCGGTGAAAGGGAGCTGCGTGACTTGCACTCAGGTTTCCTCACTGTACCTGCACCTGTAGCGACTCAACACTCCACTCGACTACAGTGGAGCCAAAACGCCCAGCCAGTGCCGGATTTCTCCTCTGCAGCACAGACAGTGTCAGATACACGAGGCTGACTTCACTGGTGGGGAAAAGTACACACAAAACCCCTGCACATAAAATTCGTCTCTGCATGTGTATCTCTAAAAGACTACAGAGGTCACAAAGGGTCTGTTGGTTAAAAGTGGTGGCTTAGCGGGGGGAAGGTATAGCTCAGTGGGAGAGCACGAGCTTAGCATGCACAAGGTCCTGGGTTCAACCCCCAGTGCCTCCATTAGAAAAGCAAATAAATAAAAGCGGTGGATTAGTTTACCTCTTGGTACTTCACATGCTCACTTGCCTTTAAGTTCCCTCCCTCCCACTGTAAAAGTTCTAGCTGGCAGCAAATGGATTTAAAAACTACACTACAGATAAAGAATTAAGCACTTTACAGTTCTTGAGCTATCATATGTATTTTTCTGTAGGCAGAAGATAATATCTATCAACATTTTAACTTGTGGACCCAATGAATAATTTTTTTCAACATTGTATTTATTCCAGTGAATCAAAATCCCTACAGCAGCAGATAACCTTGAGCTCTGATACACGGTGGTGTGCTAGAATACGGATCAACGAAGATCACATAAATTTCGTCTAGAATAGTCACTGGGTTCTGACTACACGGTAGCCTGTCACGCTGTCTGGAAACCATACATGTCAAAGAAGCAGATTCTATTTATCTGGTTAACATGCACTGGATTCTGAAAAAGACCCATGACATAGAAAACTATTTTTCTTTATAAATATAAATCTTATAACTTTACATTTCTATATCACCAATTAAAGTTTTCCTGAACACATCCACAGAAAACTATAGAAAACTACTCATATCTTTCAAAAATTTCTCCTCTACTACAAAATGCAAATACTTCTTATCCCTGAGAAAACAGTATGTGATTTTATAAATGTATGTAGTATGTATGTGTGCATAAAGATTGGATAATTTCAACAAATAATAAGTTTTATATTTGCTGACAGGAGACAATAACTCCTAGAAAAATTAAAAATCTCCTAACTGGTAGTATTTAAATAAGGTATATAATTTCTGGAATTGTGAAGCAAAAATATAATTTGTGTCTCTTTAAAGACTTTTCCACACACACTGCTTTTAGAACATGCTCTATTAGATAATGACTACACCAGAAAGTTACTTTTCTTTAATTATAAGTCATTCAAAATGAAATCACTGTACGTGCCATTTGCCCCCCAAGGTGTGATTAAAAATGCCTGTTTCAGTCCACAAGCTTCCTGTGGAAAGATCCACAGAGTAATATTTAAAGGGTAAGCAGCACCCTCTTTCTACGTCAGTCTCCCTTTTCTGTTACCTGGAACTTAGATTTAACTGTGAAACCAGCAGAGTACCAATACAGCATAAACAAACTCTTTCCAGACATACGCATGGTGCTTACTTCAGCATCGCGAGAAAAGCAGCAGGATCGACATCTGGTATACGGATTTCATCTTTGTCCTCAGCAAGTTCTCCGTAAAACATTGCATGGAACACAGAGCTCCCAACAGCTAAAACATACTGTGGAGAAATGGAAATCTTATTTCATGCACTAAATTGAAAACAGTTTCAGCAAATCAATCCAAAAAAACAACTCTAAGCCATCAGCTTTAGTGGAGACAGGGCACCTAACACCTGCTCTGCTGACAATGTCCAGGTACAGTGGATCTGGCTGTGAAAGTAAAGGATAGATGTTCACACAAACTAGTCCCTCTGCTGTTTATTATCAAGGCTTTAACAGATTCATGCACAGGTTCCCTCGTTACAGAATAAATAACATAAAGGCTTATCTAACTGATTTCTAGGAGAAGGGTAAACATACGACTTTCCTAACCTATCAAAACGACTTTCCATGACTGAAGAGGTAAGAGGGCATGTTTCTGGGTGACATATAAAGCTGGGTAGAAGGAGACGAAGAAAAAAATTAAGCGTGGCCAAGGCCCTCTGGAGAGGCTGCGCTTTCTCTGTGATCTGGTGAAACACGCACACCGGCCGTCAGCGAGCTGCCCACCCCAAGTTCCTGGCTCATGGAGAGGGTCCCTCTTTGTAAATCTCAGGACTAAACCGGTAATGCAGCTGTTGCTTACTTTGTGTCCCGGCAACCGCTGAGTCCCACCTGGTGGCCCAACCACAAAATGGACATCTGCCATCAAATCATTATTGAACATCACCGCATTTCTATAAACAGAGGCAATTCATTAATTCACAGCAGCCGGCGTTTTAACACCCCCTCCCCAACAGACAAAACCCACAAAAGATGCACAAGCCAAGCAACAGTTTACTAACTTCAGGGTCAAGCTACAGACAGAGGTTCCCACTACACACCTGTGCTTGTGATCACCGCAGACACATGCGCAGTGACTCAAGCTAAAGGGAGAGAGAGTTCCCCAAACTTTTCTTTAGACCAGGGACAAATAAAAGGTTTCTGTCTTCTACAACCCACAGACACAGCCCTGTCACTTGAATGCTGCAGCTTACAAAAACATTTTTATCTAAGAGGAAAACAGCTGTGCTGTTTTGGGAAAGATACAAGGCAGTTTTCCATTACCAATAAAGCTTCTGGGAAAAGAGGAAGCGCAGATTTAAGTTAAAATACAGCACAGGTTGTGCAAAAGCAGAAACTTCAACACAGGAGAACTTTTAAAGTAAGCATGCTGGCCCGGCACTCACCTCTCTCTGATGGTGGGATAAAGACCCTGCCAGTTCGGGGCCGGAATAAGGTTGTTGTTGCTGAGGTTCTGCTGGTGGTACTGCTGGACCGTGGTGCTGCCGGAGGTGGCTGGTTTTTTACGGGGGAATATATCAGCAGCCATCTTCTTCTTCTTTTTAGTCTTCAAGGTGATTATTTCATAGCAAACCGGGGGCAACTTGCTGCTGCTGCTGCTGCCGCCGCTGCTGCTGCCGCTGCTGCTGCTGCTGCTGCTGGGGTTTGTTTTCTTTGAGCTCTTCTTGGACCTGTTCTTTACCGTCTCTGGAAGCATCAAGAAGAAGGTGAGACATTTCATGTTCTTTTCCTTGTCATCTACCATGAGGACAGTAGGTCTCTGTTTATAGCTAGGTATCCCAAATCGGCACGAGCTTCAAGGGAAAGAGGCCAGCACGCGCTAAGATGTGGACAGAAACCGACCAGCCGATGCTCTGCTTCTTTCCTCAGCCAGGCAAGGTGACCTTTTTACTATGTTGAAATTAGAAACTGGCTTTAAGTTTTATCCAGCACCGGGTCTGTTAAATACATCCCCATCATGATTCCTGTTTCTCTTATTTGCTCATAAAAATAACCCAGTTTCCAAGATCACCTGAAAACGCTACAGTGAGCGAAGATGACAGGCAGAGAGCCGTGGCACTTGTTTTCTGAATTAGGTTAGCAAGATGTGCTGGAGCCCGTGAGTCTGCTCAGCCGGCTGAAGTTGTGTGGTGAATGGATCGGAGGAGAGTAGGTATTACAGCCCTGCAGATGGAGTCAGACAGCCAGTGCTCGGAGCCAATAGCTGAAGTCACCAATCATGATTGGACCAAGCAAAACAGTGACACCTATTGTAACATGCATAGTTCTGATATTAAAGGAACAGCAGTTGCATTCTCTTGGCTACATTTAAATAAGATAAACAAGCTATGAAATATATTTAAAAACAGGAAGAGTTTATGCCCACAGATTTCTCTTCAGGAGATGTGCATTTTTACTCCCTCAGTTAAACAAAAAGGATCAGTTAACAAAGGGTAGAGACTGGTATCTACTCTGTTTCTAGTCAAATCTTTATCCTGGCAGCATTTAGTTTCTAGTACCTCAAACAAAATCCTCCATTCTACCAGTTAGAAGTCTAGGATTATTAATAGCAAAACCATATTAATCATATTTATTAGAGCTTAATGGGAAGGAATGCTATTTTTCTTTTTCCTTTTTTAATCTCTTTGAATGCAAGTTATAGTCGAGCGCAAAATAAGAGATGAGGTCATGTGTTCGTTCTACCTCCCAGTGTTTTCTAGCTCCTGTAATAATCTTTGACAGGCGTCCCAGATTGCAAAATACTGTTAATTAGACTAAAATGATATCAGTAGGCTTAGCTGCGCTGAAATGTAAGACATATTCTGGATGTAAAAAAAAGATTCAAATGAGACAAGTCTGTTAATCAGTGTTTAAAGGTTATAATTCACTGAAAATACGTCAGATGGGGGCCCTGGTTCAAGGCTTCAAAATCCAACCCAAATGTTATGGTTACATTCAGTCTTGTCAGAATTTTAAACAATATAATCCACAAATTCTAACATAAAAACCAATAAGGCTGTCTAAAATAACACATTTTCTGATGCTGCCTCGCTAAGACACAAACAGGTTCTCTCTGCTTTGAATCTGAACAATACTAACTACTATGTGTTTTTCATAGATGTGAATCCTCCAACAATTTGTAGCTTTGTTGAGTAAGAAGAAACTGGGACACTTGTTGTAGGTACCACACATTGCGTACTCATCTCTAGAGGGACCAGTGAGGGAATGTAGCCACACCGCGAGTACTGGGGGACTCTCGCTGGTTTGAAGGGCAGCAGCCACGTGCCCCCGTCCGACACACCTCCACGACCACAGCCCTGCTCCCCCTGCACAACACCCATCTGAATGTTGCGTTCCTGAGAGAGGATCCAACAAATGGGACCTTCGACTGTTTTTACAACCAACCACCTACTAAAGACAACACAACTGAAGTCAGACTTTAAATTCCTGGGACCCTGAATCACCAAACTGAACCAAGGAATATCCTCTTTGTTGTCACCGTTATTATTCTTAAAACTGTCTATGAAGCCACTGCAAGACAGACTGAGTGCAAAGAGAACCATGGTCTTTAGCACAGAACGTTCATCCCCATCTCATACAGACCCTGACGTGCCGCTTACGTATTCCCAGTCACAGGGCTAATACACACAGACATATTTCAAACACATTCTACCACAAAGTGTGTGTGTGTGTGTGTGTGTGTGTGTGTGTGTGAGAGAGAGAGAGAGAGAGAGAGAGAGAGAGAGAGAGAGAGAGAGAAGCACATGGAGAAAGGCATGAAGAACAAGTGAGTCCCTTTTAGAGCTAACTATTCAGAATATGGTTAAGACCAAAGGATTTCCCTAGTGCTCAAGGGCAGCTGAACTTCTTGACTACCACGCTCTTAGGAAAGGCCCCAGGACAGGGGGTCTTTTGACTGGGATTAACCCCCTGCATATTTCTAGCAAACCTAGCATCTGGCTTTCCAGGTCAGAAGTAATCAACTAGAATGGAAGGGAAATGAAGGGTTTTGAGACAGACATACCAGCAGCTGGACAGACAAAACAGAAAAAACATAATAAGCAGACAAGAACTTAGAAGGTTTTGTGGGTTTTACTCATTTTGCATATAGTTCAACACCCTTCACCAAAACACTGCTCTTACACCACTAAAATGAGGGGAAAAGTGCATGTAATCGTTTAAGAAAATGACATAATATTTTTAAAAAGTTCTTTATGAAAGTAAATGTTTCAGTTATTTAGAAAATTAAGTTTTGTGGAAAGACTTGGAAATACTGGCTAAACAAAGTGGTGCTAAGTAGAAATCACATAGAGCAACGCTGCAAAGAGGGGCCTCGTTCTCATTCACAGGTGTGGGGACTCATGAGCACAGCTGTTTTAAAGATACGTTCTTAAGTACAAAAAGTAATCCAGTTTGTTAAGAAATAAGAATGCCATTTTAATTTTTGTAGCCAACGTGGAAAGGCAGGAAAACGTTAATAAAATCAAGACAATGAAAACCGTACTATGGCTACCGTGTCTTGTCATGATAATAAGGCAGTTAATACAAGGTCCCTGCTGCTGCAAGTGTCGTCCAAGCAGCACAGCAGCCTCTCCTGGGAGCCTGTTAGCAACCCCGGGTCTCAGCCAGATTCTGGATCAGAATCTGCATTTTAACAAAACCTTCAGAGCAATCTGTACGACGGTCAAATTTGAGAAAACCTCACACAGATGACTAAGGGAATGTTACCAGGTCTTCCTAATAAGCCAGTATCAACATCTAGAGGCATGTTTTACATTCAATTAACAAGCGAATAGACAAATAATTCAAAATAAGTTAATTTGGTTTGGGCATAAAACTTAGCAACATTCATGCCTTGTTCTGAAATTCTGATTAGCCCCTAACTCAAAATTCTATGGCTTAGGTGTGTAGACAGCCAAATGATAAGCACCCCCCCCAATATTTTTCAATTCTCTGGGAAAGAAGCTCAAGCCCAGATTATTTTAAAGGGCAATGAGAGAGAAAATCAGTAGGAAAAACAAAGGATTAAAAAATGCCAAATGTGAAACAGGTGAATCACTTAATATTTCTAAATAATCTACTTCACAATTCTATTTCAAAAAATTAGCAGTGTGGTAGAGCACAATTAGCAATCAAGTAATTTGGTTCAGTCCTGGCTCAGCCACTACAAACTAAAGAGTGTGTGTTGCGGGGGCGGGTGTCTGAACAAATCATTTAGCCTTTAAAGCTCCTACAGAATGAAGATGTTCATCTAGAATTGATGAGTGTTTCTCGAACTTTACCCGCAATCCGTGAGTCCACAGTAAGAAATGCATTATGTATTCAGACTCAGTACTAACACACACAAACAAATGGGGAGACAGGTCACAAAACAAAACTTGCGCTTAGCATGTTATGACACACTCTGATACTTTCTGTTTTACTCTTTTCTATGTTGGCTTTGATACATCCAATTGATTTCATGACCACGGTTTAAATAACACTGGCCTAGATTACTTCTAGGGACTTTTAAGGTTTAACATTCCAGGGTTCTTTTCTATCAAGAATCTGGACTAGAGGCCACTAGATGAGGCAGAAGGCAAGGCTGCATCGACTTAATGGAGCCCATGAAACCCTTCAAATAACACGCAAAACTGCGAGTTTGCATTTATTTTTCTGGAAAAAGAACCCATAGCTGTCATCTGTCTTTCAGAGTAATCCATGACCCAGAATACAATTACATATGTTATAGAAATCAAAGATGAATTTGAATATTCAGAATATTCATCGCATTATTTTATTTTCTGCTTTCATTTCTATAGTTTATTTCATTAAACACAAATTATAGCTTCTTCCTCCATCTTGAAATTAAATATAAACAGTTGGAACCCTATCTACTGAATCTGTAACCCAGAAACATCACCAATGGGGTTGAAGAATAAAGGACACCAGCACAGTATCTACTGTCAAATTTCACCTCTAAAATTTCTTTCTGTCTAGATATCACTTGTTCCTACACATCTTGAATTTTAAAGCTATTATGAGACATGGTTAATCTACCCTAATAAAATGAACAATAGGTTAAGTCAAAAAGCCTATCAGTCTTATGAAAGTATTCTCAAAACACAACAGGCTGATCACACAGTGTATTAGGTGTTAGGCATGCAATAGTGAGCAAGCTTAGGAACGAAGCTTAAAAAGTCAGCTAATAATAGTGGATTTCAGGTAATTTTATACTTGCCAGAAAGTTCAATCACCTTTATCTACTTCCATTCAATTACCAATAACAACAAAATTATAAACAGAATTTAAGCTCACTACTTAGATCATCCTCTTCACCACTGGAAGGTTTGCCAGACACCCTGCTTTTATCTAGTAGAATCTTGTTCATTCAGTTTGGGGGTCTTGAGTGAAGTTTAGAACTAAAAGAGACTGTAGAAATCATTTAATGCAACTATGTCCTACAGATAAGGCAACTAGGGGTCCAGAAAACTACAGGATTAGAGAAAGTCCTCAGTTGGGTTTGGGCAATCTCTGGACTAAAATGCAGATTTCCTGACTGCTGGCTGAACTGTGTCTGTTCCACTCTAATTTTCACCCAGAGTAATTACTCCACATCCTGATGTAATGCTTTATCTTCATACTTCTAATCTACTTTAAAAGAAAAATACATGTGCAAATTTACAGACGTGAAAACCACGAACCCTGCAAGGGGCAACTGCTAGAAGAATGCCAGAGAGACACTTTCTGGAAGGAAACAGAGGAACTGTACCAGGAAGGAACCCAGGAGCGCAGCGGCGGGGAGGAAGCTAGCTGCTCAAGAACAGAAGAGGCTCTCCAGGTAAAATGAGAGTCAGAGAACCGGCCACTCCTGGTTAACACCAACAGATCCTATGCCAACAACTAAGAGAGCTAGGCAACTCTTGCTTAACCTGCTCTAACCCTGCACTCCCTGTCTGGACTTGTATTTGGTTTACTACAAGACACCTAACCAGCTACAGAGGTGAGGGTAACTGAGGTTTAAACAAGGAAGGGTAGACTGAAGAAATGAGAGTCACTTCCAGAGCCTAACAGAGGAGAGATATGTAACCTGATAAATTATGATGGAACAGTGTTTTGGTTTTGCTTATCTTTCTCTTTGATACTGAGCAAAAGTTACGCTTGTGATCTGGGAGGTAAAAGAGATAAGTGACAAAATGTTGGCCGTCCCTAAGGATAGCAGCAGCTGCTGGAAAACAGACTACATGCACGCTGAATTTGGAAATAAAGATGGAGTCAAGCACTGGCAGTATGGTATAGTGAAGAAAGTAAGAGCCAATAACAAGTGGCCTTAAGGTTAGTCACTTAGACACCATTAGCCTCATTCTCCTTGTCTGCCAAATGGGGTGATTCTACCCAGCTCATCGCTTTCAGGTTTATTGTGAAGGCAAGATCACATGTTTGTGAAAGCACTTTGATAAAAAGTTGAAAACACTCTGGAAAGGGAAACTTCCACCATTAGTAACAAATGTACTGAAAGCAGGAAACATTTGTGATACAGTTTTCCAAAACACAAAAACCCAAAGATTAATCTGGCTCCCTGCCTTGTAATCTTCCAGGCTTCAGGGCTACTGGTATTTCATCACTCTGCAGGCGTGCTCCAGCCCCACCAAGCAGGTCCCAGGTTGCTGTGGATCTTGCTCAGATTTTGCAGGTGAGGTTCAATAAGATGTGTGCGTTGTGATCAGGTCAATGCCTGAAATGTGCACCTGGAACCGGCACCCCAGGCAGGGTGTCCACTGGACCTGGAGACCATCTGCTGGCAGATGCCCTGCTGTACCCACCTCCTGAGAGAGCCACCCAGCGATGTCTACACTAGCAGCTCGATTTGGCCTCTCAAGGACTCAGTTTGAATTCTAGCATCAAGGGTGATGATAGCTAAGATGAACAATGGACAAGGCAAGCCTCAGTGCTGGCCGAAGGATGGGGCTCACGGGTGAAAGTCGTTTCCTCTTCCCCACACAAAGTTCCAGTTGACCTTAAACTGTACTTTAAATTTGGAAGAAATGTCCAAAGGTAGAATCGACAATTCTCTGAAGGCAGAAACAATGATTCTTTTAAAACTTCATATAGTATTTAACATGACATTTGATGATTATAGCTGTGTCTGTAACTTGTTTGGAGTATTAAACTCATATAAATGCTAAATTATTTTCTATCATATGTTAAATGAAGTGATCTTGAAAAAGAACATATAGGATATATCATAGGAGATACTCTAAAGATAGGTATTTAAAAGAATACTACTATGAATTCTTTGTAAAGTTTAAGATACTTTGGTAAACAAGGAAATCAATCGCTAATTTCCATATACTCTGCATGATCTCATGTTAAGTTTCCTCATATTGACCACATAATCTCTCTTACCTTTCCCAATTCTAGATTTCTAGGGTTAAATAATCTGTATAATGTTTGGCAGAAACAATGATTTATTTAATATAGTTTCCCTTATATTTTAATACTATGATTATGGCCAATATCTAACTTAAACTTATGAGTATACATACATGGCATATTTTATTGATTAGTAGGATTCCTTTTTTCTCCCCTCCACATTTTAACGTCTCTGAAATTGGGTTGTAACTTATAATTAATGGCGTTTTGTGAGTATAATTATTAGGCTCCCCACTTTCCTGTTGGTACATAAAATAAAGGCATGTCTTACAACTGATGACACCTTACAGCCTGTGAAATAAGGTAAAAATATATATATATATATATATATATATATATATATATATATATATATATATGTAATTCAGCAGGAAAAAAGGACTCTCTTCTTTAGGTTGGTTAATTATTCCCCTAACCACGCAAGGTGACAGCTCAGAATTCTGGCTGAACTACATTAGAAAAATTGAGCTTTCATCAAGAAATCATCTGATAAGTATATAATCACAATTCTCAATTGAGACTGCTGCTATGACAACCGATGATATGGTAGAAAGTCTAGATGGAAATTCCAAAATGAGAATTTCCATTGCCAGGACTGGTAAGAGTTCCAGCATTAATACAATGTGTTTCTAATATTTTCCCATGGCACACAGCTATCCATGTACGTGTAATTAAAAGAAGGCTACGATCTCTCTGGGTAATATTTGCTAAAGATATTTTATCCATCAATCAAAAATTTATTAACTTACAATGATGTTATACATTGGTTAAACCTGGAGCTAAATGACTCCTTTGAAATTATTAATAATTTTTAAACAAATAGAATCTATTCTAAAATGTTAGTCTTAAGAGGAAGAAATATCATCATATTACAATGATCCCATTAGATATATGGCTTTCTCCTAGGTACCTGAAAACAATTAATTCAAAGAAAAGTAAAATGAGGGCTCAGGAGGTCCCTTTCTGAGAAGGCCTGAAGGGGGGCTCTTGTGACCCAACAGGGGACATTAATCCAAAGGCCCTCTTCGCTTATGTACTTAACCAAAGAATGTCTTCCTCTATGTGGTGAAGTCACCCTTTTCCAACGAGCACATGGAACAGGAAGAAAAAATCCAGACAACCTTCAAATCATCAGATATTCCGCAATCAGTCTTGATTATTAACAGGGTATCACAAACGAATTTTCCCAACGTTCACAAATCAGTGAAAAAGCCCTGCGAGGTAAAATGAGATTCCCAAACATAAGTCACTCAAGGGAGCTTAGAAACGATCACTGCTCTCCTTTCCCTCAGCTTCCTACCTCCCCCTAAAACACCTGAAGGGATGATACAAACTATCTTAGACTAAAAATTTTTATCACTGCAAAATGAACAGGATAGTGTTGGTAAATGCCAGGAAAAAACAAACAACAACAACAAAAAGCAACCTTCCATTCCTATTTTAGCAAAAACACAGAGAAAAGACCAGTTGTCAATTCTGTGTTTTGACCATCATAACACCCATATCCACAAAGACTTCAATTAGTTACTATTTAATGGAACGCCTTCTTTCATTTTTACAATGTATGTGACTAGAGTGAAATATACTTATTTCAAGCAAAAAACACAAGATCTAAAAATAAGAGCTCTGCTATGCTGGGAGAAACTGCGCCGTGGGAAAACACCGACACGTCTGAAGTCACAAGGCATCTTCACGCCCGAGTTTCTACATACCTTTTCTGGAGTGGAGACCAACAAATGAAAATGAAAAAGGCACACACATTTCTAAGCTGAGTCACAAAAATATCTTCTAACAAAACATCCAAGTAGAATTAGAAGCCTGTGACAGAGAGTTATTATGGAAACCAGCTTCTGGCAAAAACTCAAAGTAAAATCTGTTCAAAGTCCAAATAAAAAAATATGTTTTATGCTACTTTTAATCAGCTTTAAAGTCTTCAATTCCCCATGACTGTTGTGAAGGACACAATATAAAGGCACATTGTACTGTAATGTTGGCATAGCCTTAACTATATCAAAACCAAGTCGCATTCAGAGACGGCCACCATTTGCTGCAGAAATAATTACTTGGCACTGATAAAGTTCTCTCTTTTGCTTCGATCTCTCATGCTGTCATAATCAGAGCAAAAAGTTGAGGCGGTTCTATACACTTTCATTGTATGTGTCAGAACTAAGAAAACAAGGTATTCCCCCAAAAAATTCAATTCTAATAATATATTCAGCAAGTTTTTTCTTAAATTAAGGGCTACTATATAAGTAGGTCAGTACTTGAACTGCCCAGAGTTATAGAATAAAATAATTTAATTGCTCATAAAATAATGCTTCAAAGAAGTCTCACTTAGAAAGTCATGACTATTCATAGAACTTTGTTTTTTAATTTTGGGTTTCCTCAATCTCTGCATCATATAACAATAGGCAGACAGTATTTATGTTAGAGCAAGCAGGTAGCTAAATATGAGCAGAGAAAGGGGGACATGGGCCAAATGGTAGAAAACCAGACATCTTGTGAACCACGGGGGTCCTTGGACAGACCAAGAAAAACAGGATCCTCTGGACTGATAAAAATCATACCTTCTGGGTTGATAAGTGTCCTGGAGGCAAAAGGGTGGGACAAGACAGGAATCTCCACTATCTGAATGTAACCTTTTGATCATTATGACCTCTGTCCAAATGTAACCTTTTGCTTATGATACCACCCCCCCCATCAGACTGTAACCTTTGTTCATTATGACCTCATCCAACTTCCCAATCAAGACTAAATAAGGACAAAAAAAATCCCTCCTCCCCACCTGGGAAGGTGGGGCTGCGATGAAGATCAGGAAAGATGACCCCAAACCCCTCCTCGCCAATGACTATTCTGCCCAATCACAGCCATATAACCAGCTTGCCAAGGAAACTCGGGGCAGCTACTCACCTGGGTCTACCCGCTCTTTCCTCAAGAGCGTACTATCTATCCCTTAACAACTCCTTGCTTTGCTTTCTTGACCTCCATGTCTCGTTTCTGAATTCTTTCTGTGACAAGACAAGAACCTCTGGCCGACAACATTATTGTGTGTATCTTAACTATAATGAGCAGAATCAAAGTATTCAAGTCAAAATTTATTTTCAAAAAGTGACAATTCAATTGTTACTACTTTATTTATTTATTTATTTATTTATTTATTTATTTATTTATTTATTTATTTTTATTACACAGAGAAGCAGTCATTTACCACAGTCAAGAACTGCATGGACTCATACAAGACCCATGGTAGTGATGACTACTGGAACCAAACCATGGAAGGGCTGACGGTCTCTGAGAATGGTGATCAAAGCTTACACGAGTCAGGTCTCTGCATACCTGTCTTACTAGCCAGCTGCAGGGATGCCATGATCCACTGACAGTTCAGTACAGGAGACCTGGCTGGCGTCAGTATTTGTTTAATGTTAACACTCTCTTACAACATTTAAAATATGGCATAAAAAGGAAATTAAAAGGGATATTTTAAGTGGCAGGTGGCCAAGTCGTAACCATCCACTCTGTGCTGCTCTTCGGTAAGAGGCTCCACGTGAAACGAGGATGGTGTCTCCTGCTGCATCGGCATGCCAGGACTGCAGACCACGCACCTACCCATAAGGAAAGAGAAGAAATCCTGCCTCACCTTTCTCAGAGAGAGGAAGCCACATGGCTTACAGTGCATTCTGCATCTCCATGATCTGCCTCCGAGCTGCGACTTGTCCTCTTCATTCCCCCTACCTTCCGAACAAGACTATTCCCCAACTGCAAATGAACCCACTGCTTCCCGGCATCCTCACTACCCTTTCTTCCCTGCAACCCACCTGTCAGAGTCTATCCACCCTTCATAATGCAGTCCAGACACCTCAACAGGGAGGACTTCCCGGTGCTTCCAGACTCTCGGTGTCGGTGCCGCACTCTCTCACATCCCATCTGGGCTTAGGTGGTCTGATTAGATGAGTTCTCTGAGCAGCATCTCTAGACCTCCCAACAAGAGATAAGAGCATCACACCTGGCTTTCAATCATTACATAACAGGAAGGATCAACCTCAACACTTCCAAGTCCATTTGGAGTGCAACTGGTCCTCTGCTAAATGGTCTGAGACCCAGGGCTGTGAGGTTTCCAGCTGTCTGAGATGCAGGCTTACACAAGGTACAGTGGTAGAGAACCCAGACAGCTGTTAAATGTGCCCGGAGGCTCTCCTGAACATGTCTAAGCACAAATGCGGTTTTATCACATCACATTCATCTTGCAGCTAGTGCAACTGAAAATACTAAAGCTCGACTTAGAGCAAGTCTCCACATGTACTCAGAGCAAGGCTTTGCTTAATTAGAAGTCTAAAACTTCATGTAACACAGACAGTCACATACTCAGAAGTGTGGATTAATGAAGAGCAAGGCTCAGTTACCAGGACAAAGCTGCCTTTATCAACTAGTCTCATTTCAGGGTCTGGCGTATTTATTTATAACACCAGTAGAGAATTTTAGTGATTTAATGAACTAGAAAGGATTTTCAGCAATTCACATGAAAGGAGGAAAGCAGTCATATGAAAAACCTTAAAAAATGGATAATTAAAAAGACTTTTATATGTGGCTTTGAAATGTGTTTCGTCTGTACTTAATACTGAATGGATGAATTTCCACTATATTAGACATAGCCCATCTTCAAACAAAGTTACGATAAAATAGGCTTGTGTGTACAGGGCTGAGTATGGAACAGTCTAGAAACTCATGCCTACCCTGCAAACAAACCACACTGCTAGGGATGGGCAACGTCACCTTTCAAATTACCTCTGAGCACAAGCAAAACCAGGAAAACATCAGTGCGTTTCGGTGGCACACTTTACTAAGGACTGGAGTGCGAAGTAATCGCACTTTTAATTTTTTCCTCAAAAATAAAGAATTCTCAACTTCAATCTATATACTATCTTACAATACTGGAGTCAGAATAAATGGAAATGGTCATTTCAATAGTGGAAAAGCTGAATATACTAGCCGTGCCTTGAAAGTCTCTCGCTGGGCTGGTGCATTTATGAAAGGAAACTTACCGCCAGCAATGATTTTAAAAATCATTAGTAGGATTGGTAATGTAAACAAACTATCATAAAATAATGGCTTGAATTGTGTGTTGGAAAAAATATAACTTGAATTTTTAAGTAACAAGTTCAACTGGTTATAAAAGTGTATTTTCTGGAAAGTGGGATGAAGTAAACACATCGCTTTGCGTCTGTTGGTTAAAGTGTGTATAACTTTAAAGTATTAGGCGTTTAAGCAGTTGCGAACTGCGTTGGTTCAGAAAGTTTGAAGTAGCTGCAGTGACTGAGGCCCTCTGAAACCTCTCTGTGACATCCGGCAGTGGTCATGCATAACCAAAAGCCCCATGGGAGGAGCCATCTGCTCCAAACAGAAAAGGGAGCTTCAAACTTATAAGGACTGGTTCACAGCCAGACTCCTTTTCACTACTGAAACTGCTGGTTCCTTAGCTTTGAATGGTCACTCCAGTGCATTCTAAGTGGCCAAAGGGCACATCACTGAAGGACCTGTCCAGTGGCCTTGCCTTCCCCAGGCCTCCCCAGTCACACCTGCGGGGCTGGAGGATGCAGGAACAGTGATGAAATGGCTTGTGTGAATGCAGACGAGCTACCGTGCACTCCTTCGCCATAATCAATGATTCACAGGGATCTCTAGGAGATGCAGCAATAAAAACGGTGGATTTTATTAAACTTCAACCCTCAAGTACACATTTTCTTAATATTCTGTGTGATGAAATGGAAGTATGCTTAAAGCATTTCTGATGAAAATGAAAACAGAATGGTTGCCTCGGAAAAAAAAAGAAATACTTGTGCAACTGTTTGTGTCAGAGCCTTTCAAGGAGAAAGTAGGTAGTAACGTAAACCAGAATTTCATGGGCTGATCCCACAGGTCCCAAAGAAATACTTGGTGACTAACTAGGGAATTAAATTAACAAGGAAACCCACTAATTCCCATAAGGAAGTTCTACAGCATTTACTGAAATGTGTGCTGAAGTCCTCTGGGGGAGGGAGCAGAGGTGCCTGCCTGCGCATATCAACAGCTGGGGCCAGCTTCTGGCACCTTTAGGTCCTGAGGCCACGGGAGGGGTGAAGAAGAAACCAGGGGAAGGGCCGAAACAGGCTGGGATGCACCTCTGCCAGGAGTGTCTTACACGGGAGTGGGGGAAGGGCTGGGTGAGAGGTGGCGACAGCTTCAACAGCTGTTTGGAGCCTGAACCTGCATCTGGAGCAGGAGGTGCTTCTGGGCAGCTTCTCACCAGCTTTAACGTTGACAGTAAGATTATTTTAACGAGAGAGACCTGCTGTAACCCTAATTAAGAATGTTATCATTTTCTAGACTTCCTAGGAATGTAGCTCCCTCTCCAATAAGCCCCCAACAACACATCTAAATGTGGTGTGACTGCTACACTTAACTTTCCACTACATGGTCCATGCACAAAACGAGAACAGGTGGCAGTCTAGACGTAAGCCCTGTCTTCGCACAGACCTCACGTGTAACAGCTGAAGGCCAAAAATCAGCCCCTCACTACAGAGTAGGTTCGTCTGCTAGTGCTGGGCAGGTGAGATCGCCACTTCCAAAACCCTGGATAAATATAAGAAAAGGTGGCAATTAAAAAAAAAAAAATTCACGAAGAAAACAAATACATAGGTCCCCAGCCCAGCTGTAGAACTATAAAAACAAGCTGCTTTTTCCAACTGGGCTACCCATTAATAGCCTAAACTAAGGACTGTTTTGCAATTCAGCAACAGAAAAGCAGTCAATGCTTTCCACTCTGCCTTGGCCAATAGTACTGACTGTTTAGGGTTCAAAGTAAATTGTAATAGTGATATTTCTTAAAGACTGAATCCTCACAATTACAAAACCAAGATACAATCCGAGCTTCAAAGACAAGGCAAATTCATCAGGTAGATGCATTCAGAACAGTGGTGTTAGTGGTGCTTGCAAAACTTTATTTCCAACATGTATAGCAACTGTGGCTAACATGTTTATACCCTCTGAATATGGGACCTCCCTTGCTCATATACTATTACAGAAAAACTAAATAGATTTAAAAAAAATAAGGAACTGCATATGTTTTAAGAAAAAAATAAAAACTGAGGAAAATGTTCACATTTTATGTTTAGGTTACTGGTACTGGGTGGTATTGGGTTTATGCATTTCTGGAGATATAGAGATCATGATTTTGTTTTATTATCTATTCTTTCGCTGCCTATACAATCTCTAAAATAATCATATTTTTCTTGCACACAATTCCACTAATTTGCACAGCAATTACAACAATATAAAGCATACAAGTATTTCTTGCTCTATCAAAAGAGGAGAAGTCTGATGTTTTTTAGACAGAAGTTCTCAAATTTGAAGGTCACAAAATGAGTCTCTAGAAACTGTAAGCAAAACTTTAAAATGACTGCTCTAATGATTGCTACAGGGATGGCTGCAATGCACGCCTGTCTGGGAAACTGAAGGCAAAGGACTGAGATCCTTTCATTTTGTGGATTTAATATCATGTTCAATTATGTGCTTCTCTGTGGCTCTGAAGGACTTCAAAATCACCTTATAAAATAACTCATTTCAGCTAGAACCTCAGAGGGAGAAGAGTTTAAAGGGGATATGAGAAATGGGGAGATGTCCTGAACAGCAAGAAGGTATAAAAGGAGAAACTAAGTGATCACATCCACTTTCACAGACTGGTTGAGGAACAAATACAGCAACAGTACATCACTGATACCAGGGAGCTCAGGCACCCTGTGTTTGGAAATGTTCCCAAGGCGAGGCCACTGCCCGCCCTTGGTTAAAGACTGAAATCCAAAGAAAGCAGGTTCTAGAATTCAACTCACATCATTCAGATGTGAATCGAGGCAGCTGGCTAGGCTTTCTGATACTTAGGTGACCTGTTCCTACACAGTGGCACAGCTTAGCACTTCACAGTTTCCTACTGAATCCTCATAACCACTCTCTGTATTGTAATACCCATTATAAACTATACATGTCCTGCAACTTCTCTCTTGCTGGTGAGATGCTAAATCATCAATGCTGGATCCATAGATGCCAAAGGACTACACTGCTTTATGAGACAGTCTTGGGAAAAAAAAAAAAAAAAAAGAGAGAGAAGGCAGACTATATTCATTCATTCAAAAAACATTTACTGACCATCTTCTATGTTCCAGACACTTGGGACACATTCATGAACAGATATAAAATAGTTGCCCACGTTGTCTAGCAGGGATGCGGAAAGAGACAAATCACCAAAAATAAACAAACAAGTAAATAAGTAAGTCACACAGTAATTTAGAAGAGAGATTCAGGGCATGATTTGTGATTGTAAAGAGAGCAGACATCACCGACAAGGTGCTCATTTAGTGAAGACTTGAAGGAGGTGAGGGAGTTGGCCACGAATATATCTGGGGAGAAAATATTACAGGCACAGGGAAAACCGAGCACAAAGACCTAGAAGTGGGAACATGCCTGGGGTGCTATGGGATCAGCGAGGAGGTGAGGATGGCTGGAATGAAGAGCATGAGGGGGAAAGGAGTTGGGAGGAGGTCAGGGTTCCTGGTAACGGGTCTGTGTTGGGCCTCTGAATCATCATGAGGAATCTGACTTTTACTCTGAGTAACATGAAAAGCCACTGGAGGGTTTTAAGCATATCAGACCTATGTTTCAAAAAGATCACTCTGGGCTGTTATGCTGATAACATCACAGGGAAGGAGAAAGGAGAGGCCACAGCAACCATGCAGGCAACAGGTGCTGGAGACTAGGACGAAGGTGCTCGCTCGCAGAAGCGGGAAAAGGGCCGAGCTCCTGGGTTTATCTGGAAGACATCTGTATGACTCGGGATGCATTCTGAAGATAAAGGAGCAGGATCTGCTGACAGCCTGAATGTAAAGTGCAAGAGAAAGAGAAGAGTCAGGGTGATTCCAAGCTTCTTGGATTGAATAACCTGAAAAAATGGAGCTACCCCTACCAAAGTGGTGCAGGTTACAAGGAGAGCAGGTTTAGAGAGGAAGATCAGAAATTCTACTTTAGCCCTGTTAAAACTGAGGTATCTTTTAAAAATGACTGAAAAGTCAGTAGGAAAAGCAGGAGACTGTGCTGTCCTCAAAATCAGATGAAAAAAGTCAAATTAAAAAAGAGGGAATGATCAATTGTACCAAATGCTGCCAACATATAAAAATGAGGACTAATTGTTGGATTTAGCAATTTATAATTTTCTTTTGAAAAAGTCCTGGTCACCGTACCCCACCTGAGAAGATGTGAATATGCACTGAATATGATGTTATCTTTCAATTTTGTCATGAATTGAATTTATTTTTCTAAAGAATTATTCAAAAGGAAGGATTTACTCCAATTTAGTACTTGGGACTCAAGTCGCCAGATTTACTAAAAAATACCAATAATAAGCTGTACCTGCTAACAGTAATTCGCTAATACTCAATTCCTATCCCTTAGAAAAAATAAAAATACCTCTAGGTAAATTGGAAACAAAAGGATAGATTTTCTTTGTCCTTATGAGGAATTATGATAAACCAAAAGCCAATACTGTACTACTGTTTTTCCTATTAAAGAACAACATCAGTTTGCACCTTATTGCCATTACTATTTGGTAATGTTCCAGAGCTATTTTATAGTGTTCCAGAATGCTAACACTAGTGCAGCCTGCCATAAAACCAAAATACGAGGCATAATTATTAGAAAGAGTCACAAGCATCATTATACACAACTGATTATATAAACTGCAAAAAGCCCTTAGAATAAGACCCAGCTATGAAATAAAGATACGTAAGTCAACAACCATCTTATGCCAACAATAGCCATTTTGAGGACTCCATCAGGACAGCAACAAAAACATAACTACCTAAGAAGAACCCTAACAAGAAATATTATGACCTACATAAAGATTAAACAGACAACACATCTCTGCTAAGAGGCAGAAGGTCTGCATAACTTTTCATGTGTCTTAATAGAAACACTGACTACACTACATGTACATGACAGTCCCTGCCAAAGGACCAAAATAACTGGATACTTCTTAGTTTCAAGCATTCATCTGCAGAGTCTTCCAGGTTAAGATGGCAGGTTTAACAAAACATTCAAGCACATCCTCTCTCTAAACTCCACAAAAATGGTAGTAAAGAGATCTTTCCAGAAGATATAGACCCAAGGATTTAAAGAACTGTAGTGGAAATTACAAAATCATGAAGCAGATGGGACAAGCATCAACTTAGCAGACCTAAGAGTGAAGCACTATGCTACCAGAGGGGAAAGCTGAGCAGCACTCCAGTGTGCTCCAAAACTAGAGGGGAAAGGGCGACGGGCTGAAATAAGGTTGGCACAGGGTGTCTGAGAAGCCCTACCTCCCTGGATGCCCTTCCCACCTCCTCACTGTGGAGCCCGGAAATCGATTCTTAGGAGAGTAGGTAAAGGTTAAGTCTTTGGATTGTGAGAATACCAGAACCTTCCCCAAAGCACCTCCGTATAAAGGAGATGCTAAGACTCCAGCCAGATGCCTCCTGAACACCAGTGGCCACACCCTTTCCTCCGCCCTGGGTGCCAGAGGAAGACCACTCTCTGACAGCCCAAGAGGAAAGACCTTACACATGGCCCCAGTGAAGACCTCAGAAGAAACCCTTAACAGTCAAAAGGCTGCTAAGCAGAAGGGAGACCAAGGGGACTGGTGGTTGTGTGGTGAGCATAGGGGATAACTTATTTTACAGTTTGTGTGCATGTGTTAGTTTAAAGAGAAAGATAATAAGATGATTATCTGAAAGGACAGCTGAATAATGGTCTTTTAAAGAATACTGTGACTTGCTCCACTATGTATTCTAAATGTACAGTTAAAAAGATTTAGCACTGATTAAGGTTAGAGATCAATGTTAGGTGCCTAAGACTTAAAACACAATCAGACTCAAAAGCTAGTCAAGATCTTTAAATACAACAAAGGAAAGAAAGACCACAACCCAATGAGGAGAGGATGCACTATTTAACAAAGAACCGGCTAGCTCAGGAGGAAGAGGTGCTGTAAGACAATTCATATCCACACACTAAGATACAATTAAATGTAAAAATCTAATAGCTTTTCCAAAACTTTTGTTTCATTTATCTCACCTCTGGCCTTTCCAAACATAAATATTTACAAGGATAAGTCATAAAGGACAAGAAACAGAGAGCTGACTACATAAAAGTGAAAAAAATCTTGTTGTTTGGAAATTGCCATAAAGTAAAATAAAAAAGACAAATAATGAGCTGTGGAGAAAAAAATTGCTACAAACGTGGTAAATGCATAGTACTCTTTGTATCAGACAGATATTTTAAGTCATCTTTAAAAATCATCGATTAAGAATAAATTGGCAAAGTACCTGAATGGACAACTCTCAAAAGATAAAACAAACAAAAAGCAAATTGCTACTTTCACTAATTACCAAGAAATAGACATTAAAATAAGAGCACATGTTAACAGAAAATTAGGAAAGATTAAACACTGGAGTGTGACACTATGGGAAGACCATTCAGCGTGTAAGGGAATCAATGTGCCTTGGCATAAGCAATCTGGCAACACGCCTCAAGAGTCATAAAAGAGTTCACCTCTGCCGCAGGAATTGTGCTATAAATCTGGCCTGAGCAAGTCAGAGAGTGAGACTTTCAGACAAGGGCATTTATCCCAGCTCTGCCTGTGTGTCTACTATGACTTTCTGAGCCTATCCCCTCTCGCAGACTCTGATGAAGACCTTTCTTTACTTGGTTCATTTCATCACTCCAAGACTCTATGTTGCAGGCATAATTATTACCCTCATTCTCTGGATAAAGGAAACACAATCAAATAATTAGGTACTTAAGGTCACTTAGATTAGAAGTGCCCAAGCTAGGATGTGCAACCAGAGTTTAATATCGTATTCCCAAACACTAAACATGGAAATACGTTAAACAAGAGAAAATCAGTTAAATAAACTTTGGCATACCCATCATTAAGAATCTTATTTTCAAAGAAGATTTAAGAGCATAGGAAATGTCTGTGATACATTAAGTGAAGGGCAGTATTTAAAACTACAAATGAAATTAAAATGCCAATTTTGCTTAAAAGTATATCTCTGCAGACAAATAAAAAACAAATGGAAGCACATTATCCCACGAACAGTTATTTATTTCTGGATGACATCACTGTGATTTTAATTTTTTTAATTTTGGGGGGATAATTCTCAAAATGTCTACAACCTAGATAACTCCTTTTTATTTTAAAATGTTTAAAAACCATAGAAACAATAGTAATTTTAAACTGCAGTTACTTAGAAGGTCTCAATTTTTAAACATGTGATAAAAGATTAGGTGAAAGGTGACTGTCTTCGCTCACAGCATTACTGTTGAACTATAAGGTCCATCTAATGAGAGGATTTTCCATTATTATTCTTTTCTCAATGAAATGGGGGAAATTAGCCTTACAGAATTTGCTTGGATAGTCCAGTTCTGAAATTTAACTAGCACATAACACAAGAGTAGATAGACAGAACCTCTTCAATACCCAATACATGCTGGGAATCACTGTACTACTTACTATAAGCATTCTGGACTGACTGAATTCTGACTATTATTTACTCAATAAAGGTTAAAAGGTTTCAAAAATCAAAAAGCCTGGAGACACGTAAATATGTCTATATGTACTACTTTGTTTGGAACAGTTTTAAGAGCTCTTTGCAAGGTAATCTGGAATTAGATGGCTACAGAGTACCTGTATGGAGCATAAAAGAGTGAACATTAAAAAAAAATTATCTTTGGATGTGTGTGTGTTGGGGAAGGAAAGGAATGGGTGGGGGAGTCTGTAGACAAACTGCCTTTCCTTTGTTATTTTAAAGTATAACATTACAAGCGGTTTAACTTTTTGTAAAGAATCATGGCAAAGCACTTTCTAGGAATGAAACAACTTAGAATGACAGTGTCATTTTTTGGCCACAAATTGCCAAAGGTTTTTGTATGGATATAGGATTATATTTCATTTTTTAAATTTCTTAAATACGTCTTCGGACTTTAGAAAAATGATGCACACAATTCTTAGATTCATGTGCCCCAAAGGAAAAAAAATTAAAGTTGTTTCCACCTCTTTTGGGACTTTGGTAGACAAGTTCTCGGTGCAAAGATTGTTAAAGAACAAACATTCAGGGGAGAACAGTATGGCTGCTAGCATTATCACTCCATACAACGGCATTAATAAATAATTCAGCAATTACTTAGAAAGAAAAAGTGGAATTGCATGAGCTCACCCTTACCTGAGCTGAAGCCAACAACTGAAAAGAGTGATTTAAAATCTTTAGAAAAGGAAGAGTCCTATTCAGAAAACCAAAGGTAGACCCGCCCACTTCCCCTGGAAGACCCGTTGCTATGGGAACCCGCAGTAACCCCTCAGAGTTAGTACATTTCTGAGGGAGGGGGATCCTCCCATAGGCTGGGGGGAGGGTTAAAAGAGGGCAGCTGGGAGAGGGCGAGGAGAGGGAGGCTAGAGTGGGTTAAAAGAAGATGAAACTCCCTGGCTGCTGCAGGAGTCAGGGAAGGTGGGCTTACTACTAAGAAATTCAATGCATCCAACAGAAATTCAAAATACCAGTTAGAACAACGTTCTGGACGCTAGAGTTGGATTATATAGTTCAGTTAAAGTTTGAACTATTAGAGACGCTTCCCTCCCTCCCCGGGGAGGGGGGTGGGTGGGGAACAAACCACTCTTTGTGAGTTCCTACCGACGGAAAACGAAGCTAGTTTCACCTCATCAGTTACAAACTCAATGCTACTTCGCAAAAAGAAAATCTTGACTTTCTTAGATTAAACCAGTGGTTCCCAACTCTGCTGAACGTTGCAATCGCCGAGGGTACTTTAAAATAATTGTGTTTTAATTGATCTGAGGTGCAATTTTGAGTATAGAGTTTTAAAACTCTCCAGTGATTGTTATGTGCAGCCAATTTTGAGAACTACAGCATTCCAAGATTTGGCAATGTGACGAGGTGGATTTAAACCCAAAAAAAGTAAGAAAGAAAGAAAAGAAACTAGAAAGGACACAATTATCTCCCTTTGTCTTTTTATGACTAATAATAGAAATTAGCTGGCTTTGTCCAAGCACACACAGGACAATAGGTTTCTTGATAAATAGGAATCCCCAGCAAGCCCTAACAATACTTTCTTTGAGATAAAAAGACAAGGCAGTATAAGCCTTTTCTTCCCAAGAGAGCAAACATCCTTCTTACCAAAACACCAAACTTACACATCTATTTTAAGAGTGAATGGGCCACGAATGCCGCTCAGAACTTGGAGGATGAGCTCCAGGACCAGAAGGAAAGTGAACCGACAGAAGCCCACTTATCATTCGCGGGGGTCCTGCGGCGACCAGGGCCAGGCAAGGCTGGGGTGTCGGTTCCCGGAGCCCCCAGTACGGGTCCTGTCTCCAGAACCCGCAGGCAGCGCCTCAGTAAAGTTACTTGGGGGAAGTTTGCTCCGGTTTCCAACCAAGCGCCTCACCGGGCGAGGGGCGCGGCCCCCACCACCTGCTCGGCGCCGAGGCTCCCCGGCCGCGCCCCCGCCCTGGACCTTGGCCACCCCGGAGGTCGCGCACTCGGCCGGTGCCCGTACGGCCCGCAGGTGTTCCGGGGGGTTCGCCTCGCCCTCCCCGGGGTCCACGGCTGCAGCTGGCCCTGCACCCCCGGCCGGGGCGCCAGGACCCCAGCTCGGGCCCCGCACTGTCCCGCCTGGAGCCCCTCGGGAAGCCCACCCGCCCGGCCAGCGCCTCTCGAGCCCGGGCGGGTGATGCCTGCGCCCCCACGTCCCCCGGTCAGACACCGATCGGCGGCCCGTCCCGACCCAGACGCGCTCGGCCCCTCCGACCCGAGTCCGGGAGCGCGCCCCTGGCCCAGCGGTCCGACGCTGCGCACGCGCGGAGGCGCCCGCACGCTCTCCCGCGGCGCCCTCACTCACCGCCCGCGGTCCTCGTCCCCTCCGGCGCCGCCGCCGCTTGCGCCGCTCGCCACTCGCTGCCCCGGCCCGGTGCCCGCTCCTCAGGCCCCAGCCTGGGCACTCGGGGATCCAGCGCCCGGCGGGCTCGGCGGGCACCCGCACGCAGGGCACGCTCCGCGGGGCCGCGCGCGCGCGCACGAGCAGCGGGAGGGGCGGGGCCGAGCGGGCTCTGCGCCCGGGGAGGGGGTGCCTGTGGTTACCGGGCATGCGCAGTGCCAGTCCCTTGCTAGAGTCCTGTGGCCTAGTGGACGGTGACCCTGGGCCAGGGAGAGGAAAGTGGGAGAGGGCTGAAAGTTACCGTTCACTGAGAGTCAAGTTCGCCTTTGTCCCACAAGCTGTAGTCTTCTTCTCTGGTTGATTCGTCAGTTAATGTGTTACGCGTTTATTGAGCACCTACTTTGGCAGACCCCTTGTGCAGGACACACGACATCCTCAGGTAATGGGGAACCAATTGCATTTGGCCTTGTGATCCCTTTTGGGGAACTGATTTCAGCACCCTCTGAACAGATGAGATCAACCAGTATCTAAAACTGAAAACTTTAAATGCACCGTTGAGCAATTTGAGGAAGAAGAGTTGCTACTGGCTGGGGTGATGAGAAAACTTTTGAGAAGCCTGAAGGGCAAGAGATGGAGTCAGAAGATAAGTTCATTTGCAGAAAGGTCAATACAAAGGCATACATAGCCAAAAAAATCAAATTATATCTGAGCTCAAGAACCTTTTCACAGACAGGTTTAACTTGAGTGTATTCTTCATAGTGAAGGGCTAAAATGGTGGCTGGAAAGATAGTTGAAGCTTGTCTGGAAAAGATTTTTGATGCCTCACCTCAAAATTTCAGCTCTTTTCAGTGGATTAATTGAGAAATACTTAAAATGTGGGGGAGAAGGGCGTGATGGTGGTGGTGGTGGTCTGATTAAATGCAGAATTTCAGAATATAAAGTGAAGACTAGATATGAAATGCTGTAATATGCATTTTAGGAAAGAAGTAGTAGGGTCCTGAATTCAAGTGTTGGAATCAGAAATAGAATGCCTGGAAAAGTTTTCAGAGATTATAAAGGACAGGAGGATTCCCTAGTTTTTCTCACTGCCTGTTTGGTTGTAGAGAGCTGTTTCTCATGACAGACACCCACTTCATTAGGTTAGATCATCATCCTTGGAAAAATATTTATTGGTGGAGAAATTAGACCTCTAAAATATACAGCTACAGTCACTAAATGTGTCTCTTAACGAGAGTTTCGCTCTGGAAGAATGTATTTCTACTTAAATGAAAAAAATATTAATTTGACAGACAGTATATGTAGTGAAAAATATATGGACTTTGGGAAACAAAAGCCCCCTTTATAAAGTCCAGTGAGCCATAACAAACTGTCTGATGTTGTGCAAATTACTTAACATCTGTGAAACTTACTGCATTCATCTGTAATATCAGAAAGGAATAAATTTTCCTCTACCCTTCTAGGTTCTTCTGGCTGGTCTAAGAACTAAGTTGACAGGAGACAGATTAACAGGAGAAAATCAAACCAAAGTTCAGCCACTTGTGTACATGGGAGAGACCCAGGAAAACAGTAACTCACCGAAATGGTGGAAACCCTAACTTTAAATATTGTCTTCAGTTTCAAGGCAAAAGAAGATGTTCCAGGGTAGTGGTTTGAGACTTCAAGGGAGGAAGGCAAATCATATAAAGGTGGGGAAGCAAATGTTTGGAAAATTAATGTTTGCTGGGCCATGCAGAGTAAATGGGACACAGAGAGGACTCTGATCTCCAGGCTCTATTTGTCGACCACGCTGAGCGTGTGTTTTTTGTGGATCTCGTTGGTGATAGTGCTATCCCTGGAGTAGTTTCTCTAGCTAAAATTTTTAGGTAATTAGGGGGGAGGTTAAAGTTTCTTCCTGAGTGTTCTGGGCCTTGATTATTTCCAGTTTGAAAAAATCTGCATACCAGAAAGATACTTTGGGGTGGTAAGTTTTGTTCCCCTACAGTAACATGGACTCATAATATTTACCTTGTATGATGGTTAATTTCATGTGTCAATTTGGCTGTGCCACGGTACTCAGATATTTGGTCAAACATAGCCTAGATGTATACGTGAAGATATTTTTTAAAGGTCAGATTAATATTTAAGTCAGTGGACTTTGAAGCAGACTGTCTTCCATAATGTGGTTGAGCTCATCCAATCGGTTAAAGACCCTAATGGGAAAAAAAAAACTGTCTTTCCCTGAGAGAAAAGGAATTCTGCCAAACATAGTCCCCTTGGACTTAAACTGCAACTCTTCCCTGGACCTCCAGCCTGCCGGCTCACCCTGCAGATTTTGGACTTGCCAGCCTCCACAATCACGTGAGTCAATTCCTTAAAATAAGTCTTTCTCTCTCCCTAGTTGGCTCTGTTTCTCTGAAGAACCTCGACTAGTATACTTTATGAGGTTACGACAATTACATGCATTAATTATCATCTGAATGTGAAAAATGGGGATTATAATCTTTAACTTATAAGGTTATGAAAAATTAAATAAAAATGGGTAAAGCATCCAGCACATACGAGGGTCTGAATAAACGGCAACTACTGTTACTTGTGAATGAATACCAGAGGCAAAAACCAAAAGAGGAGAGAGGGTGAATATTGGCACCATGAACAGATTCTCTCAGTTCACTGGGTAATACTATTAAATTTTAAAAGTTGGTTTAGGAGGTAACCACATTTTGGTCTCCCTGACTATGATATACCAAACAGGTGATACATATGAATATTTTAGTTATTTGCAAATAAATCCCTAATGAGCCATTAACTAAAGATATACTCGAACTGTACTCTTAAAACACCAAACAAGCAAAGCCACCATATGAATTCACATCTGAACATTTCTGAGCATTTATTTCACTGTAACTGCCAATTCAATTAATTCTACTTGCTACTAGGAAAGAGAAACCTAAGAAGAGTTTACATTGGAAATAATTCCCAATCTCAGAGTAGGTGCCTGTTATAGCACTCAGTGTGTTTATTGAATTCCTTCTGGGCAAGCCTATAGCTACTGGGAGCATGCAAAAATGGGTAAGATATTCCATTTAATCTTCAGATATTGCCATTTATTATGTATGGGCAATATCCATGACCTCAGGGAATTTATCAGATAGACTAGGAAAAAAATGAATAACCAGAGCTATGACTTCAGACAGACTGTGCCTTAGGAGGGACGTAAATGGTTGGGCCAGTTGTACCTTGTTTAGGAAGTTGATGCTGGGAGCTCACTCTCCTAATCTTGCCCTCACTGTGGCCTCTAGTTTTGCATAGTTGGTTTGGTGCAAGCCAGTGGGGGAGAGCAACATCTTTTAAAAACGTTTTGAGCAAAGCTGATAAATATTGAATAAAACAGCTTTTCAACTCTCACTTCCTTCAGAGCTTACAGGGTATAGTAAGAGAGGGTGAGGCAGGAGAGGCCCTTACAACCCAGTCAGAGGTAAAAGCTCCTCTTTTATTTCTTCTTTCTTTCTTTCTTTTTTTGTCATGGCTGTTGTCTTGTTTAAAGGAGAACTTAACTTTAGAGTTAAATGAAAAAACAAAACTAAGATAAATTTCCCTGACCTCATGGAGATTTATGAGGAAAATACATAAAAACTAACATGACGATAACAAAGGGTGGGGACCGGTGTTTATAGAAGGACAAGGAATAATTGAGCTGTAAACCATTAACCAGGTGGACAGAGATGGCCGTCATGTTTGTCCTGCATCCAGTGCTGCTGTGATGTGACCTCCTTTTTCCTTTTGGCTGAAAGTGAAATATTCCACTATGGATGAGAGTAAACCAACTGACAAAAGCAAGTGATTTGGGGAAAAGACACAGCATTTTAGTCATTTTTAAATAATCAGGATGTTATTATAAGAATTTATGAATATATTCATTTTAGGAGCTTTGCCACAGTGAATGGGAAATAAATTAATATGGGATAAAGGAAACTCTATACTAGAAAAAGAAGAGTTTTAATAAAATCCAAAATGGCCTCCAGCCATGGATATTAATTATCATCTGATGAATAATAATGACGGTCATAGGAGATGTGAAATAAGTTAAAATACAACCTGGGCCAGATTTTTTAAACATTACAAACCCTGGAATGGTGCCTTGCAAATTTAACCAATGTGCTAGCATTAAATGTTTTAAAATTAGACTTAACACACAATTAGCTCTACCCTACATATTCACATTCATATGTAGCATCCTTTTTCCCATGATTTTTTTAAAGTAATGCTATTCAAAAGAATTCAACCTAATCAGCATCACAAGTAGAATGCTGCCCATTCAGTAAAGCAAATATAAATGGCAATATAAATGTTTCTTTCTATTACAGTATTTAATCATGAAAAATCAAAATTTAACAATATAGCTAGCAGGCACAATATCAGTTATTTTTTTTTCAGATTCTACCTCCATCTTCCCTTTAATATTTTATCTCACTGACAAAATGTCATTGATTGACACCCAACTTTTCAGTAAGATGATTTTGGCACATTTTAATTATACCTGTGGTTTTAAATCCTAAATAAACTTTCCATCAGTATGACATTTAAGATATTAAATTGGGTATAATCATAAAAATTAAATGCATGTCAGTTATTTTGCATAAGCAACGACAAAAACACTGTAACACAACCAGTAATGGGTTACAGAGGGTTATTTCTTTAAAAATGAACCCCCTACAGAACATCATATCAAGTTTTCTAGAGTGTAAACACATACTTCATTAGGCAAGCTTTTGTAAAGTCACATGAATATTAAAATTATTTATATGCATTATATGCTAGTTTAGTGGACCATCTCAGATCAGGGCTGTCTAATAGAAAGACATATTAGCCACAAAATTGAGCTACATATGAAATTTAAAATTTCCTAGTAACATTTAAAAAAATACAGCCAGGTGAAATTAACTTTAATAATGTATTTTATTTAATCCAGATATTCAAAATAGTGTCATTTTACCATGTAATAAATATAAAAACTATCAATGAGACCTTTTACATTTGTTTTTATACATCTTTGAAATCTGGTTTGCATTTTCCCTTTACAGCTCATCTTAATTCAGACTAAAATTTCACATTAGTAGCCACATGTGCCTAGTTGCTGTTGTACTAAACAGCACAGATCTAGGACTAGATCATTATGAGACAGGAAGGAAGGGGGCAGGGCAAAGCCTTTCAAGGAACAACACAGCAGTTAACACCAGAATGGCGGAAGATTCAACCCCCAGTAGGCCTTGGGGCTCAAGATGGTGGGAGATTTGACTTCTATTACACCTTGAGCTTCATTACTCACCCATTGTAATATATTAGCATGGTGAATAACATGCCCACAGACACAAAGGCAGTTCCAAGGCTGACCACAAAAGGTCAAAGAGTGGGAAATGGCCAACTTCCTGGGAATCCCTGCCCCTTCCCTAGGACAGTTAGACTGGTCCTTCCACTTATTAGCATATAAAGCTACGAAACCCATAAAATCTGGCAACACTGCCCCTCATAGCCCTTTTTGCTCCCCCCCCTCTTCTGGAGACAGCCCGCACTCTGTCTGTGGAGTGTGTACCTACTTTTACTTTAACCTGAGCCCCCAACCCCCACACCTCATGGCCTTTCTCTCACCTTCTGAAACAGCCTCCACTCAATGCAGTATGTATCTCTCTAAATAAATCTACCTTTACTCAACTGTGGCTCGCTCTTGAATTTTTTCCTGCGCGAAACCAAGGACCCACACTTGGTGGGGCACATCCGAGGGGCTCAGCCGAGGCCTGGGACGTGGCCCCCCTCATGCCCCACATCCGTTTTTCCTGCATCAGTTAGTGCTCAAACGTGGCTGTATATTGGCGTCAGCTGAGTAAGTTGAAAAAATGAAGCCTGTGTCATGGTCCCATAATTCTAGTGTATTTGCTCCGGGGTTTCACCAAGGTATGGAGATTGAAAAAAAACTCTTCAATTGATTCTAATATGCAACAGAGTTTGAGAATCACTAGTCTCACTTATATTTTTTAAAGCATTATTGAAACTATTATGAAATCAGTGTTGTTCTTTGAGACCAATAGCATTCAAAAATTATGCTGAAACATACTAATGGTGTGGCATATATATAGCATATATAGCACACATACATCTAGGATTTCTTAATAAAATAAAGAATGCCTAATGAAATTCCAAGCTTTGATTAATCTGGTCATGAGTTCAGATGTAACATGGACGATTTCAGGTAAAGATTTAACTTCAGTGCTAGGTAAGTACTGTTGAGTAGTGGCCCTTCTGTATTTGTTCTCTGGCATTTTTACTTTATGTTTGTTGAGCAAATCCCCTAGAATAGAAAAATCACGTCTGCCAATGGGATCATGAATCTTTTCTGTGATGCCTACATTTATTTAACTCTAGTGCCCACTCTCCTACTGCGAGTGTAAGAGCGAACCCACATTCATGACAAGTATTTCCCATCTTGCTTTCTACTCCAATGATTGTTGATTAGCTATACCTTATATATAAGGCATACCTAATATTGCTCAATAACAAACCACTCTAAGACTTAGTGGCTTTACAACAACAACCTTTACTCCATCAAGTCTCGGGGGCTGCTCTGCAGGTCTGCTTCTGGCCAGGCTTGGCTAATCTTGCCTGAGCAATCTCAAGCATCCACATCTAGCTGTTGGGGTGCCTGGAGGCTAGTCTGGTGTAGGATGTTTTCTGCTGGAACAAGCTGGCACTGCTCCAGGTGGTCTCTTATCTCCTAGCAGGCTGGCCCAGCTGTGTTCTCAGAGCCGTGGTGGTCTTCCAGGGACACAGTAAAAATATGCAAGCACATTCTAAAGTCTATGATGACATCAAGTTGACAGTTTCATTGGCCAAAGCAGGCCACGTTGGCAAGCCCAGAATGGATACAGCCATGGGTTCAGTCAATCTGCCATGCCTAGGTCTTACTTGATTAGTCCTAGTATGTTTGATTCCGTTCATTTCCAATTGTTCTTACTCTGTATGTTTTTTTAAATCTGTTATAGGTATTGCAGTGTTGAATATCTCTGCATGTTGTAAATGGGATCTCTCTTTCTCTAAGTTTTATTAGTATCCTTCTGTGTTTCAGAACTTTTCTTAGAGGTTTAGTCATTTCTACATTTTTTAAACTTCATTGTATGGATACATACAAAAATGAATACAATCTTTGATAACTGAACAGTCAGTAAACAGATATAATGTGTTTGAAAGAATGTGCATTGTCTTCAGTGCCAAAAAGGTTTTAAATGCTGTATATTTTGTCAGAATTCTAAACCTGATTTCAAAAAGATGAAGTAAACACATGTTCATAAGCATACAGTGTTGATAAACCCTCACTTCCTGCTTGTCTTTTGTTCGTATAACATTGTACTTCACACGTGTGTTTATCACTGCTTTTCTTTGTAATTGATGGCCCAGTTCATCATGTAAAACCATTCCCAGCTGAATTTTGAGGAAAACATACTAAAGACTTACATACAGAGGTTTTCTTAAATCCAGACATTAACAGAAAAGGCATTGTATTTTATCAATTGGTTATATAACCTCGCTATGTTTTTAGAAATAGAACGAGTACATTTCCTTCCCTGGGTTTACTTACTTGGTGTCTATGGAGGTTCAGAGTCCCATAGAAACCTTTTTTCTTTTTCCCTTTAAACAGGCATTGTAAACTGTTTGTTCCTAGATTATAACCTTATAACAGTAAATTATAGTTCATAGAGCTGTGAATTACCATGCAACATTCTGTGCCTACATGAGTAAATGACAAAAAATAGACTAAGAAAACACCACCTACTTGTGCTGTTTGCTCTTCAAAAGGGTTATTACTGTGTAGCTCCCCAGAAAGGGAGGGAAGGTATTCTTTCTGATCAAATAGCTTGGGCCAGGAGGATCCCTGTGGACTTGAATTCTCCCAAGGAAAGCTTTGTGGGTTTGGAATATTCCAGAACCTAGTGCAACAGCAAAAAGCCATATCCCACCAGACCATCTTGCTTTGATCTTCCCCAGAACCAAACCACTGATTCAAGTACAAGTCATGTTTTTGGAGGTGAACCAAGGGAACATTGACGGTGTGGCAGGGGACTGAAACAAAAAAGGTGATGCAGCCTAGTTACCAGCTGGAGCTCAGTCCTGTGGGTGACTGTGGGAGCCAGTGCAGAACACATACCTTAGGGATATCCCAGCCGAGGGTCAGGGGAGCTGGGGTCATTATCCACCAACTCCCGTTCATCAAGGGACCTTATCCACCGATTAGCATTGAGCCTGTCAAAGACTGAAGTTCTGCTCCCAGAGAAACTGATTTCCCTGCACTTTCATTCAACCCTTGCTCATGAGCTGAAGGTGGTTCCGTGGCTAGAAAAAAAAGGCACAGGATATCAATTGCTGGTATCTGGCATCAGAAAGTGTAAGGGAATGTGAGCAGGGCGGCTCCAGTGGGCACTGGGTACACAGACCCACAACAGCATCACGAAGCCCCTTCCCAGGCAGACCTGGATATTATCTTCATTCCCCTCAATGATTGCCTCTTTCCCCTTGTTTTCTTTTCTTCTTCTCTCTGATCTCCTCAAAATCTTCTCAAAATGTAGAGGTATGCTCTACAGCTGTGCACACTAGACAGTGACCCACTATGCCCAGAGAACAACACGGGTTTGCCAAAACACCCGGTTATTTGTACACCTGAGCAGGGCACCTTACCTCCAGACTGTTTCCAGACAGTTTTGAAAAAAATTCTATGAAGGTGTAGACATCTTAGAGCAGATCTGAAGACAAACGCATTAGCTGATTTCCATCTAGAGCAGTTGTCCTCACCTGGAGGAAATTTTAACCCCTTCTACCTTCCCGAAGATTATCTGGCAACGGCCAGAGACCTTTCCGGTTGTCACAACTTGGGGGGAGGGTACTGTTGGCATTCGCTGGTTAGAAGTCAGAGGTGCTGCTAAATATCTTACAATGCACAGGCTAGCACGCTCCCACCCCACAAACGATTAGCCGTCCTAAAAGTTCAGTTGTGACACTGTTCAGACACTGTGATCTAGAGAAAAAACATCAGTGAGAGAGGAAGCTACAGGTCGTGCATTCCAATTTCCTCTCCTAATCTTTACTCCCAATTTTTGCTCTAACAAAGTTTCCATTGATTGCTAAAGGTGTTTCTAAGCACGTTAGGAGGCACAAAAAGGAAGCTCATTACGTTTGCGACACTTTAGTAAATTGAGTGAGGGAGTAGCAGTCTGAACCTTTTCAGATGTTTTCAGATGCTGAGCACTGGATTGAAGAGAACCAACTATTACTGATTAGTCGTGATATGGCAAAAAGGGCAGTTTTCTTTTGACAAACCAAGTCGTAGAAGACAGAAAGACACTGACACTCAGTGATTAATTTCTGGAAATGCGGTTGAACGAATCAAATTATGTATCATTTGATGCCATTATATTTGAGTTCCTGCATTGTATGTGGACCTTTTGCTTTTCAAGCATTTTCAGTGTGTGAAATTGAATGTGCCATTTACAAGCTATCATGTAATTTTCTGTTTTTCTGAAACAAAAGCAACAATCTGGGTACATTAAAGACCATTATATAATTGACAAACCTGCTTTTTAAAACTTGATCCAAAACACTTGCAATTACTATCATTTGCCAAAGGGAGTTATTCCTTAACAGTGAAAAATCATTTAAAAATTAAAATTAAAACTCCCTTTTGCTTTATTCCAACAAGGATATCTTCCATATGCATACATTTTCACAATTTACCAAGTTTCTTTTTTTTCAAACCCATTAACTCACTTGATTCTCAAATCAACCCTATGAATAGACAGCACAGTTATCATTTTCCCCATTTTTAAAATGAGGCAGCTAAAACTCAGAGATCATAATTTATTGATTCAGCTATGAAGACAGTGTCTGCCGTTTGTACAACCACCAAGTTTTTATCACGTCATATTACCTCAACATGATGTTTAATGTCAAATTTAAAAAAAAAATTTATCAAAGTATAACACAGACATAGAAAAGTATGCAGGTCTTAAGTGTGCAACTCAATTAATTTTCATAACGTAAAAGCATCCATGTGACCAGCACTCAGATCAAGAAGCAGAGCCTGACCATCATCCCCAAAGCCCATCTAATGCCCCTTTTGGACACCATTGCCCAAGTCCCCCAGGAGAGCACTGTCCTCATTTCTGACCGTGTTGATTCATTTTGCCGATTTTCAGATTTTCTATAAATAGAGTCATACACTGTGTCTCCTTTGTGTCTTCCTTTGCTCAGCGTGAAGTTTGTGAGCCCCATTCAGATCATCAGGTGTGATTGTAGGTCATTCTGATTGTTGTATAGTATGTGTGACTATTTCAACATGTAATCATCCAGTATGATCATTGATGGGCATTTTGGCTGTTTCCAGTTTTTCCTTGTTAAAATAATGGTGGTGTGAACTTCCTTGCACATGTCTTTGGTGAACATAGGAACATATTTCTGTTCAATTTATACCTGGAAGTAAGATTGCTCAGTCAGAGTTTGCACATAGGCAGCTTAGTAAACATTGCTCGACAGTGGTTGTTAAAATCTACACTCCCACCAGCATTGTGTGAGCATTCTTGTTATTTCTTATCCTTGCCAACACTTCATATCATCTTTTTTTTTTAATCTTATTCATTCTATTAGGTGTGGTATCACATCATGGAGATAGTACATTTCGATTTTAATTTTAATAGTTGGAACCTGAGCCTCTTGGCATCACCAGCCTTTAAGGTTAAACACTAATTTTAACACTAAAATTTGCTTTGTTGTCCCTAGTTCCTACTGACACGTGTGCAGGGCTTTAAGACCCACTTCAGAGCTACCCAGTTAGTTCTGAATGTCCATTTAGCCCAGAGAACACTGCTTCTGGATTTTGTCTCTGACCACTTGTTAGTGTTTGGTACCCACAAGGCGTGTGGTGAGTGATTCAATCAGAACCATGGATGCCGAGCCCCTAAGTGGACTGTGTCTCCGCCAAGAGGGATTTTGCCCAGCACAAATGCTGCCAAGGTCCAGGACTACTGAAGAGCACATGCCATGTTCTGTTCTGGGTTCTCCCTTCAAGAGAGTCATGCTCAGTGTTCTCCTACAAAAGATTTTCTTTGTTATCTGGGCCCAAAGCATTATCTCTGCCTCCACTTCCATCCCTTTGTGCTGATCCAACTGGCCAAATCTCATCTAAACCCCACATTCCAGATCATGTCTCATGACCTTCCTCTCTCCCTGGGGTCCTTATACTTGATTGCTAGAAGGGGCTTGGAAGAAATGTCCCCCACTGGCCTTTTCATCCCTCTCTTCATTCCTCCCACTTCTGACCAAGGAACTGCCTCCAGTGAGAGAGTGCCCTCAGCTAATAGTTCAACTGGTCTCCAAATCACGGTTTAGCATAGCCTGGGATATTGTGCTATAAAAACATTTTTTTTTCCTCATAGGAAAGATACTTTGGAAGTTAGGAATCATGAGCTGTCCACGACATAAAGAAGTGTCTGCACTCTCTCACTAAGTCACGGAACTCCTCAAGGTGGATAATCCCCAGGAAATGGAGAGGCATCTGGACTCTTTAAACTGGGTGTGTTCCACCTTCAATACCCAGACGCCTAATGTCCTACAGGGTTGCAAGCATCTATAAAGAATGACTGCAATAAGAATGTTTTCTAGTCCTGGTTTTTATTTTATTAACTGGGTGGACTGTCATTATAATTCTTTATGAATAACCACCTCCAAATTCAGTGGCCTAAAATAAAAAACAGACTAGTGCCTTCATGAGTCTGAGGGTTGTGATTTATCCTGGGCTGAAGAACCAAGCAGTTCCAGCCTTGACCGAGTTCACTCTCATGTCTAGACTCGTAGCTGTCTATAGAGTGATGGTTCAGATGGCTGAAGTCTCTGCTCTAAGTGTTTTTCCTCCTTCCTCTGGGGCCAACAGGCTAGCCTGGGCAGTGCTTCGTGTGGTGATGGCAGAGGACAAGAACAAGGAAGCCCAGGTGTGCATGGGCTATTCAAGCCTCTCCTAGCATTATGTTTGCTGACATCCCGTTAGCCAAAGTAGGTCATGTGGGTCGAGCCAGAGTCTGAGTGGAAGGAACTGCTAAGTTTGATGGCTAAAGTTATGGGCACAGGAAAGGGTAAAGGACTGGGCTATCACACACAGAATAAGCTTAGACTAGTCTCTTAGTCTTTCTAAGCCTCATTTCTGTTGTCAGTAAGTTAGAGACGATCATAACCCAGAGCTGCCCCCTTCCCCAAATATCTCTAATGATTTATAATGTGATAAATAGGTTGCAAACACCTGAGAGCTTCATAAACTGTTAGGTGATGTATTCCTGTGAGATACCATTGTGATGATGATGTTCGTTATTCTTTTTATTATATTTACACATTGGCCCTAATAATTGGCCTGTATTGTCCCTAAGAAAAATTCCAAGATTTGTTAGTTTGGCTTTCAATGCCTCTGGCCCTGATGAGTGAAGTGGCCTCATTTTTATTAAGCCTCTCAATGGCATCCAGTACAATAGTCTACCCATTTTTAGGAAGCAGTCAATAAATGAATGAATATATGAATGGGTGAATGCATGGGTGAATGAATGAATGAAGTTCTCAAGGAAATGACTGGTCAACTCTTGTCCTTTCTTACATTCAATCAGAATGAATTGATGGCCTTCTGTGTGCAGAGCTCCTGTCAACCTATTAGTAACAAGTACCAAGGATGCAAGTAAGAACAGAAACAGCTGCTTCCCTGGAGGGATTCAGCAGTCTACGAGTGAGAAACACTTCCAAGCAAATTTGATTACAACGTGAGGCATACTCTACTGGAGGCGTGTGCCAGCACAGTGAGATCTGCTGTGTCTTAGAAGTGAGGGGAGGTTTCAGGGGAGGCTGTTTGGAGCTGAGAGGAATGAGTGGGAGTTATCCAGGCCCACAGGCAGGGCTGCATATTCCAGGCCAAGGAAACAGCCTACGTAAAGAAAAGATCTGAAAGAGGATGGCGTATTTGGACATTGTTCAGTAATATGGGAATTTATCATAGGATCCTACGTGTAATGGAAAATGAAGTTAGACAGGTGGGCAAGTGTTAGAGCATTCCTTTTATATTATCCTGAGAGTTTTCATTGTGTAGGGAGGGGAGGGCACTGAAGAGTTTGAAAGGGAGGGCATGTTCAAAATTTAATATTAGAAGGATCACAGGGGCAGAGAGGACAGTAGGATATCGCAAGTGTCCAAGTAAGAGGTGGCCCATCCCTGACTCTGGGCAAAGGAGGGAGGGATAAAGAGAAGGGTGGATATGACAGAAAATCACTAGAGCTAATGGGGCATTGGGATCAACCTGATAGATATTCCTGCTCACAATAGGAACGTAAAGAGTATTCAGTCAGGTGCCGTGTGAGCCAGCCAGGGGATTACCGGCGTTTACGGAGTGCTTGTTTTGGGCAGACCAAGAAGCTAGTTACTGCTGGCGCATCTCTAAAGATGATGAAGGTACAGACCTCTGACAATCAGTAAGCGAGTAGCTGTAGTCAGTCACAGAGAAGAAAAAGAGCTTTTTATCAAGGAACAGTCATTGTGAGGTGAGACCATCAGGAAAGGGGTGACTGACCTTGGTCAGCTTTTATTTTAGGGAGCTGGGAAGTCTCATTCCAGGCTCACATTGTTCGTGACTCTATTCATTGTCCTAATGGAGTCTGTTTCTTTAATGGGAAACCAGCTAAATGTCTCTCTTTCTTTCTTCCTAATGTTTGAAAATGAATAAGACTTGAAAAAGTAAAATCTTTTCACAGAAATGGCTGCGCCAGCACAGTGCCCATCTTGCTTGGTGATGGTTGTTTTGAAGAACATATAATAAGTAAGTAAGTAAATTTAGTTACTTATCTACGACGTGTATTTTGAGAATTTTTGTCATGGCCAAGTCACTTCTGAAGCAAATCATTTGCAGTTGGAGTAGAAGGGCCTAACCCTTCTTTTTTAAGAGGACATTAAAATTTGCCCACAAAATATTGAGCGTGACTTCAGGCAGATTGTGTACTTTTCTAGGGAAAAATGGACTAGTGTGGGTGGGGGTAATAAATGAAAGGACTAGATTTCTCATCTACACTGCAGATCACACTGGCATCAAGGCCGATAAGTGCTTCCATCAGGACCGTGGAAAATTCGGTGGAAATCTATTAACCCCTAAATGGTGTGTTAACTCACAGTGTTCGGGCATTAGGTCATCTGTTTGGGCAGCTAGTCAGAAAGAACTTAATAGAACAATATTAAAGAAAAAAAAATCATTTCCCTGAAATAAATGTCTAAAGAGAGTAATACACTTTTCTGCTGTCCCTTTCAAGTATAATTGATAGTCGGATTAGAGTCCATAATAAGTTTTCATTTCTTTCCCCAGTAATATAAATTTATAAGGAAATTCAAGATTGATTTACTCTCTTGAGCAAAAGATAGGCAGGGAATATAAACGAATAAAAAAGACAAGCAAGAGACTGTGGACTTTGCTCCTTGGTAGAGGAAGCAACTACGTTTCCAGCCCCTGTCTGCAGTTGCCACATGGGGATGAGAGATATCGCGTTATCAGATCTTCCAAGGATTTGAGAAAAATTGGAAATTTGAACACTTCTAATATTAAAAGTTTGTCAATTATTAAAAAAATTGCTAGCCAAACCTTATACATTGCAAGGGCATTATTTCATAGCAGAATAAACTATGAAGTTACTGCTTAACTTTGAAGTTATATTAAGGTTTATAATTAACCTTATGTTGATATTAATATTGCAGTAAATTTGATTTATTACTTAGTTTTAACTTGCGTCTACTTTTTTCCCCTCAACTCTTTCCATTCTCAGTGTTATGCTTAAGAGTCTTGATATAAAAGCAGTCCCTTAGCCAACATCTGTTAACCTCTGCTCCATTTTCTGGGGATTCCAGTGTTAGAAGCATCTTCAGCATACATAGACATGCGTATGGACCATTATGAACATTGAAACATCTGTAGCCAACAAACCAGTGACAAGAACAATAAACAGAATCCAAAACTTGTATTCTGTTTCTGTGTATCCTCTATTTTCTAGTCCACGAAAACAGAGGTATCATTGATTGCTATACAACAATTGAAGTCTTTGGAGAACTACAAAAAGGCCTGTTTGAATATGAGTATCTCTAAATTATCTGACCTAAAAATTTATACTTCCCAATGTAAAGTAGAAATTTGCCTTGGTTTCTTAGTTTGCTCTAACACAAGTTTAATTCAGTCCAACAATTTTTAAAAATGCAAAGAAATGTTTTACTGATTGGATTTGCAAAGATTAGATTAAAATACCCATTTTAATGTGGAATTTGAATATTGAGTTCTCTTTTACTCCAAAGGAAGTGTAAATTGGTGTACCTTTCAGACTCTCAGTTCAGTAATATGTTATCAAATTTAAAAAAAATACACCTACCCTTTGAGCAATCCTACTTTTAGGAAGTGCCTTGTAGCACTGTTCATAATCATAAAGCAAAAGCAATAATTCATATTTTTTAAATAGGAGAATCATTGCATGAATGTTGACACAATCAGTGAATGCAAAATGGTGTTTATTTATATTTGTTGATATTGAAGTAATATATATGAAGTAAAATAAACCCTAATTTATCCCTCTCCCCTTTTCTCTTTTGTTAACCATAAGTTTATTTTCTATGCCTGTGGAAATTAACATCTATTTAGGACACTCTAACTTAAAGCATTAGAAGCAGTGGCAATTAAAATGTTTTATTTCGTTAGAAAATTATTAAAGGTAGTATGAATAGTGCTTGCCTTCTTGTCATATAACTTACGATATGATACATTTTTCTGTGCCCTGGTGAATGGTCAGACTCCTTTTTAAGAATGGATTATCTTCCAGCGTTGTATTCTGTGCACCATCAAAGTCATGACAAATGTCTGAGCGTTTCCTTAATGGAAAGACTTGTTAGACTTCCTTTGGGATGTCTTCATCCTTTCATTAGAACTACATTCCTCATTTGTGTCTATAAACGTGCCTTCACTTGGTTCCTCTCCAGTGGCAGCAGTATCAGCATTCCAATGGTCAGCTATTTCCTCTATAGGCCATTTATATCACTCCCATCATTATCCCTTATTTTTTTTTAACTGAACTTTCCCTTTTTTGGCCAGTTTCCTCTTTCAATTTGTCATTTTGCTAAAATGTAACAGATTTATCCCTGAGAGACCAGGAGGCAACACAGCTACAAGCTTTGCTGTCTGTGTGAGTGGAATAACAAATGCACAGTGACCCATCCCTGACAGACTCTGAAGGAAACAGTATCACTGGTCACTGATCATGACACATATCGGTTATTTGTGAAATGGCTGGGGGACCCAAGACCTAGAGAAAAGTTTGCACTTTGTGCAATTATTCACAGTTAATACCACGAGAAAACTGAAATTTGAAACATCTTGTTGGAGGACTGAGTTATAACTTAATCATGGTAACTGAAAGCTCTGCCTCTCAACACCCTGCAGATCAAGGACTGCAAACATAGAAAGAGCCTGAAGTAAAATGTTCAGAGTGAGTGGCTCTCTCTGAGGATCGCATTTTGGATGGTTTTATTTTATTCAAAAAAAAAGTCCTTCTATGTATTCTAAGTTTTCCAACAATTAATATATATTATTTGTATAATACAAAAATAAATATTATTAAGAAAAAACTGTAGTGCCTACTTTTTACTCTAATAAAAACCAATTAGGCTTTGATGTGAATCGAAATTAATTTAATTCATGAGGATAATTTAGTTAATAAAAAGTTTTTAAATTGGTCTTTTAAATTCCTTCCCTCTGAAATTAGTTTTGATTTCAATAAATAAATTTGGATTACATTAACTTGAGGAGGAAATACTCTATTACAATATTTAGCCTTTCTTTCCAAGGACATTGATTGGTACGTCCCTCCTTTTATTCTTGTCTGTCTTTATGCCACTGTGTAACATTTTATAGTGTGTTTTTTTTTAATAAAAGTTCTTCATAGAGTGTGTCTAGGTGTGTTTTTTGCTATTGGTACGGTGAATGCAGATTTTCGTTCCTCATTAGATTTTTGAAATAAGACAACTATTGATTTTTTATACTTTATAACATATGTTGTTATCATGAGCTCTCTTGTTAATAAAATTTATAACTGAGACAGACATATATTTACAATGTCAATCAACAGTAGTGATCATGGGCACAATGGGGATCCTCCCATGTTCTATTAAAAGGCCTATGTTTGAACCATGTGCTGCCTCCCATTCTTCTCTTCTACTTAAGCATCCCTCTCTCTCCTGCATCACTGGAATTTCTGTTCTTCCTGGATCCTTCCCTTTAGCATTCAAACATTCTTAACTTCACCTATTTTAATAAAATAAGATTAAATTAAATTAAATTTAAAGACCTCTTTGACATCCTGTATTTCCTCCAGCTGCCATCTGATTTCTCTCACCTTCTTTACAGAAAAGCTCTCCACTTGCTGGCTTTCTCTCCTTGTGAAACAAAGAATTAATATAGCAGGCCTGACTTTAAAAGGACTTGAATTGGGAGAGGGCTCCCACCACCATTAATTGTAAGACTCGCTGATTATATCTAAATTGTTTGCATGAACAATGTGGCTTATGCAGAACACTTGCTTTCACTCTGGGAATCTGGAATTTTGGTACATGCAGGCAGAGGCTGCTACATGACCAATCACCAATAAAAAACTTAGATTCTGAGTCTCTAGGGAGCTTCTCTTAATTTCATACCTGTTGTCACGACTCATTGCTGCGGGAATTAAACCCATCTTGTGCTCGTGCGACTCCACTGGCAGAGGCCCCTTGGAAGCTTGTGCCTGGTTTCTCTCAGACTCCATCCTTTGCACCATGTTCCCTTTGCTGATTTTGCTGTGTATTCTCTCACTGCAACAACTCAAAGATGTGAATGCAACTATATGCCATCCTCTCAGCAAATTGTCGAGCCTGGACGCGGTCTTGGGGACTCTGTCACTCTCCTCACTTCCCACTCTCTTTGAACCCCCTCCATGAAGGTTTCATTCCAGTGTCTCCATGGAATCCACTCTTGTCAAGGGCCTCGGGACTTCCAAGTTGCCTAGTCCACAGGTCATTTCTCGGTCCTCATATTATCCTACCTCTCAGCAGCTTTTGAATCAAGTCGTCATCTCCTTCCTTTTGAATTACTTCCTTTCCTTGGTTTCTAGGACACCGCATGGTCTTGGTTTTCCTCCTACCTCCCTGGCACAGCCTATTCATTCTCCTTGGCTAGGTACTGCTCTGCTTCCTGAACTTTACATCAGAGCTGAATTTTGTAATATCAGTATTGATGGTGTGGTGGGGGTGAGTGTCGAATTCTGATGGTCAAGAGAGAAAGGAGAAATGGGAGGCAGTATAAAGAAAGAGTGGATAACTTTCCCCGAAGGCTTTGGTATAAAGGAGAACAAAACTGAGGTGGCACCTGGAGGGGGAAATGAGACTAAGAAAATACTTCTAAGATGGGAGAAATTACAACATATCTGAATACTGAAGAGAATGGTTCAATAAAGAAGAGGGGAAAGAGAGGAGACAGGAGAGAGAGTAAAACTTATAGGTGCCCAGTGCTCAGGCAGAGGGTTTACTTTAAGTGGGAATAGGAGAAACATCATTCCTAATCAACAGAAAGGAAAACAGGATACATGGGCCCTTTGCTTTTAGGTTTGTTGATATGGTGGGAACTTGATGGAAATACTTCCTGAACTTGATGTTAGTGAGGTCTGCTTTGTCATCACGTAATCTGTCAACATTAATTTATCAATCTCACTAATACCAGTTCAGTTTTTTCTAAGATTACTGGTGTGCAATCTGCCTGAAGACATATGCAATATTTTGTAGGCAAATATTAATGCACTCTGAGAAGGGTTAGACTATTCTACTTATACTATATATTATTGGGTTTACAGCTGACTTGGATAGGACAAAATTCTCAAGGATTTTAGAGTTTGAAGGGATTTGGAGATATCCAAACTGGCATGCAAAGGAAGGAAGAAGACACTCGCATATTCCAGTCAGAGAGGGTCAGAGAGATAACCTGAGCTGGTGCTAGAACTCTCTGTGGGTCATTTGCTTGCAGGTGGTCATAAAAACTATGCCTGTAAGACTTAGGTAAGGCTGAAGTAGACTACCATATTTACTGACCGTGTAAAAGAATATTAACCTGCAAGGAACTCAGAAAAGGAGAATCTGAAACGTAGGTGGAAACTCAGATAAATGTTTTCTAAGAAGGAGGGAACAGTCAACAGCTCAGAATGGATTGACGGTCATGTTTGATGAGGTATTAAAAAAATAATCACTGGATTTGTGCTCAAATAGTCCATTCCTGAGATAAGAATAACTTCAGTGAAGTCATGGGGAAGAAAGCCAAATAGGAATGGATGAAGGCTGTGGTCTTTAAAATGAGATGCTAGTACCACACTGATAGATGGAGATTGTCCAAGGCTTACGGCAGCAAATGTGAACTGCTCTGTGAGAATTCTGTGAAAGACACAAGAGGGAGAGAGATGGAAGCTGGAGGTGAGCTGTTGGTTTAAGGAGAATTCTGTTTTGAATGGGACAGACTCAAACATGTTTAAAAGCAGTTGTGAAGAGTATGGTTTAGACTATGAATAAGAGAAAAAGGGGAACTGATAATGTAAGATTCCTGAGAAGCTGAGAAGGGCAGGAGTTCAAGCATGAGTTGAAGGCTTGGGCTTGGCTGGGAAGAGAGCCAGTGCTTTCATTGAATCAGAAAAGTGTGGAGAGAGAATGAGTTCTAATGGATGGAAATTTGCATACCTGCTATCCATTCATTCCCCAAATTGTATTTTTGAACAATGGCTTTGGGTCAGGGACTATCTTAGTTGCTCAAGATGCATGACTGAATAACGCAGACAAAGATCTTATGAAGTTAGAGCCAGTATTGTTTATTTTTTCCCTTACTATATTTTTTGGTTTGATTACCCATTAAAGGGAAATGTGACAGCAATTTTTTCTGAGAAGTCAAAGGTCAGGCTGTTTTGATAAGGAAGATGGCAGGGAGATGGGGAGACCCAAAGGGAAATGTGAAAGCCTTGTCATTCAGGGCAGGACAGAGACACTTACCTTGTTTTGGAGGGCATGGTTGAAGGGCTTTTGAAGTTGACACATGTGCCTTTATGGGAAAACCATTGTGTGAACTGCTGTACAACTCTGTCCCGCTGAGCTCGGCTCCAAGTCAGGGAACTAGAGAAAGCAAAAAGGAAGGTTTAGCTAAAAGAAGAAACTTAGCAATTAAATTAATTTTTCTCCATGTGCATATGTGCCCAATTTTATCTCTACTTGTTTATTTTACCTCATTTTCCTTGATTTCATGTGACAAAACTTTATCTATTTTATTGATAAGTTCAAACAATTTTCTTTTTTCCCTTTTATCTCCAATGTATTGTTTCTATCTTGATTCATTTAACTCTCATTTATGTTTGTTCATTTCAGTGCTTTTTTTTCCCTTAACTTTTTTGGTGAATACATATTTAGTTTATTTTTATTTTTCTTGCTTAATAACAGAAAACATTAAAGACTATACATTTTTCTGAAGATAGCTTTTGATCTATGCAATTGATTTTGATATATAATGTTCTTTAATTTCTAAAATATTTGTAATGTAATTGTAGTCTTTCATTTTCTCTTTTTTCCCCAAAAGTTATTGAAAATAGACTTTCTAGTTTTACAATGGGTTAGCGTCAATGTTGGTTCCAATGGGTTAAATTATTATAATATGGTTTTATTACACAGTGGTGAAAGAATGCAAGTGGTATAATCTCTATTACAGAATTAATTAAGGTTATATTTATGTCCTTACATGTGATCAAATTTTATAATTATTCCACAGACACTTGGAAATAATGCATTTTTTATAGGCTTAGAAAAGTTGATAACTATTCCTTTGTATGACGAGTACTTACTGAGTTTCTAATACTTGCAAGGAATCACATTAAGTACTTGGAATATAGAGAGAACAAGAGAGTCAGGATCCCTGTCCTGATAGAACTGATGTTCTAGTGCAGGAGACAGAGGGGAAAAAAGACATAGCAAATAAAATATTTATAAGTTGCCGTGAGTGCTACGAAGGAAGTGAGGAACTGAGGTAGAGACAGCAGGCTGCATTCAGTTTGCATAGGCTGGTCAGGAAAGGCCACCAGAAGAGCTTATACCTGGACAGAGTCCTAGAGGATCATAAGCTACTGGCCAAATAAAGGTTTGGAGGGAGAGTGTTCCCTGGAGAGAGAATGGGAGAGAAACAGGGAGCTGATGGTACTTGCAAGGGAAGGATCACAATGAAAAGTCATGGACTTGGGATTAGGGAAGGGAAATAAAAACAAGCAGTCAGAAAGCTATGGGACCAGTATTTTGGCAATCTCCAAAGAGCTGAAGGATTGTGGCCGTAGGGGTTTGTGAGTTAGTGAGCTGGGTAGAACAAAGGTGGCAGACAGTGTGTGGGATGCTTAAACTCAAGATTTTAGACAGTGCAGTTTTTGGTGATGACAATATCTAAGATGTGACCAGGGGGGTTGGGTGACTGTATTGGACTGGAGAAATCATTGGTGATGAAGGGATAAGGGTCCAGGGGTCTGGATGTGTGAGAAAATTCATCTCTGGATGTTGACTTTAGGCTGAGAGGAAAACTAGAGGCCAAAATGAGTTTGTTGTATTTTATTATTAGATTCTCTATATTTTAATTAAATTTTTTTTAACTGAAGTATAGTCAGTTGCAATGTGTCAATTTCTGGTATACAGCACAATGTCCCAGTCATGCATATACATACATATATTCATTTTCATATTTTTTTCATTAAACATTATTACAAGATATTGAACATGGTTCCCTGTACTATACAGAAGAAATTTGTTTTTTTCAATCTATTTTTAAATATAGTGGTTGACATTTGCAAATCTCAAATTCCCAAATTTATCCCTTCTTACCCTCTTTCCCCAGGTAACCATAAGATTGTTTAGCTATGTCTGCAAGTCTGTTTCTGTTTTGTAGATGAGTTCATTAGTGTCCTCTTTTTTTCTTTTTTTTTTAAGATTCCACATAAGTGATATCATATGGTATTTTTCTTTCTCTTTCTGCCTTACTTCACTTAGAATGACGATCTCTACTGTCCATCCATGTTGCTGCAAATGGCATTATTTTATTCTTTTTTGTGGCTGAGTAGCATACCATTGTATAAATATACCACAACTTCTTTATCCAGTCATCTGTTGATGGACATTTAGATTGTTTCCATGTCTTGGCTATTGTATATAGTGCTGCTATGAACATTAAGGTACGTGTATCTTTTCGAATTAGAGTTCTCTCCAGATATAAGCCCAGGAGTGGGATTGCTGAATCATATGGTAAGTCTATTTTTAGTATTTTTGTTTTATTTAAATTAAATTTAATCCAATCAGTTTGTTGACTTTTCAGAGATATGCTAAATCCTTCTGCTATGATTATGATTTTTTTGCCTTATGTGGTTGATTTTTAGTTATTTGGGGTAGTTGCCTTCTAAAAGTCCCCTCAGAGACTGGATTAGCAAGCACTGAGTCATTGTTTAAAGACATCTCACTTAATATACATTTTTGTTTCATTAACATTGAGCTCATGGCCACCAGCATCATAACTTATGTGTGAATGAAGCATAACTAACACATATTTCTTCCATAAGGCATGTAGGCATGTTCAGCCTTCTGGCATGTAGGGATGTTACTGGCACTTCAGCACTATGCTCAAGGCCATTTTAAACAGTGAAATCACCGACAGAAACATAAAAAAGTGAAAAAAAAATTATGGCACTAAATAGACCATGACAAGGACACTGGTTTTTTAGGCTGAGAGCTGAAACGGGGAGGCAGAGCTGAGCCTTGTCTGACCTCAGTGGGTAATTACACATCAGGTGACTCAATTTTTGTGCCACTCTGTGCACGTCTGTGAATGGCTGTGAAGGTGCCACAAGTATTGATTTTGGGATTATACATGCATTTTTGCAGGTAGGCAAATTCACAAATATGGACTCTGAATAACAAGGAACAACTGTAAATTGTGAGATTATTAATTGGCTGATTCAAGACTATGCTATTTTCCAGGAAGTTTTTATAATTTTGGAAAAGTAAATGAGCTCCTTTGTCAAAATTAAAACTTTCTGTCTCAATGGCTTTATTTTAGCTAGTGCCTATATTGCTATTCTCTGTTTTGTTATGTTTGTTTGTATTTTCCTGGAATATACTTCTTCATATAGCTGAATGTTGTTTTGGTTTTTTGCCTTATAATAACCAAGTTTAACTAACGAAGTTGTTATAATTGTTTTGGCAAATTTTATTTGTGCCATCTTCTAGAACATCTAGGTTTTGGGGGATTTCTTTATTTTCTTTTTCCTGCCCTCTGTTACCTGATCGAAATCTATTTGTTCCTTTTTTCTTTCTGTCATCATTTAAAAATTGTATGTCATAATTCTCCACTACTAGTGATAACTCTAGCATTGATTGCTGTTGTTTTTTATCAAACATTGAGCAAATACAATAAATATGGTATAAAACAAATGAGGAGATAAAGAATAATAATGCTATGAACACCCTAGTACCAGTGACCCAGTCTGATAGATAGAACATTTCTATTGAAATTGAAGTGCCCCGTTCCCCATTCTAATCCCATCCTACCATTTCCCTCAGAGGTAACCAGCTGGAATGTTGTGTTGTATCATTCTTCTCTTTTCCTTTTTTAGTTTATCACATGTTTATATGCGTGTGTGTAATAAAGAATCCAATTCATTTCTTTTTCCATACAATAACCAGTTGTTAAAATATCAATCTTTCTCTGCTGATAAACAGAGAATGTTACCTTTGTGATAATCACAGGACAAAAGCTACTAGAAATAAGTGAATTTAGTGATGAACCATTTGAAAATGAAATGGGAAAAAAAATCTACCATTTACAATAGCATAAAATCATGGAATACTTCCTGATAACATGAGCAAAATAACATGTAACAGACCTGTAGAATGGAATCTCCAGAACACTGGTGAGGGAAATTAGACAGGACTTAGATAAAAGGCGAGGTATACCATCTTTAAGGATCAGAGGACTGAATACTGTTAAGCTGTCAATTTAAATTCAGTCAATATTTCAGCTAGAGGTTTGTGGAAAGTCACAAGCTAAATTTTATTTTAAATCGGTTTTTGGCTAATCATGACTTCTATATCTACTGTCGATGGTTTATGGAAATAAGATTAAATTCTCTATGTTGATTTTGTTCCAGCAAACTTGCTAAACTCTCTTATTCATTATAATAATTCACTTGCAGATTTTTGGAGGGATTTTTTTCACTAGACAATCATATCTGCTCTGAATTATGACAGCTTTATTTTTTCTTTTCAATCCTTTATAGTTCTATCTTTGCCTCACTTCATTGGATAATAACAAATAGAAGTGTTGGTAGCAGGCTTTTGTTCTTTTCCTTCTCCCTATTCTTAAACATTTTAGAATTTTCAGGTAAAATTAGATGCTTGCCTACCTGCCTGCCTGCCTGCCTGCCTTCCTGCCTTCCTTCCTCACAAGATACTATTATCAAACTAACACAATTTCTTTATATTCCTAATTTGTTCTGAAATCTTTTTTAACACATATGATAAATGGAAGGTTAATTTCATGAAACCTCCTTCCTAAATCTATTGAGAGCACTCAAACTTTTTCTCTTTTAATCTATGACTTTTTAACTTTACTTACTCCTTCCCTGATGCCCTCCCTTTATGCAGATCTGAGTTTCTGATCTGTCTCATGTTCCTTCTCTCTAAAGAACTTCTTTGAACATTATTTTGCAAGCCAGTCCTACAGGCTACACGCTTCCTCAATTTTTGTCTGAGAAAATTTTAATTTCTCCTTCACTTTTGAAATATAGTTTTGCAGAATGCAGAATTCTAGCTTGGTGGGGTTTCCCTCCCAACAGTTTAAGTACTTCACTCCACTCTCTTCTTGCTTGAATGGTTTCTGAGAAGTCAGATGTAATTTTTATCTTTGCTCCTCTGGGAGTAAGGTGTTTTTTTCCTCTGGCTTCTTTCGAGACTTTTTCTTTACCTTTGATTTTCTTTGATATGTCCAGCTGTAGTTTTTTGTTTCATTTGCATTTTTCCTGTTTGTTCTCTGGGCTTCCTGAATCTGTCTGTGGTCTGCTGTCTGGCATGAATTTGGGGAGATTCTCCATCATTATTGGTTAAAATATTTGTTCTGTTCCTTTCTCTCTTCTCCATTTGGTATTCCCATTATGGATACACTATAACTTTTGTAGTTGTCCTACAGTTCTTGGATATTCTGTTCTGTTTTCCCCCTCAGTCTTCGCTTTCTCTCAGCTTTTTGGTTTCTATTCACATGCCTCAAGCTCAGAGATTCTTCCCTCAGCCATGTCCTGTCTGCTAGGGAGCCCATCAAAGGTGTTCTCCATTTCTTTGTGATTCTTTCCCAGAATATCCATTTCTCTGCCTATATCACCCATCTGTCTTTGCATGTTGTCCACTTTTCCCATTAAAGCTCTTAGTGCATTACTCATAAGTTATCTTAAATTGCTACCCTGGTAATTACAACATTCCTGCCATATCTGACTCTAGTTCTGATACTTGCTCTTTTTTTTTTTTTTTTTGCCTTTAGTATGCCTTGTCATTTTTCACTGAAAGCTGGACAAGATACTGAGTAAAAGGAACTGCAGTAAGTGGTCTTTGTAACGTGGAGGTGAGGTGCGGGGAAGAGGAAACATTCTACTGTCCAATAATGGATCTCTGTCTTTTAATGAGCCTGTGCTTCTGGACTGTGGACTTCACAGTGCCTCTCAGGATGGAGCAGGATGGGTAGTGGGGACTGGAGATGGGTATTTCCCTTCCTCCAGGTCAGTTGCTCTCTGATAAAACCTCAGTAGATTAGGCTCTGGTTGAACAGTTTCTCCTGAGGGCAGGCCTTATTAAGAACAGACTGCTCGGACATTTTTTAAAATAGCTAATTTCTCGCTTGCCCTGCTGGAAGCATGAAGGACTTTTTCTCCTTTTTCCTGAGTACCTGGTAGAGCTCTGGGATGTAAAACTCACAACAGTGTGGTGTCCTTCTCCCCCAACACTGCATCCCCCTGTAGCTTTTAACTCTCAGACTCTTCTATGCTGAGCCTCCAACAGTTCATCCATTAGAGCTGAAATTTTCCTACCCCCGAACTGGTTGCCACAGAGGTTTCTGCTCCTGTAAATTGTGATTCTCTCTACCTGCCTGTCTGTGTCTCCAGTACTGGGGGCAACAGTTTGCCCTGCTGGATGGATCAGTTCTCTGATGGGTCTAAGGACTGTTGATTTTCAGTTTGTTCAACTTTTTACTTAGGGTTAGGGCAGAGTGATGACTTCCAGTCTCTTTACATGCCAGACCAGAAACCAGAGTCTTTTAATGTGTCAATATAGTGAATTTTATTCATTTAATTTAATATGCAAATTATATATAATTACATATATAATTTAATATATAAATATATTTAATTATATGTAATTTTAAACCAACATCATATTCCTAGAATAAATCCAACTGGGTCATGATGTGTCAGCTCTTGTATACCATGCTCCATTTGGTTTGCTGAAAGTGTCTTTCAGATTTTTTTACATATGTTCCTGAGTAAGAATATCTTGTAAATTTCCATTCTCTGAGCATCTTGTTTGTTTTCTGTAGCATGATTATACTCACTTCATAACATGTTAAGGGATAGTTTTTCTTTTGCTGTTCTTTAGAAGAGGATGAGTAATATTTAAATGATCATTATTTAAATATTTGTTACAACTTGCCCACAAATCTGTCAGGATCTGGGACTCCTTTGTGGAGAAGCTTTTAAGTGCTGATTGCTTATCTTTAATGGTTATAAATCCCACTCAGATCTCCTATAACGCTTGAGTCAGTGTTGATACATCATATTTTGGGGAATTGGTTTACATTCAGTTTCTTTTTTGGCATTCCATTCTTTTATGTTCTTCTTAAATAACTACAATAGCCAGAGTTATGTCTGCTTTGTTTCTGGGCTTATTTCAAACTTTTTCTGATTCTTTGAAGTCTGAAGTGTAGGTAAATTCCTTCAGGTGCTGTCTGTTTCTGCCTATGTTTTGTGCTTGGGAACTATGGAGCAGGGGTCATTTCTGTTTTAGACACAAGCTAGTTGTCCACCAAAACATTTTCTTCCTCGTCCTCAGCACATAGTGAGATGCTACTTACCAGTCCTCCTTGGGGCTGACTGTGGTCTTGAGCCTGAGTGCTTGCCCGCAGAATGTGCATGGAGCGATGCGCCCATTTCCAATCCTGGCCCATAAAAACATTGCCACTGAGTGAACACTCATTTCAGTTACCTATTGCTATGTCACAAACAACCCGAAGACCTAGCACCTTAAGACAACAACTATCTTACTATTTCTCATGAACCTGTCAGTTACTGGGCAGTATTTTGCTAGTCGAACCTGGGCTCAGTTATGCAACTACGTTGAGTTGAGCTGTAAGCTAGCTTGGACTGGAAAGTCCAAGAGGGTCCCTCTCACACACCAGCAGCCTTGTTACTCACTGTGAGCTGGGGCATCGTGACTCTCCGTGTGATGTCCCATCCCTCATGGCCTCTACAAAGCCTCTCTCTCCAGCAGGATTGCCTGGATATCCTTTTGACATGGAGGTTGGACTTCAAGAGGGAAAATGTGGATGCTGCCAGCCCCCTTAAGGCTTGAACTCAGAAGCTCCAGAAAGTTGCGTCCACCACATCCTATTGGCCAACACACATCTTAAATCCAACTCAGATTCGAAGGATTGGTAGCAAATCCCCACTGTTTCTGGGAGGAGCTTCAGAGTCACAATGGGAAGAGGCATGGGCACAGGGAGACATGATTCAGGGGCCATTTTTCCTATTCGACCACATCGCCCCTGAATGTCCCCACACAGCACCCTCTCCCTCTTCTCCTGACGGGTAGATTCAGATGCTCAGGGAGCCCTTGTAAGCCATGTAATGAAGGCAGAGCCTCTGCTAGAGGCTCCTCACCCCCTGCTCCCACTCTCTGGCAACTGGGTGTGGTATAAGCAAGAAATAAACCCGGTTTGTGTTAAGCCACTGATATTACAGGCTTTATTTATTAAAGCAGCTAGTCTTCTCCTAAAAATAGAAGCTAAATTTACAGCTTGAGGTTTTTCAGACTATACAGGTAATATGAATTGGATTGCAAACCCATGAGAGGAACATCTTGTGACTGTAGTCTCTCTAGAGAGGTTTTGTCTTTTCTGCCCAACGCCAAGGTCTGAGATGATCCACTTTCCTTGCTGATTCGTGTGGGTGTAAACTGTGGGAGGACTTGGAGAGCATAGGCAGTGAGGACAATGTTTTCTTTGGTTATCTTGACTCTGAAGGAAGCCATTTGTGGACCCCATTTTATGTGAGTGAACTCTGACTTTGTCTCCTGGTCCCAGCCAACCCTACCCCCAAATCAGTCTGTGAAAGCCACCAGCTTTCATGTTGCCTGGGACTTGCAAATCCTTCCGCCTAAAGCTGGCTTCGATTCTCTGCTGGCCGTCTGGATTCCTGCTCCCAATCAGTGTGTAGCCTCTGAGAATTCCACATTCTCGCCCACTCATGCTTGCATTTAAAAATGTTATTTATATTTTAGTTAGCATTTTAAATTGTTTTCAGTAAGAGGGTCAGTCTGTTCTGTAAATTTCAATACTGCCAGAAAAATAATCAGGCGTTTGTTTGTAGAGGCATTTAAATTTCTGTGTTTCTCATGACTTTTACAGATGAACTCATGTCATTTTGCTTTTGTGAGTTTCCTATTTACATCCCCTGCTTTAAAAAACAAAAAAAAAAACCAAAAAAAAAAAACAAACAAAAAAAAGCCACTGGACAATAGGACCAAGTGTATTCAGGAAAAATCCTGAGGATACTTCCACTCGCTGTGCTCTCTGGTGGCTAGTTTACATCCTAGAACCACTGGTAAGATCACAGGTCACACCACCCTCACCTTTCCCTGCACGTGGGGACTTACTGAACAGGCCCGTTCCTGGCCTCAAGTCCTGCCCTTCAGAGTCAAGTGACATTTGTTGCATTCCACTGAACTCTCTCCTATTTCCTGGGCAGTGTGCTGTGACTGTTGGGTTTATCCGTGTTTCCTTGAATTTAGCATTCCCAGCATTAAATCTCTTAGTCTGAGATCTCCCAGGCGCAGCCCCTGAGACGTGCATTCAAAGGCAAGTATTTATTTGGGAGGTGATCCCAGAAAGCTGGATCAGTCATCAAACCAAACTCTGTTTGCATTATGGGAAGAATATAAATGCGAATGCCCAGGAGGCAGAGTCAGCAAGAAAAGAGGAGTAAATGGATAGTACCCTGTTCTATAATCACTAAAGTAACAGAAGTGATTGTGATGGTGATGAACACTGACTGAGTATTTTCCATGAGCTTTGCATTAAATTTAACTAATGTGAACCTCAGAAAATCCAACAAGGTAGGATACTTCTCCTATCCCCATTTTACAGAACGACAAATTGAGGCGTGGATAGGTTACTTAGCTACTTTGTGTCATACGACTAATAGGCTGTGGAGCAAAGTGTGATCCCAGGCCCCCTGAAGGAGTCCACGCTCCTAGATACTCGGCTGTGTTATTACCACTCAAGTTTATTCTAGAAATGAATGTCTGCCCTGGGAAATTTGAGAAATGTAGAAAAACATTTTAAAAAACATTTAAAATTAGGGACAACTTCAGTCAAACCATGATCCCAGTAAAATTTGTGAAATTTGTAAGGTAGAATCTGCTTTAAAAGTAAAGGAGCTAATAAATTGGGAAAGCTATTCAAGGTGTTACAGCCAAAGGAAGGGAAGGAGGGAGGGAGGCTGGGAAGAAAGAAAGAAGAAGGTAGGACCGGGGTGCAAACCAGGTTTTTCTCCATCCAAAGCTCTTCTTTATTCTAATACTCCAGCTGGCATAGGCGATTTATCTCAGGAACACATTATGGGATCAAAGGACAATTTTGTTAGAGCGTGTGGGTGTGTGTTTAGTTGTAAGAGCTCATAAATCTTTGGCTCCTCATGTGGAGTCTGTGGGGTTTTTATTTCGGGTCTCCCCTCTAAGTTCCCACATTTACTGCCATTTACTTTTTATACTTTTGGGCTGGACACAGAAATAACTAAATTGTCCCATAGCTTTTTAAGAGCCTCTTGCTTGTTGAGGCTTATTCCATATTTAAATTCAACTCAAAATAGTATCCAGATCATTTTCCTACTAATAAAAGGAGTATGGCCTAGATGATCAAGATAAAAATGAAGGTACATTATGCAATTTTAAAAGGAAGTGATTTTTCTCTTTTTTATTTTAAGCACTGGAGTAGAAAGATGGGTAGAAGAAAGAAATCATTGGAGGAAATTAAATTAGGGATCAAGGAAGGGCAGGCTAATAACAACCAGCTTAATTATAATAATTTATAAAGGCTTATTATAGGATGGTTTTCAAATATCATTTCATTGGATCACAATAGATCTGACCTGGTACATCTTAAGTAAGCTGCTTCATTAGCAATCAATCTAAAGTCTTGAGGACTGCCAGACAAGCATCTGCAATCTGTTATTAGTGGGGAAAATATAAGTTATTTTTAGCCATGGATTATGTGGTTGTCACTAAGTGCACCATTATTAGATATTTTAGAGAGAATTGGACAAATGGCACAATTAGGAGGAGCCAACCCTTCTAATTTAAGAAAACCTTGAGCTAGATTTTTCATTTTGTACACAGGCTAATAATTAAAGCCTACCTTATATTCCTTATTTTGTCTTTGTGTTTTGATTTCTGACTTTGGCTGGTCGTTACTGTCTCTGGCCTAGATTAACTGTTTCCTTCTGTGAGTAAACATGAATTATCTATAAGGAACCTTGTACTCAAACTGGCTTACAGTTGTTAATTGCTCAATTCCTAAGGCTGTTTGAGCTTTTTCAGAGTGGCTTCAGTTTGTATGGGTTTTCAACTCACTAATACCTCGCCATTTAAAAATTTGGATTTAATACAATAATTTACATCAGGTGGTTAGAGCAGTGCTTCTTAAAATGTGGTCTCTAAACTGACAGCATCAGCGTCCCTTGGGTGCTGGTTAGAAATGCAGCTTCTCAGGCCCCACCCAGACACAAACTGATTCAGAATCTCTGGCAGGCAGGACCCAAGAATCTATGTTTTCAAAAAGATTTCCAGGTGCTTCTTACGTGCACTAAAAATTTCAGGTACAGGAGGTTATTGCTGGGGTTAGCAAACTTTTTCTGCAAAGAGCCAGCCAGACCATAAGCATTTTAGGCTCTGTGGGCTATGTGAGCTGTTAGAATTACTTGTCTCTGCCGCGATAAACAACAGAGGCCACCATGGACATGAGTCTGGCTGTATTCTGATGAAGTTTTATGTACGAAAACATGAAGTGGGCTGGATTTGGTCCATGAGCCATAGTTTACTGATTCCTGGGTTAGAGCATGGCCTGCCAATAGTTCCAGGGTTTAATGTCATGTCTGGAAGTTGGGAAACAGAAGGAAAGAAAGCTACACTTATAAATGCTTGCTGTGTATAAGGCAGCTCACATTTCCCCCCCAAACCAGTGGCTGCCATATCTAGCCATGAAGACTGTGTACTAAAGAATGACAGTTGGTGACATCTGGAACTGTGCAGCACACAGCCTGGACAGCATTACATTGGGGGTCCTAGGGTTGCATCATCTTCATCCTACAGATACACTGCCAGCCAGTGTCAGAACCAGGGTTAATCCTGGGTCTGTCTGGCCATGGAGGCTGCGCTCTGCCCACTGATTCAGCTGAAAACGGATAACCTAGCTGACCCCAGCTGTGGGCTGTATGTTTTCCCCTTTCAAAAAGCACAAAGGCAAACACTTGCCACTGGACGTTGGAAGGATGAGAAAGAAAGAGGGAGAGTGTGTGTGTCAATGAAAGACTCGAGGAAATATCGTTGACAGTAAACTGAAAATAACAGCAACTGGAAGATTACTTTAGAACAAGGTAGACATTAGTGTTACAGCAGGTTGGTAATAAGTTCTCTATCAGTTAGTTACCAATGCATAACAAGCCATCCCAAATCACAGTGGCTGACAATATTAAGACTTTACTATTGTGCTTCTGGTCTTGGCTCAGCTCACTCATGTGTCCGTGGTTGGCTGTGGGTTGGGCAGCAACTCTGCTGGCCTTTGCTGCACTCTCTTTCATGTTTGAGAGTTGGCAGAGCACAGACTTGTCTAGGATGGTCCCAGCAGGGACAACTGGACTCCCTTCCATGTAGGTGCCCGTTCTCCTACAGGTTAACACAGGCTTTCTCTCGTGGTGGTGATAAAGTCTCAAGGAGGAGGGTGAGCAGGAGTGTGCCAGGCTTTTTGGGGCTAAGACTTAGAACTGGCACACCATCATCGGGGCTGAATCTCTTTCCACCAAAAGATGAGGTCATTTCCTCTCTTCTTGAGTTTTGTCTGCCCTTGTGACTTGCTTTGGCCAATAGATTGCAGCAGGAGTGATGGCGGACTACTGTAAGCATAGCCCTCCAGTGGTCTCGAGCTCTGCCCAGTAACTGTGCCCCGGCTCACCTGCTGGAGGTGGGGTGCCATGCTGAACAGAGACAAGTTATCCTAGACTAGCAGCCCTTTGTCATCCACAGCCAACCAGAGATGTGTGGGTGAGCCTAGGGAGACCAGAAGAACCACCCTGCTGATCCCAGCCAAAACTGAACCCAAAGAGTACTGATCTTACCATTAAGTGTTTTTTTTTTTTTTTTAATGTGGCACAAAAACTGATATGGATGTCATACATATCAAATAACCACCATTTATTATGTATTCTTTTGTGTGAATGATGAGATGAGTAGTATTTAATCTTTACTTCAATTTGAACTTCATAAAGTTGTCTGAATATCAGTGCAGATCTCCTAGCTTGTCTGTGCTACTATCAAATCAACCAGCATCTTTAGAGGTGTGCTGAGAAGTCTTCAGTACATAATTCTTATCTGTGAGAAATTCTTGTCCTGTGGGTGAGGGAGCTATGTAAATAGATTATGACAGTGCAATATGATTCCTGCTGACACAGAGCTATGGAAGCACAGGGCTGTCAAAGAGGGACATGTGATTCACTCTGCTTCGAGAAATTGAGGGTGGCTTCCCAGAACTGTTTGCTGTGCAGAGGGAGTGAAACTTCAGAGTAAATGACATGTGCAAAAGTGACTAGGTTCCCAGAAGCCCAGTAGGTTCAGGGAATAATAAAGCTGGAATCTAAGACATTTATGAGCCACTCTATGCTCCTAGGTTCTGGGATCCTCACTTCATCTGTTTATCCCAGCCTTCGGGGTTTCACATATTCTTTCACATATTCATGGTCTAGATTGCCTCAATCCCAGAAGTGACAATGGCATTGAAATTGGTTTTATCTTTGTGTCTCCTTTGTGCTCTGAGTAAAAAGGTCCCCTTTATTAAACCTTCTCTGGCAATACTTAGTGTGCATTCTTGTTTCCTAACCAAATGGTGACTGATCCGATTCTTAAGGGAAATGACTCTTAGATCTGTGGGATAATATAGAAGATAATTTTGAAGAGGGTTGGGTGGGAGAATGGGAGACTGAAAGAAACAATGGTGATCAGGACACGACTGCAGTTTCGTCCAGGGCAGAGTTACAGGGAAACTTAACTAAAGCAGGGGCCACGGGAGAGGGAACATTTGCCTAAGAGGCAGGATTCATCCTTGATTCTCCCTTTTCTCTCTCTCTGCACCCCCGGCCACACGAACACAAGCACAGACAGCAATTCCATTAGCAAGAACATTTAGTTCTCCATGCAGGAATGTTCCAAGTGTGGCAATGCTTCACTACATCTGCTGCAGAAATTCTAGTCTGAGCTATCTTTCCCAGCCTTGATGATGGTGAGAGCCTCCAGCTCTCTCCCGTTCTCACTCCTGTGTCCCAGATGAGGCAGATCCACAGAAACAGAGTCTAGATGAGCGGTTGCATTATGCAGAGAGCAGCCAGAGTCATGCTTGAAAAACCGTAATTCAGCCCATATTGTTCCCTGCTTAAAACTCTCTAATAGATTCTCCCCTAAGAGAAGGAGAACTGAAGGCTTTTCCTGAGCAATTCGGCCTTTCTTTCTGGTGTCCCCGTACCCTTCTCCCTGCCTTAGTCGTTGTCTCCATCACACTGTTTCCTGTTCCCTGAACTCACAGAGCAACATCCTCCTCGGAGCTTTCTCCCGGCTACAACCTGTGCCTAGAACTCTCTCCTCCTGCCTGCCCCTGGGCTACTCTTTCTTCATCCTTCTGGTCTAAGTTCAGACATCATCTGTTCAGAGAGACCTTCTTCTCTTTCCTTTCTGATGTGTCTTATCTCATCATGTTCCAGCACATCACTGTTTAATTTTCTTCATAGCATTTATCCGAATACCATTTCATCTCCTTTCCTAAATCTCCACCCTCCTCCTCCTCCTTCTCCTCTCTCTCCTCCTTCCTCCCTCCCTTCCTTCCTTTTTCTAGTTTTTTTTTTTTTCCTGGCTTCTCTCATTACAATGTAATATGCACATAAACACAAGGGCAGGGACATAGTACACACTTGATGAGCAGTTTTTAGAGGGACAGATGGTAAGTTTAAGGAGACATTTCTGAGGTCACGTGTATGGGCTGTGACAACTGTTTTGAGTGTAGGAGAAAGGAGAGAGGGAGGAATTGATAAAAATGCCTAGATTTCTTGTTGAAATCAAGCTACTGGGTGATGACAGTGCTATCAACCAGATTGGGACTATCGTTAGGAGAATGCGTTTTGGAGAGAAAATGATGAAGTTGATTTGGTGCTATGATGGTCTTTCATGCTACAGGATACTTGGGGAGAGGTCTACTGCACAGTGGAAATTTGGGTCTGGAACTCAGGGAAGGCGATGGTGCTGGAGTCAGAGCCTTCTTCACCATCACTACAGATAAAGAAACAATTATGCAAATATTTATAATTTGGCAATCCAAATTCTCACATATATACTTATAAACATCTAAAAGAGAAATATATTCACAGATGTGGGGGATAACATATACATTTCTAAGTATAAACATTTAAAATATAAATGTATTCATAGATAAAAAGATACATTTATTTTCAAATGCTTATTTCATAAATGTAAATGAGAAAGAGCTTTACATTCTAGGACAGTAGTAAATGAGTGTAGGCCAGATAAATGGAATAAAAGATGGTTTATAAATTTTAGAGGCTTTAGAATCATTTAGAATCATTTAAGAATCATATTACTCTGAGGCCACTCCAGGATATATTTATGCCAGACTTCCGGCATTTGGTATTGTAATAAGCAAACAGTTTGCATTTTTGTTTCTTTGGTTTTATGTCCATTTCTGGGTCCTCCTGAGAATCTGTCATTTTAAGCCAGGGGAATTAGAGTGGGATTGTTTATTTCAATCATCCCACTCTTTTCTGCTGGTTTTCCTGCCTGCCAAACAAGCCTCACCAGATAATGTGTAAACTGATGAAAAATCCAAGGTGAAATGTGTATAATAACTGTTCTATTTGAATGCTTTTATGGTGGGGAGAAAAGGGTGCCTTCTACGTTATGACCGTAAGTGTTAGAGAAAGAAATCTTCTTTATTTCGCTGCTTGGAGGGGACACTGAACTTGTAAAATAACTACATCTATCATTCAGTAAAACACTTTTTCAAAGGTCTTTGCTGTATTTTGAAATTTCTGATATAACCTAAGTTTATTCCTGATAAACTTGTTACCAGGAGGTACCACCTGGCAGGTATAAACAAATAAGTAAGAGCCCTTTAGCTTGTGCCCATTCTCTGTCAATAGGATGCTTTCTTAATATTTGTAAGTGATTAATTTTTCAAGTACATTAAATATTTTCTTTGAAATATATTTTATATAACTGATTTGTCTAGAAAATTCCATTTTCTACATTTAATTCAGCAAATGCTTATTGTCTGTATATTAAACAGTGAGTAATTCTGGAAAGAGGTGGGAAGGGAGTGACACCAGACCTCAGCCTCCCAGACTTAGAAGTATCTTAGTCACCTCAATGTAAAGTATGCTATGAACACATTATATCACACTTGCAGTATTTCCATGAATTCTGGATTCATCCAACAATCCTAGAGATGTTATTATTCAGAAGAGGAAGGGGGAAGGAGTAACATTGCCATTAAGGGCACAGACTCTAGAACCAGATTTCCTAAGCTTGAAATTTGGTGTATTTATCAGAGAAAGTGGTACTAGCTGCTGTAACAAAGATCCCTGAAATCCCAGACACTTAACACAGTGTGACTTAACTTACATGCCACTGTCTGGGGTGAGTCAAGAGGACCTCCTGGTCCTCCATCCTGCAAGAGGTGACTCAGAGGTCCAAGCTCTTCACGGTACAACTCTGCCATCTTGGGGTCATTTGCTTCCAGCCAGAGAGAGAAAATAAGGGTAGAAAACCATGCCACATATTAAAAGGTCCAGACCAGAAAAGTGAACTTCACCACTTTTACTCACATTCCAGTGGCCAGAATCAGTCACGTGGCCCTGCCTTGAGGCAGGGGCAGTTGGAAGTAAAGTCTTTGTCGCACTGGAAGGCAAGTGAGTTTAGCGCCCACAGAGCATCAGCTTTGCCATGCCTGGCTCTACCATTTGTTAGCTTATGAGTCTCTCTTTGTCTCTGTTTCCTCATCTGTAAAATAGAGGAAGTAATAGTACTGACCTCAAAGTGTTGTTATAAAGATAAAGTGAATCAATATATGTAAAATGCTTAAAAGAGTGCTTGGTAAGTGCAATTGAAGTAGGTTAGCCCTCCTTGCTTTATATGTGAGGAAAATTACCATCAGGGAGTTACGAAGGGCTATAGGATTTCAGAGTAGGAAGTGACCATTTTTACTGGAGGTTGTGGTTAGCAGAATAGCCCCCTAAGGATGTTCACACTGTAACCCATGTAACCTATGAATATGTTAACGTTACCTGGCAAAAGGGTCTCGGCAGATGTGATTAAGGCCAGTGACCTTGAGATAGGGAGATTATCCTGGTTTGTCTGGATGGGCTCAACCTAATCACAAAATCCCTTAAGAGCAGAAAACTTTCTCAGTTGGAGGCAGAGGAGATGTGACAGAAGGGGAAGTCAGAGGGAATCTAAGCTAGAAAAGGACTGGCCTTGACAATAGAGGGCCCAGGGATCTCAGTCCTACAGCCTCAAAGAATTGAACTCGGCCAACAACCCAAAGGAGCTTTAAAGTAGATTTTTCCCCAAGAACCTCCAGGTAAGATCCCAGCTGGTCAACACCTTGAATTCGTCCTCATGGATCTTTAGCAGAGGACCAGGGCAAGCCTGCCTAGATTTCTTACCTACAGAACCATGAGACAATCAATATGTGTTGTTTTAAGCCATTAAGTTCATGGTAATTTGTTATGACAGCAACAGGGAACTAATAAAAAGGAGGATCAATAAAGTATTCATAATAGAAAAGGCACTTCAGATGGACTTGATTGACAGGCAGGATTCTGTTACTTGGGTAAAATGAGAGGACTTCAGATGGAACAGCTTTGAGCAAAGGAGGCAAGTGGGAAGGTGGGGCGAGGGGTGTTGTCAGAGTTGAATTCCAGACAATATCAGGGATATATATGCAGGGGTTAATGGCTGGTAGATTGGAATCACAGGGTTGAGGGCTTTAAATTTCAGGCTAAGGAGCCTGTCCTTAATTCCACAGCAGATGAGGAATGGTTGCTGGATTTTGATCCGAGAACGATGTGGTCTGGGACGTGCGTTAGGAGGCTGTGGAACGGGAGGTAAATGGGAAGGCTCACGAGCTGAGGGAGCATCAGGGCATCAAAGTGCTTACAGGCAGGTCGTGAACTAAGGTGGAGCTTTGAGAGTGGAAAGGTGGATGCTCTAGTCAGCCTGTCCTAGGTCGGGTTCTCTAGAAGCAGACCCTGAGGCCAGGGTCCGTGGGAAGTAATTTACATAGGCATGGCTCTCAGGAGAAAACCAGTAAGGGGTTGTGGGAGACAGGACAAGGAAGGAGAAGAGATAAACGAGTGAGCCTTCAGGACAAGACCCAGCCTCCACCTGATCCCACAGAGGGCTCCGGAGCATAAGCTTCACCCCAGAGTTTGTTCGGCTTGAAGGGCCAGGGCACTGGGCTTTCCTGCCTCTGTGCTGATCTCTCCTTGGCTGTAGGCCACCCAGGAGTGATAGGAACTCCCAGGGCAACTCTTTGCAGCGGACCTCAGGTACAAGCCATGGAAGCGAAGTAGCACAGGCTGGTAGATGGACCAGAGAGCTGGTGAAAGGCACTCAGCAACCTGGGAGTTCACCGACAGCACCAGCTGCGGGGACGGCGCAGCGCGAGGGCAGGGTGGTTGATAGGACATGAAGGTGAGCGGGATGGAAGGGAACTGAGGGTGGCACCAGCTCCAGAGCCCTTTGCCTTGGGAGAACGACGGTGCCAGAAACATGAATGGGAATATCAGGAAGGAAAGTCAGGCCAGGTGAAGAAAGACAGGAAAAACAGTGGGTCTATTTGGGACCTCAGGTGTCCAAAACCCTCTTTTCCATAAACATGTTATTTAGAACACGAGAGGCTTAGCTCAGTTTCAAGTGATGCAAAGGCCCTAAAACTGTCTAGGTTGTGTGAACTCAGACTCCTGTAATGGTGGGGCTCCCCGTCCTACCTCAGTGCATTGATTTGTTTTCATATTCTGAGAATGTCTACCTAATTTCCACACATAAGGGTGATCAAAACGAAGCCTTATTAAATGCGTTCACTTATTCCGAGGAAACACATAATCGGATGGCAATGTTTTATTGCTACTAACAATGGAAGTCGAACTAGATATTGATCCCATTAGTATCTTATTCAAGTTAAAGGGGAATGAGCAAGAGACCGTTCTGTGTTTTCTCTCGCCTCCAGGATTAGTCTCAGCGAGAAAAGTAAGTGCTGTCGGCTGAAGTATACACAAAAGCACACTGTGGCAAACAAACTAGACCATGATGGATGAGAGGGGCAGCCAGGCACTTGAAGAAAACAGCAAGCAAGTATTTCCTAATCTCACAGAATTGCTGGAATCTTAGCCCCAGGGAGAAGTGATCTGGGGAGAACCAGCATTCTAACTTCTGTTCCATTTAGCAAATGATTCCTGGGTTCTCTTCACATGTAGGAAGCCATTCTAGGCCTTGTGGGAGGTGGAGAATGCCTGAGCCTTGGCTCCTCGGATGGCCTGATGGTCTGTCATGTGGGAGGTACAGTCTTAGAAAGCAGCCTGGAGAGTCCTTGCAAGCTGTGACTCTGGAATGACAGCATGAATTCAGTCCTCACGGTGCCATTAAGCTATGTAATTCTGTGCAGGTCATTTCATTGCATAATTCAAAATGCATTGATTGACTCCTGCCATGTGCCACTCACTGCAGAGAGTGTAACCTTTAAGCTGCTCTTGAACACAAGGAGGTGATTGCATTTTCCTAGGGCGGTGCTTCAAGGCTAAAATGATCTCCCCTTGAAGTGTGGTTCCTGGACGGGCAACATCTGAAAAACCTGGGTACTTGCTCAAAATGCAGATTCTTTTCAAAATTTCATTTCATTTAGCATTTATTTTTAAAAATTTGGATACCAGTTATATGTAGGACACCATGATAAATACAAAAAAATACAAGAAATAGCTTTTGCTTTAGGCCAATTACATTCTCAGAGAGAGTTAAAATATTTACACAAGTATGTATTACTCAAACCATTGTATATTATCTTGGATTGAGAAGAAGCTAAGTAGTTTAAGGTCTGAAAGTATCATCAAAGTCCATTTTGGTGTGTGATGGTTAATGTCATATGTCAAATTGATTGGGCCTTGGGATGCCTAGATATTTGGTCAAACATTATTCTGCGTATCAAAATGCAGATTCTTGATTCCATCTCACACCTGCTGAGCCCCCAGTTCTAGGGGTGGGGTCCTCAAATCTGTTTAACAAGTCCTCCATGTGCTTCCCATGCAGGCTGAAGTCTGAGAACCACTGGATTCAATGTGATTAGGACTGCAGGTGCAGAGCGGGGCTCCCTCCTCATCTGCAGGTCGGAGCACGTTGAAACAACTTTCTATGAACAAGTCTCTGTTTCTTCATCTATTTATTGGTGAATGGGATGTAGGGGGTATGTAAGCAATTAGAACAGGGTCTGGCACCTTGTCTCTAGAAATATGGCCTGTCATCTTTATTAAAGGACTTAGCTTGGGAAATACTGGCTATTTTTTAATGGACGGTGATGCTCAGTGTGTTAAGACCTTTGGGCTCAACTGCAGATCCCCATTCAAGTTAGCTCTAAGGCCTCAGGCAAATTACATAAGCACTTAGCTTCAGCATCTCTAAAATGGGAATGATACTAGCACCTCCCTGCTGGAGCTTTCACAAGGATGTAACGGGTTCTTTAGCATGGTGTCTGGGAAACAGGCACCTAATAATATTAGCCAGTACATTAATGCTATTTATAATTATTCTTGCTAAATACAGCTCATGCTATAGGGCTGTACGCAGACCCAGGGGCAACACTTATCTTTTGGGGGACAGTCAGCAGGTTGGGGAGAGATCTAATTTATTTGGCTTGAGCCCCCCGACTCAGATCTGATAATTATCTGGTCATCCCATTGTTCTCCACTTGAGAGTTTGATGACTACAAAACGTCAGCAAAAAAGTCAGTATGAAGACAATCATAAATTCTCCATGAAATATTTGTGGCAGGATGGTAGAAATATCATACTGTGGGCCTGTAAGTACCAGGCATTGTGCCAGACTTGTGGTTCACTGTCGAGCAAAACCACAGTCCCTAACCTTACGGTGTTATGGGAAAATAGACATCCATTCATTCATCCATTTATTTACTTGAAAGATATTTATTGAATATTTACTACATTTCAGGCACTGTTCTTGGCATGTACAAGCTTGACACACAGGTGAATATAAAATTTTAGCTGGAACAAATACAACAAAGAGAGGTTGGTAATTCTAGAAGACTTTATAATAAAGATAGTTGCACACATCATGGGATGTAACTAAGAGAAAACAGAGTTGCAGTAATTTTTGTTTGTTTTCTTACTTATCTTTTTTCCCCTTAACTCTGATGAAAGATAATGGGAATACAGATGAATGCACAGAACATAAGAGTATAACTTGAAGAACTTTCACCAGTGAACACATGCATTTTATCAATGTCCAAACCAGAAAACGGAACATTACCAGCATCCTCATGCCCCCTCCAAGTCACCACCACCTAAAAGTAACAAATAACCTGACTTTTAATACTGTACATTAGTTTTGCTTAGGCTTAAACTTCATAAAAATGAACTCATACAGCATAAACTCCTTTGCATATGAGTTTTTTTTTGGCCTTTCAACATTATATCTGTGAGATACATTTGTGATGTTGTGGATGTGATTGTAGATTGTTCATGCTCATTGCTGGATAATATTCTGTTGTATGAAAATATGCCACAGTTATTTTTTTCCATCCTATGTCTGTTGGGAAATTGGATAGCTCTCAACTTGTGACTATTATGAATAAGGCTGATACAAATATTCTATTATATGTCTTTGGGCAAAGAGATGTATGCTTTCTATTGAGTATATATCTAGGAATAAGGTTACTGAGTCATAGGGGGTGCAGATGTTGAACTTCCATGGATAGTGTCAGTTTTCCCAAGTGGTTGGACCAATCTCTACTCCCATCAGTAGTGCATAGGAACTCCAGTCAGCAATGGTTTCTAACCAGGTACATCCCTGTGTTTGACCTTAGCCTTCTTCCAAGCACTAAGGGCTACTGAGTAACCTTGTGTCTGATCTCCCTTCTGAGCATGGAATGTTATGGTGGGGGAACTCAGAAGAGGATAGACTCCTTTCTCTGGCTAGTGAGAAAAATGTTTTGATCAAAGCAGATCTTCCAAAGCAATAATGATACTTTACATGAATACATATATTAGGGAGGCACTTCCTTTTAAAACTTCCTGTTTCTACTACTCTTCACTGACTGAATGTCTTAAGTGTGTTCTGGATGGTATAAATACAGAATATTATAGAGTGCTCTGATAGCACCTATTTTTTCCCTAGAAAAGATGAATGGGCTCTTTCGAATTTTACTCATAGCAATTTTCCAGCTACTTGAAAAGTAGACTAAGAGTCACGCTTCATTGGCTGTTTGACACTGCACCTTAAATACTCTTGTGAGTAAAAATGAAAAGTAAGTGAATTCTAAAAGTAATGTGAAAATGGCTCCCTAAGTATGACCTTGGTCTTTGTCTTACAAACTCTTATCACTGAACAAAGTGCACAAATTTCCAATTTGGTGAAACACAGTCTCGTGGCCCAAGGATCCTAGAATACAAGAGAAAGAGACGTATCCTAGGCCTCTAGTCAGGAAAAAGGTCTAAAGTCAGGAAGAACTCAGGATGAATAACAACATAAGAAATAGCTGAATATCGATATAAAGAATTTGCCCAAACCCAGTTTCTGTGGGATAGAAAGCATAGAACTCAACCAGTGGGCAAAAATAAATCAGAAGTGGAGGAGGAATGCTTAGGAACGTTGATTGATGTATCAGTCAGCATGGGCTATGCTATTCTGGGTAATGAGTAGAACCTGTATTTCAGTGGCTTACAATAAAAAAGAAAAAAGGTTTGTTTCTTGTTCATATTTTATGCCATTTGTATTCTGGCTGTAGCTTTATTTCACATCTTCTGCACCCTGGGGTGCGGGCTGACTCTGCAGCCTCAATCTGTGCACTAGTTATCTCCTGACACATTAATGTGGCAATTCCAAACCACTACAAAACTTCAGCAATGTTCAGGAATAAACATTTATGCTTTTTGCTGAGTCTGTATGCCTCCTGGACAGTTCTGCTGATCTGGCTTAGGCTCAGTTGATCTCAGCTTGGCCCCCTCACATATTTTGTGGCTGACTTGAAACAGGCTGGTGCAGGATGGGCTCAGGTGGGAGAGCTCCTCTGTGGTCCCCTCATTCTTCATTCTCATTCTTCAACAGGCTGACCCAGGCTTGTTCACATGACAATATCCGGGTTCCAAAACAGTGAATGGAAGCCCTCCTGCAAATTAGATTATGAAATAGCACGGCATTGTTTCTACCACATTCTATGGACCAAATCATCTCATGGGCCAGCCCAGATTCCAGGGAAGAGGAACTCCAACTTTGATGGAAGTTGCTACTAGATCACATTATGAAGGTAGAGGCAAAGAGTTGCAATCATTTTTGTAATCAGTTTCCTAACATCTAGAACGTTGCTTGCCAAAAATACTCACTGGAGAAGTGAACGTAGGAAATATTCTCTTGTAAGTGACACACATCACTTTTCTCACATTTCTTTGTCAGAGCAAGTCATATGGCCAAGCCAGATGTCAACAGGGTAGGGAAACAGAATACTCTATCCCAGAAGGGTAGTGAATATTTGTAAAAATAATAGCCTTCCAAATAAAGAGAGAGGGAAAAGTACAGGTTTTTTCAAGTATGTTGGTGCCTAATAAGGATTGTCCTGGCATGAGGATGTTTCCCAGATGTTAGACATGACATGAAAATGTTATTCATACCCTTTTGTTTCCAAAGGGTTGTCCCTTAAAAGTCCCTGGAGCATGTAGGGACCCCCACTGTCATAATCTCTAGTTCAATCAATATGGTTGCTTATCAGTCTGACCCTTGGAAGCAGCAGGCATACTCTTTGTGCCTGATGTAGCAAATAGTACAACAAGACCAAAAAGAACCCTGAAAATAGGTATGTTTTCAAAACTTGATTCCCCATCCAGTCAAGCTGTAGCAGGTACCAATCCAAAAGTTCACAAACTCATGTGTGTAAGAAATCCAGCTCTTTTTATTTTCTGTAGCTCTAGTTAATTTCTATCATGAGACCATATGCCACAATAAAGTACAAATTTGATTTTAATTCATTAATTTAATTCAGGGTTTCTACATGCTTACCTAAGACTGGATGTCAGCCCTGTGGCTTGTGTGGTGTGGGACCAGGGATATGCAGTCCTCTCTCATGTTGGCATCTTTTGAGCCATCCTTCATCTCTATTCATAGTCTTTGGTTCTACAGAGTGCTCCCGCACAGTCTTAACATTCTCTCCCACCAAATATGGCTTGGTCATATGACTTGCTCTGACAAAAAAATGTGAGAGAAGTGACGTCTGTCACTTACAAGAGAGTATTTCCTATGTTTGCTTCTTTTTTGGCCAGCAGTGTTCTAGATTTTAGCTGGACACATGGGCTCCTGTGCCACACCAGCAGTGGGCAACCCAGAACGTATATGTGAACCCCTTCACTGTTACCATGCCATCCTGGGTCTTCAGGAGACTTTCAGCAGACCCGACCATGATGGGGCTGAAGGTGGGATCTTTGTGACATTGATCAGGGCCAACTGTCTAGACACAATCCACTTCCATATCCATCCCAGGGTCTTACTGACTACCTAGGATTTCACCAAAGGAGATCTAACCCTCCCTCACTTCACTCCTCCACATCTATCCTGTTGTTGTTGTTTATCAGTCCTGTCCCAAGAAGCTGAGTTTAAGATCTCATGGTCTTCCTCTCTTAGGCAACCACCCCTGTGCCCCTCTCTGCCCTCCAGTCCCTTATTTGGTTTGAGGGGTGGGTAAGCTGGTAAGCTTTGCTTTTGCACACCTTACCTTCTCCCACATCTATTTTTTTAATCTGTGCATGTGTGCTCTTTTTTGTTTTCTTCCCCTACAAGGCCTCCCCTTTTAAAACTCAAGAGCCTGGAAAACAGTTTTTATTTCTCCCCATTTATCTTCCATTCCTTGAGGCAATGAACATAAAGATGCTGCTGCTGGAACAGGGTGAGGGGACAAGACAGGAGTTAAAAGGAAGTAGCAGGAATGAAAACAACAAAAGGGAAAATGATTGGTTGCTGGTGCACTGATAAATGCTTAACAGCTTGTTCTTCCACACACACACACACACACACACACACACACACACACACACACACAAAGCCTGGATTTGTATTGTAGTGTTTGTTGGTTCCTGTGGTGTATATACCCTGACCATGGCTGATTTCAAATTACCAATGTGGCATTACTGAATATAGAGTTGGGAAGTGATGGCCAGTAGTGGACCATTATGTCCTATTTTTGTCATATGGAGAAAAAAAGATAATCCAAGAGCATACATAAGAGCAAGTGTAGTAAACTGATTAGAAAGGGATGGATTGTGAGTGATTAACTTTGTTTTTTAATGTAATTTATTTAATTGCAAGTTTATATAATTTATTTTTTACTAATCATTTTGTTTAACCAGCTAACAAAATTCCTGAAAATTTAACAGTAGGCTCCCTGCACACGGCAGTTGTTACTATTTTGAATATAATTAGGAAAGCAGGCTTTTTTTTTTTTACTTAAGAGTGTTGAATGCGTCCTTTGTCATTATGCAGTGTTTTGGATGCCTCTCTGAGCCCTCCCTCACACCTTTCAGACTCACTTATGATGCAGTTGTTGGCATCAAGCTCATTCCATTTGTTTTGTCTTTTGCTTTATGCTCAGCATCTTTTTGTTTTTTTTAATCCTAATGTGGAATTGTGGGATTAGTCTACACCTGCTGGAACAACCATTTCTCATGGGGAAAGTAGGTGATGGATCATTCTCTCTACTGACCCTCATTACAACAAGACCCAATTTCCCACATCCATGTAACTCCCTAATGGACAGTTGGACTGAATATCCCCTATCCTTGTTATGTTCTCTGTTCTCCTCACTCCTGGCCTCTGAGAGAACCTCCCAACAAACTACCTGTCCCTAAGCCCACATCAGGCTCTGTTTTCAAGAGAACTCTCAAGAAAGTCATTGACTTAATGTTCTTGTACTACTATTTTAGAAGAGCTTATGTGATTCAAGAGTATCTTAGTAATTTTAAACCATGCACATGCACTTTTTAAAGAGAAAGACTATGATATTTGGACTAGAAATTTAATTTTTGTAGAAAAAAAAGACTAAAGAGCAGTGATTTAGGCACTCAGTGGTATAGAGACAGATGACTTTGTCTCTCTATAGGCCTTGGGACTTCCAATGACCTACGGGCAGGCCTTAACTTTCTCGGGCTGCTTCTATGGGAAATAGCCTTATGGGACCATCTGTCATCATCTGGCTTGACAAATATGTATTAGATGTGACAGATTGTAGTTTTCAAGATGACCACAGTAAGATCTCTAATCCGGTATGTTCTTCTTAACGTGTGAGTCTGACACACTTGCCATCAAAAAGTCGGGTCTGTGTTTCCTCCCCTTAGTCTGGACAGGCCTTTGATTATGTTAGAAAGATTGAATGCTGTGGATTTCCCAAGCTATTTAATAAGTGATCATGTAGCTTCCACTTGCTTCTCTTAGGACAGTTTGTTAGAATTCTGAGCCACCGTGTCAGCAGCTCAACCACCTGGAGGCCACCATGTTGTGTGGATGCCCAATGTGGCCCATGTGGAAAGATCACATGGAAAGTCACTGAAACAGCTTTGGGAGAGAGAGAGAGAGGCTCATCCAGTCCCCAGCTGCTCCAGTCTTGTTCCAGAGACCACCCCCAAGCCAGAAGCACCCAGGTGAGTCCTTCTGGAATTCCATGAGAGATAATACTTTTATTGTTGTTACTTTTAAATGCTAAATTTTAAATACAATGAACAATAGTAACTAGAATGAAAGAGTTGCTCAATTCATGTACCTCCCTTCATTTTGGTAGACAGCCAGGCTTATGTCCTATCATGAGAATAAGGGGCAGGCTTGCAGCTCAGCTTGGGAGCTGTTAATTACTATATATATTTATATTTTTAAGTTTGGGGATAATAACAGCAGCTCTTGACAACTGAAATAACAAAGTAATAGATGGGAATATAATGCTGAAGGCGTCTTGAGTAGCGTTTTCAAGTATTTTAAGAAGTATTCTTTTTTTAACTTTATAATTTCTATATACTTAGAAATTTATAGAAAGTTGAAAGAATGGTACAAATAAATTCTACAAACCCTATATCCAAATTTACCAATTATCATTTTGCCACATTTGCTTTATTATTCCCTCTCTCTCTCCTATTGCACATGCACAAACATGCACTTAATGTTTTTTTTCTGAACTACTGAGAATAAGTCACAGAAGTTATGCCCATTTGCCTCTAAACCTTAAGTGTGTATTTCCGAAGAACAAGGATACTCACTTCAATAACCAAGGCACATTACCAAATGCAGGAAATTTGATATTGATAGAGTTCTCATATCCAGCCAACTGACATTACTCCAATTTCTCCAATCTTATCAGTAATGCCCTTTTTTCACTATTTCTTTTCCCTGGTCCAGGATCCAATTCTGGTTCACACATTGCATTTCATTTTTGTATTTCTTCCCTCTCAAGGAGAAAGTTACTCTATTTTTCAGGTTTCTAGAAAGATCTGTCACTTTCTTTGTCTTCACTATTAAAGAGATATAGAAGCGAATCTGGCCTTCTTAAGCATTTCTGAGACTGTTTTGCAGACTGCCCTCCAACAAGGTCTATATTTCTGGCTTTACCAAGTTAGAATATATAAAAGCCTTTGCACAGCCAGGGAGGGTCTATATGTAGCTGCTACACCATTAGCATCTACCCAGGTAGGCCCAGTGTGTCTATGGAATTGAGAACCACCTGTGACTTGACATTTAAGAATCTAAAGAATAAGCCAGAGGCTTAAGGATTTGCATTTCTTGTGAATAAGTAATTAGCGATTACTACTGCTCCTTGAAATTGGAAATATTTGTGCTGTGAGGCTGTCTCTCTCCAACCAGCTGACTCCTTGAGGCCCCAGCCTGTTTTCTTTCTGACTTGACTTGAGAGTGGTGTAAGGTCACTTTCTTTTTTAACTTTTTTGAGTTATAATAGACAAATATAATTGTATAAATTTCAAGTGTACAGCATGATGGTTTGATATACATATACACTGTGGAATGATTACCAAATTCAAGATGAATGACACATCCATTACTTCACATTGCTAACTTTTTTTTTTTAGGTTAGAACGCTTAAGATTTACTCTCAGCAACTTTCGAGTGAACAGTACCATATTATTAACTATAGTCCCCATGCTGTGCATTAGAGCCTCAGAACTTGCTGTTCTTATAACTGGAAATTTGTACCTTTTGACCTACATCACCCCATTTCCCCTCTCCCCAGCCCT